>NC_133898.1:7452673-8057173 GCF_964199755.1 Larus michahellis | reverse complement strand
CAACATGCTGCAACAGCGCAAGACAACACAAACCAGCAGCACTTCCCTTGCCAAACCCCAGCCCTCCCATGGGATGAAGTTGCTGGCAGTTCTGCAGACCTGGTGCACCCTTGTAGAGATGGCAGTAGAAGTGTTGAAGATCAGAAGTGAAGATCAGTGTGAATGGGAACACGGGGGTATGAAAGCACCAGGAGGAGCAAGCAGCAGGATGAGGGCAATGGGAAGCCACGCATGTTAGTAGGCCATGAAGAATCAACACGCATCTACAGGCAGCTTCTCAGGCCTCCTGGCACAGGAGACAGGGAAGAGCGAGTCAATCCTGATGACTCACAGGTGGGACAGGGTGGAGGGACTGAACCTCATCAACTGCAGATGGGTAGAAAAAGATGGGTCCAAAGCCAGCCTCTGGTTACTGTCTTGAGGAGAGGTTGTGTTGTTTTGAAGTG
The DNA here is from genome assembly GCF_964199755.1 of Larus michahellis. Lineage (NCBI taxonomy): Eukaryota > Metazoa > Chordata > Aves > Charadriiformes > Laridae > Larus > Larus michahellis. Next base: position 8,056,727 of record NC_133898.1, on the reverse strand, counting down.
GCTATTGTTTATGCTCCATGGCACTGTGAAAGCTCCTGGATGTGCAACCTGGATACCAGCATCACACAGATGCGTGGTTTTGGCTGCTTGGGAATAAGTAAGTGAGAGTACAAATGAATGAAATCATATTTTGTTTCAAATTGAAATCACCTTCTGCCGGGGTGTGGATTTGCTACAGCACGATGCAATGTTACTGTGCAACCTGATCTCCTGTGGAAATGTTTGATGGTGTCATTGGTTCGTAAGTGGAAGAAAGAGATTAAGTATGTCAGTTGGTGCAGTAGTTAAAGCTCCTCTAAGCTGCCAATGAAGGTGCCTCCTGCCAGCAGCATTCAGGTGTTGCTCCTTAGTTGAAAACTTTCCCTTTTGCTGCAAGGACCCCTTCACAAGAAGTGTCAGGTGCAGAGTGAAGCCCTCGAAGGCATTCCCTTGACAGAAGGGAGATGCTGATTGAGCTTCCCTTGACTGCCAGAGTGCAGCACCAATTTGCAGTATGTTGCCTAAGAGAAAAAGCACTTCAGCTGGGAGAATAATTTGCAATAATAATGAGGGATAAAATTGAAACTTTGCAGGCTACCTCTTGTCAAACAAAAATGTACCAAAGACACTGTGAATTTCTGGAGTACTTGACAGGCATGTCTTCTGGCTAGGGCTCCATAACACACACTTGCCTTGTAAGTCATTTGTTTTGCCTTACAAACTATCATTGTTGAGCAAATGTCACCAGAAGCTGGAAGGGAGTGTGACTGGAGCTCCTCTATCAGCCCTTCTGCTGCTTTCCTTCCCCAAGGTGGGAGGAGTGGTAAATAAGAGAAAACTGTATATCTTTCTGTGGAGAATGCCAGAGAAGCAACATAAATGGGTGGAATTGTTCTTGTTGGGTTGTCAGATGGTGTTACTACAAAGCCCTATCTGCAGCTTTGAAAAGAAAGAAAAGAAAAAAGAAACTTAATATCAAATTTTTGGTGTTAGAGTGGTTGGGTATATCCACCCCTAGCACGTTGCTGGATTAGGAAGATGGATTTGTATCACCCAAAGGCATCCAGAGAAAAGAGCTCTTCTGGTGACCAACCCCTCAAGCTGATGCTGCAGGCTCCCAGAGGAGCGGAGAGGTGGGAGCATGTGGTTTGGGTCCCAGCAGGGCTGCCTCACTGCAGCCACATGCTGGGCTGAGTAGGTGGCTCTATTTGCTATCGTAGAGGTGGCTCCAGACTGTATCATGCTCCTTTGAGGGCTGCTGTGTTTTCATATGAAGTAAGTCTTCATCTATACAGGATGTGACGCTCTTGTTAAACCAAGAAATGTAGCTGCGTTCATAAAACCCCTCACAAAAGTCCTGGCATGGGCATGCACAGCATGCATCAGCACACAAGGGGGTGGCACCATTGGCACTTAGGGCAGGAAATCACTGTGGTATCTCCCACAAACAGTACAATGTCATGTGGATGCAGAGTTGAAACTTCAACTCTGAGCATAGCTAGTGATTCCTGGGATGACCTTGTTTGACTTCTTTCCAAGAAGGGTATCTCAGGAAAGGGCTGCTCATCTCTTCCCCTCAGGTGGGGTCAAGGTCTTCAAGCTTGTATGAAAAATGAATTCACCTCCCGGGAGAGAGGGCTGCTAGGAAATAAACAGGAGATGGACTAAGTAGACAGAAGTAGGAGGAGAAATGGTGGGTTTCAGGTGGACAATAACCAGCTATGGCCAAAGAAAAAGCCAGAGAAAGAACCCATCGCATATCTTCTCACTGGCATCTAGTCCTTTTACTCAGTGAAAGCTGGCATATTGCAGGACAGATGATTTGCCTGACTTTTTTTTTTACAGTGCTTTACACTTCCCAGGAGTTGTTTCTATATGACTGTAATAGAGCTGTCAAAATAACAGCTTGCGGTAGAGGATGTGATCACACCTCTCAGCTCCATGCTGCCCCCACCTCCTGCAGCACCTGCTTCTAATGAAAGGCTTGAGGATTGGGCCAAATCAAGGTGACACTGCCTGTGAGTATAGGACATGTCTCAGTGCTCATTTGGCTGACCTTCCCAGCAGATCCATGGCCTTGTGTGTTCCTCCATGCTTCTCTTTAGCAAAGGTTTACAAGCCAGGTCCCAATTATGGTATCCTTTGCTCCATGACCTGTAGAAGGTCTTTTGCACTCAACAGTCTTGCCCTTTTACATCCTGCCCTCCCTGTCCAGCATTTTATCTCTCACCATGCTGCGCAGGCCATGCATGGAGCACAGTCCCAGCAGCAGCCAGTTGATGGTGTGGGGTTTTAACAAGTAAAGACTCTTCCCCAGCAACTTGAAAGGGCAACAAGGGTGGAGATGGGACAAGGATTGGTCTACATCCACTGAGAAATGTCTGTTGAGTAGGCTATTGAGTATACCTCCAGCAGGTACTGCCTGGAGGGAGACAGCATCTTGGTGCTGGTGCACCAACGGCTCTGCCATGCCTTATCCCCCCCTGAGGAAAGAGTGCTTATTAGAAAGTGTCCAGCTCCGGTCAGTCTGGAAGTAATCATGGAAAGCCAAATGGGTGGCTACATCAGAGCAAAATACTAATGAGGAGACTGGAGTCACCATCCATCAGTGTCGGTTAGTGTTCGCTTGGAGGCTTCAGCCCTTTTCTCTCGTCTTTTATCAGACATCTTAAGTAACCAACAGGTTCCTGCTTGCAAGGTCAGCATCTCCTATGTGTGAGAGCAGTACCTCTTGCAGGCTGAAGCTGTAGGCTGAGTAGGTCCAACATACCAGCTCAATCAGATGTTTAAAGTATCTCTGCAGGAATGATCGCTGTCATTTAATTTGCTGATTAGTGTTGTCATATCTATTTGTAGAATACAGTATAATTTATGGTGAGATCCCTGGAGAATCTTCAGCAAATGCTACAAGTAATTGAATCTGCTGATTTCTAAAGGTCAGGTGAAAATCGAGAATTATTATAACACGATTATGCGATGACGACACCAGGTAGCTTTACATTTCAAATATAAAAATTCATATTTACTGATTAGTGCTATATACCACCACTGCCAAAGATGAGTGAATAACAAAACCAAGAATCCTAACTTCTTTTTAGCAAAAACCTAGTTTTCACCCGTCAGTAAAAGCAATGTAGTTCTTGAAGAAAGGTAGAAGGGACTTGCACTAGTTTTTCAAGTCAAAAAGGGAGGAGAGGAATTTCAGAGAGAGGTAATTAGGGAAGCATCAGGAAATTGTTTGGGTTATTTTATTGAAGTGGCTGACTGAACTCTGAGGTTGAGTGCTGCCATTTCCAGTCCTGGCTGCGTACGGTACCCCGAGCTGGCACGGCTGCCTCCCGTCTCTTCCATCAAAGAAGCGTATTTCACTTATCAGCAAAACTAATTTTGTCAGGATTGCAAGTTATAAAAGTGAGGTCTTTTAATTTGGTTTGTACAATATTTAGAGTTAATTTCTGCAGGAACAGGGGAGAAACAGAAGGATGGTGGTCTGGCAAGGGGCAGGGACGATTGACTTTTGAGGGCACCAGGCTCCAGCAGCTCACTGAAGAAATGGTTTGCCCAAAGAACAAAGCTGATAGAGGATACCAGTAACACAAAGCTCAAACTAGGATCCTGGATTGTCTGCACCAAAAAGTCAGCTAATAAGTTGAGATTTTTTCACAGTAAACCCAACCTTTTTCTTTTTTTTTTTTTAAAAAAAAGTATTATTCTACAAACTAGATTTTTCTGTTGTTAAACTTTTCTGGCCTCTTCAGAAACTGTTCCAGCCTTCTGGAGTAACACTAGTTCCCATGTACTTCCCTCAAAGTAAATTCTCATGACAAAGTTAATGGAGATTTAAAAAACAAACAGAAACCCCCCAAAACAAACAAACAAACAAAAGAGCTTGGCATGAAACAAACAGCCAAGACAAAGAGTGGGTTGCAGCAGTGACTAAACTGTGGAGAACATATCTATCCCTATAAGGCTGCTGCTAGCCCCAGCACACTGTACGGTGTCTAACAGGCATTTATAGGGCGTGCACCACTGACGACTTCTGGAGCAACTCCTGCCTATTGGTGCTTTACACAGGGGAAAAATGTGCGGAGTTCATAAATTTTCTGACCAAAGTGCCTATTAAAAAGAGTAAATGCATGTTTGCTTGTAAAAGCCCTTTCCCAGAATGGATCAAGGAAGTTATTCTGTGCTTTTTCACTGCAGAAATACATGCATGCTGCAAACTTTCTCTTAGCTGCTCTGTAAATCATCAACCTGGAGCACTGCAGGCTACGTAACGGCTGCAGGAGCTGCCAGGACAATAAACCGAACCTTTAAGCCCACAAAAGACTTAAACACCCACCTTACTTTACACAGCCTGGTGACAGCAATATGGATGTGCCTAAGGTGGAGTGCGTGCTCCAGTGCCCTGATGGATCAGGGCCTAAATACACATGGATACTTCAAACAGAGGCATCTGTCAGCAAAAACTTCCTCTCCTGGGGAGGAGGCTTCTCTCACAGCTACTGCGCGGGAGCCGGGGCACATAAATCCCCCGGACTTTGTTGTTCTGCCAGCAAGCAGGAAGAGAGCAGTGAAAACCTGCCAGGTCAGTTAGAAACCAGCTGAGTGACAATGCTGCAAAAGAGCCACCTGAAAATAAACAGGCGAACAATAAAAGACACCAACGGGCTCCTGGGGTGAAGCTGGAAGGGAGCTCGGCTCTCTGGCTGCGTGCATGCTTGTACGCTGCAGTGGCTCTGGGGCTGTGGGATGCTCCCTCCTGCTTTCCTGCACCTCTCCCTTCATGCAAAACCCGGGGCACCCCATCACCTGCTGTGTCTCGCAGAACCTCTGCCACGAGCAGAGGGGTGACACCAGAGCACAGACTCCACAATGCCAACAGCACCAACCTGTTCTCTCTTTCCCCAGCATTGGTCTCCTTAGGGTGACAGGGGGTACCACCCGGCACACGGATATGTAATGGTCCTCATGTATCAAACGGGGATCTGTTCAGTTATTTTGGTGCTCTCTAGGGAGAAAGTGATGGCACGCAAACACCAATAAATAACCGCTCCCGGTTCTGGGTCTCTTACATAAGGCGACGATTATAGAAACTGCGGTGTATGAGGGGGTAGGACGGGATGCAAAGATCAGAGTTTTTAAAGGAAAGTAGGTCTGGGTTTTTAGGGGGGAAATGGAAATTACCAGCCTTCCCTGAGGTTTGATAAATTCAGAGAGGGTGCTGTATTGTACCGACACCTTGGCCACAGGACAAGGCGCGAGAGTCCTGCGCTAGGGGAGTGCCACTGGAAGATTTTTATACAGACCTTCTCTTCAGAGATGAGCTGATGTATGGTACCGTCAGCTGAGCACAGTACCAGGAATAAATGAATTAATAGCATAAATGGTTTCTGAAGGGAACTAGGCAAGTATCGTCCCAAAGTATCAAACTATTCATGTTCCTTCCCAAGCGCAAATGATGCCTGAATTATCACAGCCGCCTACAAAGCAATTTTGTAGCCATCCTGGCATTAATGTTAGGTAGTGAAAATTTTTCGCTACGTATTTTCTTTTCCTTCCTTTTAATCCCATTGAAGAATGCAGGATTAATACTCAGGACACTTTTTAATCCTAATCAGAAAGACGCTGCTTATAAACTAGGTTTAGGTATCTTCACACCATGTATCAGAGAGGGGCTGGTTCTGGGCAGCATCAAGACATGCTGCTATTTTATTTTATGCATAATTGCTTAGACAAAAATATGGGAAGGTTTCATAGTGTAACCCACTCTCAGTGAAAACTATGCAGTTATTTGCTATCTCCTCCTCTTATAAATATAGAGAGTAACTTGCCAGCTCCCAAAGCTGCGATTTATTTTCTTATAGCCATGTTGTGAAAGCTGTGGTAACGGAAGCGATCTTTTGTTCTAATTCATAACGTAGGTACTGAAACCCCCCTATGTCTTCAGCCTAATTTTTGTGGTAACGTGCATTTATAGATTCAGTAGTGAATGTCTGGACGTTGCTCTTCGATGCGTGCTATTTATGATCTGATCAGAGTCACGGTCTAAAAAGTAGACATGTTACAGCAGTGCAATTCTGAGTTACATTTTCTGAGTTGCATTTCTCTCCCTGTTGGGTTCCTGATTGCTGTATCAGAAACGGCATCCCAACTTCTTTCATAAAGGAGGTTTTTGAGGCATGGTCAGTGGAAAATCTCCTTTGGAAAAATCATTGCACTAATGAAAGACGCTGGGTTGAAGGAGGGCTGTAAAACAGCAGAGTGGATATAGGAAAATAACCAGATAGCCAGCGTGCTGGATGCCAGGTATATTGTCTGGATGTCATCAGTGCTTCTGCATCACTCACTTCTATTATGTATCTATATTTGGAGTGTACTCTAGAGGTAAATTCACACAAGGATGCAATTCCTGCCATGAGAATCCTCTTCGATGCTTTTGGTACATCCCTTCCTTAGGGCCAAGCCTGCTCTCATTGCAATTAGCAGGAGCTTCAGTTGCAGTCCTTGTGCGTAAGCCTTGCTCAGCTGAACAGTCCCCCTGACCCCATCAGGGCTCAATGAATGGGAGAGATGAATATGTCTCTATGGCATGGTGTTCGAATGAGGCAGGATGGATAAAAGAGGATCAAAAGCATATTAGGGGAATGGGTAAAGTTGTACTGACGTAGGTTTTACGGGCTACAGGTTGTGAGGGTCCTGATTTTCTCCTTTCTCTCCTGCAAGGCTGCAAAGGGAAGAGTTAAGGCAGCAAATCCTGCCCTTGTTTTGACTTCCTTCACGTGCCTGCTAACAGGTTGTTACGTGAAAATCCTGGTGGCCGGGGGGGGAAGCAGTGTCTGTGGGAGCTTGTGTAAGTCTCTGTGTGTTTGCTTGTGTCCTTGTTTGCTTTTTGTTGCAAGGCGTGTGAATGGAGACCATTGTGCATAAGGACCTGCAGCAGCACCCAGGTACTCCTTGGATATAAAGGAACATTTGTGCAGTGGCAGCTGAACCACAGAGATGGTAGAAGTAGGTGCCCTGCCTACATTTTAAAGGAAAAAGGAATATGTTTTCTTGAATAAATCAAGGCTTTGTTAGCTAGGACACCTTATTCCTGCAGGGAATCTGGAAGAAGGATTTATATTAAATGTTCTCTCATGGTAATGATACTTTTTTAACAGAATATGGAATATTATGCTACCTAAATGTTGATAGTCCATTCCTTCAGCTCAGAAATGCTACTGTAAGGTGTATCTTGTACTTCATACTCTATGGCAGCTCCTATTTCTTTTCTTTTTCCACCATATATTATTGTGGAGTTAGAGGCTTTATCTGCACAACTACCCAGTCCCCCTCACAAGCACCTCCAGCCATACAATTTAGCAAAAAAAGCTCGCTTTGTTTGTCAGTGCTATACAGCGTAATTAGGAGAATGAACAGAGATGCCAGAAAGATTTATGACTTGATTTTTCAGAGATGGGGAGGGCAACTAACACGTAGTATTGATTTCGTGAGAAACTGAGTATCCTCAGACCAGAGTAGCATTTTTCTCAATATCCCCTTCAGAGACATCACCCTAAATAGAGTGGTTTTTTTGAGAAACTAAGGGATAAATGGGGAAAATTTTCAAAATAGGCTGCTTTTTTCTTTTCCAAAACAGGAAACTATGCTTAGATAATCTAGAATGTCAGTGGGATTTGGCATTTGTGCAAAGTCCTACCCAATGTTTTAACCCATCCTTCAGAAAATGTGCCATAACCTCACTGCCCCAGAAGCACTGCTTCGCTGAAACTGTTGCAAAAAGCTTTGCTAGGTTTCACCAATACTTTTAAAAATATCACCTAGAAGCACAGCACTTACAGACACTTGGAAAACAAACCGGAGCACAGCGTTTCAGTTTCAAATCAAATTTGTACCTGCCTTGAAGCATCTCTCTTTCAAAAGTACAACTAAATACAGTTCTGGCTTTTTACCTATTCCAAATAGAAATGCAACCGCTTAGTGATGTCTTTTTTTGGCCAGGTTTTCAATCCTTCTTGAGATTTGCCTTTGGTTTCAAAGGGGTGGCGAGCTGCTCCACTCCCATCCCTGGGATGTGAAGTCTGAAGCCTAATTATGCCATTTTCATATTTCCCTGTTGTTCACCACTTTACTGCTGATAAATTTAGAAAAAAACCCTCCAGCTATCCTGAGAGTGTGGAAGCAGTTGAGGCTTGGGTTTAGAGCTTGAAGAGCGTGTAGCCTCTTATTTTCTACTCTGCCTGGCTCTGAATGACAGCTATTCAAATAATACGCATACACTATATACATACACGCTACTCTAGGTTTTTTTATGGGAGTTTTCACTTCAGTAGATGAACTTTGAACAAATAATTTCAAGCTGGTAACTTTAATAAATGGATTTTTTTAAAATTTTTTTTTTGGTAAAACCAGCTTCTTCAATGTAATTTCAAATTCAGCGCTGGTTCAATTCTGTTGGTTTCCTAGGAAAGATATGCTATTGCTTAAATCAGAAAGGCAGATATAATGCAATGAGATCTTGTCTGGCAAAGGTGTGGGATGTGTTGAATGAATGACTTGTAGTCAAGTTTTAAATGCAACTTAGTCTCCATCCTTCTTTGAACTATTTGGAAGGAAGATCTGCACAAATAATGTCCAGTCTGAGAATGATCGCAATGAAAGTCACCCACAGTTATATAGCTCTGGATTTCTGCCCCTTTAAAAGTTAAAAACCCAGTTCCTATTGATTTTTTTGTTTTAAATAGCTTCCCTTGTCAGCAGAGGATTTCTTCTTAACAAAACCACTCTTTTGGTGCAGCTCAGAGGACTTGCCCATGAGCAGTGGCTACCTCACTGCCACACAAATGCTACCCCGGGCCATGACCAGACCGTAGGATCACGTAGCGTCTCTCAATTTCTCGATCCTAGTGAACTACTTGCCCTCTCCCTGGCGCATGTGCTCCGCACATCCCTTCCCCAGCCCAGTCTTGTATCCCAAATCCTCAGGCAGCAGCACCACAGGGTGTGCTGACACACCTCTGCCTCCCAGTCTAGGCACAACCATAATGATTTCGATGTTTTATACCTACTTTGCAAAGATATAAATAACCACTATCAGCTCCTGGATTGACAGGGCAGCACACCAGAGTGCTAAGAAGAGAGCACAGTTCATCTCACTTTGCTGCCAGTTCAGCTCTGTGTGGGCAAATAGGTGTTAAACTGAATTTTAATCTGCTGGCAATGAAAATCTTATTATAGAGTTCTGCCTGAGGGCTAGGCAAGTTCATGCATCACAACTGTATGGTTAGTGTGTTCAGGTGAAATCTGAGCTCGTGGGTGAGGATTTATGAGAAAGCAGACAATTCATGCTTTCGGCTGATTGCCAGCAATACATACATATATATCTATATAGACTGAAGCTCTTTTTCTCCACTGTCTGCAAGTATATGTACTACCACAGGGATGAGCACTAGCTGGAGGATATTTCTGTTTGGAGGGAAAGGGAGGGGAGGAAGGAAAGACAAGAAATATCAGCGCCCCAAAATATGCTTTATAAAAATGTGTATACAGCAAATGTACCAGATGCTCGTACCATAAGCTGGTGGTCCTTCTGCCAACTCTCATTTGCCATCCTAAAGTTATCAGTTTGAAGGGAAGATACAAGGGACACGTATCTTTCTTTCTGTTGCTTTTATGTGGTTTATTTTCTTCTGCTTGCCTAAATTAGCCAGGGGTGCTGTTAAGAGTCAGCAGCACCATGTCAATTTGCATGAGCAGGGCCTTGGGGCTTTCTGTCCTTTAGCTGAAGAAAGGCATATTAGGATAAGATACACTGAGTTTATTAGATACCGGTACTTTGCATCTCTCTCCTGCTCCCATCCCTTCTTCAGAGCTCCCTGTCTCTATTAGTAATCCAGCCACCAACTCCCAGCCCTCCCCTTGTTCTACAATTTCACATACTCCTGTCATATACTCCTGCTATTGTCTGCTACCTCTCTGATGCATAAAGCCTCTTGCTTCGTCTTCAGATCACTTTTGCAGAATAACTCCTAGCATGATGCTGATAAGAAAATCTTTTTACCTATTTAACATGACTACCGCCAGTGCAAGTGTGGGACAACTGATGTTTATGGGGAACGGAGTAGGAAAAAAAAATTAATTTAAGGTTGAAGATTCTTTAAAAGCAAATGCTAACGATGTTGCACAAGTGAATTTCTACACGTTTGTGTTTTTTTTAAAGTTTTCTGTTAATTTTTTCAACATTATTTTAATTAAAGCCCTTTAGTGAGTGTTTCATTAGGCAGCACTGCCAATATTTTTTATTATTTTCTCCTTCAGAATTTTTTAAGTGACACTATGTAAATATCTTGCTCTAAGGGGGTCATTCTGGGAGAAAGCAAAAAGGAAGTAACAGCGTTAAATCAGTCATGCAAAGGTATGGCGTGAGGCATAGCTTCTCTTAATGAATTTTGTTCACCAAGTCTGATTTCTGGTCACGGCAATCATGGTGTATTGATTTCTAGCCCCACACTTCCCTGGTAAACAAGATTTTATCATAGTTTCTGGTTTGTGTCAGTAAGTCCTCTCCTCTCAGGCAAATCAAATATTTTAATCTCCAGCTCTTGATAGCTTTCATACACAATTGCATGCAACTCACTACATGAAGAAGCTCAGAGCTGCAGATCTGGGGATGGGGAGGGGAGAAGAGAAGCCTAGAGGTGCTCTCGTCCCCATTAACACTCATTAGCTGATGGCTCCTCGGCCCTGGCCTTGCCAGCTGTTTGCAGCTGCACAGCTTCCCCCTTTCCACCTGGGCTGCATCAGCCTCAATTTGTGCCTGCATTGCAGTCACACAAGTGACTGGGCTGTCACTTGTCATACAGGAGGCAGGAGCAAGGCTGGCGCAGCAGCAGGGAGCTCAGTGGAGGCTAAAGTGTGGTTTGGCACCCAAGCTACTATAAGGCTTCTTCTCACACCTCCCACTTACTCTGAACTCACACGTAGACTGCTGTGCTGACACAGTGTTACCCTTTGTTCCTTCACAACACCCTCTCTGATAGTGGACATTGCACATAATTTTCAGTTACAACAATCAAGCCACCATTAAATTAAATTCAAAATTTTAAATTTGCCTCCAGGGGAAGCAAAATTCTGAATAAAAACTGACTGCCATTGCTTAGCTGCTTCTGGATTTAGATCGCCATCTTTAGGTATTTGCCTTTGCAGGTTACTCACATAGTAATGTAAGCTATGAAAAAAAACTTCATGTAACCTCAAAAATAAGAGTAAGCTCATTTCCCTCCCCACCCCGAGTTTAGCCCATGAGACCACTGCTGTTTACCATTCTTGTAGCCAGATAGCCTCATGGCTATATTAAGTGTACTGAAGAAGTGCAGATGCCTCAGCTTTAACACTTAGAAAGGGAGCGCAGCATTATATTTAAAATGTGTAAGAACCCAGCAAATGTTGTGCCGAGATTAGGCTATAACATTTTTGTGCCTATCTGAGATCTCCTTGGAGGATTTGTGCTTGAGGGTTGTGTAACACCTTTCCGTTTGCATTGACCTCTGAGATAATGTGCATCAGGAACGTAACATTATCAAGAGAGCCAGGCAGTAGTTTGGGAGTTGGTACAAGGGCACACGAATAATGGCATTATTTCCAATCAGAAAATTGCTACATTTAAGTCTGTTACTGAATCCAACAGAACACCGTGTAGCTTGGCACCTCATGTAGGGTGTGCACCTACGTAAAATTGTGTTGATAACAGGAAACAATATAAGGTTTGAAGAGAAAGCTGAAAAAAAAATCTCCGTAAGCATGTGGAAGGGAATACTAAATGTTTAGTGATATTTTTTAACCGATCTCTTTATTTCAAAGTGCTTTTTAATCTAAATATCCTTCCGTGAACAAAGTGTAATGGTAAGCCACAACCTGAAAAAACTGCACAGGGATGGGACAGTCTCTTACCAGGTTGGAGCTGGTTTTGCCTTCAGCTGAGATGTTTCACGCAGGGCGAGGTGAGCTACTTACACCTGCTAGCTCCCATATATACCCATAGCAAAAAGGGCTAGACGTCGTGCTTAATTTAAAATTATCCCCAGCGAGGCTATTGGTGTGAATACCAGAATGCAGAGCAGTTATGTGCAGCTGAACATACAAGTCCTTAAAACAATCCTTACTCACGCATGTGTTTAACTGCCACCGATTGTCAACAAGGCAAAATGCTTTGCTAAGTGGGGATGGGTTTCTGCTTTCAGCATCTGTGTGAGTAAATGTGGCATCACTGGATCTGCTGTAAGCAGGCTTGTTATTACCAGTAAGGTTGCTGTCTGCGCCTAAGACACAGAAGTAATAACCTGCAAAATTAAGATGGTGCAAACGTAATTCTGACATTTCCCAGGAGTGTCTGGCTTTGTGACTTTAGCAGTGCCAGTAGGACTGGCAGGATTTTTTTTTTTTTTTTTCATTTATGGTAATACATTTGATTCAGCATTCACAATCAGGAAGTTCTAAAAGTAAGGATGCTAATTCACCACCAGAAAAAAAAAAGGCAGGGGGGAGGGGGGGGACTTTCCTATCCAAATAGCAGGAAGATGAGCCAAAACTAAAATGTCAGTGGTGATTCCTGTCTCGTGTTTGTACGGTCAAAAACAGGAAGCTGTCTGACATTGATAACACCACTCTTGAAAAGTTGTCATCAAAGGTCTAAATTATTCATTTGAATGTATCGTCACTAAACTCATGCTAAACAGGAACCAGGCTCTTAAAAGATGAGCTAACAAATAATGGGTTTGTATGTTTCCTTTGTTGGTTTTTTATTTTGAGTGGAGAGAGGAAGAGTAATGATGTGCTGGTTTTTATGGTGCATTAACTAATTATAGACATTAAAGATGAAAAACACCTATTATTTTATTTAAATCTTCCCCTAGCTATTGTCATAGCTGACAAAATCCAGTTCTTTTTAAACACAGTTTTGCAAACTGCTTTCTTTGCACAGGCATGCTTAAGAGAAAAAAAATACCATAAAATAATCGGTAATGTAATTCCCTTACCTGTCCAGGCTGTGAGTCCTTCCAACTTCAAAGGTCACTGCTAGGAGTTGAAAGATCCTCTGTGAGTGATGCTTTTATTTACTGTACATGTAGTTTTTGCTCGCTCTTGCCCACAAGTCCATCTCCAGAAGGCTTCTCTTGTAGCCTCTGCAGAACACAATGCATATAGCGTGAGCACATGCTGTGTTGGAAAGGTGGAATCACATAGATTTTATTAAAGAGGAGTCAAAGTAGACTCACAGTGGTAGAGCACCGCATGCGCGAATGTTTTCACTTCCATACTTTATATACTGTGCCATTATTGGGGGCAGAAAAAAAGTAATATATTTTTCACCATCATGACTGGGGCTTTAGCTCTAAAGGGAAATCATGCAAAAAGTAGGCTAGCGGAAGTCACTCGTTGCACAAAGGGTATGGAATAAGCTACTCCACATGCTTAATTACATCATCAAGAAAAGGCTTTTCTATGCACTCAGATCAAAAAAGGCTTTGACCCGAGTCTTAGGTTGGTGATTGGACATGAGCACAAGTCTTGCTAAATAACTGAGATGACCACTATGTGCTTGGTTTTATGTTCTCAGGACACCTACACCTGCGTGTGTTTGTAGATGTGAGCACCAAGGAAGGTAACCCAAGATGGTGAGAGAGGTAATCTCTCAGATTATGGGTCCTTGGTGAACTGAGGATTTAAAACCCTACTGGGAGTAGGAAGGATGATACCAAGCCTTCCCCAGTCTCCTCTCTTCCTTTTCCAGTCACAGAGGATGACTTTCTTTGTAAGGGCCAACAACATCCTAAGACAGTTCAGACAAAAGACTTAAGCTGACAGCTCCCTTAGCCTGGGGATCCATTTTTCTTTTTGCAAGGTCAATATGATCTCTTAGATTCATCATCTCAGGTAAGAAAGGGTTGATTCACCTGGTAACTGAAGCACCTGAGTGCTAGCAGCCTTCAGGACTACAAAGCAGGGAGCATTTACAGAAAGCTCACATAAACACAAACAGGCTGCTCTGCTTTGATGGGGCAAAGAAATCTCTGAAGTACTGCTCCTGCACCTGAGCTTCCTGAAAATACTTCTTGAAACTATTTATTTCAGCAAGCATGTGGTTGCTTAAGTGAAGAGACATATCAAAGCCTAATTTTGTCAGTTCTTGACTTCTTAGTACCTAAAAGAACTCACGATGAATTAATACTGCAGTAGAGGAATATGACTTCTGCAATTCCTCCTGTGTTTCATTACATTAGCATAGCGTTAAAAGGAATTATTTTCTGGTTTTGGTTTTGATTTTAGGTGTATTCCCCTGTTCCCATGTAAATGTGAGGCAGAACTGCACCATTTAATGGTTAAGAAAAGAAAGACAACACCAGGAAAGCTGGTTTCTCACCTATGTCTTATTGCCTGGAGTTCTAAATTAATTATCCCTCTTAAGGGAAAATGGATGTTGAATGGGGAATAAGGCACAGCTGTTGAAGCAGGGTATAAATAGGAAAAGGTTTTAGAATAAAAAAAAAAAAAGGTGCACTTTGAGCTAGAAAGATGTGTAAGGCCGCATTGCTCTTGGATTTAGACTATTAGGATTAATTCAGCACTAATAATGGACATACCAAGGCTTAGGATTTGGGGGTGTGTGTTCTGTTTGTCTTTGCTTGAATTGATGATAAAGCCTGGGGGAGAAGAGCCAAAGGCGCAATCTTACCAGGAGGGTCCCTGAGAAGGGAGGGCAGTGAGCCAGGATGTTGGGGGACACCATGGGACAGTGGGACAACCCCACTCTGCGGCCCATGGGATTTCTGACGCAGCGCATGGGATTTTTGAGAGCAATCGCAAGAATTGCATCCTGTGCTCAAGTTATCTTGAGGTACAATAAATACTGATCTGCCTACTCTTGTACCATCAGAGCCTGCCTACAGTACTCAGCCTATGTACACAGCAATATCATACCTATAGCAGGTATGCATTTGCACGCGTACTTGATTTCTGATTTCTTACAATGACATCCTTAAAGACAAGAATAAAAGCATATAGACTTTGCAGCAGTGATGAGGCTATTGCTGTACCATACCCAGTATCCAACAGTGTTTCAGAGGGTGTATTTATAAGTAGGTAGGTAGGAGATAACCTGTCTTTTGGGACATCTTTACCTACCTTGCATCCATACGAGGTTTAAGGCCCATTATATCCCATCTAAACATATGTTTGCGTTTAGACAGACCATTACTTTGATAATATTCTTGGAGCAACCGTATTGCTCTTGTTTAAGCTTAGTCAGCATCAACCACTTAAAAGTCTGTATTAACTGAACTGAATTAAAACAGCCCTGCGTAGACAAACCCTGAGAATTTAGACCAGTTCAAGCTGTGTTGATGTCTCTTTAGGCACGATGGAGTAGCACCTGGGATATTATTTCCCCTTTTTCATTCTGTAAAAATAATTTTTGTGTCTCTTCACATCTCACTATAGTCATAGCATCTGAATTGCTGCATGAAAAGAGAATCAAAATGTAGGCCAAGTGATTAGACAGAGATGAGAAATGCTGGATTATTCAATTTATGGTTCCCCAGATACGATAAAGGGAGAGGTCTCATAAACAGTGAAAATGATATATTTTTTTATCATGTAAAGTTGAAAAAATTTCTTTTAAGGCTTATACTAGTATATTAAAACCGCACCACTGAGTTTTATACTAACTTCTGAAGCAAACGGCCAAAAGTTTTCAAAAGTGGAAAAGCTTGCATGTTTTACATACGAGTATCTCCCTTCCTCTCTGCCTCTCCAATGGGTGCTAATCTATTACCCACCTTAAAGAAAACTTCCTGCTGCTTCTTGGAATCTAAGCAGAAAATCAATTAACTACAGTATTAATGAGGCCTGATTACAGGTTTTTTCCTGCCTATTTTTGTTTTCACCTCCCTTTTCTGCCAATATTTAACTACAGATCACACACACAAAATCTTATCTATTCCTCCCTTTCATCAAACATTGATGATTGGGGTTACCGCTTTTATGACTTTCCTGATAAATATCATTTTAGATTAGAGTGTTTGGAATGGGCTAGCTTAACTAGGAGCCACTAGGACAGAATTTCATACTAGCATTGCTGGTGCTCATTGATTGTGATGATTCAGGATTATTAGTGCTGCAGTTAAATTCTATATTCCTGGGGTTCCTTCTTCCTTATCAACATACAAAACATCATCTGTGATATTCCTTTGCAGGATATGTGGAGGAGAAAGATGAGGTTTCTCACCTTTCACAGCATGAGTATCTTAGAGTGCTGAACTCTGCTGAACTCATCCAGCACAACTCAAAGTTGTCTTCTGGGGTCAGACACCCAAGTTGTTCCTTTACTCCATAACGTGGCGGTACCACTTTGCTTTTCAATGCCAGGTGGAGAGCCTGGGTTTAAACCCCTTCACTGCTTGGGAGGGAGCTGATCTCTTTAGGGAGCTCTTTAACCACAGTCAATTATGCCAGAGTATGCAGAACCTATTCCTGACTTTGCTGGGACAGTGAATGAGAGCATCTTTAGGATCTGGTGCTTGTGGCACCTGCCTGGGAGGAAGATGCCCAGGGCTGCAGCCTGTGCTTGGGCTAATGACTTTCTACCTCGATACAGTCCTGGAGGTGTTCCATGTACTTCAGACTTTCATTGATCAGCTGCATCTGAATTACGTTCCTGGCTCTGGAGGTGTAAATCTCGCTGCTTGGCCACAGGTCTGGCATCTATACAGTAAATTGTCTCTCACACAGAATATAATATTGGGATGATTTGGGTTATCTATCCCTATTGGGATGACTAGTATGAATTATCTGTGCCTTATGTCTCTGGCAGTCATTCTGCTGCTGAAGGCACAGCACTGTGCCAGCGGATCTATTCAGGTTGATCATTAAAGGCTCTTGGTACATGAGCAGGCTCTGGAGGAAAAAAAGAAGAGCATTTCTGCTCTAGGTAAAGCCCTTCTCTTCCAAACTTTGTGCACGGAGGCAGAGCCTTGACTGGAAAATCGCTAAAGCCTGAACTAACAGGAGGAGATGTTAGAACAGATTTGGATTCCCTGGAAAAGCTGAAGGAAGCATGAAGAGGAGCAGGGATGGGGAGGGAAGGAAGGTAGCTGAATGTGTACCAGTACACAAGGGCTTAGGGTTGTTTCTTTGTCTAGGTAGGCCAGCTAAAGGAGGTGTAGCTGTGTGGACTACTCCCCAGGCCGATCTGGCTAAACAGCTCTCCTGCTCCTGAATTGTGAGATGAAAACCCATGATATGTCCAAGGCCTTAATGCCGGAAAAGGATGGCTACAGGATTGAAAAAACCCAATGTGAGCAGTATTGTTCTGGTTTTGTTTGGGAGTTGTTGGAGGCTCTAACACCATTAGCGTACAAGACGTGAAGCAAGGAAACAGGGAAAGTGCCTGGGCCCAGGGATGCTGGGGGAGGCTGAACTCTGATACGGCGAGACCATGGCACAGGGCACTGAGCTAGGGAGAGCTCACTCTGGGCAGGAATAATAACACATCCACCTACTTCCAGAGAACAAATAAACACAAATGCGATCATCCATGAATACATGCACCTTTTTTTTTTTTTTCTCCCATGGTAAAGGCCCTTTGTGTAACTCTTTAATTTAAACCAGTGAAACTGGAGCAACATAAAATTAATTTCTCTGGGTCCTGTTCTGTAAGCATCAATTATAATGTCTAATCTACATGAAGTGCTGCTAAGTTTAGTAACCGGCTCTTTATTATGCAGCACCCAAAAGCATTCAAATATATTCACATTAAGATGTAAGATCATACAAATGTTAATTGTAGAATCATCCAAATGTTAACAGTTGTTTTTTTGCCTCCTAAGGCTATAAACAGCTATTTTGATTAGGTTGCCATGTTCCGCTAAAATATGTTTTCAAAGAGAAATTTCTCAATTGGAGCTTTGCTTGACAGCAGGCACCAAGTGATGTGCTATCAGAAAGTAGAGAAAGCACAGAGAACTAGCCTTTATTTACAACAATGACGCTGGAAATCAAGATGTGATACTTGCTGGAAGAATTTCACTGGT
This sequence comes from Larus michahellis, assembly GCF_964199755.1. Taxonomy (NCBI): domain Eukaryota; kingdom Metazoa; phylum Chordata; class Aves; order Charadriiformes; family Laridae; genus Larus; species Larus michahellis. Next base: position 8,038,659 of record NC_133898.1, on the reverse strand, counting down.
GGTAGAGGAGAAAGGGATGCACTGCTGTGAACGCGTAAATCATTTATGCTCTCAATTAAAAATTTACTCAACACCTACAGTTTTTGCCTGAGATATGGCTGGGGAAAAAAAAGCCCTGAAAACTGCTGCCATCTCCTCCAAGGTCATATATCTCGTCATTTAAAGAAATATTCAATTTTGTTCTATATTCAACATCTTAGCGGCCTCTTAATTGTTTTTGGAATAAAATTGTGTATTCTTTTGACTTCCTCCTCATTTTGCTCCTGCAGTCCAATGTTTTTCTTTTCCTTATAGCAGATTATTGTGTAGCTTTTGTTCTGGTGTTACACATTTTTGCCATCTCTTATCTTTTACTGTGTCTTCTCTTTCTTTCCTGTCATTATTGTTTCTTCTGTGTCCTTCCACTCCTCTTGTGCTGCTTTCCCTTCCACAAAAGTCATTGTTCGTGCTGTCATAGCTCACTTGTTACTCTCTCTCTTCCTCCACCTTAATTCATGTTTAATTCTCCTGACTCTACTTTCTCATTGTTAAATGGCCTTAAATGGACCACTCAAATAAACAAACATAACAAAACAAACACTGGCCAGAAAAAGATGGCATGAGAACAGGAGACCCTCCTAGATATGGAGAGCACTTAAGAGAAAGGTTAAGCCTGGTATTCAGACTTTCCCGAGGCTGAAAAGAAAGGCAGTTGGGTTGGAAATTAGGAGCTGTAGCCTGACTCTAGATGGCTTTTGCCACCTCTAACAGTGAGGTATTGGATGAATTTGTAGGTTATCTAGCTGCTGTAAGGAGGGGGTATTTTCATTCTCTTTTCCTCCACCCTCCCTCCTTTTCTGGGAGACCTGCTGCTTTGGGCAGAGAGGTGGAGAATGTCTGTTGCTCCGAGTACTAGGACCTGGGGTGGGCAGAGCCCTCTCCTGCCCCCACAAGCAGCACTCACACAGCGGAGGGGACAGCTGTATTGAATATGGAGCAGGTCTTCTTCAATTCACTCTGCCTCTTTATTTTTTTTTTAATCAATGGTGGGGAGGACCATATTTGAAGCATCAGATATGAAAAAATAGTATCAGCTTGTCCTTCTGATTAAGGTAACATTAAGACATCACATAAGGAACATCCAAGTTGTGTTTTCCTTCTAAAAATGCTACCACTGAATTTAAAATATTCATATGATGTGGATATTCTTGTGATTTTATTTCACATATGGCAGCACTGAGAAGCAATCCACCATAGAGCTGCTTCTTCTAGTCTCTCACTTAGGGCTCTGCCCACCATTCCTGATGCTGGCAGGATTGACATTGATGTTTTCCTTGCACAGCGTGAACAGGACTATGTGAAGAGTGCAGGGCTATCTGAAAAAAAAAATGGGCAGGTTTTTTGAGATCAAAGCAAACTCTGCAAATCTATTTTTCACTCTGATTTCTTTTTCTTTAAACAGAATTATGCAACATCCATAGACTTGTATGAAGAAAGGAATAATACAGTACATAAACTCACGTCAGCAGGGATAAATAATTAAAAAAAAAAAAGGTGCGAACATGGAAGGAATAACCTAATCACTTATTTAAAGCCGTTTCGATTTTGTATGAAGGCAGAGTTGGCCCATATTGTGATACATAATGCATAGTGCACCTGGGCTGGGTTCATGGCATATTCCAAAGAATGTTTTTAGAAGGCATTTTGTATCACTATCTCTTCTTTATTAATGATTTGACCAATAATATTTTTAATAGCTCATGGCTGGTGAGGCTGCTTCTGTCTCTTCCTCTGTACCCTAAGTTCGAGACCTTACCCCTCGGTTACAACTTGGGAGGCAGGAGAAAAACGGCATTACAATTGACCATTGTGCAAAGAGCATTAGGAAGAAGTAACAGGTCGTAACGGTATGGATGGTACCTTGGCATAGCCACAAACCTCATTCATCATTCGGAAATCATTTGCATTTCATAGTGGTGAGTTATCCCTGCATAAGTTGTGCCTTCATCTATTAGTCAAAACTCATGTTGTAACCTAAAAACTTTAAAATTAAATACATAACTAAATTACACTTACAGTACTGGAATAGCTGAATCGCAAACAAACAAATGAGCAAAAAAAGACTCCAAAGCTTTCCAGATGGCTGGTTCCCACTGATGTACGTTTTTTCTCTGGAGCTTCAAAACATGTTTAAATTATGAAATTTGGTGTGATTACAAGAACTTGGCAAGCACTCATTAAGGTTTTAGTTTGAGAAGTGATGCTGCAGAGTTAGAGAACTGAAGATGAGCAATCATGGAGTCGTACGGCTGTCATGGGTGCACAGCATTGTCGGTGTGGGCTTTAGGGCACGGGACTCCGGTTCCCAGGGTCTGACTTTTTCATGTGCCGCACTCCTGCCTCTTCCTTAGGTCAAACCCTCTGCTCTTGGTGGTGCTTGGAAACGTGAGGCAGCCAGTAAGTACCTGGCTTTGCTGCTGCAAACCCCTTTGTGCTGCTGGGGCAGACTTATAGTTCCACAGGCAGAGCCCCCTTCCTTTGCTGCACCAGCAGAAGAGGGGGGAAAGGCGTGTGGTGGGCGATCTGGTGTGGGAGATGGCAGTAGTAACAGATGGTGGGAAGGAAAGTGAGGGGGAAGAGAGGATGGCAAAAAAGGAAACACACAAACAGGATTTTTTACTATCTGGTTTGAATATATTCTGGGGCTGGCAATGCCGAGTTTTCAGTTCAAGCGGTGCCTTGCACCCTTCAACCTGGGGTCAAGCTGTTAAGCAGGAAAGGGCTTTGTACTCCAAGCGGAGTGGGGAAGCACACTCCACTGGGGCAATAGTGGGGACAAAGACTGGAGATGTGTCTCTAATAGGAGATTCGTACTTGAGAGAAGTGGGAACATTACTTTGCGTCTAAGCCCCTCCTGGCTGCAATCACAAGAGCAAGCCTCTCTCCAGCTCCTTCAAGTCCATCCACTGTCAGCTCTTTGGGGACAGGGGATAAAACCCTGTTACGCACCCTGAGAAGAAAGCCAGAGCGTTCCTATTGCATGACTGGCTGAGGCTGTTAGTAAGGACACCACATTTTTTTTCTGATGCAGCTTATTGTCCAAGTGGTGTTTGAAGGAAGTTCTTTCTTTGCTGGTCTGATGATAGAGACTGCTCCCTGCTCTGTGGCAAGGGCAGGTTGGCTACTGATACCTCAACATACATGGTTAAGGCAGTGTTAATGCAGAGAAGAGATAGAGGGGGAAAAAAATAATGAAAAAAATCCCACTGGTGGCCTTCTAGTAAGAAAAGCTACCCCTGGAGTTAGCAAGAACATTTCACCATTGTGTGGTGCTGCAGAGAGCCAACCCCTGCTCAACATCAGATAATAGACAAATCACTCATTAGTCAATTAGTTAATTAATTAGTCAAGAAGAGGATGTGGCAACTATTGATGTCAAAAGGAGGGAGGAGGTGGGTAACTGCAGTTCCCTTGTGCAAGGGCAGTGCATGCAGGATACCCACTGGCTGTCCATACTGCAGTAATGTCAAAGAGGTTCCTCAAAAGGGACCTCCTGTAATCCCCACCCCACCAGTCCCCAGGGAACGACATTGGTATTGCGCTGATGTTTCATTCTTGCTGTCCGTGCCTATCTGAGTAAGTAACATACCCTGCAGTAAGCACATACATAAGCATTCAAGTGACCAACCTGTTCTGTACCTACTAAAGTGTGGTTTGCTTCTGCTCCTCAAATTTATTGCCAGAAGACAGTTCCTTTGGGGCTCAACCAGCTGCTATCTTATGCATTGGTGGACTCCTGCTATGTGTCGCTGCTGATATATGAATTAAAAGCAAATGCTGAAAATAAGGTGAAGAGATAAATAACAGCATAGCAGGAGGAGACGCGCTTAAGCCCCGGCAGTGGACGGGGTGTGACTCCTTTCTAATAACTCACTGTCCTTCAAGTCACTATCATGTGCAATAACCTGCAGATGGTTCAGCAGTGGGTGGCATTAATATACTCGGGCCCCTCTGGCATACAGGTGCCCTGTGTTGTCCTTCCCACTTTCCCTTTTCACCGGCAGACAGCTTTGTGCCTTGTCGCTGACTGTCAGGTGAAGTGAGCAGCACACACTCGCTGTCATACAAAACACATTTGGCTGGCTCCCAGTGGGCTTGTACGCCTTCCCCGGGTGGGGAGGAAAGACAGGCGAGTCTGCCTGATGTCACTGACTTTTTGCAATGGCACCCGAGGAAAAATGTGACGCGCAGCAGCAGAATTGAAATATCAAGAGTATTCAGACAGTTTGCTGATGTAATTTTTGTTTATTCACTACTCTATCCAGAATCACAGCCTGACTGTACACACCACCACTTTCAGGGGACATCTCTGATGTTGAGACAGTATGGAAAGCCTCTGGGTACTCCACAGATGCTAGGACTTGCATTGTACAAACGTATATACAGACTCAGATGCCATCAAAATGCTTACTGCCTTTTAATAAGATCAATGACATCATGCAAAAATTTCTCAGGAAAGTTTTGAGAAAGAAAAAACAATTTGAGCCCTGGAAAAGGAAGAACAGGAAGGTATGTCGATAGGAGAAGTATACAGGGTAATGTTATTAGTTAAATTACTTTTCTTCGAAGATTTAAAGGAAAAAATAGAGAAGCAGATTCAGAAAATGTTTACGTAGGACTGGAAGGGACTTTCCACTGCAAGCACTGTGTCATATAATCCATGACAAAAACATAAAAACCACAAACTGAAGAGTCTCTGGACTTCACTGTTTACATGGAAGGGCTACTGCAAGAACTTGCCACTAACGTTAGAGAGCATCTTCAGATTTCCCACTTAAATTTAGTGATGGTGAGTTTACCTCCACTATTTTAAAACAAACACAAGTATTGAGATACTAGGACAATGGGTGTTGAGTAATATCTGATGGGACTGAAAACAAAGGACAGTCAACTGCTAAGCTAAAAATCACACAGGAAGATGCATGGGTTGGACTGCTTTGTCTTCTTTTACTATTGAAGTCTTTCTTTAGACTGAAAAAATCCTAAACTGAAAAATCCTTGCATTTTGCATTAATAATTAAAGCAGAGTACTTCCCAGTGAGCACACATTTGTTACAGTGGATTAATAAGTTTTCCTTTATGAATTCCAATGAGCAGTTTTTATGTAATCTGCTTGTCTTGCTATACACCATTTACAATACTGCTTATTGTTGTCTCAGAGGCAGTTGTGATGATACTCTTACGATTTACTTGCAGGCAATGCCAAACACCTTCAGCTCGCTGGAACACCAGGCAAAAGTCAACTTGATTTGCACCACTGCGGAGACGTACTCAGTAAGCTGGGAGGGGGGAGTACTAGCAGGTTCTAGAGCTCAGCAGACAGTCTCATCAGCAATGCGTAAATATACAGAGGGAGAGATTGGAGGTGCAATGCACTCTCTCATACGTGGTTGGGGTCAGTGGGATTTTGCTCTTCTTCAGGCAGTAATGAGAGAAGATGTCTCAAAAGTGAGAAAGGAGCCCCAGGGCTACCTTGGGCTGCTGCTGCCAGCACAGAGTGAAGTCCGGCAGCAACAAATGCTGCCCCCGTTCAAGTCACAGTAGATGGGGATGGGGGTGCTGATGAAGGACAGAGATTCTTGTCTCGCACACATAAAAGCTGACTGGCCCCTTTCCTGAAAGGCTTAACAGTACTGTGATATATTTGATACCGATGCCATTTTTTTGGAAGGTGGAGATACTAGTACCTTAAAAGATTCAAAAAGTACTGTTCAATGCTAAATTTAATTTCTTGTCATTAAACAGGGCAAAGAAACTCAGCCCCTTTCTTCTAATGTCCAAACGGAAAAACACAATCTTATTAGCAGCATTATCCTGAAAGCTCTGTTTTCCTCCCTGCAGCATTATCCAGCTTCTGGAAGAACTCTTCTGCAGCCCCATGCTTCCGTCCTGCTGCATTCAAAAGATGTGGAGCACAAGCCTGAAGATATCATGTCCCAGTACAATGAGGAGAGCATTTAGTGTGATGAATAGAGCAGCTATCGCAGTTTTGAGTAGTAATATTCACTCCTTTTAATAAGAAAGACCTCAAAAATAATAATGAATATTATATTGTAGGCAGAGGAAAAACATTCCCTTTGTTCCCACTCATTCCTGTTATATGCATCTTTGTGTGGATCTAGCTTCCTGAAAAGCCAAGGAAGAAGCTAACATTTAGCTAAATTTTATTATTCAGAATTATCATAGAAAATTTTATTTTATAATGAATCAGGGATCCAATACTGGAAGAAATTTTGCTTGTCAAGAGATCTAACATTTAATAACGTAACCTCAGCTTTTTTAAATCAAAGCATTTGATGGGATATGGGTCTGCAACACAAAGGTATCACAGCTGATACAAATGATTGGGACCATAAACAGTCTGGAACAGGATGGTATTTACAGGTGTGGAAAATGAATAGTCTTGTGAAAAAAACCCTGCAAAAAAAGGAATGCTTGAAGAATAAAATCTTTCATTTTGCCATGTCCTGCCTAACCAAAATATTTGTGTAGCCAAGTGTTTTGCAAGAGACAGCTGGTAGAGACATCTACAGTTAAAGCTGCCGAGACTTTAAATATTTTGCCAAAATTTTAACTACCAGACTAAAATATTCCAAGCTTGCTGTCTGCCTCAAGCTGTAACAAAATGGTCCAGCAATGTTGAGGAAAATGGTTATGAAAAAAAAAAGTATTTTTAATCAAAATTATTTGCCCCAGCTGTTTTTTGGAAGCAAATGAGAAATCAATGTATTTCTGCTTCATTCTGCAGTTTGCCTCTTGAGTGACCATTGGATTGCCTTTCGCATTAAAGACACGCAGATTTGGCTGCAATGTAAGACTTGGAAAATCACTGATGTAAGTGGATGCTTTGCTATTGACTTTACTGAGACCAGTATTTTACCCATCAATATCAACCGCAGTACCATTAGTGGCAGATGATAACACATCGAGTAGAGCCTTTTGGCAGAAGAAGCAGCGAAGTCCTCCCTGGGGAGTGCGCAGATCGAAAGCCATGTAGCTACATGCACTGTAGCTACTGCTTACAGCACCGAGCCCAGGTTAGTAAACCATATATATCGTGAGGAATATTAGCTTGGGCATCATCCTAATGCAGTCTCCAGTAAGCTCTGAGCACAGGCAAACCAGTCTGCCTCAAAAGCCTACGCAGACATACCACCTATGAAAGAGGTAGTACGTGCCACATGCACAAAACTTTTTCAACCATGTAGGCTGAAAAAGATAAAAGGTATCCTCTTAAGCTTGCACATGTTAAGGACTGCGACTGACGTAAAAATGTCTTGCATTGCTAGCTCTGAAATGACTTGTGTCACAGCACTATAGTATCTATTTAAAAGACCAAAATAAAAGCTGTAGAGGGGGCATTTATTCAAGTATTTTATAATGGTGCTTAATTATGCACATGAAGCTTTCCTTAGTATTCCACGTCAACATATTTTTACTAGGAATATCCAGGTTAGAATAAAGAAATTAATGGTCCGACCAAGAGGTGGTATAAATCCCTAAGAAGTACTACACATGCTACACGGGCCATATCACAGATCATCTGACTGTGAGCTAATGGTGTAAACCTACAGTTTCAACATTCTTACTGAGTTTTGCATGTTCAAACTTGAAACATCTACAATGTTTCTACACCTACTGCATGTTTCCTATCGCTACGCATGCTGATGTCCAAGGAAAATTTTGCCTTACACAACCTGGAAATAAAACACTGAGAATAAACTCTTTTGTGTGGATATTCTGAGACATTGTGGGGTTGTGATTGTAAAGCATCTTGCACCCTTGTATTGAATAAGAAATAAGGGTGAAAGATCATGTGACTTTACCAAACTTTCAATGTCTTTGGAAAAATAATTTTTCATCTGAGCATGCTGCAGATTGAGTAGGTTCCTCTGAAGACAGCTGTAGTTTTTTGGTGACATGATCAGGTGATGTGGCACTCTACCTCTAACAGAGGCAACCATTTTAAAGGCAGCAGGTTTCATCTGATCACTTCCGAGATTAGGATTTTTCTGCTCTGTTTCCTGTGGCATCCTGTTCTCAACTGACATGAATTGTTGGCATTGTTCACCTTTTCCCAAGTCTTTTTTTGTAAGTCACGAGGGTGAAATTTTTAGCATTTGCCTATGTTTATATGTACTATTTATAAAGCTATAACTAACAAACATTGTCCTGTATTGACAAGCCACTCTTAATGAGGGAAATACTGCCTTGCAAGGCAGAAAATGAAACAGTACAGCTGTATCTTGTTCACAAGGCAGCGAGTCAACCCAAGAACTAGTTGTAAAATCTGAGGTCCTCAGATTCACTCCTAAATGGCCAGGTTACGCTGACTGTTGAAATCAGGAGGAAATCAGTGGAGAAACAAAAATGAAAGCATTGTCATCAGTTGCGCTGTCTTTAGAAGTCCAAGTGTGTAAACAGAGCTATACCACAATGAAACCCTCAATACAGGTGCTAATCTTGATATGTGGGCCTGACCCTGCCACTTAGAGCTGTGTGGGGAGTTTGAGACCCTTGCTTTCAGGCCCTACTTTCTATGACTTTAAACATCTTTTAATGTGAAGTCCACTTGCTGTTAAAACTGGCGTTGCCAGTACCTCTAGCTTTCTTGCAGAGGCAGGGTCCTGACAACTGCTCTTTTGATGACTGCCCTTCTTTCAATGAACAAGTCAGGTCAGAGAGCTGACACTGGAAAGGGAAAGACTGTGAAAGAACAAAGAAACGCTTTTTCTAAAGAAACTATACTTCCACTAATTCTGAGATACCACTACTTGCCTGCATTTCGTGCAGTTATCGAAAAATGTTGAGTGCCCGCATTTTGCTAAAATTGTTTTTAGAACCACAATAACTAAGATAATAAGTCTGAATTTTGCCCTGGAATAAAATCCCCTCGCACAGGCAGGCAGCCATGACCTGTTGTCCATAGAAGCCTTTTTTTTGGGGGGGGGGGGGCGGGGGCGGGAAAGCAGATAAGAAATCCTGGGAAAAGCCAAACAGCGTTATGGACCAGAATAACACTGTGCTTACAGCCAGTGCAAGCTCTAGAGGTCTGAACACAAACCACACAGGGATACCTAGGGAGAGTCCAATACTGTTTGCTAGTGAGTAAGCTATTATGCTTCACTGGAATTAAAATATTTTTTATTATTACTTTTCTAACAATTTACTTAAATTACATGCAGCCAATGGCAAAAAGAAAAAAAAAAGCAATGAAAAAGACATGGATCATTTCATTTGTATACCCACAAATGTATCCACTTCATTCATTTAGAAACAAACACTTCTGGAACCACAAACAGAAACCTCCTCACTAGCCCCCTGTCCATCTCGAACTCAAGCCAATGCCCTCCATCTTTAATGGCTATAATTGCTGCTCCTATACCCTGCGTGTTAACTCGATCCCTTTAGCCCTGCCAGCAATACTGGCCTTCATCCAGCTCATGTGCTTCTCATGCAGGTTCCTTTGTTATTTTCTTCCCACACCTCCTTTTGCACGATACGCCCACCCTGAGCTTTAGCTGCAGCCTTGCTCCCCTTTAGGTATTTCCAAAGCCCTGCCTCTACCACCATGCCCATGAGGAATTTCTAATTGAGTAGACATAAGCAAATAAGAACATCTGCTTAAAACAACACTTGCCTCAGTTACAGAAACCCCTCAGTCTGTAGGTCTGCTGTGCTGACAGGCTGTCCCTGAAATCATGCGTCATCGTTGCTGTTGTTCTCGGTCACCCCTTTGCTTACTTCTCCACAGCAGCTCCAGGAGCACTGTGTCAGCTCTTGAAGGCAGAGTATTTTTTATCACATCCTGGTACAGCACCTGGTGCCAGAGGGGGGTCTCATTCCAAGCTGGATTTTTACAGTTTATGGTTTAGGATAATATACTGGTAAGCTCTGGCCACTGTGTTACCAGATCAAGTAGTTTGTGGCAATGCAACCCCCTAATTACGACTGTCTAGCAAAACTATTTTAGATTTTCTTCCACTGCTTCCTCAGCTCACCCTAGATAACTTCTTCAGCTGTATCTTGCCACCTCTCCTTACTTCTGAGTGCCAGCACCAGCTCTTGGTGCCAGTGTTCCCTCAGGATGGCCGGGCTGCAGGCCCTGGGGGCGGGCTGTAGGAGAAAAGGGATGGGGAACCTGCTTCAGCTGTAAAACTCAGCACTTTGTTTATCTTTGTGGGAGTTTCATGCTTTTTTTTTCTTGACACAGAAGAAAACACTTCTCATAAAATCAAGAGGAGAAAGGGAAAACTGGTATCGGGCACACACCGACAGCAAACGGCGGCGGACAGAGGAAGGCACCCGGTGTCACTGAGCTGTGTAAGGGCTGGAGGGAGGATATTCCGTGAGGGAATCCCGCACTCCTGACTGCTCAGCTTGCGTTGAGCCTCCTCCACCACTCACTTCAAATAAACCTCAGCTGCAATTTTGAGAGAAAAACTGTGAGAGTGTGAACCTTCCAGCAGCCTCTGAAACACTCTTTTTTTTTTTTTTTTTCTCTTCTCCTCGTCTCCGCGTGTTTCTGCGTTGAAGCCAGCAGGCCCGGCGGGAGCGGGGTGACGACGGGGGATTTCCTTCTCGCCCATTCAATACATGTAGTAAACACAGGCACGCCGAGCGCGGGCATCCTCCCCGAACGCCTCCTGCCCAGCCCCGGTGCGGTACGTGTATGTCTCTGCACCCGGGCGGCTTGTAGAGCGGTACGGTACCGCCGGGCGCGGGGGGCGCCGCGCAGGCCGAGCTCCGCGCCCGCGGCCCCGCCGCCCACTTGCCATGCGCTGCCCGCGGCCCTGCGCGGCGGGGGGAGGCGGGTGCCCGCGTCCGGAGGAGGAGGAGGGGGGGGAGCGCGGCGCGGCGCGGCCCGCCCAGCCCAGGCGGCGGTGGCGGTCGTGGCAGCGGCGGTGGGGTTTCCCCCTTCCCTGCCGCGTTTCTCCGCGCTGCGGAGGCCGCCGGGGCGGGGGAAGAGGGAAGAGAAGGGAGGGGTGGGGGGGAGGGAAGGAGGAGCCGCCGCTGTGAGGCGGGCGGGTTGCACACACGCACACAACACACACACACAGATACACACACACGCACAGTGTGCGGAGGAGGAAGAAGGAGGAGGAGGAGAGGGAGGTCGTCGCCTCGGCGCAGCCCCGGCACCCTGCGCAGCGCGGCGGGGCCGGCGGCGGCGCCCGCCCTGCCTCCCGCCCCGGCGGCGGCTGAGGTAAGGCGGCTCGTGAGGGGCTGCGCGCGCGGGGCGGCCGTTGGGGGCGACCGTTGGGGGCGACCGGGTGTGGCGGCGGCATCGCGTCCTTCACGGGTAGCGGCTCTGCCCGTCCCTCGGCTCCGGGCCGTAACCTTGGGCTACCGGGGCAACCGCCGGGGCGGCTCTGCCGGCTCCGGCCCCCCCGGCCTCGGCTCACCGGCCCGCTGCCTCGGCGGGTACGGGCGTACACACACATCTATGTCTGTGTGTACGTGTGGGTTTTTTTTTTTTAATATATATATATGTGTGTATATGCACACCTCTGTATGTGTGTGACTGGTGACTGAACTGTTCTTCTCATCTTCACTGCCAGCTGTGCAGCTCCCTGTAGTTTCTGAGTGTATCCGGATTTTGTCAGTGCTGGGCGGTGTGACAAATGTTTCTGTGTAGTTAAGTATAACTTTCTTGTGGTGGTTGTTTTTTTTTTCCACTTTTTCCCCCCTTTTTTATTTTTGTTTTTCTTTTCTCTCTCTTTTTTTTTTTTTTCCCCCCCCCTCAGAGAAAGGAAGGCTCTCCTCTGAAGATCATATTTATTTGTTTTCTTTCAGATGTATTGTAAGGTCTCTCGGGATGCAAGTGCTTGCGATGCCTCTCGGTGTCTGTACGTGTGTCACTACACAGATGTTTTTAAATCACTCAGTGGTAATCTTCCAAGCAAGGTGCAAAACCAATGTTTCCATTTTGCTGGCAAGGCTGTGCACCGTATCTGATGCATGACTTTGAATTATGTGCAGTCAGACACCTGTTACTTAATCCTGTTTATCTTTTCCAGTTACAGTTATCCAGCCTTGGTCTTCTTTTTTTAATATCCGAAAATAAATTACTAATATTCTTTTATGCTGGCATCAAGTAAAACCCGGGGAATCTAGTGTGTTTGTGAGGTATATAATGTGTGTTTGTTAGGTAATACTTTCTCAAAGGGAGATGATTTTGGAAAGTTATAGAATAATCTTTATCTCTAGGGGAGTTTATATAATGTTAAAGTGTCCATGGGGATGGATCTGTACAAAAGGCGGGCAGTAGGGGCTACACAAAATCAAAGCCTTGCACAGTATCAATCTTCAGTACAGCGTGCATCATGTTCTCTTAATATGTAAATAACATTTATGTTTTCCAAACTTCACTTGATGTTGCACCATGGAATTTTCAGTTTAATAATTGGACTTAATGAGGATGCTGGAGAAGATGTCGCATTTCTGATTCTGCAAGAGGATGGAGTAGGTTCTTTTGTAACACGTTTGTGTTGGTGGTTGTATTCTGTAGTTTACTTGAGCAGTTTTAGCAAGCTAGTGATATTACTCGCTTTAGGTTATTTTCTCTAACTTCTGAAAGAGTAACGTCGACAGGATTTGGAGGCTTTCTCTGGATGAAGGGTACCTAATATTGCTATGCACCACAAAATAATTATTGTAACATACAGCTGAGCAATTTTGTATTATACAGAGACAGTTTCTAAATACGAGCTGGGAACAGATTTATTCCTCTCTGCAACTGATAACTTCATAAAGTAATTAAAAATAAATGACAGATATCAGGGATGAGAATTCTCTTCCACAACCGTTAATACCACTCTGCCTGTCAGTTTTGATTCATCTCGATGATATCACTAAAAACCAGTTATTAATATGAAAGTCAAACCTTTGGTGAAAATATAACTGCGAGTAGCTGTCAAAATAAAATTTTAAGGTCTGATTTCATTGCTGGATGTGGATACGTACTTGGTAGAGTAACAATGCCTTTTATTTTATAGACATGCGCCCACGCACAGGAGCTTTGTTCTAAAACAGTGTTTTCTGTCATGAATTTATGCATAACCTACACTCTCTGCTTTTCCTTAGCATGCAGGGAAGAAAGAACCGTAAGGGGGAAGGGAGAGAGACCAAAAGGGGGAAGAGAGAGAATTCATATGAATTTCCCTTACTGACAGAGGAAACACCTCTTTGTTATATATCACCCCAAATCACTGGTTGTGTTCTGCTTTCACCTTTTCTAAAATAATGGTGAGTTGTTTGGGCTTGATTGACGTTGCTGACTTCTGTTGCAGACTTTGGCCATTTGTTCCAGTAATATCTGGCTGTGATGATGAACTTGGGGCTGTGTTGTGAGTCTGTCAAGTATTTGTTACAGCTTTGTAGGAACTGATGGCTTTATTTTCACCAGGTCTGCATATACTGTGTTGAAAACCTGTAGGGGTATAATTTCCGCACTTACTGAGATGACTTATTTTGTAGTTCTTTTTTGTTTTTTAACTTGTCATTTTTGTGGTCTGTTTGCATTGTTCAGTGGTTTGCTTTCCTTGGTGGTTTTAACAGCTCAATTGTTATTCCTTCCTGTTCGTAATTTACGGAAGACTGAAGTCTGAAACAGCTTTTTAATATTTTCCTTAAAATTGAATTAATCCCTTTTCCAGGAGAAAGGGACAGAGGAATACTTACCAGAATTTTAAAAATGAGAACAAAAACTTAATGCAGGCATCTTATCTAAGAGTGTCTAGTTATGAAAATTGATACCTCATCGATTTTGGAGGAGGCTGGTTTCCTCTGTAGTTTCAATCATTTGTCCCATTAGATTTGGGGAGTTGTTGTAAATTAGTTTAGAAGTGAAATTTTCCAAGTCATAAAATCTCTGGTTGGTTGTTAGTAGAAATCATTATTAAAGGTTGCATAAGCATTATTTGCAGGATGGCTAATCAGTAGCCTGAGCTAAGTTCCATTCTCTAATAAATAGATGCATTGTGCTACTTCAAAAATTGCAAAATTGATGGCTTGAGCTCATTTACTGGTTTTGCAAGATATATAGTACATCCAGTTTTGGGAAGACTCTTTGATGTCTGCAGAAGTTGCACATAGTGGAGATGTTTATGACCCAGCCTGTTAACTCTTCAAAAAAATTTTTGATCATGCTGTTTAGGGCATCTTATTCTTATGAAAGATGCATGCATAACACTTACCACATCAAAATTACCTATCTGCATACTTCAAAGGCTGCAATAAGTTTTATTCAGTGGGACTTTCTGAGAGCAGGCTTTGTGGTCCTCTTGCTGCTGCAGGAAAGTATGTGTTGACTCTACTTTGCCGTATGATGCCGTATTCCCAAAGATCTGACCTGTAGAGGGATTGAGTGTATGGGATGGCAGTGGTATAAATTCTGAAAATACTGTGCTTTGACATTAACCAGCCTGCTTTGCTTATGTTCCTGCCCTGTGAGCACTAAGCTATGAAAACCCGTCTTGTTGGTCCTCACCCATCTTCTTATGGTAGTGGTTTCTGGAAGTTTTGTAAATATGAATAAAGAGGCTTGTGAAACTGCAGAAGAAGACAGATTCCCAGCCTTTCTGGAATTTATCAATTAATTATGCCTAGTAGTAGCTTCCATGTTCCAGGAGGATGTGCTGATGTATCTGAGTGTGTAGAATAGGGCCATAACATGGGGAAGAGTATCAGACCAGCCCTTTCGCAGCTGTCCTCACAGTGCTAATGCCGGGACTCTGTAGTTTTCAGGACAAGATGCTCCCGAGCGGCTTATGCAAGGCACAGAAATAGATGGTGCGGCACACTTGTGGCTCTAGCAGTTCCTCTCCAGCAGACTTCTGGATGATGAGTTGTTGATCTTTCCCCTGTGAGGTTGTCACTGCTGGGATCTTAGAAGAAAATCAATATTTACACCCCCTCCTTTTGAAGACCTGCATCAGCTTATATAAGGTAGTGAAGTGCTGTGATTTCTTTTGTCAGTTTTGTTACACAAGTCATTCTAGGTATTATCCACTGAATGAAGAACTCATTAAAGCTGTACGTGTGCAACAGCAAAAGAATCTTGATTTTTGGAGAAGAATGAAACAAAACTCTGTCTTCCTTTCTACTGAAGAGCCCAGCCCTTAGGCAGACTGTTACGAAGTCATACTGTCCTGTTTGCCCTGTTATTAGGCTTGGATGAATGGTATTTGTGAGTGGTTGTAATATTTTATTTCACCTTTGGAGTTCTAAGGAGCACCAGTTGGTCTGTCACTGGAATGGAACCTGTTCCTGGGGAGCAGTGCAGGTATAACTGAAAGGTTAGGTTGCCGTAATGTAGTGTATCTGCTCATGAAAAGGGAGAAAAACAAGATCTCCAGCTTTTCAGGCCAGTTGCCTTTTTCATGGTTTAGGATTCTGTGGCAAATGAGGTTATTACTTTGGTCTCTCTGTGGCTTCCCATTCGTTTTTGTTGCCGGTTACTGGTGTTGAGCTCTGTCTTGATCCTGTCCCACCAATGGCTAATAGCTGGTTGTGGGACAGACAGCATAGATCACGAAGACCATAGATACGGCATGGAGCAGTCTCACTTGTCCTCCCCTGTTTAATGACCAGCTCGTTTAATGAGTAGGTGAATCCATAATCTGCTTTTCTGCAATTGCTGCATGCTGTCTGATAGAAAATCTATCCTATAACCAGTAAGTGCTCCTAGTTCCTGATGTTGTGTCTATAATAACAAGTGGTCAAAACTTGAGTTAAATAGGTGATTGGCAGCTCTCACACATCTAAAGTTAGGGCCTTGCTTTCCATTTTCTATGGGTGCTGTTACTGTACCATCATGAGGCCTTACACTCAAACAGTTAAGGGTCACTCTGTTGGTCTTTTCTCAAAATAAGAGCTTATTTCTTTAAGCGGTAACAGTAACTGGGAGCTTTAGGCAAATGAGGTGAGATGGTCTGCTTGGAATGTGGTCTATTGTAAGGTCTGTTTGTGGAGTTCTTTAAATTAGTGTTGTTGAAGTAACCACGCACCTCTGCCCTCTCATTTCTGAGAAAGCTGGCTCTATTCAGTTGACTTTGGGGCTCTCAAATTGTAACTCTCTTTGTGAGCTAACCTTGCAACTGGCAATTGTAGAAGACCATGAGAAGATGTATAATGTTATAGATGCTACGTTCAAGAGTGACTTTTCAGATTGAATACTCTACATTGTTCCTTTCCAGATTTACTGATTTACTTGAAAAGTTTTAAGCTAGGCTTGCTGCTTGTATTCCGTTGTTTTTATGTGTAATACCATCTGAAAACATGAAGAGATAAACAATTTACAGATGTCACCCACCTATCAAATAGTTGTATAAAAGCGTTTTCTATCTGCAGTTGGTCTAGCAATCTGCCATCTGAGAGAGGGTATATATTCGACCTCAGAAATGTTTGCATGCACTTTGGTAAGGAAGCAATGGGTATGAAAAAGGTGGTAAAGAGCAGGCTATTTATTCTTGAAGTTATAGATAGATTTCCTTTTCTAACAATTTCTATATTGACTTGAGTACACATGCTCCTGCAGACTGGAAGCAATCAGTCAGGAGGTTAGTGACTAATAAAGGGGGCAAAAAGAGTAAGAACTTGAAAGGTTAATAAGAAGCACGTCTTGGATTCCAGTGATGTAGAGTTTCCATGATCCTGTGAACAGTGTGATGTTGTGGAAAATCACAAGTAATAAGGAAGGTCTTGTGAGATGTAAGCTGTGGTTTTGGGCCAGATAGGTTGGATGAAAGAGCTTCTCATAATAAAGCAGTAATTTTAACTCTTTGATCTTTTAGGCTGTTCCAAAACTCTACAGGGTTTTGTGTTCCCTTTTTTCTCTTTCTTGAACATATTTATTTCCCATGCCTGCAATTGCCACGTCTCTCACATTTGCTTTTTCGTTTTCCTTCCTAACCTTGTGGAGATGTTCATCATTGATGTTGCTGTCTGTGGTATACTTGTTGCACGTACAGATCTCTACTCTCCTCTTAGCTGAGGCTCTGCTCTGGATACAGGATGCTCCCCCCTATCTGTGTTGCTAAAAGGAAACACAGGGAGGAAAGGAATTGATAGCTGTAGTAAAAGTCTTTTGTTTTGAAATACACAAATTGGGATAAAAGTTCTTAAAAAAAATCCAGCCAAATAAAAAAAAAAAAACCCAAACCAACCAAACAGCAGTTTTGAATATCGATACCTACATGGAAGTTGCTGTTTTTGTTATGTAGACGTGATAAGGACATGTTACTCTAATTCCCACAGGATTCCCCTCAGAAAAGAGTGAGTGGAAATGGAGGATGAAAGCCTTATTGGGAAGTATGAAACAGAGCCGTGGAGTGCTTACTGTGGTGGTGCTAACGTGTTCTATTGAACCAAACAGAATTGATATAATTCTCTTCTATGAAGGACCCTGATCAGGGAAGGAAAAACATTTTTGAAGAAGGGGGAGAGATGGGGTGAGAGCCTGATGAATTCACGGTAGGTTTGTTTGCAGAACGACAAGGAAACACAACTGCTAAAGGAGAGGTTGGCTGGCACGGTGTGGTGATGAAATAAACAGTGTATTGCTCCTAAATCTTGA
This sequence comes from Larus michahellis, assembly GCF_964199755.1. Taxonomy (NCBI): domain Eukaryota; kingdom Metazoa; phylum Chordata; class Aves; order Charadriiformes; family Laridae; genus Larus; species Larus michahellis. The sequence goes on along the minus strand of NC_133898.1, from coordinate 8,021,042 downwards.
CTGCAAGGCAGACAGGGGCTGTTGGATGATTTGATTTTATTATTTTTTTTTCAGATGTAGTTCTTGAGGATTGGTGCGGATTAATTGGGCACTCTGGTGGATTCAGAGAGCTGTACTGCATGTCTGACATCAGCAAAGAATAGACTGAGTAATTACTGCTTTCTGGTCTTTCAGTCTGTGTTATTTGTGTGCCGCTTCCCTAGCAAAATATGCTTAGGAATAATTGTCATACATTAAATGACAAGGGAAGATGGAATGTGATTGCAGGTCTATCAGATCAGCTTGCAAATTAGGTGCTGCAGTCTGGTATAAGAGCTGTTAGTCGCAGGTAATGTGAATACTTTGACATCACTGCTCAGCTTGTAATTTTTGCATTGGAAATCTCCTGTATCTGCATATGCTGCAGGTGCAGGGGAGCTCTTGGAAATTCCCCTCAGTGCGTCTGCCGTCTCTCACATGATGCGCTTATCGGCTTTGATTGGTGAATTCCCATGCTGAAGCAGAAGGTGGGGGTTTCTGAAGGCGGGGAGGAGAGGAGGGGAGAGATGTGACCTGGGAGAATAATTGGGGGCTCAAATAGGATAGTCAGAGTGGGGAGGAGGAGATTCAGCTGCCACTTGTTGTCCTGGGGTGATGGTGGTGCCACATTCTCCCAGGCACAGCAGCTGGGGCTGTGAGACCCTGACAGGCTCTTCTGGTTGCTCTAAAGCTAGGAGAAATAGCTTCCACCATACATCTACATTTACGCAGGGGAAGGACTGTTGGTGCTGTAACCTGTCTGCCACAACTGAACTGATACAGTGATTGTTTCCAAATCTTTCAAATTTGGCAATATCTGGCAGAGTCTGATTGTTCTTTTTGCTGATGCTCTGGTTTTGAGCTACGAAATACATAGTGGCTTTTTGTTGATCTGTGAATATAGCAGGTGGCAGGGAAGAGAACTGACTTCTGAGAAGACCTTGGCCCAGGTCAGAATAAAACAGACCTAGTTTTTTAGTTGCAGAGGTTGCTGCTTCCCTGCATGCAGATATCACTGGTATAATTTTGCTAACTTCAAGCAGACCCTCTTCTACATGGATGCATCCTAAAGCATTATGTATGTTTGGTGCTGTGTGCTTTTTCTATTTTAATTTTTTCTTGCCAGACTGAGAAAATACTGGAATCAACATATTTGCCTAGCCTGGCCCACATGTATTGATAAAATGGTCTCCTTTGAGGTATTCTAATGAGCACATAAGGTTAACTTTGAAAAGTCATACAAAAATAGTTTGTGTGCCATTTTGTGTGTGTCTTTGTAGAAGAAAATGTTTTACAGTACAATTAGTCTTTGCATCAGGTAATGGCGCTATTTGCACTGATTTTATGGGCGTGATTGCCATCTCTTCCCTTGTTGGATTAATGAAGACTGACACCTTGGAAGAAGCATATGGTACTTACCTCTCTCTGGTTAAAAAGCTGGTGTAGTGCTGGTGACCTTGGTAACCTGTATTGGTACTTTTGTAATTGGGTGCATGGATTGCACTCACAGGAGAGAGTACCCCACATGTCTATTTTGCAGACTTGGCTGTTAATTATCTTTACGTTGAAAAAGAAAGACAGCTGATGATCTCTTCATTTTCTGGGGGGAGCTGGTAGTAAAGATGTACAGGTACAGGTGGACAGGAAAAAGAAACAGCAGTATCAGTCCTTCTGCATTTTGGGTTTACCTCTCCAGAGAGCTGTGGGATCATTACTGTGGAGAAATGTTGAGTGTTGTTCCTGTTGCATGTTTTTGTTTGGTTGGTGTGGAAGATATAATTCTTGATTTCTGCTAGTCTGAGTTAATTTAGAAGGATTCTTATTAATGAAGTCTGTACTGCAAAACTGCGGTCCCTGTGTGGATAGCGGAATCACAGCTCACTCAGACCTTTATCTCATAGTCCAGATCACATATAAAAACTTAATCACCATTTCTCTGCTGTATCTTCATTTTCAGTGCCGATCCTTTCGCTGAATTGCAGCCTAAGAAAAAATAAAATGTGTTGATTTTTGGCTATGGTAACAGTTCTACCAGTTGATTTATTCAGGGTTTTTTGTTTGTTTGGGTTTTTTGGTTGTGGTTTTTGGTTTTTGTTTTTGTTTTTGTTTTTTATAGAGGTAGATAAATGATGCTCTCCAAGTTTTGTGCAGATCGCTGTGTGTTAGTTTTGAACAGCTTTCCTGTGGTGAACTAAAAGCCTTGGATAACGTAAATGCATTTCCAGATGTGGGGAAATGAAAAGTATATGTTAGCAGTAATTCTTTGCTATACACACACTTGTATTTATTTTGTAAATGCTTCTTGTATTTTAAAACACATGAGGTGAAACCAGTACTTACATGAGCAGCTGTGAATTGGCATGAAGTAGACAACTTCTAAAAAAGAAAAAGTGACCTTTATTACTGGGAATGTTTTTGGTTTTGGTTTTTTTTTTTGATGATGTTTGTGACACTTTAGTTTTCAAAACTGAATCAATCTGTCAAGAAATACATGCTCTGGTTCATATATCTTTGATTTATTTATGCTCGGTTAAATAAGCAGTGTCCTGTAATCTTCTCGGATCTCATCCTGCTTTCACTTCTAATTTATCCTTGAAAAGACACTTCTCACTTGAATTTGGGATAACCATCTTGGTTCCCCACAGTAGAACTGAGGATGAATATTGTGAAAACAAAGATGTAATCGCAGCTCTCGGATGTCTGATATGTTAAAAAAATCTATTGAATAGATCTGAAATTAGACAGATATACAGGTAGTACTTCAGGTAATTTTGAATCATCAAATGATTGATATGGTGAGTAGTTTTCCATGATTGAGCAATGTTGAGCAATGTGGCGATTACTTCAAAGCTTTTGAAAACTGGAAAACAGATTTTGAAATTCACAAGTAGAAATGGCAGAGGGAATTACATTGCTGTGTTAACCATTACAGTTAACCATACAGTTTTAAGAAGTTGGCTCTGTCCTACTGGTATTTAGTGTCAGAATCTTCTCTGTGTATTCTAATGTAATTGTCATTCTCTCCTTTTTTTTTTTTTTTTTTTTAAATGGAATTGTTTTCTTTGCAGAACACAATCTTAGTACAACAAAATAAGAGAGATTTTGCGGTCGTCTATAGTTACATTAGCCTTTTTGTGGGCTTAGTTTTTGAACTATTTTTTTTTTCTATTCTCTTAGTATCTGAAAGAATAATCTCTGCCTTTAGCAGCTTTTAAATACTCATGAAGACCTTCATGAGTATTTTGAAATTTTAATCAAAACTTGGATTGTGAAGGTGTTGTTTGGTTCATCTGGAAGTATCAGAGTAAAGTGTCAATTTTGTTAAGAGCTATAAACCTATATACCTTAAAGTTGTAAAATTGTAGACCTACAGTATTTATTGGGTGAAGTAAATCTCTTCGTTAAAAGTATGTGCTCCTGTATACATGAAGTACAAATAAATTTCTGGCTAAGTTTTGTTTTGTGAGGGTGTTTTTTTTTTTTTTTTTTTTTTTAACTTTTTTTCAGAAGTTTAAGAAAATATAACACTTCTGGGTTAATTTTAAATCATGTAAAGGAATTCTTATTTAAAAATGACCTAAAGTGGATGAATCTTCTTTCCCTCCCCCCCTTCTATTTCTTCACACTATCATCGCATTTTGGGCTTTAGAAACTAGAGAGTATTGTCTTAATGGCTTCGGCAGGACGTGTTTTGCTTAGCTGTGTAGTCTTCAGTTCAGCTGGTAATTAGCACATCTCTTAATGACTGAAACATAATTTTAACAGAAGTTGGCTCTTCGTGTTCAGCAACGTCTGTTGACAAAACGCAGGTGTTACGAGCATGTAACCTAAGTCAATTTGAGCCTTGTATTCAACTCAAAATTACCGTGCCTTATCTAAGGTGCCTTTTGGAAGGTTGTTGCAATTTATCTGTTCTCTCTTACTGTAGTACTACTGCAACTGGATTTATGCATCTGCAATTTTAATAAGCAAGATTGATAGGCCAAAATTGTGTGTGTCCACCTACTGGTGTATTCCTTTCATTGTTAAAAGGCAAAAAACCCATAGAAAACATTACTGTATGAGGAGTATACCACTGGAGATGTGGTTTGTTCTGCTCTCAGTGCAGCTCATTCTGAGCAAAGCCCATGAGATGAGGATTGGTGAGATGGTGTTCTTTGAAGAACTCATGAGAAGCAGGGTATATAAACTTTATTTCAGTCTTATATTTTTCATTCTTGTTTGGGCTTGATACGGTAAGTAGCTCTGTAGTTCATGTCTAGCTCTGTGCTACTAATATTGCTGTCCCGTTTGGGCCTTGCAAAAGTTAGAGCAAGTCACTTAATTTTTGCTGTCCTTGTGGCTTCCCATCTTCAGAAAGAGATTTTATGGTCACCTTTCAAGATATTAGTAAATAAAGCCTGGGTGACACTTTTCTGCAGTGTGTTTTGACATCCTTTATGAGTGGTGCTGTAGTTGCTGTTGATTGTTATTTTTCTTGTACCAGCCTACTTGCTGCCTCTAAAAAGTTGTCAGTTGCTTAATAACATGCAGAAGCAAAGCAGAAGGCGGGAAGTGGAGAGGGGAAAAAAAGAAAGGCGGCTATACTATTTGATAGATAATCAAATGCCTTCTGTTTTGTTGGTTTTTTTTTAATCTTGAAGTTTGACCTGATAAAAGAAAGGTAACCAGAATCTAAATAGTATCAGGAATTACTTGGCGGGAGGAATGTCATCTACGAGAAGTAAAGCTGACCTGGGTACAGCACGCTGCAACAGTACAAACCCAGCCCTTCACAGCTTGAAATGTGATTGAATCAGCCTGTCTGTTTTGCAGGTGAAATGCTTCATTTGCCTTCATTAACGGTATTTGACAGTATCCTATTGGCTGTACATCCAATGGGGTTCCAGTTATTCCTTACAAAGTGAAGTGTATATCCATGAAGTTGTCTCATGATGCAGATGCTTCTGACTGTATCACGAGGCTGACATGGACTTTGCTAAAAATGCTGTTTTTCAGAAAAGCCAGCCCCCTAGTTTGTGAGATCTGATGTCAAAGGCTGCACTTTTCCAGGATGGAGAGAAATTGCTGGGATTGTAGATTACTATACTGAGGCTGGTATAATTTCTTATAAATAAATAAAAAGGGATTTTTAGCTTAGTTTCAGCAGAGCGAGGAGGGGCTGTCAGGACACGTTTGATCCTGTAGTACTAAAGCGTGGTAGTGTTACTGGGTAGAGTACCTAACCTGTTGTGACACAGGAGGGATAGGTGCCCAGCCTGAAAGCTCTTTCTTTGCTGTTTGGTATTGGTTTGGTGATTCCACCATTTAGCTCCCTTCCTCCCATCTTCTGGGCATAGGCATATCTGGCTGCAGTGGACTTTTAAAATTAAATTTCTCTGTTCTAAACCAGGACTTGGGTTAAATACAGTAAGACGCACACAGCCCCCCACACCATCCCCATTGTTCCGATTATTGTATTTTTTCAATACCTATCTTAAATGATAGTGCCTGACATGAAGGTTTGTTGTCTTGTGAACAACGGGATACACAACAGCCTTCAGCAGTGCCCATCAGAACAACGTGCACGGTTCCAGCTCAGCCCTTAAAGTATGAACTGAAGTACAGCACAATGTAAATGTCAGTCCAGGAATGTGAGGTAGGTTTGGTATGATCCCTTAAGGATTCTTTCTTCATGTCCTAAATTGCAAGGTTTCTGGGGCAGGAACTATCCTTGCATTATTTATTTTATAGCATTTATTACAATGCAGCCTTATTTTATTTAAAAAAAAACCAAACAAACCAAACTGATTGATGCCCATTTGCCGATACCCCAAATGAGATAATACACGACAACGTGGTGTTTTTAATCAGAATATATATACAACACCACTTTATGCAAGTTAAGAAGAAATGGCATCCATGTTATTCAGTTCAGCATGCTGAAGTGTCTAAAGGTATAAAGCAGCTTTCAGAATAATTACGACAATTTTGTATCTCTTTATATTCCAATTGTTGAGACTTTTTTTTTTAATGTGATAAGAGGGCTTACAGAAGCCTGCAGCGTATGTGTTAGCAACAGGGATTCTGGTAAATTACTTCTTGACCTTGACTTGCAAATCAAAATGTAGCACATCAGGGACATGGACATACTCTACCAGAACAAACTCCCAGGAGTGCAGCTTAATGTATGGAGCAAGGCATTGCTCGTACTGCTTAGATTGACGTGGCATGCACTATTACAGGCTGTTGTCTTTAATACCTTTTTTAAGGAGCAGATCCAGTTTTGATTTATAGCCCAGCAGTAGCAAAGTTCCATTCTTTTCAGTTTTAGAAGTGTAGTCTGATATAGGATATTTATCAAGCAATCTTTTTTCATAAAATCTTTGATGCCAGTCTTCCAGAAAAAATGCAAATATACCTCTTAGTGTTATTTCTAGGTATGAGGGTTCCCTGTCTAAACCGTTAAGTCAGAGCATAACTCAGGAGCACCATTTCCCCCTTTTTTCTTCTTTTTTTTTTTTTTTTTTTTTTTAGCAACTGTATGGAGATAGTCTGAATCAGCAAAGCTTGCTTAAAGGGACATAAAACCATATACAGGTATAAAAAAATACTATTTTTTGTTTTTCAATGAACTGAAGTAGCAGCCGACCACTGAACATCCCTGTCAGTTTTAAAACTAATTGATATGGATCATGCTATTTCTGTTTCATCCCTCTTTCTTTCAGTTCTGTGAAAGGCAACAAAGAACAAACCCTGAACAAACTCGACTGCACGGTTGGATTAGAAAAGAAACAGAAGAGACTGGTCAGAAATTGCAATCTAATGTACGAAGCATAGATCTAGAAAGATGTTTCAGCTATGCTAAAAATTATTTGACAGTTCGCAGGCTTACAACGCTCAGTGATCTAATAGTGGTTCTGGAATCTTTTTTTAGGCGTTGTACATACTTGTTAAAAATGCTCCTTCCCCCAAAGAATTTGTAACACCAGTATAGGAGGAGCCTAGAGCTGGACGCAATTTTTAGTATACAGGCAGTAGAATGTAAGTGTGAAAAAAATGTAATTACACGTGGTAAAGATCAGCCTAACAATTCAGGCTGCATGTTTTAATAGCTTTCAGTCAAGTGAGACTTCAAAGTTATTGACTTCTAAGTGTAGATTTTTACATCGGACAACTTGGTACTGCCCACTGTCATAAGAGATGTGTTTCGGTAAAGCCGGCAGCGTTGGGCCCAGGATGTTTGCGCAATGAGGCTCTGTAAACCTCTCCTGCAGATGTGTAATGCTTTGATCTGTTTACTGGACAAACAAAAAATTAAACTGTCAATTGTTTGGGAGAAACCAACGGACAGGAAATCTGGCTAGCTGTATCAGATTTTGCCCCAAGAAATTGCATCAGTTTTAAAAAAGAGGCATTGTACTTGCAGCTTAATGTTTAAACCCAGTGTCAAAATGTTATGGCAGAATAATGCAAACCGATAATGCAAATGGTTTTCTTGGGTGGATTTCAACTCCAGTGCTAGTATCTGGTACAATATATTTACTTTCTTGCATTGAAATACCATGCTATTTACATCACAATAATACCACTTTTAGCTGGCCGGTTGCAGCCAGATTCAGTGATAGTAATCAAAATTGTTTTGAAACGTATCTCTGTTTATTACAGTGTAAGTTTTTCTTTTATAGTTCATATTATTCAGTGACTAAACATGTTTACTTTGAAGAGGGTGTGTGTTCTAGGTGGGTAGAAGCAAAATCAAAGTGTGTTTAAGCCAGCTGTAATTTAATTTCAGCTCTGTACGTTTTGTTGAGACAAGAAAAGCTGCTGGCACTTGAGCTTTGCAGTGCATTATGAGGTGACTACCAGGTAGATTCTCCTATGGAATTAAAACAAATTGGAAAGCAGAGTGAGAAAGAGGAAGAGATATTTGTATGAATGGAGTGTCTGTGGCCTATGGTTTGCCATCCTCTGTTGCTTTTGTTGATGGTGTCTGGTTACGTAAATGTCTTCCCACCACTTCTTGAACTTGCAGCAAAGCGGTTTTGTTGTGGTATAACATCTGCTCACAGAAAAACGGTTGTAAATATACTGCTGCATGTTCACTGTGCGGCCCAGTAAGAAGGAAAGAAGGGATGGAAGGGAGTGTTCTCTAGAAGCACAGATGGCTTTTGTAATTAATAATGTTTGAAAAATAGTTTTATTTTGTTTTTTTAAAAAGTATAACTTAATATGGCTGCCCAAAAAGGGACCATGTGAAAAAGCTGAGTTCACCTACTTGGTACATGTGGAAGAGTTTGCTTTCATGAAACTTTTCTGGAGGAACGTACCCCATATGATCAGCTATGTACTCTCCCATGTGTATGGGACAAACAGGTTTGGATAAAAAGGCATGCCCGTACTGTGTTGTTTTGCACTGTGCAGTGTATCTTGAATTATAACCAATCCATAATTATCTCAGTAAATATTCAAAGGGAAAAATAATGCTGCTTAATGCCTTCTCTTGTTGTTATGGAGGACTGGGATAATAAAAGAGGAGATCAGAACACGCTATGTTGGAGTTGCTGGCCTACGTTTCAAAACATCAATGACAAGAAGCAAGCTCCCAGTTTCTGGAACACAGGGCACATCCCAAAAAGAATGCCTGAGCTGCAGTTGTATATCTATGATGATGCTGAGCTTTCCCTGGAGACCTTAGACGATTGCATTTCATCTTAGTGATTTAAAGTGCTGGCAGCTGGTGGTTTGCTGGCCTGAAAGCCAGCCATCCTCTTCCCATCTTCTCACCTGCTGCATGTTGCCCTGGCTTTGCATTGGAGTCTAGGATTGCTCCTTCATTTCTGTTTTCTTTGGATATGGTGAGACACCCCTAAACTTTACTCTTAGTTAGAGTGCAGTTTTTTATGAAAATAATTGATTTCATTGTCACCCAAGCAGAGTAAAAGCATTTGCCCGTAATGGGCCTGGATTCTTTGTAATGCTGTAAATGAAGTCTTGGGTTGTTAATGCTTTCATCAGCGGTGAGTAATTTCATAGACTGAAAATCCCTTAAACTGCACGATAATTTTGGTTCCAGAGAATTACTATAGGTGACTGCAAAAGTAGAGGAGTACTTTTATTTTTTTTTTTTCCTAAAACATGGGTAAAACTATCTGCAAAAACTTTGGGATAGTATATAGTTGTTACATCCAAGATACCCTGAAATTCTGTGACTCGAATTGCAGATTTACATCTACAACTGATGAGAGTTTGTGCTGTTTTATACTGTACAAATGCTGCTGCTGTTTATTGCTTGCCTTAGATTATGTGGTTTTATCATATAAATATAATTGTTTTCCCCATAGAAAAAAGTCCGAAAGACTTTAGTATTTACAAATAATTTTGGAGGGTGCACTTAACTATTGCCGATCGATACGTTTTTCATAAAGTAGAATTTCTGGGCTCCAGATTATTTGGAGTGGAATTTCTCTGTGGAAATAGTCTGCCTGTTTCAGGAATTCAGTGTGCTGAATCTTGCTCAGCAAACCCCAAGAAGTACTTTTCCTTTTCAATTTGGCTACATGCACCCTGATCCCGAGTTGAACTCTCTTGACTCATGACTGTGTGTTGGATGTGGAACTGGCACTTAAGTGTGTATTGTGTGTGGCACTAGCAGCAGGTTGTACGCTTTCTTTGTTTAATCAGTTTCTGACTTAACTCAGTGAAGCTAAATGCAACAGTCCTTAACAAAACCATGTGTGTTTTATGGATGTGATTTCCATCTTGGTATTCCTTTGGCAGAAATGGACGAAATGTTACTTGGTTGTGTGGATTTTGTTTTGTCTTGTTTTTTTACTGTTCCTGAAATTATTGACCAGTAATTGTGTTTGGCTGTGTATTTAGCTGTTTCTTTTCTGTGTGAATCATCCTGTCAAGTTTTTATTTACTGTGCCCCCGTAGTCAGTGCCAGCCAGGTTAGCGTCAGTGAAGGAAAAGGTGCAGAGTTATCAGAGGCTGCTGATCTTGTGGATTCGTCTGTGAAATGTTCCAGAAAGATACGCCAGAGGCTCAAATTATGTAATGCTTTGAGCAGGAAGCCACCAAATTGTGTGTAGAGTGTGTCACCAGCAACAGACTGATGTCCCTGGCAAGGCTCCACTCCAGGAAGGAGCTGAGGTTTCTCTAAGGCTTCAAATGAGAATGAACGATTTGACAGCATGGACCTTGCTGGAACAGCTTGCCCCGTGGAAGGCAGGAGCTGGCAGGGCACAGAACATTGCTTTGGTGAGTGTGGTTTCCTGGCCACAAATGTGTACCAGCTGGCACCATCTTATCACAGACCTGGCGTTAGAGTGCTGCTTCCCCCCCCCCCCCCCCCCCCCGCCGAGGTTTTTTTTGGTTTTGTGTGTTGGTGTTTTTGTGGTTTTTCTGGGGGGTTTGAGTGTTGTGTTTTCTTCCAGATCCTGAAAAAATAGCAAAGTTAAGAAAGGACCTTCTTAGAAACTACACGTGCAGATTGCTGCGTAGGGAATTTAAATCTGAAAGATGTTAAAAATTGTGTGTCTAAAAATAACTAGTAAACAGATAAACTATGGTTGATGTTCCTTTTTAGCACAAAATGAGTGAAGGTTTGGTAGGTAATGACTCTTTCAGGATATATTGACAGACTAAAATTGTCATCTTTAAATTAAGATTCTAATGGACTTTCCTAAATTGGGCAGTTGTACTTCACTTTTAATTTGAATCAGGCAAAATTTGAATCATTCCTTATTGGAATTCTAAAGTTTCGGTCTCCCAGTGGGTAACTCAAGGAGGTGCTCTTTGTCCATAGCTGAGTGTCCACAGGTAGGAAACAGTTATAGACTTGTAGAAGTATGTTTCTGTCGGGTTGTTCTCCCTGATGGCTTCAGAGAACAACAGGTGAAAAAGAAACTTGGATGTTAGATCCCTGTTGATGAAAACTTGTTTTCTGTTTTAAAATAAGATTAAAAAAAATAAATCTCTTGACAAGCCCAGAGTCTCAATGAAGGCTGTCCATCCTTTTGAAAGATTATCGTGATTTAGCTGGGGGTTATGAAAACTTAAGTCCTTTCCCAGTAGGTTATTAGGGGGTTATTAGGGGTCACATGAAGGGAGACGGGGGGCAACCCATATGGTATGTTTAAGGTTGATAGGAAAGTTCAGGTGTCTAGTTGAGAATAAAGTCTTGCCTTACTGAACAGTAGTTAAGAAATCTGTGTTTTGGCCAATGATGAACATTGGCCACTTGAGAATTTGATGCCTTAACACCTATTTAGGTGATCAGTTGAAACAGAGATTGTGTGGTATCTATCTGGTTAGGTGCTCAGGAAGTGAGGAACATAAAATTACTAATCCTTTGCAAAAAAAGTAGGTATCAAGGCACTTAGGACCAGCTTATTCACCTCTTTTTAAAAATTATTTATTTGTTTTGTGTTTTTTTTCTTTGAAACAGGAGAGAAATTAAAATTGTAGCATGTTCCTATTAAAGTCTTTACAGATTGCTCAGTGTTTCTGCCTGTTTAACTGAGACTGGACTCTGGCTCTAAGTGTTTCCCTCAAAGAATTTACAGTCTTACTAAAACGGCCATTGGAGATTTTGAACACAAACAAGCTTCTGAAGAAATACTTAGCTGGTAAAAAGAAAAAGATTTTTGGTATTTGCATAACGAAAAAGAAACCAGATTTTTCTCTTTCATTAAATTTATGAGATTGTACTCATCTGTTTACATGGAACATGAGAAATTTCAGAGCCCAGTGGAAATTTTACCCAGAAAGCTGTAAATGATTAAAATCAGTTGAGAAACAGATTCTATTTCTGTTATGTGCATTAGGTATGGTATGATGCTACTGACTTCAGTGGAGTTGTGCTGGATTTCACACTGATGTAACCGTGTTGAAATTTGACCACAATCTGCAAGAGAACAAAAATATCTGAGGTATATCTCTCATTGCAGACTAACAGAGTAGCTTGTATGCATGAAAATATTTTGGTAATGTCTTTGTTTTTCCAACAGAAACATGTTTTGAATAGTGAGTTTATTTTAGCATTAAGTTGGCTTTACTTGACCCCAGAAGTAAGTGTAAGGACGCTTTTGTGTGCAGCTGCGAGGTGGTGGAGACCCAGTGATAGCTTGTCATGCAATTATGAGCTACTGAGGACAGCCTGAAAGTGCACTAGCAAAATGAGAGAGCTTGAGGCATTTAAAAAAATAAAAAATAAATCATCAAACAAAGGCACTGTGTAGTCTTTTACTAGAAGAGCGCGGTGTCAATATTTAATGAGAACAAAGTACCTAGCCATCATCCTCTCAGAGTTGCTATTTATGTTTTGGAAAAAACTTCTGTTTTGGAAAAACTTCTGTTTTAATGGAAGTTTTTGGCAACTTTGGGAGAATTTGGCAGAACGGGAAACTATTTTCTTTAACTGCTCTCATTGCTGTAATTGCGATTGCCATGGTTCTCGGTCTCTCTAGTGTACTGCTCGGGGGGGGGTTATGCACTGTGTGTTGTCAAGGCAAACGCTAGACCTGCAGCATGCTCTGGCCTCTCTCGGCCGAGACGCTTGTTTTCTAGAACCTCCCTTTTTCTAATCTTGGCTGAGGCTTTTTCTCTCCCGCCCACCCCCCAATTTTTTTCTTCTATACCTCATAAAACTTAAAAGGTATCAGGTCAGATTTAATCCTGAGTATGCGCCTAGTAGATGCTGTCCATTTTAGGCTTCAATTTATTTTACTTTAAAGGAAAAAAGATGAAGCTTGATGAAAGAGAAAAATACAGCTTCTGTCCTAACATTCAGGAGCTCTCGATAGAGATACATTTGAAAGTGCTATGGTTAATTTAATATTATTTTCAATGCTGAATGCACTTGTGGTTTGTTTTTTTTTTTTAAAACATCTTCTAATACATCAATTTCTAATCTAAATTTGGATTTGACTTCCTTTTTGAATGTTCTTTTGTCCTTTTCGTTCCGGTCTCTGTAAATCTGCTGCTTTGCTTGTTGAGTGGCTGTTGTGCTCATGTCTGTTTTAACCTCTTGTACAAATGACTTAGATATAGAAATCAATTGTTCTTGTGCATTTAAAAATAAAAAGGGGGAAAAAATGTAACAACAGCAAAGCAGTTGGTATTATTGATACAGGGGTGACAGGCACAGGGTCTGTACAAATGCTTCCTCAGAGGAAGCTTGGGAAGAGGTCAGTTTTTCCTTGAAGCACTCAACTTTATGATGTACAGAGTATGTTGCGGAAGATGAAAATGCTAGAATGTCACTAGGACTCTGCTGTGACGCTATTGCTGCCCTAATGTCTGGAGCTGAGGGAACGGTGTGAGTCCCTTTACCCACTTGGGCTGCCCAGAAGCACAAGTAGCGCTTAGAGATACGGTCGTAGAGCTTAGCGGTGTGGTTTAGTGGTGGTTTTTGTCAGTGTTACCTTGCTGGTTGGACTTAGATGATCTGAAAGGGCCCTTCCAACCTGGGCAATTCTATGATTCTAAGTGTGGAATGCCCCTGTGCTGCCGACCCCTTCACACACCCCCCCCCCCATAGAAGGGAGAAGTGGACATCAGTAAATTAGTTAATGCTTTCATCCTTCTAAAGTGTTGGCAAAAGCAATGGGGGAAGTATGCTTTAGCACTAATAATGATGGCATAATTTACTTTTTACCCAAAGCTGGGCTGAGAAAGAGACCTGGTTATATCAGGTCTTACTACCTCAGAATAAAATACTTTTTTTTTTTGTTTGTTTTGCTCCTGACACACTGCTCCATTCTTGGTCTCCATTGTCTAGGGTTACTTTCTAGTTTTAAATGCTTGGAAGAACGGATACCACATGTTACTTTCACCTGCAGCTATGATGCTTTTGCTTAGATAATAAGGACAGAAGGGAATTTCAAAATAAAATTAACTTAAAACAAAAGCTCACCGAGTGCAATATTTATGCTTGCTATAGTGTACGTATTCTGGTCCATAAGGAGAGATTATTTCTAGGGGGGAAAAAAAAGGTCTTGAAGAAGTTCACTATGTTTTTATTAGGTAATTAAATATTAGTATGCACAATTAAGGCTTTTCTTTTTTTTAGGGAAAGGAAGACATTCTCTACAATGGAAATTTCTACAGAGTAATTTCTGATTTTCAAAAGGTATGTGTTTTTCTGTTCTTTTAACACTTTAATTTGATTTTTTTTTACTAGAATATTTACTTCAGGTTTAAAATACGGTTTAATGTTTCAATGCTGCGCTGTCCATATTAGTAGAATGAAAAACGTATTCTGAAAAAACAATGGTTTGGGTTCACGAGAGGAGAGAAGTTATTAGAAATTTAGGTCACAACTGCAAATTCAGCGTGTGCTGCGCTCTCTTGAAAACCAGATGCCCTGGCATTAAGAACTGTGTGTGTGAGGATGATCAGTGACACAGACAGATGGGGGTGTTCTTGATCCTCATCTTTTTGTAGTAGCCTAACATTCTGGGAAGTACAGGTAAGTAATAAATTCATCTTTTGTTTCCCCACCCCTCAGGCCTGAGTAAACTACAGTGATAGTGTGGAGCCATTCTTAAAACAGCTGCAAAGGCAACTGAAGCGCTCTCGTCTCTATGTGATTCCAGCAGATTCTCCTCACCTCCAATTTGTGGAAAACACTTCTTTATTTTACCTTTTTAATACTCGGGTTTGGGTCACTTTCACACCAACTTAAGTTCACTTCATACATCCTCCTACTCTGAGTGTAGTTTTATATGTCCCAGTGGCATCAAGGATTCTTACCTTATTGGCTTCTGCTGTCTGAAAGCTACTTCTCCTCCAGAAGCACCACACTGGCACGAAATGTCACTTGCTTTAGCGTCCAGGCCTTGAGCAGACTTAAAAGGGTTGTTGAGGCAAATGCTAGTTTCTCGCTACTCCTGAGTGAGACCTCAGTCTTGTCCTGTTGGTCAAGCCATTCAGTTTAGCTTAAGTGAGTTCTCTGATGCTCGTCCTTACTGCGTAGGAGCAGTAATGCAGGTAGAGTGTAGAACTTCATGCACTAGTCTTTCTACTGAAATTTTTGTAAGTGACCATGATGAGATGGTGTATTTACTTTTTGTTGTTTTTCGTGTAAAAAACATACCCAAATTCATATCAGAATTCTCTTGATACAACCTGAGATGATTTCTCAGATGAGGATTCCAATTGCAAGTTTGCTCTAGAGGGATCTTTCGCAGGAAAATTTCAGTGCAGAAAAAGTTATGGTCACCCAAGGGTATGGTTGCATTGGTCTGCTAGAATTTTAGAATTAGAAGTAACGGTACGGTGGTTGTAGGCAGGACTTTACCTGCACGTAGTCTTGGCATTAGTCATTAAAATGCACCTATGTTTTCCTTGGTTTTCACTTTTTGCTTGTTGGTTTATCCCTCTGCTGTACACCACAAGGATTTGGGAATTTGTTGCACTGTGACCTGGTGTTCCGTCACAATTGGTTTGTTTATTTGTAACTGATAAAAATAATTCTTCTGTGGGCACAAGCACAGTTTACTAAAATAATTTAAAAAGAAAAAAATTAAACCTATGTTGGCCATAAATAACTTTCTTGGAAAGTATAAACTACTGTAAATATTCTCTTATGGCAAAAGTCTGAAAATACAGACAGTGCTAACTTCTTATCCAGGTAAAAGCAGTAGAACTCTTACTAGAGGTTTAGAATGAAATCACACCAGTGACAGAACTACTGGGGTAATTGGCTCATTTGTTAAAATTGATAAATAGGGGATGAATCTGTTTACCTTGAGTAGCTGTTGCATTTGACCGTCTTGCATGCTTTCAAAATAAAATTCTACATAATAGTGAGGAAAGCTACTATGTATGGAGTTAGGTGAAGGAAGTTAGGAAGTTAGTTCCGTTACAGTGTGATTGTAGACGGTGTTTCTTCAGCAGATGAGGTCAGCCAGTGTGTTCTTACAGGTGTATTCTGTTTAAATAGTGGTGGGAGGACGGGCGTTTTGAAATGGGAGATGTTGCCTTTATGGTAACGCATCGTTACCTGTAATAATGCTCACTTTAATACCATTAGGAGCTACAGGAACTTTCACCCCTTTCCTACTCTGAAAGAGATTGAGATGAAGAGAGGACTAGCCAAAGAATTTTTTATTTTTTTTTTTTTAATAAACTGTGGTTTCCAATACTGTTGGAAGGAAGGAGTGTTGAATCTCTGTCACAGTTTATAATGTCAAGCTGGGCACAATGTTCACTGGGCATTCCTGATTGGAATAATAGTTAAAACGATGTACTGATCATCACAATTAGCTCATGAATTTTATTCATCACCACTTTTTAGTTGATTTTTATGGAGGCGAAATAAGATCTCTGTGGTATTTTCACTGGTTAGAATTTAAGATTTTCTTTTTTTTTTTTTCTAGATTAAAGGACAGCTTCAGATTATTTGGCGTGTGTGATTCTGATGAAATTACCTGTGCTCTTGTGTGGGTACTCATGTGCCACTGTCTCTCTCAAATGGGGAACTAAGAGCAACATTCACCCCAGCCACATTATCAGCCCCGGGGCGGTGTGTTCTCAGTTATCACTGTAACTTGTGCTCAATAAGAGCCAATTGTGTGCTGTCTGTGTTAATCCTATTTATGTGATTGTGTACTTTGTGGGGACAAAGGGCAGAGCAGCTGAACCTCAAGGCTGATGGGGGGGGTGAAATGATGCAACTTTGTCTTGTATTCAAGAAGATAATTAGCAGAACACTTAATCATACCTTTGCTGAAGTTTTCCCTTCCCTTTGTGATTACAAAATAGAAGACTGGCTATTGGCTCTTCTAAAACCTAGGTTCTCAAGAGTATTCAATTTTAATAGAATATGTCTGCTATGGTCTATAGCTGAAACAACTACTGTTTTTGCTTTAACACTTGAGGAGGAAGTACTTGGTGGATTGGCATGACTAACTCGTTCACGTTTCTGGGGCCTCAAAAATAGTGCCATATAGCCACAGATGACATCTTGTAGCTGTGAAAGTACTGCAGGTGCAAACAGAAACACTGTTAATGTGGTGCTGCTCACACCAACATACTTGTAAGAATTATCCACTGTAATTTCTATTACAGTGCTTACTTGCCTTACTTGAAAAGACCGAACCTTGATGAGATTCTATATAATCTGTCTGCTACAATCACAGAAGTACTTTGTGCGTGTTTTCCTTATGCCAGTGTGGATTTGCAGTAACTGTTGTCACACCTGCTGAGCGTATTCGTATAAGCACTGACATAATTGAGGATGCATTTTAGTCCTAAAGTATTTGCTGCCGGGTCATTATATGGGGCATGGTAACTGCTCCTAAAATAGAAGTGACACTTCATAGGGGAGAATAAAGGAAAGCTGCCCTCCTGTTGGAGATCTGAGCAATTTGCTCAGATCGTACCTCAAAGAGGTTTTTAATCCTAGCTTTAGACTGTGTCTCCACTGGATATCTTCTTACTGTCCCTGATAAGCACAGCAATTAAGACATTTTGTGTGGGTATTTTCTACCTAAGCTGAATTTTGCTCTGTGACATCTATTTTAGCCATGAATCCTACTACAGTTCTCGTAATCGGGTCCATTAAACCCTACAGCCTATCTGATTCTTTATACATGTTATCACTGGCGTCTGGAAATCGAGTTCTTCTAGGTCTGAAAAGTTATCTGCTGTTTGTAAGCGACATGCATAGCTCACTTAGGTGGAGCATATGCTAGAGTTTCCCTTCAAATAGACAATGTTTTCTTTATAAAAGTTCTCTTATTCTTAGCACTTTTCTAGGTCAGGAATGCTTAAAATATCTTCTGTCATTAAAACTTGGAGTCAACAGTATAAAACAAAAATAGAGAGGCAAAAGAAAAATAAATGAAACTTACTGCATCCAGATGAAGCATTGTTTTCCAAATATTCCCTGTTGTTTGTGATCATGTGGTCTTCATACTTTCCTTTGAAAGACTGTTCTGTTTAATTACAGCAAAATTCAGCAACAGGTAGACCTTTTTTGGTGAGAAAGGTGAGGGTGGGAGGAGCAGAAAGTATAGAGTGGCAAAGGTCTCAGTCTGAGAAAGGTTGGTGGCTCAGAGAGGAGGCAGAGCTCTGGGAGCTAAAAAGCAAGGGATAACAAAAGCATACAGGTAACTTATGGCAGTAGTTACTGTCTCAGTCAGGTTCCCCGTAGTTTCATGTACATTTAAGCTAACAGTTCTGATAAAGAAAGTAGTCCCCAGTCTCACTCCCAGCCTCCAATTTCTTTTCCCTGGATGCTTGTTCACACCAAATGTCTGTGAATCAGGTAAGTTATCTGGCTGAAAAGTAGTAATAAAATTCTAGAAGGTTATTTTTATGCAGAGAAGAGAAGGCTCTGGGGAGACCTTATTGTGGCCTTTGGATACTAAAAGGGGACTTATAAGAAAGGTGGGGACGGAATTTTTAGCAGGGCCTATTGCGATAGGACAAGAGGTAACGGTTTTAAACTAAAAGAGTGTAGATTTAGACTAGATATAAGGAAGAAATTTTTTACAAGGAGGGTGGTGAAACACTGGAACAGGTTCTCGAGAGAAGTGGTAAATGCCCCATCCCCGGAAACATTCAAGGTCAGGTTGGACGGGGCTCTGAGCAGCCTGATGGAGTTGAAGGTGTCCCTGCTCACTGCAGGGGGGTTGGACTAGATGACCTTTAAAGGTCACTTCCAATCCAAACCATATGATTTTCCAGCTGAATCAGTTTTCATTTCTGCTGACAGAGCAGAGGTTAGAGGGGCAAGAATGAGTGACTGGTGGACTTCTGTAGAGGACTCTTGAAGTTTACCAGACTGTTGCCTCCCGTTGTTCCATGGTAGGTTTGTCTTAAACCATGCCTGCATCTTCAGACGTTCTGATGCAGAAAAGGGGAGGAAACAAATCTTGTCTCCTGTATATTTTGGTTGTTTACGATACAAGTTCTCTTGGGCTGAGAAAGGTTGTTTTCTTTTGTCTGGGTATTTCGTTAAGTGATTGTGTTGTAAAACTTTCCCCTTAAGATTTATCTGACACTCCCCAGGAAAGAAAGATGTTTTTTGAAAGGTATGGGAATGTTATATGAGGAGCCAAGCTATGGTGTTATTTATTCAAAACTTACATTTCATCAGTGCCCAAAGTTAGACCCTTGTTCTTTTAAAATGTGCAAACACCCGGACTTGTATGCAAAGGTGGACAATGTGGGAAGCTGGTCAGAAAATGTGAGGCAAAATGACAGCTCATATTGTTAGGCCTCAATAAAACCTGGTGAAAGTGGAGTCTTTGCAAGCCATTTTGTTCTGCGCGGGCTCAGCTCACTAAGACATCTTGGGTTCTTTGTGGTTTCCCCTCTCCCCCCTTCTTTTTTTTTTTTTCTGGGTCGCTTGCTTTTTTAGTGGTGAATTAAATTGGCATCAGGAGGAAACCAGAGCACAGGAGTCTGCTCTGACTAACCAGCAGGAGTACGTGTCTGGAAATGGAGAGAGTAGAGTAGAAAGGAGTGGAGGAAACTATTCCCTTTCTCCTTTCTCAGCCTAAATTCAGATGGCATAAGTCAGTGCAAAAGCTGACGGGCGGCGGTGGCAGAGGTGGTGAGGCACATTCCCACCTTCCCTTTGCAGAGAGGTCAGTGGGATTTTTGCCACTGACTTCAGTGAGGCCAAGCGTATGAAAAAGAGAGAAACAGAGAGTGAAAGAATAATAAGCAGAACAATCTGGAAGGTATGGGGAGAGCTGCAAAATAAATGAAGCAAGATAGAAAAAGTGGGAAATGTAATAATGAAACTGTCAGCTATAGGAAATAGATAAGTGGTGGGGAAGAAAGCAAGAGGTCATGTGCACAGCTGAGTTTGGACAAAATGTTTTATTCGTTTCTGAGTCTTTTCTACTGTTGAACCTATCTGCCAAGCCGTACTATCGACACACCAAGATTACTTGGCCAGTAGATATTTTCTTTTAAACCGATGTCTTTTTATGCCACATAAGTGGTGCGTTCATCTTTAGCTCATACTGTTTTCTGGTGAAGCTAAAAAGAAAATTAGTAAATTACTGCCAGAAAACGCATTGTATTTGGAAAGGATATGTTTTTCCTTTCTTTCCAGTGTTTTCAACTTCTCTAAACCCCAAAACTATGGAAAATTTCAGAGGGATGTTTTCTCTAATGACATTTGTGGTCTGGTTTAGAGGAGAAAGGTTTGGTTGAGTGTTTTAAGTAAACAGATCCTAATCAAAGGCAAAACTCCACATCATCCTGTGGCTTTTCCAGAACCTGCTTTTGTTCTAGTATTCATATCCTATCTGTTATAATTTTGTTGCTCTTAAAATGAGTATTGCATTAGAGAACAGGGAGTGTGCCCGTGCGAGACAGTTACGGAATCTGCCCTACTGGCAGCTGTTTACCTAAACAAATCCTTTTTGACTGCAGTCCCTGTGAACACTGGAATTGGAGAAGATGGCATGTGCCGTTCCGCGTCGGAATGGTTTCTTGCAGGCAGTGGAAATACCTGTGGCAAATGAAATTTGCATTCAAAAGTTCATTTATAATTATTGTGGTTATTGTGATTTCCCCTTTCTCTGTGTACATCCTTTTAATCTGCTAAGTGTAAATTTTCCAAACTCGACAGGTTGCGTAAGCCAGAAAAGTAGGAAATAACTCCCCAAAGAACTGCTGCCAGATCTTTGAAGCACGTATTGAGTTATTGGATCCGAAACGCAATGTGTAAGAGCTGCTTTGCCAAGTTTTGAAAGTTACAGTATGGGGAGTGATGAGACTGCTGTCTAGTTATTTTCTGTAAAACAAAGGGGAAAGACAGAGAAATATGGAATGTTGTTTTTTGCTTAACGACACACATTCCACTTCTTAGTTGTTTATATTTTTAACTGTTGTTTCTTCTTTACAAAATTAATAAGACCTGTTAAACATTACAATGAAAAGTAGCGAGTAAATATACTTGTATTTCATAACTGTGCATTTTGCTGTTTGATCTGTACCAGACTGAAAATTCAGATTGTAAACAAGATCATTATGAAAGCTTTTGCAGTCTGGGTTAGCAGTTGGGAGCACATCTCGGGAGCTCCTGTAGATACTACAAGTGATTCTTGTGCTGATATATAGACTGCTTTTTCAAGATCCGCAGAGTTTTTTTTCTCAGGCATTTGTACATTTGTAAGACTCTGGCCATTTATCCTGGTTTTGCAGTGAGTGTTTTCGTTAAAACCTCTTCTCATACAAAGGAAGCAGTGCTTCACTTACCTCATTAAATCAGGTTTAGATGGCGGGATGTGTATATCCAGCCTCTGCTTGTGAGCAAGCGGGTTGCTCAGTCTGACAAAAATTCCTTTGGTCCTTGTGTTCTTGCTGAGGTATATTTTAGCCTTGAGAAAGCAACCCCGTCTTTCCTTCTTTAGAGACGTTATGGGAGGAGAAAAGCCAGTTAACCTAGCTATTAAAATATTTGTGGCTTGTATTTGGTTGGAATTCACCTGGGCTGAGCAGCTGGCTCTCAGTACTAACTCACGTTAGTACTTGGTTACTCTGTTCAAATTATTTCTGAACGTTTCCCTTTGAAAACCAAATAAATGAATTTTAAAATTTCCCCTAGTAAGGTGTGCTTTTGCACATGTTGAGCCTTACATGTAGTCCACTAAGCAATTTAACGCCCTCTCTGAAAGGCAGGTCAAATATTCTTTAATACCTCACTTACAGTGAGAGAAGTTTTGGATTCAGGTGAATCGGAACTTGAGTTTCCTGGATTTGAAGCTGGTACCCGTTTTTTCCTTTAAAAAAGCACTTCTGCCTGCCTTAACTCCAAAGGAT
Source organism: Larus michahellis (assembly GCF_964199755.1). Lineage (NCBI taxonomy): Eukaryota > Metazoa > Chordata > Aves > Charadriiformes > Laridae > Larus > Larus michahellis. The sequence goes on along the minus strand of NC_133898.1, from coordinate 7,999,247 downwards.
TCATATAAGACATTGGCATGGTGTTTGGCTGTGGCTGTGTTGGAATTAGGCAAGGTGAAATCTTTAATTAGACATAGTGTCTTTTATCAGACCCAATAATACAGTTGTATCCTGTGGGGGGAAGAACAGAAGAACATTTGTGCGTACAAGCCTGTCTGCAAGTCATCTGGGTCTGTCTGCCTGAAAACTAGTTGGCTTTTTTCTATTTCTTTTGTGGTATTGCCTTTTTTTTTTTTTTTTTAAAGAAGTAGGTAAGCACTTAGCAAGATATTCTGAAAAGCCTAAAATATAAACTTCTGTAAGTGTTTTTAAAATTATTTCTTTTGGTTTAATTGTCCTTTTCCTACCTGTCTTAATCTGTTGCCTGAACTCTATAGAATTTATTTTTTATTTTGTGAATTGTGTATATACACATTTGGTGAATTTATGAGTTTACCCTTTTAAAATGTTAAACAGTTGAGGCAGTTTCCAGTCGTATATTTTTAAGGAAATGGAAAGCTTTCTTCTCTTCATCGTTGATATATCAGCATGGAGCGTTTCGTGTGGTCACCAAAAAATTTGTGATTAGATTTGTCATTATTAATATTCTACTTTTCTGTGTTAATCTACAGGTGCTGGGAAAGTGTAGTAAAATATTTTAACATGCACTTTAATGTCCGTTTCATCTTAGAATCATAGAATCTTGTGAAGGTTTGCAAATCGGCAAGAGCATAAATAGGTTCAGACCCTAAGAACTTACTTCAAAAATTATTACGAGCAAAGCAAAGACATGATGGCAAATGCCTTTTAAATATGAGGTAATATAGCTAAAGCAACACTGGACAGAATGGCTAATCTGTACGAGCTGGATCCTATTCTGTGACGTGGGAGCACATGGTTGGGTCCTGAGTATTTCTTCATGGAGTTTTTTTTTTTACTCCCTAGTACAATTTTGCAGCCTGTCTGTTCGTCCACTGGGATCCAGGGAGAGCTTTAAAAAGCCGGGGCAGCCTGTGAAGAGATTGAATTCACCCTGTCTCCTAAGACTGCATTTTCTGGAAGGCTTCCCTGTTCCTGTAGGGTACGGTTTCGCTGCTGTAAAAGATGCTTTGCAAACGAGATGTCCTGCTCCAGCACGCCTGATGCACGCGTGTAGAGCTGGGCACACTGGCTAGCTGAGGGCGTACTGGTGGGAAGGAGGTTGTCTTGTCCTCTGTCACGTTAGCGTGTTCAGGAATTTTGGCTGGCTGTACCTTCTCTCTCCCTTCTTTTCTTGGTGGTGCGGGTTAGCTACTGAACCTTGGCAGCAGGTGACAGAAGAGCAGGAAACGATGCTGTCGAATCTGCTACCTGTTGTACTTGTGACCTCAGCAGAATAGACCGGAGTCAATATTATAAAACTAAAACACACACTCTGTTTGACAGTTTATTGTTTGTCCTTTTAGCCTTTTTTTTTTTTTTAAAGATTTGTGACCAGAACACACAGGGTTTGTTTCTGTATTTGAGTATTTTTGCTGGCATTTGATGTGACTTGACATAAACAACATGAACTTGAGTCGCGTGGTTAAATGTTAAAACAGTTCCACATGCGTTGGTTTACTGCCAGGAAAAGGTGAACGTTCAGCATAAATGCTGTAATTAAACACTAATCAAACATTTATTATTGTTGAGTGAATGACCTGACAAGGATGCAGTTCAGCTAAAATGTACAGGTTATATTTAATGGAAGTAAAAAGCTTTATTAATATTTGAAGAATGGCTTTAATTAGCCTGACTGTTGGTAGGTGTGTTCATGTTCTCAATGTACATCCGGTATAACCTTTTTCACCAACTTATAATTGGCAGTTTCCCATAGGAAATAATCATTATTGGTATTATAAAAGCACTTTGTATCTATCACATTTGGGAAATGAAAGTTTTGCAAAGGTCAGAATAAAGTGTGCCCCCAATTATGCTAATAACTCATACCACAAATGATCCACTGGAAGGTTTAATAGCTTGGTAGTCCTCTTTAGATTTTCTTAGAACGGGAAGAATTAATATTAGATTTTGACACTTTACAGAAAGGTGAAAAAAGAAATCTTCCTTCTCCCTGGCTTTTTAACTTTGTACCTGAATTCTCTTAGTGACTTGAGGATCCTGAAATGTCGGTTTGGCGGTGGGTTTTTTTTTTTTTTGTTTGGTTGGTTGTTTTTTGGGATTTTTTAATGATTCTTTTTAAAAGCATTTTGTTCCACTTACTTTACTGTGAGGCCAGTATATTTTTCAAGGAGCCCCGGATTGCAAAAGTTACCAGGTTTTGCCCTTTGGGAATGTCTATACATTTTATTTGGAATTTGACAGTATAATCTAATAGACTTTGATCCTTTTGCTAAATGGAATGTGTTGAAGTTATTTAAAATAATACCATGTTTAAAAATATATTGAAAGCTATTTAAAAAACCCCAAACCCTAGAATTTTAAAGGAAACTAAATTTTAATTTTGCTTTTTACCTGTCAAATAAAATTTCCCTTGTTTTCTGAGGGCTCTTGCACATCTGCACCGCACTCCAAAGGTTCAAGTAAGTAAACCACCCAGAACTTTTGCGAACATCAGAACAAATCTTCAGAATATAATTACTTAGAAGTTATTTGATATTGGATTTTCTCCGTTACGTCCACTAGACAGATTTCCTTTGAACCAGAAGGTCTGTGTTATTTGAAATGACTCTTGCTTTTTGTAATTCTGAGGTTAAAACATTAGTAAAAGGCTAGATGGAATAATTTACTCCTGAGACTGATTATCCTAATATATCCACAGTTACTGTGCATCTACTGAGTTGTTAAAGAACCCATTAAGAGGGCAGTCTAAGAGCTAACATTTGCAGATGTCTCCAAATTGAATTATAAATGTCTCTGGTAAACAAAATGTTTGCTGCACTGTGTCGGTTCCACTTAGAGGTCTGGCTGTATCGGGTATGTGCGTTTTGTGACATAGTTTGGAAAGATAGAAAAGGCAATGAAATAAATAGCTCTGATTTACTTTTTTTTTTTTTAAGTTTAGAGACGTTTTTAATTATACATGTTTTAGTTTAAAATGTTCTCTTCCCCCCCCCCCCCAGTGAAGTGTTTTCTGTAAGCTTTACTTCAACAGAGATGCAGATGGTTTATTAGTCTCTTTAGATGAGCTGTAAATGAGGAATATTGACATGCATGGAAATTGAAATAGAGGGTTGTTAGAAATTTGCATACACTAATTTTATGAGCTGCGTTAGGAAAGTTGCTGGCTTCTGCTTTACTGAAGGTATTGTTTTGCTTCATGCAGTCGTTAGGATGATAGCAAGACTACCTTCATAAAATGTCTGTTATAAGTGCCTTCCTTGATACCAATTTTTCCAAAAGCAGTGCTAGCAAGGCCTTTCTCATGCAAACATGTCTCTCTGAACTGCGTTCTGGTGCAATTCACCGCAATTGTAAATAAAGAGCAGGATGGGAGCAAGCTGTTGGTAGGCTTGAACTTGAATCTTGATTATGTCCTCCTGTAAATATTTTTCTGGTTTGGCATTTCTTTATTTTTTCATTGTCAGTTGTGATACACGCTTAATACTAAGTGCAGAGACCCTTAGTCTCTGCGTGCTGTTTATACTTCAGTTCTCTCCATAGGCAAATTACTCTTCTTCAGTATAAACACCTCCGCTCTCTGAGGGGATATTATTAACTCCAGTCAGGCCAATCCCCATTTTACCTAGAAGATTCTTTCTATGCAAATACGCATAATCCTGTGCGGAAGAAATACAGGCAAATTTGTCAAATTAGTCTGGGTAAAACGCGTACACGCGTGATTCAATAAAGGATTCTGTTTTCTGTAGCCTACCTACAGACGGCGTTGTACAGTCTAAAGCAAATTTTCTAAAACAAATCTGAAATTTTGACTATCAGGCACACCACAGAAGGTAAAGTTAGGTTTATTTAAATAAATATTTAAATAACCTATATAAATAACCGTATTTAATAAACCTAAGTAGGTTTATTTAGCCTATGTAATGAAATACATGGCAGTATTTACAACTGGTTAGAAGCAGGACTCCGTACTTGAGTACTGTTTCACGAAACTTTCAGAACGGTGCGGTTTTCATTTCATAGCTATGTGGACAATTAAATCCTCTGCAATTCTTCTGACTGTCCTAATTATTTTTTTTCACGTGAAGCTTGCTAATGCAGGTCTCATCGCTGCTCACTCTGCCACTGAGTCAGGTACGTCTCTTGATGGTACTTGTGCTTTTAGACCAATGGGGACAAAGTGATCCAGTTTTTCCTTCCTTCCAGGTGCAATTATGGGTCTCAATATAATAAAAATAAAATGATTTAATATCTGCAGAGGTTCATATGGCATATTTTCCATTTATTTTAAGTTTGGAAGCTAAAATATCTTAATTGATAATCCCATAAGGCTTATTTTTTCATGAGCGCTCTTTTCTCTCTGCGGTTCTGTATTTTCAGGGTATTGCTAGTTCTGTAAATTTAGCTATCAGACTATTGTAATTTAAGGCCAAATCCTTCTCATAGTTGAAAGAAAAAATCCAATGGTTTTACTGGAGTAGAATCAGATTTAAGGGGCAGAGCCTGAATAGTCTTTAATTGTTCTAATCCCGGGACAGCTTTCCAGCCGGGATGCTTCACAGGCACTGTAACGTTTTTGTATTGGTTGAATCTCCCCTGATGTGAAACATAAAGATGATTTGTTATTCATGATTTTGCTGTATAGCCTGCTAAAATTAGCAGGATCAGTTTTTCTAGTTGCATTAAGAGGCTTTAAGAGAGAAACTATATAGATTTTTGTCGTGGTGGTTTGGTTGTGGGTTTTTTTTGGTTTTGTTTTGTGGTTGATTTTTTTGGGGGTGGGAGGGTGCGTTGACCCTTCTCTCTCATGTTTTACTTCAGTTTTTTTTAATTTGGTTGGCAAACTGTTGATATGATGGGGTCTTTTCACAAAGTCGTGCAGCTCCAGATGGTGTAGTCTGCACAGCTTTTTGTTAGCGTCAGTGTTTTGGTGGTTGTTTTACTTAAGCATCAAAATAAAGTGTTTCTTGTTCTCCTGTACCCGTGTCCGTGTAAGCATGTTCCTCTCATACTGATGTGCTGTTGCTCTCATCTTGTGGTCCCCTGACAATCTATCATCTGACGGGTCCGGTGGAGACAGCATCGATCGGTGATGCAGGAGTAGGTCAGTTTTGCTCAGTGATTTTGGGTTGCTCATATCACTTTCTTACACCATTTTTCCACCTCTTAAGAACTCTTCAAAGAAATGTGCCCCTCCATCTGTCAGCAGAGCAGTGAAGTTAGGATCTCTGCTGGAACCGTGATGTACTTTCACGTTCCGAGTATTTCTTGTTGCAGGAACCGTCCTGTTTGAAGTATTCTTGCTGTCAGCTTTCCTGTTTGCATCACAGTTGCATGAAGATGAAAAGAAAGCTAGGAAAACAGAGCGTCGGAAGAGTATTCCCGTGCGATGATGTGTCAGTCACAGTCATGATTCTTATTCGCTGAACAATTAGTTCAATTTTTAGGCAGGCAAGAGCTGATGTTCTCATTTCAGTTGTACTGAGCAGTTTCAAAAAGTGTCCAAGTTTTATTTATTGATCAGCAAGCAAATATGAAAAGAAAAAATACGCCTGAACGCAGTCGTCGGCACAAGAGTAATGGGACGAGGGTTTGTGCGAATTTTAACACTCCAAATTAATATTTCTGTTCCTTAGAAGATGTGAAGAAATGTATCTCAGGGTCTTATTCTGAATTTAGTATGATTGCGGCTAGTCTCGCTGGTATTTTCTCCATATGGTTTGTATGATAAGAAGTACTTACAGTAAGCTCTTGTTTAAAAGAACCCTGGGTCTACCCTGTAATAGAGAACGTTCAATATTGAGGATGCTGTATCAGGCCCTTTCATTCAGCGGAGGCTTGTGGAGAATGAGATTCTGTTGCTTTCCATGCATCTGCAGAAGGATAAAGAGAAGTTCCTTCCCTATGGCTTCTCTAGTGAATTCTAATACAAAGGCTAAGTGGGTTAGAAGTTTCTACATGCTGTCAAACTAAGCAAATGATGTGGCCACTTTTTTTCCCTATTCTGCTGTTACTGAGACCTTATTCATGGTGAGGAAGTGAATACCATATTTATTTGCTACTGTGGCAACATATGAAAATCCTGATTTTCTTAATATGACTGGGAACATGGCTCTTCTAGTTTGGGATGCCGGGATTTCACCAGTTGTGCTTGTCTTAGGCATACTGGGTGCAGAAATCAAAACTAATTTAAAGCTAATTCAAGGTTATCATTAGGCTAGCGTTACTGGAACTAGTTCCCAGCCTTGTCATGGATAATGTGCTTTTCAACATGAATGGATTCTTCTCTCTTGGTTTTACTGACCCCGTGTAATTCCACTGCTGCTACGTAAATGGTTCTTCAGCCCTTTCTCAGCACAGTGCTTTCCCATAGTGTATGTCAAGTGTATGAATTTGCATTCTGTCTGCAGAATTATGGGAAAAACAGCTCCCTGGGGTTCAGTGAATTAAAGTGGTGTTGCAGAATTGCTGAGTAACAGGGTAGAGCAGTACATAGTAAACATTTGTTGGAGTTGATGGGATAGATGCGTTGGAGCACAGTAGTCACTGTTCGGAGGTAAATTAAAGGAAAGCAAAACATAGAATCCTTCAAAAGTCCAAAGCATCACATGTGTTTCATTCTGGTTTTGTTTCTGAAGACATAAAAAACTATGTACCACACGCAGAAAAGTAGCAATGAAACAGGATTTGTTTCCCAGTGCCAGCTAAATGGTGTAAAAGGGATACCCATGTATCGTGTGACTCCTGATTTTTATTTTTGTGCTGATATTAAACATACAAATGGTTTTAATGTTCAGTCTAAAAAGTGACATGTACTGTTTTGTACAAACAGTGGAGGGAAATATCACTGTTTTAATTTTATTTTTGCTAATGATTAATCTCTTTTGAAAAGAACTCTACAGGACGCATCAATGCTGAAACGGAGAGTTTTTTAGTCTCTGAGTGAGTAGTCTGAAGTCCAGCTGCTGTCTTGCAGGTAAAACCATATATATTTGATTATGACAGGTAAGGCCTGAAAATGAAACTCAAGCATCCTCATTGATAGGAGGAATAAATGCTGCTCTGCAAAGACACTCCATATGTATGTCATATGAGGAAAGCTGTTAAATGAGGAAAACACTATATATATGTGTACTATATATAGTATATATTAGTTCTCTTTTGTCTGTGCACAACTTCTGCAGGCTTTTGGAGGCACTAATTAAGGAGAATTTGGGGAACCAGAAGGCGTAGTGCTGAGTACTTGAAAGCAAAAACATGTGGAAATCGTAACTAAAGATATTTGTAAAGAATAACAGTGATGCCCTGATGGACAAGAGGACCTTTCTTAGGGAGGTGGTGTTCAAGAGTGGGGAATTACGTGAGGAAAAGCAAGCCCAGTGGCATGGGTAACTCGCTGAGTGAAGAGGTTATTGCGAGTCTAGCTGAGCGGTGCTGAGGGTAGAGGGCAGCGTGTGATACTTCAGTCTTCCGCTTCACTGGCGGTGGAGGCCAGGTGATTGAGCAGGAGGCAGGAATTGTCTTAAAAATATGTCTGTTCTTTGGTCCCCAGGTGTGCCCCGTGATACACTCTGTGTTTGTGACCGATGATCTCTCTTTCTGAAGCCTTACAGCATCCCATGTGTGCTTTTGTGTGGGGATAGGGGCCCTGGGGATTATTGTGGTCCTCTTACCGTCTCCTTTGCTCTTCCTTATACTCTTTGCTGACAGACGCAAGCACCGGGGGAAAAATATGTCAGCTGTTTCTTCTTTCCTCAGTTTCCTCTTTCTTCTACAGCAGCAGCAAAGAATAGGATGGGGTCTCTTCACAGAGGCTCCTCAGATACTGTGGGGCTGAAGGGTGTTTAGTGATCAAAGAGGAAAAGCTGAAAAGTTATTCCAAATAATCTTTGGCTAATATGCAAGTGAAATGTACTGCGAGCTTAGCTAACAGAAGGAGCTGTAGCGGGTCAATTGGTAGCATAAAGGGAGTTTGAATAAGTGGCTGTTTCTACAGTATTTCAGTAGTTTCAAGGCATGTATTCTGAAGAGCTTAATTTGGCATCATTTAAAGTATCCCCTCATTATACAGAAGACAAAAGCCTCTTGGAGGCTGCCATAAGGTTTGTTGTACAAATTTAGAAAGAAAAGTGAATTAGTCTGACATTATAAAAATCAGCTTTGTGTCCTGTAAGCTATTTCCTATTTGGTGTGTATGGAAAATTCTCACTCGGTGGAAGGTAAGGTCAATTTAAACACAGCCCACTTCCAAATAATTTAATATTGATACGGTGTTTAATTCTGTATTAAACAATAAACAGGGACAGTCCTTTTGTGTTTACATGGAGATTTAGAAATAATTATGTCGCCCTTCATTCTTCTAGGTTTTATTAGAAAAGACATTGAAGACAAATAGAACAGTGACAAAGCTAATAATAGGTCTTTTATGGAATGCAACTTTTTTTTTCTATTTTGCCAAACTAGAGCGTTTTTACATCCTTGTGCTTTTAGGTTGTCTCTTTTGTAAAAGGGGAAAAAGGGAGATACAAAGATATGATTCAGATTTCATTTCAGCTGTCTTGATTCAGAGCTGCTTGTTGTTTTCTGTGAGCTCCGTGTAAAGTTGTTATTATTTTCATTTCTATTTTTATTTTTAGAATTGAAGTAAACTGCTGCTTCTGCTTTCTTGTGTATGTTTCTAGATATTTCATACACGAGTATTTGTCTTTAAAATTACTTAGGCAAAGTACTTCCAAGTGCAGGATGGCAGCTCTTACCTTCAAAGCCCCTACAGTGCACCTGGCCCAATAGGAACGTGTAGCTGTGTATGAATAATTGAATGTCAGCAATTAGAACCATTATTAAAATAGGAAGCTACTGCGACTGTATTTTCTGCTCATTGTCTCTGTTCTATCTGTTCCTCCTATAAGCAGTGTGCTTGGCTGACAACTTAAAGCTAAGTATTTCTTGCTCCTCTTTGGTGTGTTACGTTTTGTCTCCCGCAGCAGTGGCATTCCACGAAGGATAATTACCATAGGTAGAAATAGCCTGCAGCAGTGCTGTGTTGCTCTTGTCACCAAACCCTCTGGCCTTGCAGAAGTGGGAATGGCAAAACATTTGCATTCCTCAAGCGCAATGGGGAGATGCTCCGCAGGGTGATGGTTCTTCCCCAGGACACGCACGCCCCGCCTCTTCACTCTCGGCTTCTATCGTAGGTGCTGCTGGGGTGCAGCATTGGGAAGGGGCTGAGGCTTCTGCACGGGATCTGCATGGGAAATTCCGGCTCGGAGCAGAGACTGGCGAGGAACTGGGCACCAGATAGGGTGCAGAGCCTCTGTGCTGCGGGAAAGCATGGAGGGACCATTCTCACAGGGTGGGTTTGGGGCAGTTCTGAGCCGGGACAGGGACTGAGGCAATATTGCCTCTAGGTATTTCTGCTGCTGGCCCTCCATGGGAGACGGAGAAGACAGTGGAAGAGCATGAGCTGGGCTGTTGGAGACTGTGTTTAGTGGTCCTTCTCAACTCCCCCAACAACTGCCTGACAGCTTCCCTAAATCTGGATGGATTTTACCCATAGTGAATAACTACCAGTTCATCCATCCCCAGTCCCTGCAGCTGTTTGGAAATCCTTGCAATTGGCAGCTCGATCGCCACTGCAGTATGGTTCTGGATTTCCTTCCTCTCCTCCTCTAATGAAGGAGGGATTCACCTTTTCAAATATAGAGCAGTAACCTTCTTCTCCCTCCTCCCACTTCTCTCAATTATCAGGTGTGCACTATATCTAGGAATCTAATTTTAAATTAACTTGTCACCCTACATCCCATCTGTAGGGGTTTACAATTTTAAAGCAATTGCCTTTGAGGTGACTTTATATACTGTTCCATTAATGTATACATATCAATTCTAGGGCACCTACAGACTACAGAATAAAATTCCCTCTTGACCAAGTGATCTTCAGGGAAAAGAAGTAGTTTGCATTTGATTTGCTGTAGAATCTCATTCTGTGGTATGTCAAAATCTAACATTGAGTGGGGCTGTTGAATGACTTATAATAATTGTATTAATACAAGACATTTTAGCGCAGTTTTGGTCTAAATACCAAATATCAGATGGATTTTCTTTCTCAGTTGTGTTCTATCATCCGTGGATATTTTAGTACAATGTAGGAGAGAGTGAAACTATTCTTGCCTGAATTTGTGAATATTTGCATGACCGCCCAAGGTATTGACTTGCCCTTGCAAGCATTTTTGCGTTAATTTTATTAAAGAATTACGTAAATAAAATGATGGGAGCTTAGATTGTATTTGAGACTGTTAAATCCCTCGATTTTGCTGTTGTATATCACGCTGTTATTACTGACATGATACAGATGTGTGATGCTGCTGTGCTTGCGCTGTCTCAACAGTCACCCTTAGGCCAGCCGTGTAACGCGTAGTTTGTACTTCATTCTTTATCCTGAGGTAAACAGCATTAGGGTCATGATACAGAAGAGTAATTTTCCTTTGGAAAAGAGAATTTTGTTTCCCTTTCATGCCCCTACAGTTGTATTCTTGCCAGACAAGATGAAGTGATTTTGGTTGTGACATAACTGATAGTTTCTTTTAAAGGAAAAGAGAGTCTCGCGCTTCTGTGACAGAAGAACTGAGACATGAATAACTCGAATACCAAAAATCGGCAGGTCTCTGCCCCTTTCCCATTAGCCTGCAGGCATCTAACTCTGCCAGGCTCCCTTTTGAAGAAAAGGCAAGTTAACACTGAAAAGGGGCACTTGGAAACCGCAGCCTGGGAGTCAGGAGCAGCAGCAGAGGCAAAGAGAAGGTGCTTGTGAGGGAAAGGCAGGGAAGAGATGAAAGAGTTTGGCAGAGCTGTAGTGTAGAGGCAAGCAAGGATGGCAGCTGTGTCGAATACCTGGATTAGTGAGTTGACTAAATTTTTAAAGAGCTCCTAAGTGCAAGATTTTATTGTTCCATTAAGAAAACAAAACAAAAAACTGGAACTGGCTATTCTAAAAGCACTTCAGCAGACGCTAAGCAAATCTTGTATTGGCAATTTAAAAATTGAGTAGGCCGTTGGTCTCGCTTAGTTTGTGCGTACTAGTTTGCATATTTTATATATAGTACAACTGGGGATGCATAAAAAATACAATTATCTTTTGGAACTTTAGGTGGTCAGTTCAGAGTGACAGCAAATGAACCAATTGATTAATAAACCAAAACGCAATCTGTATATTTGGGTACCAAGAAGACTGGGGATCGCTTACTCCAAAAGAGCAACAAGGAGCTGTGTGCTTAGGATTGCAGGTAGGCCACTAATTTGAACATAATTTTCAGGATTTTATTACGCAGGCCTTATTTTCAAAGACAGATATGCACAAATGCTATTGTTTTTGGTTCAAAGGTAGTCAAAGTAGAGTGAAATGATAGATTGCTGTCTCTGAAGAGAGTGGAGTATTCTAACGAGAGAGTATGCCCCTACCGGAGGTCTCGCAGGCAGACAGATGTCCAACCATGCAGTGTACCCGGAGGCAAATTGCAGAATGAAGTCAGGGAGGCCGTTTAGCTCAGTGACAGTGGAATATTTTCCACAGCTGTGCCTTAATAGCTCCTGTGTAGACCTGGATTTATTTTGTGAAGGGGTAAAAAGACAATCACATGGTAGCGAAAAGGAACGTAATTCTGGCTGTGGAAATAAAGCTGAGTCATTTTAAGATTCTCAATACTTTTTTCTCTCTCCTTTTTTTATTTTTTTTCTTAAATTTCAATATATAAATCCAAATATTTTTTCAGCGAACGGCTAATTCTTCTTGCAGCGTGTACCACACAGCTCTGTGTAGTCGCCTGTACAAGGGCAGGTGGGTGGAGATCTGGTAAAACTTTGGACCACAGTTCAGCTCTCCGCCTTGCCGTTCCCTGCGTGACTAGCGTGTTCTGCAGTCACTAAGACTCTCTCTAAAAGTCCTTTCTTACGCTGTTTCTTTGCTTATGGCTTAAGGAAAGTAAAATCTCTAAGCACACAGATGTGCTTCAGATTAATACTGTGTGCATAGTAAAGGCTAGACAGTGAAACAGAAGCCTTACATTCTTGATATTTACTTATTTTTAAGTAAACGCATCTATTGGACTGACGTTAACCTCTGTGCTGCATGTATACAATCAAAAATGCCAACTCTCAAAGACGCAAGTGTCCATAATACTTTTTTTTTTTAAAAAAGGAAAGTCTCCAGAGTATATGCTGATGGAATTTTTTTTAGTCTTTAATGTCAGTCTGTTTCGAAAACATTCTTTAACAATGAAGCACGTGCTGTACATAGGAAAAAAGGGTCTAAAAAAAAAAAAAATAAATATCTTGGTTTGATTTCTTTGCCCCACCACCCTAAGTTAGACACGTAGTATGTTACCCTGCTGGATTACAAATGCTTAATGCCAGGAGGGAGAAGAGAAAGTACAACAATTTTTATATCCATCTGTCTGTATCTTACCCGTAAATATGCATCCATTTGTATGTATATGTATAACTATAAATAACACTTATCACCAAAATATTTATAAAATAGAAATATAAACCCCCTCTATACTATGTGTAAAGAGATGTAAAATATATATATGTTTTACAGATGGGGGTTATATATAGTTACATGCATGCTTACATAGAGAACAGAACAACAAAAAAATCCGAAAACAAACCCCAAAATAAAACTGAGCATAAGTAGTTGTTCAGTTTTAGTCTGAGAATGTCATGAAAATAATTCCAAAGGTTATTTTTGGTAGTTTCAAGATCAAGTTCTCCGTGGCTGCTCAGGGGCTGAGGTGAGCTCTCAGCTGTGGCTTCTTCCGAATCCAGCCCCTCTGGGACCTGGAAGATCTGCCTGTCCCAGCCTGAATGGGGCTACTGGAAGCACTTTGTGGCTGCTGGAGGACACCAAGCATGTCTGCTTCCATGGAAAGTTGTCAGGCACATGAAAACTGTGCTTGGGGGAAAACTTCCGGACATTGACTGTTTTCTATAAAACACTTTGATTTTTCAGGAATTGTCCCATGTCATTGGAAGAGTGGGCTGGGCAGTGCATTCTGCATTTGTAGTCCATGGCAACCGTTTGTAGTCTCGCTGGCTGGTTTGGCGAAGTGAGATGTGACCTGGGGAGGGTTTTCCTCAGCTGCTGGAAAACCACAAAACCTAGAAAGCCAAGAATGTTTCAGACCAAACTGTTGAAACATTTTGATTTCTCCTCAGGAACATTTGTCCAGTCACGAGTCACCTTTGAACTGGCACATTTCAACTTTCCCCTTTACATTTATCAGAAGGTGACCACAAAATAAATAATGTGTTTTTACATTCTTTCCCTGGTTTGGTTACTTTGTGCATTAGACAGTGCTCTGTAAATTATAGTTCCAATTTTTCTCTTGAATAGTCATTCATGCGTGTTACCGTTTCACTTGTGCTGGAGATCTATTTAAATGTTACCCAGTCCTCAGAGAGAGGGAAAAAAATATTTTTTAAAAAAATAGGAAAATGAAATAGTAAAATGGAAGAAATTTGTTGGGGGGAACTAGGGAGAGCACAGTAAAATAGAGTTTCTTGGCTTTGTTTTGTTAACGTACTTGTTTTCAGATTGGTACTATTATTGTTTCTGATGTTTTGCTCGTGTCGCTCACAGCTTCATTAAAAAATAATCATGAAAACAATATTTATCTTTTTCCTGTGTCTAAATGTTAGGAAAATAATTCATTTATTTGTTGAAGTAGCAGTTTGGTTGGGAGTTGAAGACTTCCGTTTTTGGGGGGTGAGGTTAATTAAATTGACTATTAGAATCACGATGCCGTGCTATCTTAACGTGGTTCATTTTTTGTGTCCTATTTTAAGAGCCTTCATTTCTTCATATTCTTTCCCTTCCTATTCTATTAGCATATGAAAACGGAAAAGCAATTGAACCGAACTGAGTTTATCTGTGAATACCTTTTGGTTTGGCTAGCAAATTGAAAGCAAAAGGCCAGGATGGAGGAGTGTCATCCGGGGTTAAGGCGAGACATTTGGTTTATAAAGGTGGGTCTCCCCAGAGGCTGGGAGATTGCTTGGGCTGGGGGCGAGCAGCCAGGAATGCTGCCTGTTCTGCGCGGCTGAGCCATGGTGCACCTCTTGGTCCCAGCATAAAGCTTCAAACTTGTGCTGCGTTGTAGCTGGGGGATAGGATCTGTCTGTACAAGATACACCTGTACGTGCCCTAAGCACTTCTTTCATTTTTCTTTATTGCAAGCATAGGTTAAACTGATGTAAAGAAGAGAAAGGAGGTATGGAAGGGAGGAAGATGTTTTGAATCGCTAGTGACCACAAAACGGCTTCCTCCTGGGGCAGCCATGCGGCTATCTGTAAGGAATAGCTTGTTTTGGTTTTTTCACTGTTCAAGTGAAATATAATTCAGGCTTTAAAGGATGGGGGTTTTTTTTGTGACCTGCAACATTTTGTGCTATAAAACTAAAGATGAATCTTGTTTTATTATGTTTTCTCTTTCCATATTAGTAGTTTAAGTTTTGGAAAGTGGGAGGGCATGGAAGTTTGCCAGTACTAATGAGGCAGAGTTTTCTTATTTTAGTTTGGGAACTTAGCAAAGGCAATTCATGGAAAAATTGTGTTTTCTAAGTATGAATAGCGGCCGTTCTGCATTATTTAGATAGTGGTTCATAATGTGCCGCTGAAGTAAGTGCTCAAATAATAGAAATATCAGTAACTTTATGGAGGAAAAATGTTACTTGCAAACATATTTTAAGTTTCCATTTTCATACAACTTCATAGGTCTCTGAGACTTGCTTAATATGTATTGGACAAGAAAACAAAGTTTAAATTACATTCGTTTGTTTGCTTTAATTATAATTTGAGATTTGCCTAAGACTTCTTTGTACTAAATTGTTTCTCTTAGGTCAGCTCTTCATCCTTCTTGAGTAAAAAAAGTAGTAATGTACGCATTAAACATCTGCTGTCAATTTAGGGGTTAAGAACTTTTGCTTCTTTGAAACTCTGATTGTATTACAGCACAAATACTTTATGAATATTTATTAAGGTATTGTGGGTTTTTTTGTTTTGGTGTGGGTTTTTTTGTTTGTGGTTTGCAGGTTTTTTTATTGGTTGGGGGCTTTTGTTTGGTTGTTGTTTTTTTTTTTGGTTTTGGGGTTTTTTTTGTTTTGTTCTTTAGGAGGAGGAAGCTCTGTGCAAGGCGCAGGCAAGCTTGCTTTTGGTTAATCAAACTGTCGGTGGTGTCAGGACAGCAGCTGTGCAATAGGACCAGCAGAAGGCATTTTTGAAATATTTTCCTCAAGAATCTCGGTACTGTGAAAAGGAAGATTATTTCAGCTGTTTTGTACGTGATTAATGAAAGGAATACTTAAGGAAATACCGTGTGACCAGCCAGGTAGTAGCATGAACACACTGTACCGTTCCCTTTTTTTTTTATTTAATATAGTTGCAAGTCCACAGTTATTTGCACTGGACTGCTGTCATTCTAAAGTAGATCACTTCTTACACCTAAACTACTTCACATAATTTCTAGGATCAAATCACAAAGCTTGATGTAATGCAAAATTACAGCCTTCTTGGTTTAAAAGAACAAAAAAAGTATTTGCATAATAAGCACTATGTTCTGTGTTCTTTAATATCTGTACTTTTTTCCCCATAAAACCCCAAAAGTTAGCCCATATCTTCAGATACCAGTAACTTCCATAAAATTTCTGGTTTTCATCACACATGCATCTGTTCCTTCCCTTTTTCATACTTATCAGGGAAAATATTTATTCTAAATGTGCTCTCATATAATTATTTTTTTGCGGTGTTCACTGGATAACAACAGCTGCCAATGTTCTGATCACTTACAATCATAAAATGTTCCACATGAGTTAATTTCTGTCGTTAACTTCCATGGTGGTTTAGAAGTAGTTGTAAGGCCTTACGCTGTTTGCTGGGTTTGTTTTCATTTGACTTCAGAAATTGTCGTTTCGTCCCTAGTACTTTTGGTTAAGAATAGCACATCGGGCCAGCGGTGAACAGAGTCATTACTGCTTGAAAAAGCCTTGCTCCTGCGCTCTCCTGAGCCTTCTGTATTTCTCTGCCCACGTTTTCATACCGAGTCTTTAGAAAAAAAGCTGTGAGAGATGCCAAACCTTTTGTCCTGAGAAACATCCTCAAGCACGCATTGCTGCGCTGATTACATTTCGTAGTGTATTGGCCTTCTGGTAAAATGCAACATTTCTAATGATTTTATAATTTATGAAATTGGGGGAATGAGGTGAATTTTCGATAGAATATGTTAATTAAACACGCATTAAAAAAACTTCACAACACTTTTTTGGGGGCAGAGGAAGTTCAGAAGTTATTTCACTGCATAAAGTAAATTTACAACGCAGTGGATATTTCCAGATGTTTTAAGAATTCCTTTCAGTTAAAGTAGCGTAATCCAAACTGAGATCTCCACGATTTTAAAACCCAAAGTATCCCTGAAGAGACAGGAGCTGTGAGAGAGAAATGGGAGAGAAAACATGTGCAGGAGAAGGCATAAAATTAGAGGTTAGATGGGGCATGAGTTAAGTGGAAAGTATTTAATTGCTGTACAGAAGAAGGGGCACATAAATGACAATTTTTACACGCACAGAGAAGTGTAGATACAGCATTAGGAGATAACGCTTTCTAGCTCTACAGGTAGGATTTATCTCGCCTAGCTTTGCCCGCCTAAAGCTAGGCATCTATTTAGGCTGTTGAATTGGCTCCTTCTAAAGTCACAGGAGAGAATACGGAACCTTTGGGGGAATGATTAATTTGTCTCGTTTTAGAGAGATATCCTAGGATGATGTGACTTGTCTTCTGGAGGTGTCCAACATTTTGCATCGATGAGAGACAGCTAGAGAGGTAACTTCGCTTGGGCACATAGCTCTTAGGCTCCTGAGGTAGGAGAGAGATTTCAGCTGTGTTAAAGTCATATTCCAGCTTCTCATTTTCTCTGCAAAGCTCTTCAGTTAAGGTGGTTTGTAGTCCTTCATTTTTACAATTACCACATATACTGTTGTCCAAGGTTTACACAGAATAATTTTTTTCTTCATGTTATTGTTTTAGTTCAAGTAGTTGCTTTCATAATTGTCATGTGCTAAAAAAAAATACTCCATTTTGAAGTGGTGCAGTGTATAATCTGTAACTGAATTTTGTTCAACATTATCACATAAATTAACACTTTGTGGTTTGTGTAGGAAATAGGAGGCATTTGTTTTAATTTTAGAATTGTTGAAAAAGGCTGCATTTGTTTTTCTCCAAACAAGCAGATAAAACCTTAACTGAAAACTAAACTAAAGGTACATAATAACACAGGATTGTTCCCTAATGATGGTATCTGCAAAAACATCGATTTGGTCTTTATCCTCACACATCAAAATATCATCTGAAACTGTTCACTTGCCCATGGCCTGCATAAATATTGTAACAATAAAGGGGGAAGAGATCTCTCAGTCATGTTCTTCATAATGGATTAAGAATTTGATCTCGCTTTTTTGATGAGAAAGGTCATGATTACTCACTGTTGAACAGAAAGTCATTCTAAAGGTTACAGACCAACAACCAATTTCCCAACACAATAGTCTCTTTGGCCTTTATATAGTTTGTAATCATGCATTGCTTATTGACCTTTGCAGATTAAATTATTTTTTTAAGCCTCAAAAATTAATACCTTCTTTTTATTATATAAAACTTTCATAATGGTAGATGGCACAAATGTTGTATCTCTCACACCCCTTTGCCCCTGAAGGAAGCTTTCTTTTCAGGGGGCTAATCAGCTGAAAAGTCAGCTAGTCAGCTCTCAGTTCATTGTGGTGCGTCTGCTGAAGCCTTTCTCTCAGCCTCGAGCAGCAGTAGGAACTGGCGGTGGGGGGGGCTCAGTTCTGCTCCACTCTTGAGTGCTAGATTGTGGTGAGACTACACGGCCCCTTCATTTCCTTCCCATCTGCTTCACCCTCCTGTGGCCTGCCCTGCCTTGTCTCTCCTGTTTAGGGTGCCACAGTAGAACTGGGAACAGAAAAGGGAAGGCTGTCTTCTTTCAGTTGATGATTATTGTCTTCCCTTCTCCTAGTTTGCACCACGGTGAAGAGCCTGGTCCACCCCCTTGATAACATCATCATAGGTATTAGTGGAGCAGCTGTTGGGTGTCCTCTAAAGCCATCCTTTCTCCAGGGTAGTCAAGCCCTGATCCTACAGTCTCTCCTTGCAGAGCAAGTACTCTAGGCCCTGGTGGTCTTGTGGCCTCTGGTGGACTTGCATCAGTTTGTCAAAGTCTTTCTTGTATTAGGGATCCCAAAACTGGATGCTATTACAGATGTGGTCTAAGAAGTGCTGAGTAGAAGTGGATAATCACCTCCCTTGACCTCTTAGCTGTGCCCAAGATGCTGTTGACACTCTCTGCTGCCAGGGCATGTTGCTGACCTGTCCTCTGCTCGCTCTTTGCTGCCAGGACCCCCAGATCTTTTCTGCAGAGCTGCTGAGCCCAGCCACCTAGTTGTTTACCCAGCTAATTGTCCACCTCTCCAGAACATAACATCCCAACCGGAATATAAGGAGTAGGCCAACCTGTTCATTAGCTAATAAATTTTTCTTTGTTTTCTCATACTAGCATTACATTTGTGCAAGCCTTCTTGTCTAACAGTGCAACCTCGTTCTTGGTTATTCATCAATACATTATAAATGGCTGAAGTAAACCCAAGTTACAGGTGATTTATCATAGAATCATAGAATGGTCTGGGTTGGAAGAGACCTTAAAGGTCATCTAGTTCCCAACTCCCATGCCCTGGGAAGGGACACCTCCCATAGACCACGTTGCTCAAAGCCCCATCCAGCCTGGCCTTGAACACTTCCAGGGATGGGGCATCCACAGCTTCTCTGGGCAGCTTGTTCCAGTGTCTTACCACCCTCTGAGCAAAGAACTTCTTCCTCATATCTAACCTAAATCTACCCTCTCTGTTTAAAATCATTACTCCTTGTCCTATGGGTACACTCCCTGATAGAGTCTCTCCCTATCTTTTCTGTAGGCCCCCTTTGGGTACTGGAAGGGGCTCTAAGGTCTCCCTGGAGCCTTCTCTTCTCCAAGCTAAACAAGCCCAACTCGCTCAACCTGTCCTCATAGGAGAGGTGCTCCAGCAGGTTCATGTCTTTCCTGTGCTGAGGACTCCAAAGCTGGATGCAGTACTCCAGGTGGGGTCTCACCAGAGCGGAACAGAGGGGCAGAATCATCTCCCTCAACCTGCTGGCCACACTTTTTTTGATGCAGCCCAGCATGTGGTTGGCTTTCTGGGCTGCAAGCGTGCATTGCCAGCTCATGTTGAGCTTCTCATCCACCAACACCCCCAAGTCCTTCTCCTCAGGGCTGCTTTCAGTCCATTCTCTGCCCAGCCTTTATTTGCACTTGGGATTGCCCAGCCCAGGTGGAGACCTTGCACTTGGAGTTGTTGAAATTCATGAGGTTTGCACAGGTCCACCTCTCAAGCCTGTCGGGGTCCCTCTGGATGGCATCCCTTCCCTCCAGCGTGTTACCTGTTGATATTCATACAGCCTCCTGATTACTATGAGAATATGGTACATGTGTGTATGTCCTTGCCATGCCTATATCCACGGCCTGCTGCAGAGACAGGATCTTCTCTCGCTCCTCTGGCAAAGACAGTTCAACAGCCTTGCTTTTCAGCAAGGAGCTTAGTCTCAGTGTATTCTGGTCATCATATTCCTGTGCAAGAGCAGAGTGAAATCGATAAGGAATCCTTATCAATTTTGATGATTCTCGCTGGTTTCTTAAAAGCAATTTTAAAAATAACTAGCCTTTCTTTTTTTTTTTTGTATCTGAGACTTGAAGTGGAAAAGTAGTTGTTTGCATATTGATAGGGTGCAGCATCTAACTATAAATGCACATGGAAAGGAATGAATTGCTGATGATCACAGCTAGCATTTTGGGTTGTATTTCTGAGTTGAAGGCAGACTATGCTCATAACAAAAAATCTGGAAGTTCACTTTCTCATGAAATAAAATACTGAATAATAAGATCAGCTGGTTTGGTTTTTTTTTTTAGTCTAAAATCCTCATTTGGTTTTTTGAAACTTGAGAGACACTACCAGAACTGGGAGAATTTATTAAATAGAGCATTCTGTACTGAGGTTTTTAGCTGCAGTGCGTTTGGAGTGAATATTAATTTTCTAATCCATGCTATATCACACTTATCTGTGTAAATAAGTAGAGCAGTACCTGAATCATATGAAGGATTCAATCTATAATGGTTTTGGGCAGGATTCCCTCATCTGGCCCCACATTTGAGCTGTGGAGAAGCAGTACTTTAGATGTTCAAGTTGCATAAAGAGCTGAATGAAGATGCAGAACTGCACTGCAGAGGTGTAGCAGAGCCCTGGGTGCCTGGGTTGAATGATGAGCATGTTCTGCTGCAGTCCTGTCTCAAAGGGGAGCAAGGTCTCTTCATGTAAGGATGGCCTTGATACCTTCGACATCCATACTGGCATAATCTAGAAGGGAATATCTAGAGATGGTTAGATGACATAATTACAGTAGCTCAGAATAAAGCCATTGTTTTGTAAAATCAGAGTAAGAAAGAGCTGTATCAGTTTCATGTAAAAACACAGTCCCAAAGGTTGATCAGAGGTCCTGTGGGAGCAGCCCCACCTCTTTCCC
This sequence comes from Larus michahellis, assembly GCF_964199755.1. Taxonomy (NCBI): domain Eukaryota; kingdom Metazoa; phylum Chordata; class Aves; order Charadriiformes; family Laridae; genus Larus; species Larus michahellis. The sequence continues at coordinate 7,978,505 of NC_133898.1, read as the reverse complement.
GTCTATTACCAGACACCTTTTTATGGAGGTGAAAGATGGCAGCCCCAAAAGAAAAGAGCTTGTTGTACAACCACCTGTGTCTTCTGCACGTAATTGTCTTTCCTGTTACCTTAAAACTGTTAACCACTTCCTTCTAGAGGCCAAAACGTTTTTAGTGCTCTACTTGTATTTACAGATCTTCACTAATTCTATTTCTTAGGCAGGGGCTTTGTCAGGAGTGTTGAAAGCTCTTAAAATCTTGTCCAGTGCTTAATATGAGAATATTCCTTTTAGACTGATTGCGGCATTTAGATAAGGAGAATTTACCTGTGTGGGAAAGTCAAATAGGTTCCTTTGTAACGGAGTCTGAGGCTTAATTTAACTAATTTGCACAATCTTTTGTATGTTTGTATGTAATGGCACCACAGGTTTTACATACATAACGTGGTTTGGCTTTGTTAGTTGGGGTTGACTGCTAAGGGCCGTAAGTTACAAATATCAACATTATGGATGATACTAACACATAAATAAATGCCTTACAGCTGAGGAAGTTGAAGTCCTTTGTGAGCAATAATTAATTAAACCTTAAAAGAGTGCCATGAGATGGCATTATCCCGTTTTACAGATGGTAGAACACAAAGGCTAAGTGTACTGTTCAAGGATAGGTAGCCAGGCATTGTCAGATCAGAGATTAAAACCCAGACCTCCTTTTTATAGGATCATGTTCTAATTCACTTTGTGTTTCTACTGCTTTGAAATTTGCTGGTGCTCGCTCTGTAAGGCAACTTTTGCATCTCATTTGATCTTTGTTGTATGAGACGATCCTTGGGGAAAAACAGGGCATTCCACCAGCCTGCTTGTATTGTAAGTCTCCAAAAGGGAGTAGGTAATAACTTCTGTCCTTTTGGTACTGTCCAGGCTAACTCAAGATGTAAGCACATACATTTCTTTCAGAACACGTTATTTTATATTAATACTTTGCCAGTAGATACTAAGAACAGGTTTATACTGCTGTGGTTTCCTTAGCATAGCCAGTATGGAGAGGGGGGGAGTGGGTATTGCTGATACTCACGTAAAGATAGCACTGACAGGGGAAGAAGGGAAGAGAAGGAGTTTGGGGCATTTCAAGAGCTGGTCACGTAAGTGTTGTTTTAAGAAATCTTGCTACTTAAAACTAGTCTTCATGGTTACATAAAGAGTTTCTACTCTTTGAGGTTGAATGATGTCAAAGACTTTATCTCTGCTTTGGCACGTGGTATCACACAGCAGCTGAGGCTCTTCGGCTTGTGAGATTTTTTTTCCAAGTGAAGAGGGAGCACATGTTCCAGTAGGAATTTCAACATTGGCGTGTGTTTCCTCTGGGGGTGATGGGGATGTCATGTTGTGTCCGGAAGGCAATCTGGAATGCTGCCCTCATTGAGTTTCTTTGCAAGTCACAGTGAATGAAATCATCTGCTTTCTGTCAAAGGATTTTAGGGGAAGGAAGAAGATTTTTTTCAGTAACAAAGTACTGTGTAGTAAACTCATTGACAAAATCCCCGTTTGGTCTGGTGCTTGTTTTAGAAGCCTTTTTAAAAACCTCGTCTCTGAAGTAGCCTGTGATAGGTTAAAGTGTACTTCCAGTATCCTCCTAACATAGCTGAGTTTGCTGACAGCCTTTAGTTCAGTGCATCTACAAAACCTAAATAATATCACACTTGAGAATTCCACCAGGTGTGATAAGCAAATAGGGTCATCATTTCACTTGGAAATAAAAGAAATTTGGCAAGTTTCCTTAAGCATTTGACTTTGATTGGAAATAACCTGAGGACTGGCGAAGCTGGTGTTTTCTGTTTTATTGTAATTTATTACATTTTGTTTTACTTTTATACACATCAGTTTTTGCAGAGCGTCTCAGTGAGGTGAACTGGAAAACAGCTGTAGTGACAGACGTGACAAAAGCTTTCGTACGGCTGTACGCAGTGTTTGAGAGGCCAAGCACACAAACACAAGATGCGTAGTCCGCACCCAGAAATGTGTGGAACTACAGTGGATCACAACTTCTTTTCTCTTCAGGAAAAAAGATTGGATGAGAGTATCTGTATGATGATGACAGCCCAAAAACTGAATCACTGAAGAGAATGGAGGTCAGGCAAAATTTAATGTAATCAAATGCATGTTTTCCGTAAAAAAAATCTCAGTTTTGAGTGGAAAACTTTAAACTAGCCCTATTAGTAATCTGGGTCAAAGTAAAAGACAATTAAGTGAGGAAGAAACTATTTGAAGAGGAAGCGAATTTAGTTCAGACTTGGTGCTGGCTACTGGCTTTCATCGATTTATTACCATTTCAAGGTAATGTCACTGTTGCTGTGAAGAGGTGAGAAAGGTGAGTGGCAAAGAAAGAAAGTGCATCAGAGAGTGTATGATAATCGAATGCTAATGGCATGACATGGACAGATAATGAGGGAACAATGACTTGCCTGAAAGGTGTGACAGCTTGCTGGTAGGAACAGGGATGTAACCGGGTTTGCTTGCTCTGCCATAGAAAATTAAGGGAAGCGGCTCATATTCACCCTTGCTTTAGGAGTGTTGGTCCCTGCCCTCTTCTGTTACAGAAGTTAATGGCGGTGGGGAATGAGAACTTCTGGTGCTGTCTGGTTGGGGATCCTAATGGTCCTAACTGCCTGTTGCCTGTCCTGGCTCATTTCAGAAGCTTGACGTTGTATCCTTCCCCCTGACTCAAAGCTGGGTTCTCCCTCCTTATGTGCCGTGAACGGGTTTATGGTTAGGGGGTCTTGGCTGTACAGAATGAGTGCCTCTGCTGGAAACTGGAGCTCAGGGGGAAGCCAGCAAAAGCTATTTGTTGTGAAGCTTAGGTATAACCTTACAGTAGGAGGGATAAGCGCTGGGGATAAGCAATAGTTCACCCTCCAAAGCCGCTAATGAATGCACAAATGCACACTAGGACTCCCTGTAGCATTACACGTGCAATTCAGGCTCTGTAAAATGTAACTGCTTGCCGTGATTCCCTAGACAAGAAAACTTTCCTGTCTGGGACTCTCTGGCTTTTGCTTAACTGCCTGTTAAATAACTTTGCTACTTTTAAAAATCTATTATTTTTTTCCTTTTGTGATACTATATGATAACTAAAACCAAGAATTATCCTTGCATTCCTGCTGAGATGACTTAGCATCAGAATCATAAGCTAATTCTTGTATGACTCAGGCTTTACGGCTTGAGACATTAGTCAAAAGCTCTTAAAACTTGAACTCTTCCCTCTTAAATAATTGGTGAGATTATGAGAAATCTCGGTTCCTGGTTAAATGAGTCCTGTATTTTCAGAACCATTCAGTATCTAGCAGCTCTTGGTACAGACAATCAAATTATTGAACGGTGTTGCAGTCATTTTAATAATTGAGTCATGTAGTTGCCAGCATTCCATAAGAGGTATTTAGTTCTCAGGCTATTAAGAGGCAATGCCGGGAAATGAAACCAGCCTTCCCTTTTTTGTTGTGTAGAATACTTTTTGAAAACAGTATATGCAACACTTTTTGCTTTTTAGCTTAAATGTATATGTTATGAAAGGTAAATAGAATTATCTGTTGCTGTTTTACCTTCTAAAGCCAATGGTTTCTTCGTGGTTTTGCACTTCATTGCTAAAATACATTTTTTTATTGAATAAAACGAGCAGTTGAGTGGATTGAGTGATAAACATTTTTTTTATATATCTGAAGAAAAATGATTTATCCCTGATGAAGATGCATGTGCATTAGACAATACACAGGATGAACGCTTTATTTGATTACGTGTTCAAAATATGGATAGATTCTAAAACTTCAGAGATTATTTTTTTTTTTTAGCCTCATTACGCTACAGCTTAAATGCGTGATGTTTTCTGCAGTGTGATCAGCGTATTGGAAATTGTGATGACTTGCATGTGGCAGAAGGAGTAACCTGAGTTCAGAGAACCCGCTGGACTATCTGCCTACCATCACCTAACATGATCAGGAGTAGGCATAACCCGTTGTCTGTTGAGATACGTCTGCAAACCCCAATGTACAACTTGAATTAGTTATGAAGACCTGAGGAAAAACCCTGTTATTGCAATAATTATGAATGAAGAGAAACCATGAAACTATCATGAAGCTTGAAATCCCCTGTAAAAACAACACACACACCCCAAATCCTAAAACTCTTCACTGAGCTAATTTTTTTTTTTTTTTTCAGTTTTCTCTTACATTCTTTCATGGTTAGAAAGCAGGAGGAGAGGTTCCTCTCAAGGTGTTGCTCTTACAGCTGCTACCGACACCCAGTTCTGCAAAACCGGGCGTTTGTCCTTCAGGTAGGCACAGTGGGGAATTCTGCTGCTTTTTCCCTGGCACTCTCCAGACTGACTTGTGATTTCAGCCTCTGCTAAAATCTGTGGCAAAATGCCAGCCTAGTTTCAGTAACACCAGGAATTCAAAAGCCATTGTTTTCCAGCCCTGATACTCCTTCTTTTCATTGGGTTTAATGAAGTGTTTCTTTAGCCGTGGAGAGCTGCGCTGAAATGTCAGTGATATCCATTACTTGTGCCCTTATGTTATTCAGAAGGACTGATTTGTAGCAGCGTGAGCTGTATTAATAATTTCTATGGATGTGCATGTAAAGTTTGTGAAAGATCAGATGGGTTGTTAGTTAACGTGAGGTTTTCTGGTTTTTTCCATTAGTGAAGGGTGGTATATTTAGATCTCTTTATATGGAAATGCATCCATGTTCTATTTACAGATGTCCAATAAAGATTCATAATATGAAGAGAAAATTGGGTTCCGAGTAGCCAGAAAGATTTAATTAAAAAACACTGTATAAAATTAACACAGCCTATCTTCAGCTTCCTTGCGATCTGAATAGCTATAAACAAGGGGGCTCTGGCTCGTTTTGCAAGTGGATTCAGGGAATTAGTGTGTTCTATGTGTTTTCCAAGTATCGACTGATTTGGTTTGGATTATGTGTCCATATAATCTGATGAGAGCTGTTCCCTGAGGGCCGTAAGACTGGATTTATTTGGTTTTTAACCTGCCAGTGCCCTCTGGGGCCAAACATGCACTTATATATTCCTAGCATTGCTCTAAGTGCAGCAGCAAACTCCAGTTTTCACGCTATTGGTATGTGAAAGTACCAATAAGTGACCACATTTTTATTTGGTTTTAGTTAGGGCCAGGTCTTCACTTTCCCTGTCAGGGTTTTCACCAATGGGACCTGTGTGAGAAACACTTTAACTCAGTTTTATCAGTTTTTTTTTCATTCAAGGGGTTTTTTCTTTTTTTTTTTTTTTTTCCCCTGGTGTTGCTGGCTCTGCCCACAGTCACAACTTCCAAATGCTATTTGCAAGGCTGTTTTTTTCCCTGAAAGCTTTTATTGCTTTGTTCACATTTAAAAACTGCGTGTCATTCTGTTTGACAACTCTTTAGTCTCTGCATGTCACCAAGTACTGTTTGAATGGTAAATGATGGTTCCAAATGCGAGAGTTTCAAATTAATGAATAGTGTGAAGCAGCAGAATGATTTCTAATAAGAATGAAAGTGTATCTTGTATTGTCAGGGAGTGATTAAATATGCAGCCTAAACTGTGACCAAACGTGAAAGGAAGAGGAATAATTTGTTAGTGGTCCGTTCCCTGTTCAAAAATGAAACTTATCTCAGCCTAATGAATGACTAATATCTTGGATACACCAACTTCACTAGCTTTACCTCACTGAAAAGCATGGATTACTCATTATTTGCTTTGGTTTAGGTAACGTTTAAAGCGAGTTGAATATATGCTGACAGTGTGAAATTGATTTTCACCTCCACCCTCACCCCCCCCGAAGCTGAGCTGTCAGTCAGGTTCTGTGGGAAATGCCAACTTTTCAGGAGAGCAGAAAAATATCTCAGGTTTGCTGTCACCAGAACCTGCTCTTCTGAGAAAGTTTTGGCAAGCACGAAGTGCTCTGGGTTGTTCTGTGCTGTGCGTGCTGATCACGCCTGGGAAGTGGGGATTTTTGAGGTGTCTTGAGTGGATCTGGTTCTAGTTATGGGTGCACAGTGTGTATTCATCAAATATCCCGTTAGACACGTTGATACAAATCCATGTGGGAAGCTGAATATACTTTAGATAGCAACTAAAGAATCGGGCATCTTTGGCCTTAGCATTTCTGTTGGTTTATGGGATAGAACTTTTCTTTTACAACTTCGTCATCTCGCCACCTCAGCTCACTTTTGTGTTACAGCTATCGTAAATCCTTTCAAATTGAATTATCGTCTTGATTTTAAACAAATGAAAGCACGTTTTAGTGTTTGTGATTTGGTGAAGCAGGTGATTGGCAGCAAGAAACGGAAGTTTTGGACTTAAGTTAGAGGAAGTTGGCAGACAGTATGCTCCATTGCATTACCAAAGGCTGCACTAGAGGTAAATATCCATAGAAAAATGTAAATTGATTGTTTGCTATTCTTCCATTACATCAGTAAAGATTTAATCAGCTTCAGATGAGATTTTTATCCATTGTAGTTTTATAGTAGTGGTTTAAGTAATCAGGCGGGGCTGAAAATGAGATTTTAAACCTTTGATGCTATAAGATATCCCAGCCTTCCAGGCACAACATCTAATTATACCAGCCAGAGTTTGCTTTAGCTTTAATCAACAGTTGTGTCTGTGTAGACCAGTTCAGATTAAAGAAGAGAGACTCACACAGCTGCCCCAAACTGAGAGCGTATCTTCCATGGAAAAACTCCTCAGTCTCTGTGGACTCCAGCTCAATCGGGACTTTGACTGAAAGTCAAAGAAGGCATAAGATATTTACGTGGGGGACAGAAGTGTATGATGTGGTGGGTATGAGGTGTGACTAGGGACGAGGGCGTGGGAGAGAACAGCTCTGCTGCCGGCTGCCCAGTGCCATTTAGGACCAGAGCCTTTTGGTGACCTTTGGCAAATCACGTAAGCTGTCCGCACCTTGTCTTCTGTGCTAAGAGAACATGCCTTCTTCACGGTAGTGTTTTGAGACCTAATTAAGATTTTCCAAGCAATTCCAGAACTTCACATGAAAGGCAATGCACAGAAAGCATTATAATTAACAGGAGCTTATCAGCTGAGCTTTACAGAATTAATAGATTCTTATAAATGTAAAACTGAATGCTTTTTTTAGAAGCCTTTCACTACATCCCATCCCTAAGAAGCACCGTTTGCAGATACAATATTGTAAGATTAGTGAAAATAGATGTTTATTTTGTTGTATTGGGCCATTCTTCCATGTGCGTATCAATTCATATGCCTTATTGTGTTAGGGATCTGGAGGATTGGGAGTATGTGCCTCGCTCTAGGCTAGATCCAACATAAGGGAAAAAATTGATTAGGCTGTATCTGCAGATACTTTCCCATTTCTCCTATAAACATATGAGTGTTTCAAAATTCTTCTCTCTCTTCCAAAAACGAAAAAATGCGGTTAAAAATTAATTGACTGCCTTTTCCTGTGCGTTTCCCTTCCCTACATTTGGCATATTCAGGTATTGCTACTGCCAAAGGGGAGACTGAACTGCTGACAAGGGAGGATTCTGCTCTCTCCATTCACACGGCAAGCGTAGGAGTGACTGGACCTGAATTGGAGTCAGGAGGGCTGCGTGACCTGTACTGGGAGGAAGTTGTGGCTGGCTTGCATTGTACCAAGAGGTTATTGCCAGTACATGGTAGTTACAGTTGCAAAAAAACCCCAAAAGGCGAGTAACACAAGCAGTGGGTGCGGTACCACTACTCCGTAGTGCCCACTAAGGAATGTTTGGGTAAGAGCAGGTGAAGTCTTAGTTATACATCCACTTTAATAACAGCACAAGACCCAGCTCCTGCTCTAGACAACCATAGAGTTAAATAGATTGGGGCCAATACTTGATGACTGTGATTAAGATCATTTATTTTCTGGAATTTAAACCATAAAAATATTACTTACAAAATGGATCTGATCAGGAAACGTGTAATATAACTGTATTTAATGATCTGGGTGGTCTGCTGGGTGGGGCTGGTTTGTGTTTGACTATAAAATCTGTCACCAGGTGTTCTTTCACAGTAGTTTGCTGTCTGGTAGGAAATGTATGTCAGGCAGAATCGATATTATCATTCCTTTTAACTTGTCTCTGCTTTTAATCATAACTGGAAAATAGTATATATGGTAGGGCACGGGAACCATTTGTCACAATGCTTTTATTGCCTTGTTCAGCTGCAGTACAGCATTCATTTACCTCTCTCGTAGCATGTTATTTCCGTTTGCAATATACCACAAGGGAATTCTTATTTCATTTCCTAGAAGAAGATTTTGGCAAAATTAGAAGGCAAGTAACTCATCTTTGCCATATTTTGGATGGGGTTTTTGTTTCTTTGGGTTTTTGTTTTTGGTTTGTTTTTTTTTTTGATGAGCAAAATGGGAAATAACTGCAGAGACAGCACCAGATAATTTGGTTTCTAGGTTAGGTAGTGTTATGAAGCAAGAGGCAGTGATGATCTAGTGTTGTCTGATGATGATGTGATAATGCAGACGCAGGTATTTATTTGCTTTATGCTGTGATTTATCACAGTATTTATCACGGAGCACTTGAAATACAGGATCTCTGTCCTGAATTTAGCACTTTGCTTCCGGACTTTAGGCACTGCTTAGCCTGTCTTTAATGCAGAAGCTGTGCCTTCTTAAAAACACTGTTCGCTTGCTTCAAAATCAATAGAGAGATGTGGAAGGAAGAGAGGGCTAGTGTGAGAGAATGACATGGGCTAACAGATCACTTCATAGGTTTGCAGTAAGGCTGGTTGTGTGCTGGGATGGCAGATACGACGGATAATGAACGCCCTCTGTTTCTGAGAGTCACCCTCAGCCCAAGCAGTACTGGATCAGCTGGTGGAGTTTCTTGGTAAGGGAGGATAAGGTACTACAGCGTGTGGGTTGCAGTTGTGTGCCTGGCTTTGGGAAGGCAAAGAGTAATTAATTTCCCCTCTTCTGCTTTTTTCCTTTCCTCTGTGCTCTGTACAAGTCGTTCTGGCATAATGATTTGTTGTGCCCTGCAGCAGAGGGTGAGACAATTCAGTCCCTAGGAGAAGGAGTTGGTTTCGCACAGGGAGAAGGACTGAGAGAATGCAGCGTCAGAGTTAAGTTGTTGCTGTGGTTGTGCTGTGTCTGTCCTGCAGCTGTGTCTGTGTGAGTGCAGCCTGGGAGTTACGTTTGAAGGGGCTCCTGTCTGCCTTGCTTGAGTGGGTGGCGGTAGCGATGCAGCAGAGCTAAGAGAGATGTCAGCATCCCTGGAGCAGCAGCTACGGCTGGGTACCCAGGCCGAGAGGCAGCAGCCCCCTGCAGCATCGCACCCCTGGGCCTCGTTAGCGTTGGGAGGCTGAGCACGTCTGCACATGCGGCAATCCCAGTGCTAAAGGGCAGCAGATTTAACGCCAACACGTTTGCAGGCATGTTCTTGTGCCGTTTGATTTTTTTCACAGAGAAGCTGATGTATAAAGGGATGGTTAGATTGAGAATAGCATTGGGGTAAATAAACAAACCTTTACTTATTTCAGAATACTTTTGTATAATTAATAGTTCTGTACTGTTGCTTTGTGCCATTCAGACTTGTTTGGATAAGAAAATTTTTTTGAAATTTATTTTCTGGTAGGTTTTGATCAATACAATTCAACTCCCACCTGAATTTAAATTGTATTGATTATGATTTTGCCTTATAATATTGTAAAATTTGTATTTCTTTGTTTTACTGGCTTAATTGAATGAATATAAGGCCAAGGATGAAAGCAGTCATCTTAGTAAAAATTGATTTCTCTACCCTACAAGAGGATATGTACTTTGTATTTTAATGATGCAAAGCGGATAGAGGTAAGATAAATCAGTCTTCCATTGGAGGTTAGGCCTTGCTCATTGGAAAGAACTATGATGGTTGAGAAAAAGAAAGAGCAAACAAATATTTAACTTTTTTGAATAAATACTTTGACTTTTATGAAGCCTTTTTTTCTAATACTTTTCTTGTTGTCAGACACGTTTTGCATCCTTCAGAATATCCGAGGTATCTTAAAGGTTACAGGCTGTTTCAAGCACTTCTGGACCGCTATTAGTATGCTGCAATTGAAAGATAAAATAAAGAAGTAAAGTACAGGAGATTTTTACCTTGACAGCTGTTAATGTTATTTTTAATGTTTGCTTTATGCCTTCAGTCAGTCAGGACCTGTAAGCACATCCTTCATGAGCAGTTCCACTGCGTGAAGTTGCACACTTGGGCGCTTTCACTGTTACTTTTATTTTTGTTGTTTATTTGTCTGATTTATTTTTAACTGGAGAACATTTATGGGAGTGGCAGAGGGTGGAATTATCTTTCGCTTGGACAATAGCATGGAAGAAAAGCATAAGACATTGAAAAATACTATCATAAATAGTATTAATCATAAATAGTATTAATCATAAATCATAAAAATGGGCCAGTAGTCAGATAGATTGAAGCTCTAATGAGGGGTCTGTTACTGTTTTATTTGAAATGCATCAGATTTTAAGTCAATGATATCTTCCTAAATTAACAGCCCTACTAATTAAGGGAGAAGGGTTGAGTTGTAATCTCTTAGTGGCATAAAAGAGCTTTTTATGGGTGGGTGGAAGACTGTCGATGGCATGGGGAAACAGGTGATAGGAATGGATGGCACGGAGCTGCTGGTAGGGAACAGTGGTGGACTGCAGATTGATGAAAAGCAAAGGTTCATTGACGTAGAGGCAGCGCGGGTACATTACTGTTAAATGATAGTGAGCATAGTTGGGGCACGCATAAGACGTTTTCCTTTTTAAAAAATAAATGAAATAAAATATGTACCAGTTGAGTTGGATTAATCAATTGTGAACCATTTGTTTATTCAGTTTTGTTTTCTAGAACTGCAAATAAGATGGATACACATACGCAAATAAAGGCAAAATTAGCCTAATACACAGTGATTCATATAAAGCACCATTTAAATTCTAACTTGCGATTGGAAGATATCTTACACGTCAGATAACAGCGCACATTTTCTTTTTGATTGGTTGTGCACATAAACGATTCCAAGTTTTTGGCAGAGGAATTGTTGGCTTTCTTTGCCACAGACATGTGCCTACTACAGCGCAGAAGAGTTAGCAATTCAAAGTACCAAAGGATTTAAGAGGCTTTTTTCTTTGAATTCCTGTTCTTCCCTATTGAAAAAAAATGCAATAAAACTTTGCAGAGATTGTTGGAAATCCTGTAAAATGTAATGAAATATCATTTATCTATTTTAATTTACCCTACAGAATTACATGAGTAACGTAATCCGCTTAAAATAAGCAGAATGGTTCAAGTACCTAGAGAAAAGTTATGAAACATTGCAAGAACCTTTACATAAAAGTTAAGAACAGAAACTTTACATGCAAATTACGAAGCAGTATTTGCAACAGAATCTGGTAAAGCATATCCCCTTCGAAATTCACTGTTCGTCTAGCTGGACATACAATTCAAAGAGAATTTTGTGTGAACGGGAGCAGATATCCTAGTTATACATAGTAGGGAGTTATCTACGAGAAGAACTTCCATTGTAAATCACCATTTTTGACTGTGGTGTAGCGAAGGCTGTCCCCTGTAACCCATATATTGAGGCTACATCTCTAGAGCAGGTGATAGCTCTAGGCTTAAATCTGCACCTAATCTAAAGACGTTGGCAATCTAAGCTACCTACAGGAGGGCTGGTGCTGTAGTTGGAGCCTGCAGGGAGCCAGCTGACTTTCCAGGCAAGGAAAACCTGGATATCTTTAGGGGATGCTCTGGTGTTGCTGGGGTTCACACCGTGCTCTGCATACAGCATGGGCACAGTGTCCCTGCGGGCCACTTGCGGTTACTCTGGCATCTCCGTAGTGTGGCATTTGATCAGGGATGCTGAGCAGCATAGTCGCCTTTTTTTGACGTACAGTGCTTGCCATGCCCGCTTTCCTTCCAACAACAAACTTCTTGTATTGATAAAAACCCTAATCTGGTTCTGCAGGTGATTCCCTTTTCTTCTGTTTTAAAACACAATGCATCTTTAAACGCATCTTTCATCTCACCAACCATATAGCTAGAAGAGTCACGATGACTGCTGCTTTGCACGGGGGTCAATTTATTGGTGATCAGATGCTTTGAGACAAGAAGTTCTGTCTTTAAAGTGTCAAGAATTCCATTCTTTGTATAATTTCCTGTCATTCCTATTTCCAGTCTTCATCAAGTCAATCATTTTGATAACTTGAAACAAGTCAGCTACGGTACTGGTGAAAATGTATACTTAGGAATGGTCCTGTTTTTGCATGATGAAACGACTTGTTAGCCTTTTATGCCTTTTAATTTTATTATTTTTTTAATAAAAGTTGTAATGCAGAGACTGGAAAAAAAGGAGCTGGAGTTTATAGCAGAAAAATTTTGGAAATATGATGAACCAGGAAGCTGCTAGACAGTTTTCTGGTTCTTTAACAGTCAGACTATATTTCACATCACAGTTTACATTGCAGATAATGTTAAATAGCATATGTTAACATTCTTTGGATGAAATCCCTAGCTTTCTTAAGTCAGTGACAGAATTCACATTGATTTCAAAATCCTACTCATTGTCTGATTCATAACCAAAATTCTTCGAAAAATGGTATCCTTGGAAGAAATTGTAGCCTGCAAAAGCCAGAAATGGAATTTGTTACTGTTCTGGCAGCTTGTGGAGTCTAAGGGAAAGGAGAGAGTGATCAAGTGCTGTAAACTAATCTTATACTAGGCAGTTTGAACATGGCTAGTAAAAGCTCGCAGTACAGTTCTAAAAGGACAATTGTAGTTCTACAGCTCAGCTGCGGTTTTACAGCTCTCGTGATACAACTTTTTTAAAGAGCAACAAATATTAATTCATTGGTTTCTCTCAGTTTTCTTAATGCGCAGCGAATATGAGATCAGAGAAATTTTTGGTTGACTCTAAAAAAGAAATCTGATGCAAATTCATTTGTGATCCTCTTAAACCACAAAGTAGCTGGGTTGTAAATTATTTCATGCATTTTCTCTAAGCTCATTCCACAGAGCTTTGTAATTAGTCTGTAATGGCCAAACGCAGTCCAGCTGAAATCGCTTGCATTCCACCTGCCTGCACCGAAGCAGACTTTGGACTATATATAATATGTGGGAGTAAGTGATAAGATCACAATGAATAGTCCCTCTGTTCAGTAATGATTGTGGGGAATTCTAAGAATGCCTAAAGAAAAGCATCTTTCTTTTGGAAAGAATTTCTTTGCAGCTTTAGGTTGCAAAGAAATTATATAGTGACTGCAGGCTATTGCCTGTACTTTCATAAGTAAAGTAAAACCCAAAAATGGTACTGTCAAGTTATGTCAAGTTCAAGTGGAGAGTTCCTCTCAAAAAAATGATAGCAAATTCACTTTGAAAAATATATAGACATAGGTCATTTGCACTTTTCTGTCTTTTATCACTCTTGGTTTTGCTCGTTGTTTGTTGTTTTGGAGCTCTGCAAAAAATCTTGAATCTTGTTCCGTGCAAGAGCTCCTCAGAACGCTCCTCTATTTCTAGATCGTGCTTTTCTTTAGCTTTCCCATAGAGTGGATTGACTGATTATTTTGTTCTCCTTTTCGCAAATAATTATTTAGCCTTACTATTTTTCCATGACAAGCCTCATTGAAGTGAGTACCATCATAGGCTTAAGTATATGCAAGATTAAAAGATCAAGTCCTTTCTGCATTGGAGTGCAACTTTATGGTATGTTGTCTGTTCAGAGTGTTCTTATAATTTCATAACAGGATACTTGGGACTGATTTTTTTTTATTTTTTTATTTTTTTTAATAAAAGGTGACAGAAGTACTTGACAGTCTACTTTTTTGTTAATTTTTCGCTGAAGTTGGATAATCTTACATGCCAACTGCAGTGGTGTGCTTTATACTGTTTTCTTCTATATAAAGCTTCATGGAAAACGGTAGTAAACAGCAATGACCCGTGAAGTTTTTTGTGGCATTTTACTGGTAACCATTACAGAATGAAACAGGGTTAGCATAAAGTTGGAGTAAGATTTAATTCATACATTGAAATTGATTAGAGCATCTGGGTGATGAACGACAATTCATCATTTTAATAGTGAACTTAGAATTAAAATCTTTGCCAGAATTGTCTTATTAAATGAAATGAAAACTTCAACTGTTTACATCATAGAGTCCAGCCACTTGGAGGAAGGTATATGTTTGGCTCTCTGCAAGTTTGCATATTTCCTTTATAAATTATACTTCTTTGTGTCTTCAATATTATAGTCTATTCATATCTCTAAATGCATCAAACTGAAAATGTCATCCTAGATTAGTTTTTATGGCTGATACTGGAAATGTTTAACTTAATGTTCTTAAGAAGGGAACTTTTTTACTCCAGTTGTATATTAAATGTCTATATGTTTTTATTCAGTTCTAAACAGGATGATTTGACCATAGTGACATCATGTATATTTGTGCATGTTCATGAACTCTTACTTGAATAAGAAGCTTCCAGTGCTGAAACCATTACCATTCAAATGATGTGGAAATATTCATGGATTCATTTATCATGTATTAGTTCCAAAAGGCACGCTTTTTAAAATGAGAAACATGGCAGAAGCTTTAGTGAGATCCGTGAGTACTGTGTTCTCACAGATGCGTGTCGTACTAGCTGGCTTAAAACGAAAATAGAAATAGGACAGCATTATGTGCACGAGTGTGAATAGTCCCGGGACTCAAGACCCAGCAGCCGTTGGGCTAGTAGCAAACTTGAGTTGACTTCAGTAGAAGAAATCCTGCTGTGAATAAATGACTGCCACAGTGGCTTCCAGTCTCTCAGAGCCTGGCTTATATGAATACATCCGGAAATGTAAATAGCCATACTCTCCAGGAGTCAAGAAGAGACAACTTTGTTGGAATCTTCTGGAATTTCCTGAGGAAATCAACATTTTGTTGCATTAGAAAGGTCTTGTCTTCTTCCAGTGATAGTTATCGGTTGGATTGCTCTTTCAAAAACTCTGCTGATTGAGACTTAGCAACATTGTCAGGTCTGCAGAGGGATTTTCCCTGTCCCCAACCAAGGCGTCGGAATTGAAAACAAACTTTGTCACAGTTGTTTGTGTTTGGTGTGAGATTTTTACAGGAGGCCTCACGTAATTCCTTGTGCTGCTTTGCCAGGGGTGACCTGTGGCATATGTTTGTTCATCCATGGGAATGGCAGCGGTGAAAACCACTGTTAACATCCGCGGCATGGCCTTCTGGGGCAGAGAGGTCCTGCCACAGAGCACAGAGGATGACATTTGAGGTCTATTTCGAAGTGACCCCCATGGACCGACTGTCCAGGCAGGGTCAGTACCCTGGTCGTGTCTCAAAAGGAATAATGTTTGTATTTAAATAAAGTATGATTCTCATATGGTTCATCTTGCTGCTCCTGATCAAAATAATAGCTCCCCTGTTATTTCTGGTTGAAATGGTAATGAATGTGTAATTACCACAGATTCCGTTTCAATAATTATCCATCACACAGTTGAAATCAGTGGCCCTGCTTGCGGATGTAAGCGAAGTGTGTGTCCAGGTGATACGCTGGATTAAGCCACGGTGCACGTGATGTACAGAATTGAGTTCACTCAGGTTAAGAGAGAAGAGTTAGAGAAAGGAAAAAATAAGGTGATAGGCTTCATTGTTAGATGGTAAAATAAAACCTTAGAGAAGAATATCATTGCCTTAAAGGATGTAGCAGACAGTTTAAAGTCTTTATTTCCTTAGTAAAATAACAAATAATGCTAAGTAGTGCCTATATAGAAGTCATGATAGATTCTCTATTTCCATCACCACGAGCCGAGAATGGGCGCTTACAACTCTCCAAAATACTTTCTTATGCTTCAAGCGAGTTATAATGAGAGTCACTGTATTCTTTTTCATTCATATCAGTGGAAGGAGGATATGTAGGAGGAAATCTGTTTTATTCTCAGTTATGAAGAAAAAGGAAATAAAATAGAAATACTAAATGTAAAATATGTTCCATATTTTATTGAGATTGTATTATTTTGCTGTGACTTTATTATGTTTTCACAACCTTTTTATACTGTCAAACTGCTACCATCTAAAAAACTTCATAAATTATTTTGCAACCACACTGGGGCCACATTTTTCTGTTTCCAGGTTTGATCCTTAAGAACACAAAGTGAAAGTTTTGGGAATCATCACTTGATATTTCTGCTTAGTTTTTTTCTTTGCAATCCTTGACAGAATTGTGCTACTCATAGCACCCAGATCATCAGCAAGCATAAATAAATTTTTACAATTGTTTTATTTTCACTGGTTGCAGACTAGCTAGGGTTTAGCACTTAATTTCTATCTACCTTTGAGCACAAAATTTGGGTCCATTTCCCAAGAAATTCACAGCTATTTTGCTGCTTTACCACTTCTCTTCGGCTGGCGCTCGGGGAAGGATGTCCCTTGAACCCTGCTGTAGTTGGGAAGCGTGGAAGAGGTCTGAGGACCTCGCTCCTGGTACCTTCAGAGTGTGGAGAAGGGAGGGCATGGTCCTTTTTTAATTCCCCCCGAGTCGGCTGCTCGTTTCCTCACAGTGATTTCAGCGTGGCTGCTACGCAGTGACAGTTTTGTATCGCTCCTGAGTCATTGGCGAAGGAATGTAGTAATAATATAGTAATAGTAACAAACAATGGGTTTCATCAAGCTGAATGAGGGCAGTTACTGCTGTGGTCAAAGTATTTTCTTAGCTTTTTCACTCTGTTCCTGCCACAGCCTGTCTTACAGAAGGTTCTTTACTTTCTGTGGCAACTGTGGGCTTCTGTTTGACCATTCTGCAAATCTTTGTGATTGGGGTATGGGTATGTGTTTATATTTTCCTTAAAATGGCCTTGTGGTTTTGGAGATCTTCCTTATTTTGCATTTTAAATGTTCTAAAGTGCGTGGAGAAAATGATATAACAGGTTGAGTACAGTGCTGCAGGAAGGAGGGGTGGTGTGTAACTATCATTTTAAGGCAGAATGAGCTCCCATGAGCTACTAAGACTTAAAGCCACAGAACAAACTTGTTGCTGGATACTTTGAGCGGGTACATAGCTTTAAAACTTGAGCCTTTGCAAAGAGGGATGTGAGGGATTTTGATGCCAAAAACATACACGAGAACATCCCCAGAATCCAAGGATTTTCGTGGAATAGAGGTGGCTGTAGGAGAAAGATGGAAGCGTCTTTTAACTGCTACGGCTTATGCAGTTTAAATTCCTTCAGTGAAGCAGTAATCTTCAAACTGGGTTTACTCGGATGATACTGGTAGCAGACAGTTGGGCAAGTAACTTTGCTGGCACTCACAGTAACACCTCTGTACATGCAGGTGTTTAGGTGAGAAGGCTACAGCTGAAATCAGTGTGACAGGAGACCAAGCTAAAAGCAGAACTTTTCTTCTATTCAGGAAGATCCATCTCTCTATACCCTTTAAAAGTAGTTTCCTTTAACCCAGTTGTAGAACCTCTGCTATAGTTTATTGGCTTTGGTGCAAGTATCCCTGTTGATGAATGTCCTCTAGATGTGGCACATAATTGTATTCCAGTTCTTAAAATCTCATCATTTTGAATACTCTCTTCCCCACATCCATTTGGGTATCATTCTTACTGCTCCTGTTACGACCCTCTGTAGAAGTCAATGTCCCGTACAGTTGTAAAGCAGCTTGAAATCACAGCCTTTAAATCCTTTAAGACATTAATCCCTAGTTCTAGCATTTTGTAAAATGCCAACTGCTGTTAGCATGCTGCAATTGAAGCACACGTAAGGCAGTGAGGATGCAGGTCCATCTTATAATGCCCTGGGTATAAAGCTTTTTTAGCAGTTCTCTGTCTCAGCTCAGTTTGCTTTTTCTCGTTATTCAACGGTAACATACTCTTCCCTCAGTTGTGCTCATGTGTCTGTTTGCCAATCCGAATCTTAACCCTCAGCAGTGAACTGAGGATAGAAAATTAAAGAAAAAAAAAAAGAAAAGAAGCAAAGAGGGAGGGTTTGGCTGGGTTTTCTTCCTCCTAAAGTAATTTTAGCGTCTCACAAACAGCTGCCCAGGTGCAACCATGTGAGTAGCGTAGCAGCAAACTGCCGGTTTACTTAGTTGTGCACAAACAGTGGTGGGAACCCTGTAAAATGTCTTTGCCACTGGGAAATTGTAGTTGTCAGCTTGGATTGCACCTGGTGAAGCAGTATCCCTAAAATAAGTACCAGTGTTTCTTGTGTAATTCCTGTGTTCCTTGTATAATTCATGTGTATGTTTTGGAGGGCCTTCAGAGGAAGCTCACATCTGCCTAATGCAGGTGTTTGAACTTGGATGGACAAACCCCCTACTTGCTTGCTACAGGGTTTTTAGGAATTTCTCTAAGAATGTGGCTTCTACAAGGTGCCAAAATTAAGCAGATTTAATCAACTTGATCTGGCCAGAAGTACTTTGCTGTCATAAAAACTATCAAGACCACTTTTCTTTAAGAAAAGACAACAGCACTGCTGTCCTCCTCTCCCTCCTTCCTGCAGCCCCGTCTGGCGGTGCTGTTGTGAATGCTGGCTGCCTTATTAATCTTCCAAATGGTCTAGCAGTCCTTGTGTTGTGGCAGAAATTACTGCTCTGCCTGGAATTCTACCGCAGTGCTTCCAGTCACAATTTTTTTTTTTTGCTTCAGCAAATATAAATTATTTCAACTTTTAGCGTACTCCACAGCTGACTAGCAACACTGGGGACCAGAAAGATTTTGGCTTTGGCAGATGTTAGATCTAAACATTGCTCCATGATTTTTTTTTATTGTGTTCTCTTACAGTAACCGAATGTATGAGTTTTTAGAAACAAACAGAAAACGTTTGCTATTCCCTCCCTTTTGGGTTACTTTTCCTGGCCATGTAACTAGCAGTGCCGTTCAGGTTTGAGTAGGGTGTTAGCTGTGTGTCTAACCCCTTTCTTCTTGTCTCTCCGTTGATCAAGTCTTCAGGAGTGCCAGGTTCACTGAGTACGGAGAGAGCTGCAGAGGCTCCACATGGGAAGCAGGACATCTCCCCAGCAGCTGTGCATTTGCTCACGCTGGCTTTTTTTTCGTGGCTTCGTCTTTAAGTTAGAGGTAGACAAGTGGAAGTGAAGCAAGGGTCTGTGTTGTATCTGTTGTCCCTGTTACAGCAACGGTGAAAAGGGATTTATTTGCTGCCTGTCAGCGTGGCCGGTAGCCGGGGCAGCAGTCGGTGCTCAGGTTGAAGTGAGGACGGATTCTGCCCTGCTGGACTCCCTCTGTTACGCAGTCTCTGCGCTGGTAGCAGCAAGGAACACAGGCAGCATCAGGTTTTTTTGGTGTGTTGAACTAGATTGTTAGTGCCATTTGTGCCTTTGCTATGACGCCATTTGAAAAAAGATAACAGGTAAAAATGTTTTAAATAACAAAGGGCTTAACCAACCCTATCATGTGGTAATTTACATCTAGCTTTACATTACTCTGAAGTAACAAATAATTAGCGTGGATGTCAGTAGTCTGAAGGGCCCAAGTATAGTTCTCTGGTTTCCATTTGGGTCTGGAGATTACTTAGTTGAGGACTGGCATGCATGGTGTAGTCAGCAGGTTTCGGTATAGTGGTTTATAAATTACACAATGTGATTTAAAGCTCAGCTGCACAAAAATAAGAGGAATGAATTGCTTGATGTACAGCAGGCCAGCTGTGTGATTGTGGATCCATTTATGTAACTACAAACTGAAACTTACCCTGTACATCAAGTCTCTTATTGTTGATAAAATTAATCATATACTTTAATTTACTCTCCTGTAGCTATGCACATAATTCCCATTTGACAGTCCATTTGATAGCTTGTTTAAGTGGGCCCCAGGCTGCAATTAGCACCATGTGATATAGTTAGGCCTCAGTGCCACCTCTTGTGAATTGTTAGTAAATATTGCCAATCAGGTGCTTATATATAAAATATTTTTTTTTATTTTTCCCTTGAGGGAAGCAGTGCAATGGTGGTTGCAGTTCTTTGCTTGAAAAAGGCTGACTGGAGATTACTTGTGAACGTGGGGTAGGAGTGGGGTTTCCTCATGGAAACAGGGGTTAAAGATTATAAAAAATTTCCCTTTTGTTGCTTCTTCTCACAGGAGCGTTTCTAGGATCTTTCTTCAGTGAACAAGGCTAGAAGCAATTCCATTTTTGTGCCTTAGTTTCCTGTAAGCATGAACTTGCTTCTTCTGGAGAACGTTCACAGAAGAATCAGGTGTCAAAATCTGTCCTGGGAACACTTGTTAGATCCTTGACGAATAAAGATGTTCTTACACTTGACGAGCTTACTCTGTGTTGCGTAATACAGGAATCCATTTTTTTGCAGGACCAGGGTTTGCTTTTTTTCTTGTTTACAGAAAAGTTTCAAGTAAAATTCATGTTTCCATCTGGAGTTTATTAGAGTTGTCCAGCTTTGTTTTGAATCTGGATATGGAGTAGAGCCTGTGTTGGTGAAGTCCATTTACAGACTTCCTTATGATGATAGAGGATACCAGTTGTCTCTGCAGATCTTTTTATATATCATTAGTGTTCATTAGCCCTAACCTCAAAGTGTTACGTATTCCTTTCCAGAGATCAACAGACTTCTCATAAATAATTCCTTTATTTTTAAGAGAACTCAGAAAATAGTACAAAATTCTAGTCCGTGCTTCTGTGAAGATTTTCAAACGGTATTAGCATGTACTGTAGACAGCAGAGCATGAAGAATTTGAACAATCCCTCAATATGGTGGTTAAATCAGGTCGAGTTTGTGTTTGCCTAGTGCTTGGCTGATCTTGGCACTTGGTTGACAGCAAGCTGGCTGGGATTTAACCCGCATTAGGCACGGGCAATGTTTGCTTATCTAAGGGCAGGAAAAAGAAGTGACAGGTCGTTTCAGCTCCTTCTGCTGACATGGTATGGCTGTCATATTCATTTCAAGCTCAGCTCTTGTGAGTTGCGTTTCATGACTTAACATGAAGGTAGGATTTTACGCCTCTGTTTTCAGAATTGCTATTTTAACTAGTCCCCTTAAAGGTTTATTTTTTTCTCTTATCTCCCAGCTCCATCTACTGTTGGTGCAATTGATTATATTCAGTTTCCCCTTCATCTTCAGTTTACTCTTAAAGTGACACACACAGCTAAAAGCTGTTCTTACCTTTCATGCACTCTTGCCGTTTGGTACCTCCTTTGTCCAACTCGGTCTCTCCCAAATTCTTCTGCTACTTCCCTCTTGCCCCTGATTTATTTTTAAGTGCTGTGAGCATCACTATCACAGTTCCCTGACAATTCCAGGTGTTACTCAGATCTACAGCCTGAAGACTGTTGCGCGAGGGGATTGCATGTCAGATGCTTAGCATCTTTTGGAAAAAGCTTCTTATCCGTGCACACATCTAATTGTTTCCCCAAATTCCTACTATGTTATGTTCCCGTAACTGTAACAAACGTACCTTGATAAATGCAGCCTTAGTTCACCCATACCGACTTGAAATTATTCCACAGTTTTCAGCATGCTCCTTTGATGGTATCATTGCCCTGATTGCTTCTCCCTCTCCTGGCTTCTTCTTGTACATCAAACATCTATTGCCCTTTTGTACTTTCAAGGCTCTTCACTGTAATTCCCAGAGGCTGTCACCTCTGCTCGGTTTCTCTCAGTAACAAGAAACGTACTTTCACCCGTGATCAGTCCAGGACCCAAGTCTCTGTTGTTCATTTTTTCCATTCTCAACTCAAGACCTTTATTCTCTAATTTTTGTGGCCTTTTGCACCGAAAGACGCCACCATAACATCTGACAAGCTGCCTCGTTATCCTTCTTCAGTTCCTCATATGAAGCCTCTTTCCTATAAACAAACCACTGTTTTGAGACTCTTCTGTAGAAAGTATTATCTTCTTATTTCCAAAGCCCTTCATACCCCTCTGGTTTAGCTATGTGTATCTCTGGCAACTTCTCCCGTGTGGTGTTTGGGGCACAGAATAATCATAGAATGGTTTGGGTGGGAAAGGACCTTTAAAGGTCATCTAGTCCAACTCTCCCTGCAGTGACCAGGGACATCTTCAACTCGATCAGGTTGCTCAGAGCCCCGTCCAACTTGACCTTGAATGTTTCCAGGAGTGAGGCATCTCCCACCTCTCTGGGCAACCTGGGCCAGTGTTTCGCCACCCTCATTGTAAAAAATTTCTTCCTTATATCTAGTTCACATCTTTCCTCTTTTAGTTTAAAACCATTCCCCCTTGGCCTATTGCAACAGGCCCTGATAAAAAGTTTGTCCCCATCTTTCCTGTAGACCCCCTTTAAGTACTGAAAGGCCACAATGAGGTTTCCCTGGAGCCTTCTCTTCTCCAGGCTGAACAGCCCCAGCTCTCTCGGCCTGTCCTCATAGGGTTTCTGGACCCTCTCTAGTAGGTCCATGTCCTTCTTATGTGCTGAGGGCTCCAGAGCTGGACGCAGTACTCCAGGTGAGGTCTCACCAGAGCAGAGTAGCAGAATCGCCTCCCTTGACCTGCTGGCCACAAAACTTTGCTTCTGTTTTGGTACAATAACAGACAAAATAGCATGTGGCCGATGACTGCTGCTCTGAGGTGGTGTGGAAATACGGATGATACTAACGTGCCCTTGCTAAACATTTTAATTATAATAACTTGTGGGTGAAACCTGGTCAAATGTTAGGCAAGATACTTAGAAACCTTAGGAATGGATGTGCAGGAGGATCCTGCACATATTTTATAATTTTATAATGCTCATGCTCTACTCCTGTGTTACTGGAGCCTTGTCTGTTACTCATTCTGAAGTGAAATCGTCCCAACTTTATGTTGCTCATCTAAGGAAGACATGAACCATGAACAATTAAAATCAGCTAGCATTTATTCTGGGAAGATATAAATGTGGCAGCACTGTTCAGCTGCTCCTTTGTGATGATTATTAATCATTCGGGATGCTCTGTGAATGTTAAAAACTGTCCTGGCGTGGTGCACTGGGGAATCGCACGCTTCATCCAGGGCTTCCAACACCACCAGGCACGACTTATCTTTTTCTATGCAAGGTTATATAGCAAAACATTTCCCATGAAGGATTTAACAGTGATGTAACCAAATCCTGCTCTGAAGTGTTTGTCTTGATACTGTACTTCTGTGGACAGTGGGAGGGGCAGTTTTGCCAAGAGTGAGATCTAGCAGGTAACACCAGGTTTTATGCTGATCGTCTTGTTTTATTGCTTCACAGAAGGAAGAGTTTCCCAGCCCATCAGTCTAATTTGACCACTGTTTATCCATCCAGTCCAGAACTGCTTTGTAAGTTGCTTGCTCATGAACTAGATATTACAGTTGAGTAGAATTTGCATATGTGGTGCTAATGGATTATCTCCCTCTCTCAATATATCAGTTTAAACTTCCAGTTCACTATTGTGCGACTTTGAATCAATTGTGTGTATGTATATATATAGAGGGAGAGGTATTTGACTTGGCTTCACATATATTATCCTGTAATTATTATGTATTATCCAGTAAACTGAAACTGATTAAGAGTGTCAGAGAACAAAGAGGCTGTTACTTTGGCACATAATTTGTGTCTTACGTGTTTCACACCAGTATTGACTTGCAATATTTTAAAATCTCAGCCTGTCACCATCTTTTGCTGGTTTCTGTGGACATGTCAGACTGTGAACCTCATCAGGAGCCAATTATGTTCTTAAAGAACAAAGGAAAACACACACGGACTTTTTTGTTTTTTGGTGTAATAGCATGAGTGTTACAGAGATGTGAACATCTCACCGACGTTGGAAGGAAAGTCAGGGAGCTGGTAGTGTCACTGGAATCTTTGTAACCTCATCCAATAGCTTAAGACAGCCAAGACCCAAAAGAGACAGCTTTATTAATTGAGGAGGCAGCTTTGGGAACAGTGGGGAGCGGCTGTAGCATGTGGGGCGTGGGTTGTTGCCACTGGAAAACTGGTGACTGGTAAATTCTGAGATAGCTATTGGTAACGTTATTTCCACAACGAGAGCCTGCTCAGTTTGTGGAGGAAGAGTCGGGGGCCATGACATGTAGATGACCAGCTTGTGAAGAGGAACTTCATGAAGTAGCAGGTAGAAACACACTTCTGTATAGCAGGGCTGCCTAGGCAGCTATTAGGATTCCAGAAGCACTCCCAAACTGCAGCTTAACAAAAGAGTAACATAGCTTTTACACTTGCCTAGCTCTTGTTTGGTCGGTACTAACCTGAGTAATTGTCATGACAGAATCAAGCCAACAAAAAGATCCACCAAATGTTCTGTCTAGTTCTTGCTCTCTCTGAATGGGAGACATCTTCATGACTGAATTTTGAGCTCTGTTGCCATGGATGAGTGTCATGCAACACTGATGAAACTGCTGAGGTGCAAAGCCTGCAGACTAAGAAGAAATATTGGATCAGTGGGCTACATTTAGAAGTACATTTTTTCACCCAGAAAAACCCAAGATTTCAAGTCCAAAGGAAAATAACTGTTCCTCCAGACAATTCCTTGTGGTGCACCTGAATGTCTTGCTCCTTAATGCCTATCTTTGTGTTACAGGAGCCCATTGCTGTGTTCTCTAATTTATATATTAAATCCTCCTGGAGAAATTAGGATGAGGGTCAGTGATAAACTGTGTAACAGTCACGTTGGAGTGTCCAGTCTGCTTAAATGCTCTCATCCGCTGGCAGTGTCACCGGGGGCTCCGGATCACCCAAGTGAATCTCATAGTGGGCAATGGAGAATGTGTCAATCCTTTTCTGTCCTTTTCTCTGCAATCAGCAGCGTGCAGAAAAGTCTACACATACCCAGCAGTGAGGGAAAAGGGAGTACTGCCCGGTACAGGCGTTACCTGGAATTGCCTTTTTCACCAATCAAATAGGTTCGGCTCCAGGCCAAACTACTCAGCATTCTCTCATCTCATATTCCCAGCTCCATAATCCTCCATGGGTATACCAGAGTACGGCTCTATTTTGGTTTTCCCCTTTGCCATTGCATGTGCTTCAAGTGTCCCTGATAGTGCCTAAACTGAATCTGTTACTATTAAAGCTTAAGTCAGTGATTAGAACAGTTGAAAAATGTTACCATTTTCCTGGAAATATGGCTAGTGCTGGGCAGAGCTTACTAATGCTAACTTGAGAAGTTGTGGGTGGATGTTGTATTCCCCAAGGGGTGAAATAGTTGACAATAGCATGGCAACTGACAAAAAGCAACAGAAGTCTTTTTTGGCATTCGCAGGGGGCCATGGAGAATACGTGCTGTTCAGAAACCAAGTGGACGATGAAGCATTTGGCTATGGTAGAACAACAATGTCCAGGCTGTCCTGGACTTCAGAAAGCATTTGAATTGCTACTGAGCTGCAGTGCTGGTTGCATGGATGCATACGTGTCTGTGTATATCCTGAAAGAAAATGTGTCTCCAAGTATTTAAGCTTCAAAATACTGAAAGTGATTGGGTTACATTTGGACTTACTTTTAAATTACAGTGCTCTTTAAGGAGTATAAATAAGTATTTATTTGAAACCAAAACAAACTTCAGTGCTAAACCTTTAATGAGATTCTCTGACCCATGAAGGCTCATCTTTAATCAACTATGTTTGCATCCGTAATTAAGCCTTATGGTGGCCTTGCTGGCTTTGAATATTTTATGTGTATCTTGGACGCCTGTTTGAACCTTTCTCAGAGTCAAATAGGTTTTTTTGCAGCAATCCTGAAAGTTAAAACCTGCCTCTGAGGTCCTAGCAATAATAGGTATTAGAGAACTTTCTTATATTGTAGTGAAGTACCCAAGATTGCACAGTGGGTGAGATCTGCTTAGCACAGCAGCTTCCTGGAAGCACTGGGAATGAGAGCTTGTATTCAATAAGCAATTTTTTAAAAATCCGGAGTTTGTTTAAAACACTTTAGCTGCTGTTGTGGATGGTGCTTCTTGTATAATAAAATGACATGATGACTTTTCAGCAATTAACAAAACTCCTTGTTTTGATAGACCCCTGGCGCTTCAGTGCGAGTTGCCTAGCAATGTCAGGCTGCTGCTACAGCCAGAGCTGTTGCCTCTCAAGGGTACATATGTCACCTTTCTGTCAGATGTTACCTCTTTCGATCCTCAAATCCCTTTTGTAAATGCTTGGAAGTTCACTTGTCTTTCATGGATATTTTTCTTTTCTTTTTCTCCCTGCTGCTTCTGTTTGTTACAGTTAATTGTTAGAAGACCAGAATGAGACTTTTTATTGTGGTGAGGATGAGTAACAAGAGCAACCAGGACACATTGTTTGTTACAGAAATTTGAGTACCTCCTTTGTGAAATTTATCATCAGTTGTTACAAAAAAAAAAAAAGAAATAATAACTTGCCCTTTCTTTCTGTTTTTCAAGTATGTTATACCTTGATGTTCTCTGCTACAAGCAGTGTTTTGTATTCTGTTTGCTGAGCTGGTGAAGTCTAAATGGTTCATAAAAGCCTCTTTGGGAGAAGGAACCAAGCAATTTCTCCTTCATGCTAGCAGCAGGGTTATTAAGGCTTCATAACTTCTTATTCTCAGAGGTAGGAGCCAGAGAAAAGGAAGGTGGGCCAGACTTGCAGAAGTAGGGGGGGAAAAAAAACAAAGCAGCAATTTATCGCTCTAGTTCTAATCTAATTTACTGAGTCACTCTTCTGGTTGAAAGGTTTTGTATTCTTACGTTGCGCTGTGGTTCCATAGTTTTGAGGCCATCAAAAAAGGGAAGGGAGGCCTGGAGGGAAAGATACAGAGCTAAGTGGAGGCAGCAGTGCCACTGCTGTCTCTCCTTGGACACCGTGCCTGGGTTCCAAGGGCTGAACTTTAGTCAGAGTTAGCAGATTAGATTATATAGCTGTTAGCTTCGTTTCGTGTTAGAGCTTGTTCTTGTGAATTTAATAAGTAGATTATACAAATTCATGAAAGGAGAACTCATCAAGAAAACCATTTAATGCAAAAATACTGCTTATGGCTCAAAGTTTCTGAGCACTCAACTGCAGACGAATATTCTGAGAAAAGTGTAGTTACAGGCTTGGTCTGATCAGGTGCGCTCCCCTAGGTGTCACCTCAAGGCCACCACTGAGGGTGGAATCTTAGATTGGGCCTTACATGATCGTTGTGTTGTTGGATGGATGCTTCTTTAAGAGTGAAAATCCAGTGTTTCGTTGCTTCTCTTCTTTTCCAGGCAAAAATCAAAACTGCACAGGTGACATTACATTGTTAGCAAGCGTCAGGCACAGCATACACCAAAGTACAAGGAACTCCTAGAGGGAGGAAAAGACATCGCTGTGTAGGATTCGCTTTCCTCTCTCCTCATAGTAGAGAGGGTCTGTTTGTTGCCATCCTGTTGACTCTATCCCTGTAATCAGCAGAGAGCACAAAGACAGGGGAGTGTGTTTGGTTTCTCCACAGTGAGAAAAAGATGAGAGCTTGCTGTGCCTCCTAAAGATGATGCTTGTAAAACTGGCATCATTCCGTCTTTAGGTTTTGATGAATTCACCCCCCTTTCCCCAGCACTTCAGTAATAAGGATGCTACCACGGAGCTGCCTTGTTATTTCTGCTTATTAGTTGGAGAAGGGACAAAATTGGAGACTGTGTGGCTTTGACCATGTCAGTTACTGGTTGAAGGTCCCAGTCCAGCATCTTATTCATCAGCTGTACACCTCCCATGCTCTTTTCCCTTTCCCTCATAAAAGAGTAGGTATGCAAAGGGCCTGACATTTGTGAAGCATGCAGAGGGCTTGTTGATGATTAACGGAGGCTTTTCTGGAAACCAGCGCTAGCAAAGATTGTATCCTGCCATTCAAAGACATAGAGTCAAGGCCTGTGATCTCTCAGATTGGTTTCCTATAAGCTACAGCAAAGCTCCCATTCACGGGCATGTTTGTATGCCCTTGGGAATTGATGTGGACTTCCCTACACAGACACTGTGGGTCTCTAGCGTTTCGCTTAGCAGCTTACTCGTTAACAAATGAACTCGTAAATACAACGTAGATGTTAAATTTATCAATAAGTCATCTACCAAGTTCAGGCAGTTCTGTGTAGTACGCATCTACAAGCAAGCAATCAAAAAAACCCAAACTTGACAGAGTACCATGGATGTTATTAGCAGTCAGCAGTGTTACTCAATTAGCAAGCCTGTTAACAGCTCGGTATTAAGATATTTCTGTTTTACCACATTACCATAGTATCTAAAAGAAACCAGTCATACAGAGAGGCCTGGGACTTTACTGGGTTTGAAAGTGGACACTACAAAAGAAGTTTTCTGCCCAGAACAGAAAAAAACCACTGTCATCAGGCAATGACTTGTAAGAGTTAAAGTTGGGAAGGTCAGACCTAAGGAAGTAATGTAGGCTTTTTTTGTTCTGAAAACGTCTAAGTATGTGCAGCTCTAAGTGGCAGTAACTCCTTTTAGGACTGCTGAAAATGAATGAAATGAAATCCTTATATACTATTTTAATATTTCCCCCTTCTTTTCTTTTGACTGTCTGGCTTTGCTTTTTTTTTTTCCCTTGCTAAAAAAATTTATATGGCAATTTATGTTAATTATCTCTGGAAATTCATAGTGATGACTGAATTACATTCAAGAAAGCAAGTTTTAGTGCAGCGTGACCCTTGCAACTATGCAAGTCTCAAATTTCCTCTTTACATATTACTTTCTCAATTTTGATCTGTAAGAAGTCTAATTATTTTTATATATATGTATACCACATTATGCATTTGCGTACACCCAGGCAGTATATTTTCCTTGTAGAAACAATTTGTGTATGTGGCTTCCTGCCAAGAAAACAGCTTTCCTGACATTTAGTGTATCTCTGTGTCTCAGTTTGTCAGTTTAACTCAGCACAAAAATGTGCAGAGGACCTGTTTGCTCAGTAAAACGTCTCTGAGTAACTGCCTGGACCCTGTGCTGGGGACGTTAGTCACGGAGAGCGGCTGCATTGGTATGGAGAAGGAGAAAGAAAAAACCCGACGTGACCCATCTGGTTGCACTCCACTTGAAATGGGTATTTCCCTGATGACCCCCAAAAGTAAATTTTAACAAATACCTTTAGAAAGGTCTCTTTGCTTTGCCCTGCTGCCTTATTGTAAGGGAATAATGCTGTGCAGAGAGCGAGCGGATTTTTAGGAGCCTGGTCTCCTAGCGTTAATCATCTCCTACCATTCAATGCAGACATGTTTTTGGGGGTTTTTCAAGTCTACATCTTATTCTGGAAGTTAGGCTCAACTAGAAAAATAGTTCACCTTTGGTATGTTGTGATTGTTAGGAATGAAAGCTCTATTTCATAGCGGCCGCAGGAATCGTAACTCTTCAGCTGTGCTCACTGGTAAAAAAGTACAGCCAAAAAATATGAGATATAAGATCATTTGCTGGACTACTTTTGAGTTGATCTGGGATGACAGAACCTATTTCAGGCCAACAGTCATTCTGAGGTTTCCATGGAGATTAATGATGTCAGAGGAGCAACATCTGAATGCAGTTTGCTAGAAAACAAGGCTATAATGTTATAGTGGAGAAGTGAAGTCTTTGCATTTTTGTAAACTCATAGAATAGCGAAGCACATTTTCTCAGTGGATTGCAATTTGCTTTTGATTTGTGCTGAACATGAGCTGAAGTAATGCTTTTGCAGCCCGGTGGTTTTCCTGCAGTTTACCTCAGTGCTGTAAGTGGCGATTTCAGTACCGTCTCGTATACCATCTGTTTTAGCTTTGATTGTTGTTCTCTTTACTTGCATATTTTGTGTACTTCTCATATTGCCTTACTAAACTCTCTGGCATTTTCTGTCTGCACTGAATTACCTTGTCTTAAGGGTGATGCCCAGGTTTCCCCTGTGAGTATATTTGCAATGCGTGAGCATCAAAATTAGAGCAAGTTACAGCTCTGCTGAGCTTTCTGAAACTTAGGAGCTGCCACGAAGGAGAGTAGGCGTAAGAGAGGGGAGAAGTGGCAAAGTGAGGAAAATATAAAAGTTTAACAGCGGCATAATTTAAAGCTGAAATTTGACCCCTAAGAATTTGAAAACCACTGCTTGCGGTTTTATAAAGATTAAAATGCCACTCCACTGTGGAGAGATTACTGACCAAGGAACTGAATGTGTTAGAATCAGTAGCGAAGGCGTAGCATTTTTGTGGGGGGTTTTTGCAAAGGGAGGGATTAGGAGATCTGAAGGTACCTCAATCCCACTTAAATTTTGTAGTTTTTTAGTAATTCCTGAATGGGAAGCAGACTTTGGAAGCAGTGCAAGTTCCCTGTTATTACCTAGGTTTTCTTTAAGTTCCATAACTGTGGTTTTGCTATGCGTTATTTGACGAATTCTTGTACAGTTAGGTTTACCAAAATAAAAGTCAAGAAGCAGTACGTAATTTTGGTGGATTTTTCAGGTTTGAGCAGAAAATGGGGGAGAAAAAACAGATACTTGTTAAAAATAAGAAAAATGGGGAAAAAAGTCTTAAGATTTTCTGGTTAAGTTGAATTTAGTTTTATTACTAAGCTGCTCGTTGCTTCTATAATGCTGCCTATAGAAAGGTGCTCATGTATACATGCACACATGCTGAATAACAGTAATGATGATAAGCCATGGCAAGCCTCTGCTTTGCTCCTTCTCAGAAGATCTTCAGAGAACAGTCTTCTCTACTGTGCTTCAGTCACCATACTTGGCTCTTGCTTCTTGACTGTAACTGTAGCAGAAACACCTTTTGTATGGAGGGAAGCACCAGACTGTAAACATGCTTTTATGACTTGCACAAATTATCAAAATGTACTCTTCATATGTTAGGGAATTTATTTTTTAGAAAGCAAAGTGGCAAAGCACCTCTGAGCTCAGATCCTTTTATGTCTGAATTAGCAGAAAAGGAATGATTCTTTTTTTCCCCCCAGGCTAGTTTCTAAATTCCTGAAATGCAAAGCTTACACAGCGAGAGAATGGCCTACTCTCGTACAAACCAGCTGACAGTTCCTCCTGAAAATCAGGACAAGTTAATACATTCCACATGTTCTCTGCCCCAGTTTTTCAAATTGATTGTTTTGAGAAGCTAAGTAAGCCTATCTTTATTTTGCAGGAAATGCTTGGTGCCATTAGGCAGCAATGCTGTTGAAAAGAACAAAGCTGGAACAGCTTTTGCTAATGTCCTCTGAGAAATGGCCAATTGCTATACAACTGATACGAACAGGACTGTTTGTTCTCACTGGGTGCCGAGCACTCGAAAATTCACGCACTTCACTCATGAGCCTAGAAAGGAGTGAAATTCTTTTGAAGCCTGAAATATTGGGCCATTTTGAAAATCTGTCCCTCTGTGTGTGATACAAATGTATGCTATATGACTGTTTTACAGTATTGCAGTTATAAGTGTCTGGCGTTACCTGGAGGGCTGAAGTTTTTGTGTATTACTTGACTTTAAAAAAGGGGAAAACCTGTTACGGGATGATGTCCTATGAAGCAACACAGTCTTTTTGCAGGTCTGGGCTTTAGCGGGTTAGGGAGTTTCATACTTGGATAGCAGGAGTTATCTCAGCGTGGGAAGTAAAGCCTGGGTGAAACAGCTACAGGCCGCAGTCTTGTTCTTGTTATTTCCTGAGAGAGATTAAGGTTTAACGAAATGTTCTGTAATCCGTAACAGCGTTGAAGCACCTTTGTGTTTGTTGAATGGACAGAGGAAGTGCAGAGTAAAGTTATAGAGAATGAATATTGTTCCATATGTTTGTAAACACATTCCTTCAGGAGAATAATTTTTCACATCTACTGAGTCATGCAGGTGGTTGCATAATTGATTGATGTTTTAGATGCAAGTATCTCCCCCATCCATCTAAATTTCTCCCTTCAAACAATGCCTTTTAAGTTGGTTATGTTACTAGCATACCATGTTTGGCAATGTTTTGGTATGCTGAGTTTACTTGACCAAGTACAAAGTTTACTTGACCAAATACAAAGTAATGGCCTGACAAATACAGAGGTGGGAATCATGAAGCTTGCAGCAGACCATGGCACCTTTTTTAATATTGCAGTTTTTTTGATATTTTGCTGTAACAAAGAACAGTCAGATGTCTGTTTCCACCTCCTTATCTTCTCCTGACCTGTGACCTTTTCTCTTCTCTTTGCCCATTGTGCTGGCGGTTTTGGCAATGATGGAGCCTTTTGTAGGTACTGACCTCCACATCTCTACTGGTGGACTGTTTGCTAGTTGGAGGCACCACTCTTGTTGGGAACAACTGATCTTGGACAGAAAAAGAAGAAAAGAGGGGGAAACCCTCTGCCTAGGCCACATTTAGCAAATCCTTCATTGCTTGTTGTTGTTGTTTTGAAAAACTGATATCCTTTTCCCCCAAGAAGCAAGAGGGAGTTTATTTTGTACAGTAACCTCACAAAACTGGTACTGGAAAGGCAGATGCATAAAGCACAAACTAAAAAGGAACATCAGACCATCTGCCTTAAACTGTAGCCATGTCAGACCTTGGTTGGCAGGAATAAGGAGGAGCACTAACTGTATAGGAATGAGAGCTAGGACTTCTAGTGTTGGATGTCTCACACAGACAGTCTGCAGTACGAGGCTCATAATTTCAGTTTTTCACTTTAGAGGCGTGCATGTTGTGCCCTTCAAGCCCAGCATTTATACATGGAAGTGGACGTTTGTAAGTGCACACTCTACAAATAGCTGCATGGCTGACTACTTGTTTACCCTCAGCGTGAATGTCTGCATGCAGAGTTTTGCAGGTGCAGCCAATGTGCTGACGTTTTTCCCACGCTCTTCAGCAACCCCATCATTTTCGAGCAGGGCCCTGTAAGTTGATATCTGATACTCTTAAGTTTTTTTTTTTAATCAACTTTGCTATGGCACCATAATACTGTTTGTTTGCTGCAGGAGTTTTCACTTTTAGGATCAAGTAATTCGTTTAGTGCAAGATTTTCGTGTTGCCTACATTATCAACAATACGAAAACCTAAAAAGTTACCAGTTCTTTACATACTCTTAAAGAAGCATTTTTAATTAAGTATTGCTTGATTTATGTTTTAGCATAAAACCCTCTGATGTGTCTGTATGATCTTCAGTTTATAAAAATGAGTATTTTGCTTTTGCATGGGAAAAACCCCCAAAAGTTAGTATAAAAAAGTTAACTTTTATAAATTGTTCCATATGAAGAGCCTTCAAGATGCTGTAAAGTATGTAGAATGAACGGACTCTGGCTCTTACAGTTTGTACTCAATGAGGTGGTCAAAGTGGTACTGAGTCAGTGATGTCCATTCTGCATAGAAAATCATCCAAGTTTGACGAAGTTTTAGGCTTTAAAAGACTGTTCCTTATATACTCAGAGTTTTACACCTAAATTCTGCAAAGACTTTGAATCAGTGAGTATGGTACGGCCTCTCCCTCTCTTTATCCTCATAGTGCTAATACTGAGGTAGGAAAATGTTAACTCTGTATTTCTGCTGTGTAACTACAGCATAATCAGGGTTGCCTGGGGTGGCACAGGACGTGCAGTCAATTTGGAAATCGAACCGGGATTTGAACTGAATCTTGGTAAGTGTTGCCTTTGAGAGGAGCCTCACTGCCTGATAAACAAGTTTTAAATGGCTCTCAAGCAAAGAAGAAAAGGGGGGGGGAGGCAGAAATTGGCATAAATTGTGAAGTCAGAATCTGAAAGACATGAGCAACTTGTATTTGGGGAAAGGAGACAAGGGATGAAGACCGTGTGATGATAAAGGAGAAGAAGAAATGAGAGGGGTATGAGAGTTTGGAAGGGAGGCAAAGTGGCTTGAGTAATACCAAGGGAACTCACCAGTTCAGCAAAACAGGGAGTCTGTGAAGAGCTGGGGGATGTCTGAACAGAGGGGAGAACAAGCAGAGGGGGGAGATGTTTTGAGGGGTGGTTGAAAGGTGCAGAGGGCACCAGGGGTTTATATATAGAGAGCTTGGGAATAGGAGAGGAGAGCTGCCTTACTTACTTGATGTTTAATAATAATGAGTGAAAAATAGTTTCTGTCAAGTTGGAATTGTGATGTATCATGGAAGAGTCCCAGCAGTTAAGCCAGTACATTCTTCTGTGCCTCTGTTATTGTTGTTCTAGAGAATTGCCTTCTTCATCCTAGGGACCATGAGGTGCGGCTGCAGACATTGTCAGAAAGATCAGCAGAAGATCAAGGGCAAAGAAGCTGCTCAAATATAACCTGCATTTAGCTTCAACTTTGCTATTTCTGTTTCAGTTGTAAAAATATGGTTTCTGTCTCCAAAGTTTGTCTGTTTTCTTTTTTAGCTATTCTCAGTTAAAGTTACTGGGTAATATGTGTAAACTTCATCTCACCTAAAGTGCTGTGCTATCTTTATCAGTGTACCTAATGCAGATAATTTGAAACCTTAAAAACTGGTAGAAATATATAGCTTTTTTTATTTCTTCTTTCTGCAATGGAAGTTTTTTATTTCTTTTAAAATCCATGTGTAGACTTCTCTTTTTTTTGAAGTCTATGGGAAAACAGTGAAGAAAACAGCAGGGCCACATGAGGGAATTCCACATTTATTTTTGGCATTTAATTTCCATGAAGAGGAGGATCCTGTTGATGCAGAACATTTCTTTCTTTTTTTCCAACTTTCAAATGTTATGGAAGCATTAAAAGTTAGTTCCTTGTTGTCAAGATTCCAAAATTGATGTTTGCGTAGTGGATTAGAGGTAATATTTGTCTAACTTTGAAAACAGCTTTTGGACTGGTGTTTCATAAGCAGGATATGAAGCTGTATCATCAGAGTGTTACTTCTCAAACGCATGTCGCTTTTACAGAATTGATCAGTTTATAAACAGGTAGTATACCACAATGACTGAAGAGCCATGTGCAGATTATTAGTAGTATTAAAAAGAGAGGTGCTGTTCTCCTTCTCTATGTAAAATAAGGTT
The DNA here is from genome assembly GCF_964199755.1 of Larus michahellis. Lineage (NCBI taxonomy): Eukaryota > Metazoa > Chordata > Aves > Charadriiformes > Laridae > Larus > Larus michahellis. Next base: position 7,943,669 of record NC_133898.1, on the reverse strand, counting down.
CATTGTAGCTAAGGTCTTACGCTTGACATCATGATTTTACTGTTGCAAACCGCAGAAGGAGATGGCCTGAAACTGGAGAATGAGAGCTTGGGAAGATAAAGCATCATATACAGGAAAGGTAATCGTATTTCAAAATAAAACCCTCACCTGCACCATCTGAAAATCTGTAGGGGTATAATTTATCACATGTAGGAAATTACTCCACAATACTCAAAGAAAATTGACTGAAGAAATGCCTTGGCTTCAACCTTCCATTTCTTGTAAAAGAAAATATCAAAGCAACAGATATGCTGTCAGAGATCCCTTGGATTGCGGGGTCGCTTTCGTCTTTTCCAGTTAGGGGTTTAGTTAGCAGTGTCGAGCAAAGTGGGGGTGGTAGTGGGGAGAGGGGAGGAGGGGTGTCGAAACGCGCTATCCTTCTGAATGCAGAACTTCTGGAGGGCAGATCTGTTCTGAGGTGCCAAACCCCAGCAGTACCCAGGACTCGGTCGTTAAAAGGCTGCCTGGGAGACTCGCGCCGCGTTGAGGAGCGATGGATTTTACCAGGCCGCTCATTCGGCGCGAGGCCCGGTGGCCAGCGCTGCAGGCCGGGAGCTCTGCTGCTGGGGCCTAGCCCAGGGCTGCACGCACGCTGGTGGTCGCTTGCTTCCAGCTCTCTCTGCAGGAGATCCTGTTTCCTGTTGAAACGTAAATTGTCCCTGAAAATAAGGTTGTCATGAACAAGCAGCACTTGGTACGTGATAGTTCTGAATTACTGGGCCAGGCGTTAGTGTTCCTTAATAGAGAAATGAAGTCGTCTGCGGTATTTCCAAGGGCATCCATAGAGAGCCTGTGTGCTGCTCCATAGCACCTAAAGCAGTTCTCCTGAGTTCACCTTTGACTTCTCTGGTACTTTGTCCTGGTCATAATCACAAAGACAGTTGGATAAATCCGAGAAGAACGCCTGTTTTCCTACAGGGAAATTAGAATGAGGGTTGGATTCATTCCTTCTCTTGATCCAGCTTTTGCAGTCCACTTAAATGGGAGTCTGATTAGACTTTGTGAGGAAATTACATATTTAACTGTAAAACTGCAGATGTAACTATTTTCAGAAATCTACCCGCCCATCCTTGTGCAGCTAAAAATGGTTTGTCTTGCCTCAGACAGAGGGATGACAAGATATGCAAGCTAGCTAGCCAGTTGGGCCAGGCTGTCTTGCCCCTTAAAGATTATGCTGCTGGAATTCTTTTAAATACTGTTCTGCACAGAGTCCATGCAAATTAGCTAATTACCAGCCTCTGCTCAGGCTTCCATGAGCGCTGAATAGTGGAACAGAATGATTTAATTTCTCTAACATATTCTCTTGGCACTTTTGCATGCAGAGTATGTTGCTCTAAAGTATCCCTTGATACTAGATCCTTGGCAGTGTTCCAAAAGGAATTCAAGTTAAAACTCATTCAGTGTAATTCAAGCGTTGGTAAACCTAGATTTGTCACCTTCCCTGCATCGTGTAATTTTACTGTCTGTAATGTGGGTTTTCCTCTTCTCTCACAGAAGTAAAGAGATGATCTTACGTAAGTGTTTAAACTGTGAATCAGGGAGTATAGCTGGCGCTGGTTGTGCGTGTGATAGTCTCTTGGGAGAGTGATTAAACAGAGGTGAAGTGTTCATATGAATCTTAATTTTTGCAAAGTCATTACATTTAAAAAAAAAAAAAAAGACTACATAGAGTTCTCATTAGTAAATGAGTGTGATTGATTGTCTTCCGTTGTGATTTTCAGTTTTGCGCTGTGTTTACTCTGAAATGCCTGCTGCTGTCAGAGACAGTAGTAGTGTACTTTAATTTCCCATTGGAACTCTTGTGAAATAGTTTGTATGTAGGCTACAGGAACGTTTGACTGGCTGAGTGTAAATTATTTAAATCACAAAAAATTTTGAGATGTGACCAGATCTAAGCTAACAGGAAAAGGGGTTCTGTTTCTTCTCAGTAGTTGGGTCCGAATCCTAGAAACACTCTCAGTATGTGGTAACTTTGTAATTTTAATACAGCTATCAAATAAATCCAAATATAGGCATAAGCACAGGCAAGTATTAGACAGCTAGTTCTATTAATTGGAAGAATGCTGATGTCATTGAAGATTCCTTTAACGGTAGCTGCATTCTTTAGCTGTCTAGATATCATTTAAAAAAAAAAAAAAGCATGCCTTAAGCCTCGGGCAGGAAGGTGCAATGTCTACATGTTATTTATAACAAGCCTTGTCAATCAAGAGGAAGTTGTAGATCAACTAATTATATGTTGTTAGTTGCCTGTCTGTCGTCTTACTACGGTGTTTTAATGACCAGAGGTGCCACAATTTTGAATTGAGGAAATTGATTTAATTTTCATTATGTTTAATAGTTAAACAATAGCGTTCTCTCCCTATAAAATGGTAAACAAAGAACAAAAGTATGTATTGGAAGTTCAGAAGATGAGTATATTGTATGTGTTTCTCTGCTTAGTAGAGGTTCCTGTTGTGTCATTTAAAAATCATGGATTAAGGCCCCATTTCAATTTATTTCAATAGCATCAATCTCATAAATACCAGCATAAGCAGAATAGGCCCCCGCAAGACACAGAGTAGCTGCTAAGTGAAACTAGCTGTAATACGTGTAGTTAACCTTTTCTAAGTATTTGTAGGTCATAGTATTGACGTCATCGTTGGACCTTGCTAATCACATCTTTGTTTAGATAGGACTACAGGTAAATCTGCCTCGAAAAGCTCATGTATTCCATTCTTCCTTAATTCCTTGCATCTTTTTAATCCAGGCTGAAGCTGGATTGAAAATTTTAGGTAGTAAATCTCATGCAAGTACTAAATTTATTTCAGTGACCTAAACATGATAATAAGGATGTGTGGAAAAGTGCTTTCGTCCCTAGATTGTTTTCTATTTTAAACAGCTAAAAGCAGCAGTCTGTCAGTACGCTAAAATTACGTGTATTTCGCAGCCCCTAAAGAATTGTGTTCCTATTTTTTGTGCATCCTTATTTTTATAATATTAATTTCAAATCAGTTAAACTAAATTTAAAAAGGAAAAATGTTTCAAAATTGTGTAAACTGGAAACTATGTAGCAAAAACATTTACTAGTTTTCTTCAAACTTGTAATGGTTTATACTTCAAGCAAAATATTCCCAGCCAAGTTGCATAAACTGTGATGCTGGCCTTTCAAGATCACTTCTGTCCACTGGTCCAGCACATGCTGATGTTTCAGTTGTCACAGCGTGCGTGTTTTGTCATTTCTGACAGAGCCCACACATCTGAATTCCTGATTATAGGTCATACTGGAAATCAGTATTTTTAATTACCACTTGTATTTCAGGGGGAAAAAAAAGAAATCATTTAAAGTACGGTGAACTTGCCAGAATTCTTAAATTAATATCTGCTGCTGAGTTTCCAAAGAGCCTGAAGGGAATGTAGCTTCTCTAGGTGTCTTCAAGAAATTGAGACAGGGCTTAACGCAAGTTCAATACTAAAGCTAACAGTCATGCCTGTTTTGGATTGTTGGGTTTTTTTTTTTTTGTTACAGTCCTCCCCATGACTTCTGAATGAATGATAATTACTGGAGTTTGTGTGCTTCCTAATTGATTATGGTAGCAAAATTCTAGGAAGGATTTGCTGGAGGACCCAGTGTTGGGCACAGTACCTCAGAGGAAGCATGGTGCCTGAACAGAGAGTTGAAAGGAGAGAGGCAATAAGATTAGAGTCTGGGAAAAGAGAAGAGATTGAATGAACTGGGATTGTTTAGCCTAGAAACAATGAAGTCTTCATATTCAGATTGCCAGTTAGATTTTTTTTTTTTTTAATTGCATTCAGTTATCAATTAGAAAAACCGATAGCAGCTGATTTGTGTCCAGTGCTACTTTTTTGGGTTTTGACATTAACAACACTTGCGTGTGCTCTGAGACTGTTAAGGGACAATCCCTATTGATTAGCAGTAAACATTCGCTGAGCAGCTGTGTTCTTTGCCTCTTTTGAGTCTCTTACGCATCTACAGCGTGAGTTGTGAAGGGCAGCACCAGCCAGCAGTGTGTCTATTCAGAAATGACTTTTAGATGGAAACTGGAAAACTTCATTGCCTCAAGAGTTTGTTTCAAATTTGTCATTCAAAAAACCATGTAATTTAAAACAAAAAAATACCAGCTATTCTAAAAGCGCGGTACTCATTAGCCGTTAGATATTATTTTGTAAGTACTTTACCACCTTGTTTTGCCCTTTTTTTTTCCCCCCCTAAGGTTTCCTTTCCTTAATCCTTGCCTCATAACTGTTCATTTTGTTGCAAAGATGCAAAACTGTACTGATCCACTGGATATCAGCTTTACACTTATTTTACTGATGTCCATTGCTGCCCCTTGTTGCCAACGTAGTGCATGGGAGAGCAAGCAATGATTTCAGTATCATTCAAATGTCAGTATTATCCTACTTGAGACCTCTCGGAGGCATCCCGTGTGTTGTATTGTGCAGCAGACATTTGACGTATCTTCGCAAGCTCATACAGACCACGTCCAGTTTCGGTACCTCCCTCTGTGCTGTGAGGTAGACTGCAGGTTGCCAGACTTGTATAGATAATCTCTTGTGCTTTGGGACAGTGCCAGTGGGATCTGCGGGTCTCTCCTGCAGATGGATGAACAAATCTCCCATGGGAATGTTCTTTTCTCTTTCCTCAGCCATCTGGAGCCCTTGTAGGCAGACTTGATGAATTGCATCAGATCTGTCCTTCCATGAGCAGTATGGAAGCGTATTCCCAGCAGCATGCCACTTTCTGATTGCCTGCCTGCTTGTCTCTCAGCAAAGGTCTGGGCTATGTCTGGGGCTCCAAAGGATCATTCTGAGCTCTGAGAAGATGCCAGCACTCGACAACAAAAGAACAGATATGAAAATTCACTCCAGTATCTTACCCTGAGTACTTAAAAGCATTATGAGGCATTGTCTGCTGTGTTTCTCTGCTTTCTGCAAGATGCTTCCAAGTTTCCAACTGATGTTTCTTCAGTTATTATTACTGTCTTTGTAAGCTTTGCCATTAATTTTTCCATAAAGTGACAACCAGGCTATGAGGCAGATGAAGCTGCCTGCCCTGAACACTGTGTGGAATTGAACATGTTGTCAGCTGTCTCTCTCGTTACTCATCCTTAACGTTACATCATTTTATCAGTTGATTAACTTTTAGACAGATTAGTGTCTGAAAATGATCATTGGTAAATTGATCATTGGTTAACCATGGGTTTTAAATACTTGAGAGAAGGAAAATCCATGTGCTATGCCTTCTAGGGTACGAAATGTGGAAATATTTGAAGTGAGGATTATTTAAACTAGGAAAAACTTTTCTGGGGTAATGGATAGTAAAGCTCATGAATAGGTTGCCTGCAGAGCTTGTTGCCTTTGGAGCACTGAAGGTGTTTATGCAAAAATTAGTCACTTTTATCAGAATGGAATGGGTTCGGCCCTTCCAGGGGATGGATAATGGAGTAGATGACTTTTCTGAGACTCCTCCAGTGCAAGGACTTAATGGGTTTTGTCGTGGTTGTTTTGGGCTTGGTTTGTGGGGTTTTTTTGGAAGGAAGAGGTATTCTGATGTAAACTTTATTCTAAAGACACGTTCAAAAGGTGTGCATTTCCGTCAATTTAGTGCTATAGAATTTTGGCGGCTTTCTGTCTGAAAAGATGTGCACACCTTTTAAAAACATCTTTCATGAAGCTAATGTTGTTATTTAATATAACAAAAATTGTTGAAGTTGTTATACATTAACATTCAGCGATCTGCAAAACTACCTGAAATCAGATATTTACTGTCTTCCTGTGATTTGATTTGTCAATCATTTATTAAAACTAACAGCTGTGTCCCATGGCTTAAGACTTGCAATCTTCTAAATCCTTTAGAAACAATTAAATTTTGCACAGAAAATTTAATATGATTAACTAAGAAAATAATGAAGTATCTCAAAACAGTCTCTGCACTGAATAATGCAAGTTTTATATGTATATATATTATCTTTCTATATGTATGTGTGTATACATATGAAATCTTAAAACCTGCTGTTGAGACACAGGCCATTTCAAATGTAGCTGGCAGCACATCAGAAGATAAATCTTCCTGGTTACTTTGGATCATTTAGTCAATAAATATCAAATTTAGAAAAGCCTACTCATTTTATAGAGAGAAATAACTTGAAGTAAGGCTACCCAAAAGCTAAGATCTTATCTAGTAGCAGAAGCTGTACTTGTTAATTTTTCCAAGCGTGTAGAGGACAGCAAGAGTTTATGCTGAAAAAAAATCAGATTAAAATTGAGCTAGTGTTTATTCTTCATAATTATAGCTCACCAATAGTCACGTCTTTCGCAGCTGACACTCACTTTGATATGCTACTATACTTGATGACGTCTTCGTACTGATTTTAATCTTTCCTTTTAAGCCTGCCCGATCTGTTTGTATTGTCCCCCCTATGTTAAGGGATCACTGCAATTAGGAGTAGGAGATTCGCTACCTTTAATGTGACTGAAGCCTTATTTTCAAGCAGTGACCATTCTGGTAAAGCACTCACAGTAAGAATACCTAATAAAGGTGATTTACTGTAGAGGGAATTACAAAGCTAAGCAAAAGTTTAAGTCGTACTGTAAATTACAGATTCCTCTGCAGCATTTAGATTGTGAATATTTGGAACGTGTCTCAGGAAAATAGTTTTGTATCCAAGCATATTCAAAGCATGGAATAAGAACGAATGAGAAACCTGCAAATTAACATGAAAATATTGCAGATCCAACATGATGGTGTTACAAATTTTACTTCGGCTCAACTATTAGAAATGACAATTTTGCTAGCTATGATTGAAGAGTACTAAAATGAAGTAGAAGGAAGGTGCTTATTTCGTCTTTAACTTGTATATAATGGAAATCTGTTAGATGTTTCTGTGGGGATAATTCTCAAAATAGATTGGGATAAATCCCGTCATGACAAAAAGCAAAAATGTATGCTTTATACTTGGTAAGAGCTTCCAGGCTGTCCTAGAAGAGTTTGGTAGGTACTGTGGCAGTGTGTGACATTCAGAAAGTTGACCTTCTGAACAAGTCGAATAACATAGGAAAATCATTAGTAAGCATTTGTGATGTTTGGATGTTTTGGAGGAGTGCACCAGGAGATCCAGATAGAATTTTGACCCCAGGAAGAAAACGACAATGTCCTCAGTACCTTCAGGGGAACCAGACTTTCAGGGACCTAGCTGCGCTTTGATGCGGTTTTGACTTCACGTGTTGCTTGGTCCAAAATTGAAAGCCTATTTGAAGATGTAGTTGTGCAAGCAATGATTCACTGGAGTTTTTAGAAGGGTGTGAGTTACTGGAGTCTCAGAGGTGATTCTGGCCATTTCATTAAATACTATTATTATTATTATTATTATTTATTATTATTATTATTATGCTCCTGTGGAAGTGTTTATTATTATTATTATTATGCTCCTGTGGAAGTGTTAGTCCATGGGTTTCAAACCTGTAAATCAAGTAGTTGTATACATCTAAATGAGCAAACTTCTCCCAGCTGGCTATCTGCATATATGTAGGTGCTTAACTGAAAGCACAAACGTAGTAGTTGTGCAATGTCAGATTGTGTGTTCTGGTGAAAATAGACCCTCTGGTATATAAAATTAATACCATTACACATCTGGTGGATGATAAATAAAATTATTGTCTTAGATCATCCCTGTTTTCTGCCATTCGTAGCCGTTTTCTTGTCTGTGAGAGGATTTGTTTTTCTGGGGAGCTTTCTGACCATCTGATGAACAGTGCTGTATATAGTCAAGTTTATTACTGTACTAGAATTTGATTTATTAATCCTAAAAGGATTTATAAAGGAATTTTTCCCTTCTACCTCTTCATCTCTGTTTGCTTTTTTTTAAAGGAAGTGCTGAATGTATATACAATATGCTGAAAATTAAGGTGAAAATGTCAAATGGTCCTTTTTTAATTTAAGATCATTGATTCCTCCTGCTGTATACATACATTTCAATTTCAAGAAGCTGATTAAGTATATGTCAGCCTATGTTAAAAAAATACCATTAGCAGTCTGTGAAACAGGTGAAATTGTACTATTTATTTGAAGATTTGTGTGGAGAAAATGTCTTCCAGTTCACTAGCATTGCCTAATATTTTTTCTTCTTTTTTTTTTTTTTTGGTTTTGCTGTTTCCTGCCCAGTGTATTTCAGAAATACACTGAAAAATATATTTCAGTGATTTTCAGTAAATAAGATAAGACTTAAGCACAGATTTTGTCACTATGTATTGCTATGAAGCAGAAGAATGTTATGTTACATGAGAGTAGGAAACGAGTTAGTTTTAATTTTTTTTTCCCTTCTTTCTGAGAGGTAGTATTAAATATGGCACTATACGTATGAAGAGTACACATCGGGTGTATACAACAAGAATCTATCACCAGGAAGAGAAAACAAGGTGAAATTAAGATGTTACAGAAGATCACCTTGCTAATCTTTTAAAAAGAAAAGGTATTATTTCTCAGTGCCTGTTAATTAAACTACATGCTCTAATCCTGAAACATTTTTTCTTTTGTGAGATAAAAAGAAAGACGATTCTGTGATGTTAAAATGGGGTGAATGTGTGATGTATCCAAGACTACTGATATGATTAATTAGCTTTAATCAAGTTTGTCCTGATGTTGTCCACAATGCACAGAAACCTTCCTTAAGTACTATCACTTTCAGTTCATTTCACCAATATTTCTCACTCTTCTTCTGGTTTTCTGCTTATTATATCTGGTTAATACTCATATCCTGTTGCCTGGTCTTTATTATTGGTTATGTATAAGAAAACAGTCCCCATGATTGGGTTTAGCAGAAATTGAATCTCTAGGTTCTGTATGTTTTGAGGTAACATTCCATTGTTACATCCTGCACATCTTACGGGAAAGAGGCAATGCAATTTAGTAGCACTTGCTAGGAAGGTATAAATTCCATTTCATTAAGCAGATGGGACTGCACTGGGAGGAAAATCAAAAGTTAGACAGATCATCTGGATCTTCATGAAGGTGTATGACCACTGGGTTTTCCGTCTCTGACCTTTTACAACTATATTTTCTTGTCATGATTTGGTTCAGCATCACAACACTGTTTTAAAAAATATTTATTGACTGCATTTACATTGAAACTGTGCGAAAACCTTTATAAATGGTCTATAATTAAGACCTGAGCAAATTTTTCACAGCCAAACCAAATAATATTAGCTAATCTTTACCTGGACATTTCCCAGGTTAGTGATTCTGGATCGAGCATTCCTCTGTCCTTCTGATTAGGTTTATGTTCTTCTTTTCCTTTTTAATTTTTTATTTTTTTTTCTTAAACTTATAAGCTGTCTTCTGTGAGGTTCATTCTGCACCCATCGTAAATGTTTGGCAAGCAACTTTTTTTTCCTCCTCCTTCATCAGAAGATGAATAAAATATAATTCTACTAACGCTTCAGATGGCTTTTGTCACTTGAGACATGCAGGGTGCCTCCAAGTACATTATACTGATGATAAATGTCTGTTACTGCTGGAGCTTCGACCTCTCTGTGCAGCCAGAGCTGTATGAAACCATGCAAGCTAACTGCTCGAGAAGTATCCAAAAGGAGTAACTAAAATTTGTCTGTGTGTGTTTGCATTCATTTATTTGTCTCTGATCTTAATGATTTTCCAGGGACATATTTACAAGTTTTATTTGCAACCATGTGGAAGATGGATACAGAGATTCTCCTTTAATGATGTGCTGTCAAGGGGTTTGGTAGAAGCAGAAAATGTGCAAATTGTGATGAAACTGAGTGTCTTTCACAGGGTGATACTGACCAATCCTCTGCCAGCAGAATGATGGGGACTTGCATCCTTTACCCCTCCCAGGTGTCCCACCATGCCACTTCTCTGTCCCGTTGTTTATAAAAGAGGCACTTGCCTCTTCCCTGAAGTTGACTGGGCAGTTTTATTTCATCTCTGTATGTTGTCTGTTACCATTTATAATTGTTTGCTTATTTTTTTTGCAGACGAGAAAAAAAAAATGTTTGACGTGCTATTCAAGATGGGTCACTTGAATCTAGTGAGCGGGTTGCTTACAGTGAAACATTGCTTGCAAATGCCTTCTCGGGTTCTCTTGAGGCCTTCCTAAGAAGCGGTATCTAAGCTGAACACAGATTAGAGTCAGTGGGGAAAAATGCATACTTTTTTACAGTTGAGTTTGCTTCAGTTTTCTGAGTTTCAGCTTCAACTTAATCCTTAAACAATGGGTTTATTGAAGTAAGCTTTCAATTTTTAAGGCTGGAGTCCGAACCTGGGGTTTGGATTTCACCCGTGCTTTGCTGAAGTAATCTCACCTTGTAGTGCGCCTGCCTGGAGAGGCCCGTAGTTGGAAGACAGAAATCTGTTAGACACCCCTGTGCTTTCACTGTCTTGGTATGTTACATAGGAGCAGGTGCTGTTTATACATTGTGAAAAAGGGTATTACCAACAATACTGCTAGTAAGGAGTAATTTATGGAGGATTCGGTAACTGCAGGCTGTTGTTCTGAACAAGTGTTACTGAAGAGTCTTTGAGACTATTACTGCAGCCTAAATTCATCTCTGATTTGCTTCAAAAATCACTTTGTGATATTTTAAGACCTTCAGCCAGCCTGTTTTGAGTGACTGTAAATGTACTGCGAAACAGCATTCACACTAGAGTTGCAGCAGAAGGTATGTTTGCCCTACATACCATAATGGGTAGAAATCCCCCAGATCCCTGGGCAAGCACTGAATGAGCTGGAAGCTGTGGTAACGTGGAGCTCTGCGGGGCTGAGAAGCAGAATAATTAACCTCCGCAGTGAGGTTGCTTCTAGCACGGCAGAAAGCATGGCAAAACGCTGCCAGCTCAGAGCCGACTCGCACATCTACATGTTACACTGCACAGCATAAACGTGCCCACTGAAGACTTGAATAAAACATTCATGTGCTATTGCAGCCTGAGCTGCTTTTTCTCTGTTACCAGCTTGTGTATCAGCTATCCCTGATCTTTGACCAGTGTTACCACTGCGGGACCACCTAGTTCCAGTTGGAAACATCACTTAATTCATGCCAGAAGATTTCTGTGTGTGAGCAAAATGGTGGATTGAGACATCACATTCCCCAAGAATCCTCTGTACTCTTGATGCAGGAAAACAGGGATGTCTCTTAACACCCATGTGTGGAAAAAAAGGAAAAAAAAATATATTTTTTTTCTCATTTAATGTTGTCTGAAATTTTGAAGATGTAGCACATGTTCTTCAAGAATATTTTTCTAAACAGCACTGAGTGAACTGGTCGTACAGCATGTCGTCTCTAAAGCAGGTCTGTGGGGGCATGTCTTAATTTCAGCCACAGGTAAGATTAGAGAGTGGGCAGCTTTCCTCTGCAGTGTAGTATTGCTGATTAGACTTTGTGTTCCTTGAATTTAGTTTGTGGCACATGCCAGAGACCACAGTCACAGGCATTCAGGTAGCATGGCTGGAGCTCTTATTTATAGCTGTGCCTTTTTGTTAACTTTGTGGCGGTTTTTATCCTGATGTATAAACCTGGTTTATATCCTGGTTTCGTATTTCTATTCCAAAACAAAGCCAAACCTTCTAAGAAAGGCAGGTTTGGATAGAGATGACACTACCTTGTGACTATGTGGACCCAGTCTGAAAGCAAAAGGAAGTTTGATTTCTGTAATTGTAAGAGAGTACTGTCCGTTATAGAAGCTTGAAAAGAGTTGCCTTTGTTTCCTAGATCTGATAGTTCTGCCACAGAGCTGGGTTTGCCTGAGTAACTTATTCTTTCTTATCTTGTGTGTGAATTTGGATTTCCGATGGAGAGTGCAGTTTCTCTGCTTATCACATCCAGCACCTGCATAATCTTATATTCAACCTGATTTTCAAGTGTTGCCATCTTGAACTTTAAAATCAGGTTCTTCTTTAACCATAGCTTCAAAAGCAAGCTATGAATAAATTTTGTCCCTCTTTATTCAGCTTAATAGTTCTACTGTTTCTTTGTGTTCACACAGGATTTATTTAAAAAAAAAAAAAAAGTAGCTCTTGAAAATGTTTCAGCTTACTAGCTGTGGTAGCTGTAGCTGTGGGCTGAGAGTATGCTTTTTTACGTTACAGTATACAAGTTCTTAAACCCCTTTGCAAACAGGTAAGCTTCAACTTAAAGCAGAGTTTGCAGTCTGTTGTAAAATTTCCAGAAATAGCAAGTTTATTTGAGAATAGGTAGATCAGACTAACAGTCCTGACAAAAATGGACTGCAGAGAACCGATGCCGAGAGAAAGCATACTCAAAGTCAACCAGTTTTCAAAATCACAATGATCTTTCCCAGTAGTGCGGGTGAAACCAGCTTGGCTGGCCCAGTATCGCAGTTTGCTGGCACCAAAAAAGTTGGTGCTCTTGCTTCCCTCAGCCACACGCTGCCAGTCTTTCCTTTGCGCTGGTTCTGGTCATGACTCGACTCCTGGGCGATTGGGATACGGTGCACAAAGCTAGCAGGAAATAAGAAGTGAACAGCTTTCCACCACCATAGAGAGATGAAGTGGCTAAGTTGGGATCACTTGGGCTGGCAGGAACGGTATCATCCAAAAGGAAGCTGAAACGAGGGGTTAGGACCGCTCTTTCCAGTGAGAGAGACTTGGATCGTCTCCTTTTATCATCCCCGATCGCTCCAAAAGGGCTCAGTTTTTGCTGGCACTCTGAACAAGCAGCTGTGTGTTGCATTTTCCTGTTTTTTCTGCAGTTAGGTTACTCTGGTGACCTCTGAGAAGTGGTTGTCTGCCACGTGCACTGGTAACAATTCACTTGGGGACAGTGGTGCCCACTGCTCTGCTTGTTTACGATGCTTATGGGTATCTGTGCCCCTAATGTGCTTAATCAAGGATACTCTGAGGTGGGCACAGTTAGTTCACACTTCGTTACACACAAATCTTTATGCATGTTAGTTTGCGTAGTGCAGTGAACAGTATTGACTGGATTAACCCTTAACTAGCCCATGTATTAAGGGCCCATGAGCCTTTAACTCATGCTATTGAGATTTTTGAGAAAACAGTAGAAATGCAACTTTGGAAGGGAAAGCTGTAACTATAAAATCTGTTCTTTCTGCTTCTGTGCCAGCCACTTCTGTTTCAGGAGAAGCAGTAGCCTCTCTATTCCCTGTGCTGCTTTTGTCTCCCATCCAAAAAAACCTTGCCAACAACCTGGTATCTCAGTAAGCACCGCCTGGGTGCCTGCCTTCAGGAGGCTTCTGCCAGCTGCTCAGCATAAAAAACTTGCAGATCGCCCTCGGTGTTACTTGGGATGGCATGGGGCTTTCCAGAGAAACACCAGCTGGGCATATATTCCCTTTTCCCTACATGTGCCATTTCGCTCAGATGCCCAAAGAACTGTGCATATATGGAGCAAAGAAGGGATTTAATTCAGTAGGGCCATGATTATGCAAAGTGCCCTCTGACATGGATGGGAGCTGTATGGAAATAAAGACTGCAGGAGAGTGTGCTGATAAAAGGAAAGATTTATTGATCTAAACCCTATATTAATATTTATTTTAAGAAAACAGGAAAAAAAACCAAACCCAAACAAAAAACCCATACATGCAACCTTCCTGATCCAAGCCTTCAACTTGTATGCGTAGTTACTTTACAGAAGATTCATTTTAGACATTGGCACCTTGCTCGGTCTGTTCTCCGTTGTAGAGAGTAATTGTATAGTATCCGAGTACTTCAAAAACAATCAAATCACCTTTCCTGGTGATGCTGAATAACCCCATTCTTGCTTTTAACAGAGGGGAGCATTGTGACAGAGGAAAAATAGTATCTTAAGGAGAATGGAAACCAGAAGTGCTCAGTGGTGGGCCAGTAGCTTTACTGTACAGATCTTTCTATCCACAGTTTTTTAATGTGGAAAAGCTTTTCTTTCCTTGAAACAACCTTCCCATAGATATTCCCAAGCCCTTAGTTGTTTTCCTGTGGAACGGTCAGTTGTCTCTTCTTCAACTCCTCTGACTGGCAGTGCACTTCATGGTCCCAGCACAGGGAACAAGAGTTAGTTAGGGTCTCGGATGAGGGTGTAGAACATTTAAACAAAATAATTGTCCTCAGGATGTTAACACTGCTCTGGGAACAAAGAGGGTGCAGGAAGATGGGAAGTGTGACTTTGATACGTGATTTGACAATCCAGTTCTGACTGTGCCAAAGTGATGTTTCTGTCACATCACATTGTCCATTAATTCTTTTGGCAAGTTGTATTTCCTATGGGAGTCAGCTACAGAGAGCGGTGCGTCCAGGGATAGTGTTTCTTCTCAAGCTTTTTCCATGGTATGCAGCTTAGTTTCCAACACGCAGGTCGCACGTGCTGACAAGAATCAGATGCACCTGTTCCTTCACCACGACCCACTCCACAGATGCAGATTTATAGAGCCTAAGAAGAAAGGACTGAATGGTGTGTATACCAGTTGAGCTGGGTAATTTCATTGCCAGAGATATTTTTAACTTACATCTAAGTTTAGAGTGATTGTAATTATGTCAGAAGTTTTGTTATACAAAAGTAAGCAGCTGCTAAAGGCTGAAGGCGACTAGGGACCACAAAGCATTGAATGCACCGATTCACATGTGATAACACATTTTTCTAATGTGCCCGTTGGGGTTTCTTGCCTAAGCTCTACCTTTACTGCCTGCTTCAGCAAAGCATCTTGCTCTTTATCAATCTTAAGAGACCTTCTTCAGTTATTTTTTCTCCTTTTCTTGTTCACTGGACTGAGAGGTGCTCCATCATCTTCTTTTCCTCAACAGCATCTGTACTTTGATTATAAGCTCCAGATTTTTCTTTGCAAAGCAACAGTATGCAGTATTGTATGTATATACTGTGTTTATATTCTTCCCTGGGCTTGTCTCTAAAATCTCAGACGACTTACAAAGATAGCAGAAATGCATTTATTGTGTGTCTGCAGCACGCGTGGTCTGCAGAAGTACAGCATGCACATTATTGTGTTTACCAAGAAAGGAGCAAAGGGTTTTGCTAGCCAAGGGCGAAGAACTCGCTTCTTTAAGCTTTCAGTCAAAAACCAGTCTAGACATTTTTATCACATTAAACAGTCTGGAGCATTTAATAGGTATGTGACAGGAAGAAAAGCAGTCTGAACTAGCTGACCAGTTTTCTTATGGGAAAAGCCTGCTGGGCCCAAGTTTTGATTCTTTTCAATGGTAATTATTATACTGGAAATGCTTAATGGTGAAATATAAAGCAAAGCTGGTTTTAGACATGTAAAAATGTTACCCTTACTATTTATGTGCTTTGCGTGTGACACTGCTCTTGATTTTGATGGGCATTGCACTTGATGAGTGCCTGTGCCACTTGTTAGAAGTTGCAGGAGGCCGGAGTGGTTAGGGGCAGCATCAGTTAAGCACCACAGAACGCTTCGGTGCCTGCAGCCAGGGCAAATGGCAAAGCGCTTTCTTTGTCTCTGTAGGGTCCATTTATCAATTTCCGTGGTGTAACAAGTTGCATCTGTTGATTTCCATTGCATCTGATGGCTTCCAGATGGACTCCTCTGCCTCTGACCTCCACCCTCTCGTCCAGAATCAGTTCTTTCACTTTCCCAGGCGTTTTGCCCATGCATCCCTTGGTTTGGTTTGTCTGCAGCACGGGGGAATGCTGAACTCCTCGTCTCCGGGAGCACTGCCATCCCCACTCCCGAGGTGTCACAATAAATAACCCCACTCTGCTATTGCCTGGAATGTTGGCACTGCTCTTGCCTCTTCTTTACCCCACACAGATAGACACCGGCATTTTGTTTTGTTGGTCTTTCTTAGTGTATATTCCACCCTGTTCCTTCCTTTCCAGCCTTATTGTAGAAACCCAGCTTCATACTTGGAATAATCTCTAAAAATAGCCTTACTTGTCCTATCCCAAACCGTTTCCATTTCAGCTATTCCAAAGTACCCACTGTTTTTTTTCTAGCACTGTGAAAATGCTGCCACTTTCCCTTTTCATTTTAGCTGTATTGTCTCAGGCACTTCATCATTCTGTCGAAGCCTGCATCGGTGTCAGACATCCCATCCTTGCTTTCCGCATATTTTTTTTCTGCTGTTAGTTCCCTCCTCTTTTCAATTCTTGGGCTCTTCCCCTCACATCTCTTTCATGTCCTTCTCCCTTAATGGTTATCCAGAATCGAGAGTGTCTTCATATTCCAGCATGATGTGCATACTCTCCCCTTTCCAGGGAGAGAAGAGAAAGCGCTGCTTATCTTCCTGCCTACCTGAGCATGTGCCACGATGTACCTGTCTCAGCATGCGGGCAAAGGTCTCCTCTGCTCATACTACCTGTGTCCCTTCCCACCTCAGTAGAAGTGGAGGTCCCAGCAGCAGGTGACACTACAGGTGACACTAAAGAACAGTGATGAGGAGGCTTGGAGAGGTGACAGCTCCCCCTTTTGTTTCCTGCTCTTCACCGCTGCATTGCGTCTTAATGTTAGGAATTTAGAGAAAAGTCCCTTGACTTTGGCGTCTCCAGTTCGTCCAGAAAAATCTGAACAAATTGAACCTCTCGGCATGCTGTAAAGCCAGCTGTTTATTATGAGATGTCAAATCAGTGTTCAAAATGGGCTGTGTGCGCCAGCATGCCATACCAGCACTCCTGACTGGCAGAGACTGGCTCTCCTTTTTGTCTCCATACTGGACAAATAGGTTACATACCAACGCTTTCGTTTTTATCCCTTTTGGAATACTGTGTCAAATCATCCATTTGGAGCAATACAAAAATTGAGATGCCTTTCCTCCAGAAATTTTCATATATATTATGAATAGTTGAACAAGCCAAAACGCATCCAGCAGGAAGATTTGGAGAGGCTGCTGACTTGGAACGCTCTCCCACCCCTCTTTTCAATTGCTGACATGTTGGTTTTGCCCCGTTTTTTTAAACAAGCGATACATTAATATTCAGAAAGACATTTTAGGGATGTTGTTCTCAAGTAATGTAAACAACTGAATACCTCAGTAATGAGTATATTAGCACTCTGAACTGTTTTATCAGATAAGTTTATCTCAGATGTCTCACACAGTCTCATTTTAGGCGGAGAGACAACAACTGTCAATTTGATAACAACTGATGTGACAGGAAACATAGCACAATGTCAAGAGACTTGTTTTAATATTTGTTTAGTAGAAACGTATATGCAGATTGCATGGTTTCTCTGAGGCAGGGATTAGTGAGAGAGACTGTGATGCCATGTTTTATGCATCCCCATCTTTTGTTTATGGTTAACTATGAACTTATCAGCTAAAGGATTGGCGATGCTTATTTATTTTATCCTTTCTCTCATTACCTGCACAATCGTTCTTACTCTGTCTCCAGTGCTTTCAGAGCTTCTGGGCAGTGGCACAACAGCCATTTAAAAAGAAATCTGGCTGAAACAAATTTTGAAGAAATGCTTACTCTGCCACCTACCTATGATAATGAAGTAACAATAATAATTTAAAGTTCAGAAGCAGTTGCTTTGCCCCTTGAATCTCTAGGAAAGTAAAGCTATAAATAGCTGATGACCTGGTATATCTCCAGCGTGGCTGTCCATGTTTGGACAGCTGTCCTGCTGGAAAGAGGGCTTCTGGATTTCCAAATTATAGGCAGCATTTTATTTTTAGCCTTTGCTAGTTGTGATACATTCTGGCAAGCTCATCTTCAGCAAAACCCCCAGTTGTTTAGTAACGAGTTAATGTTGGATGTTATTGGTGATGAGAGGTGTATACCATAATATAACTTTTAGCTCTGGGATGTCTTGCTGTCAGTGATTTTGAACTCTCTCTATATAGATAAATAATTACCATCACTAAGTGTGTAATTAAGACAAGCCTTGCTAGCCTCATTCTTTCGAGTGGGAAAATGGGAAATGGCAAAATGTCTGGCTAGTCATCAGCTGTAAACCAGATCCCGTGACTTCCAGCTCGCCCAAAGGGGCTTTGTTTTTCCTGAACAACTGGTGATGAACGTTGCTCCTGCATACAACAGGTAGAGTGTTTGAGAATGAGGAAGACAGACAAGCTGAGCCTATACAACAGTGCTTAGGCCAGACGGTTTATGATTATATTTTCCCCATCTGTTAAATGTCATCCCGATTCATAGATCTGCTTTTTGCACAGTAATGTTGAAGTGCACACCATGAGCACCACCTGCGCTTCTTTCCCTCATAGTGCCTGGGAGGAGTCAGAGAAAGAGCCTTCATTAAAGGCCATTAGTATGTTCTGTTTCTTTCTGTTTTTTTCTGTGATTTGAACTTGAAATATTGGTAGAAAAATAAAATGAAACCAGCCAACGTAAAGCTCTGAGGGAGCTGTGGTCTGCTGCAGCCACGCATTAGTGAGGGCAGGTTACAGCTGCTCTGCTGCTGCTCTTACTAGAGCTCAAGTTGTGTCACAGAACTGAGGAAGGAAGAAAAGCTGCACCTACAAATCTCCGCTACCCGGGGTTTGGATTTACCGCAGCCGCTGGGGCTGGGTGGTCGGAGGGGTGATGGATGATTTCCATTCCAACCAGCTGATAATACCACGCCTGCATTCCCCCACCTCCCAGCTGAGACTTGATTCAGGGCACGAGCCAACGTGCGAGCGCGCAGGATAACGGGGGAAGTAAAGAGTAATGAAAACAAGAAAAAGGAAGATATCGGGGCAAGGAAGGAAGGAGTGTACTGATCAAATGCAGATACTAGGTCTGTGTTTTTTGCTTTTCATTCCATATTATCTTTCCGTGTTTAAAGAAGAGGATGCAAAACCTGCTATCCCTAGGGTGTAAGGTGGCTGCTGAGATGGAATCTGAGCAGCATTATGACTTCTAAGATAGATACAGACATTTACTGACCACTGCCATGGGTTAAATTGTACAATGACAGTCTCACCTAAAAAGTATAAAACCCCCTGTATTTTCATGGTGACTGTAGTTTGTAGGATTTATCCAGGGTACCAAGAAATTGGTAATTAATTTAAACTTTCAACAAATACCTGCTTTTAACAGACTCCTGATTGTCAAATACTGGGTGCAGCTGTTTGCTATTCGTGCATTTTAGATGACTGGAAGGATTGCCAACGATGATCACCTGAGCTTTGCCTGAAATTTTAAGCCAGCAATGTGGCTAACTCATACTCTCTCAGAAATCGTCTAGAAAACCAGTCGGAATTGAACCCTGCAAATTACAATGTCACTTTCCTAATTTTAGATTTTAAAGTAACGTCTATGTTCCTCAACGGCTTATTAGTTTTTAAAATATCTGTGTATTTTGAAGAAACTCATATTAAGTCATGTCAAAACTTTAATAAAACTCGGTTTGAACTAAAGTACCTGACCATAGAAGGGATTATTTCAAACACACAGAGATTTAGAAGTTATTACAAAAATGTGATCTTGACCTTTCGTTACATTTTATTAATACAAGGTCGGAGTCTGTGTCGTTGTTTGGAAACAGACAACTGTGTCCTCAGGACGTGGTCATGGAGCAGCCGATATTTGTCGTCTGTTTTATTTTTGCTTGAGGTACTAGCTTGTCTTATTTCTAGAACTGTTCCTTGCACTGAATGAAAGACTGCCGATGTTAAACTCCTTTGGAAGTTTGTGTTGCCTCTTCTACGATGTTTGTAGTTAATAATTCGATCTTAGAATTTTGCGGTTGTTTTATGTGCTGGGATCATTCATAACAGGAATGGTGCTCAGTTAAGGTTATTTGGTGTTTGTCTTTACTCTCACCTCCATTCTTCTGAGGATTTTAATTTCAAACATGTATTTATGTCTTCCTATCACATTAAAGTACAGGAATCATTTCTGCGTGAGATCTTTTAGAGCACTAAGCTCCAGAAAAAGGCTAAAAAGAAGAAACTGAAGTTCTAAATGTCAAAATCCCTCATGATTTTAATTAAAATAGTTGACACAAATACTTCATACAGGTGTACCTAAAAGGGAGAAGCACTGCTCACTGACTTAAAGGATGTGGTATCGGTCAGCTACAGATTAAACAACAACAGCAGAAATTAAGTATGGTATTAGTCATCCAAAAAGCATATTGGAGACTGTTTTTTGAATAAATCTGACAAGTCCCTTTCCTTTAGGACTCATAGCTGTAATTATACAAGGTTTCAGATTTTACAAGACTGTAAAGAGAGAATTTGGGCTTAAGGAATTCAGAAAATACTTAAAATTAAGTTTTGCAAGTGCTACATATTTGTGCTCTTTTTTCTAATTATTATTGTTCCATGAACTAGCCTTTGTTTTAACACTATCTTCAGTTGAAAGCCACAGAGTGAAGTAATTAAACTTAATAAAAGTCACTGCTGTTAAATCAAGATACATTGTACACATACATCAGATGCCATAGCAGTTCAGAAAAGATCTTGAGAACTATTACACAAACCATTGCTTTCATCAAACTCCAGTTCGTTCTCTATTACTACGTGGGGAGGAGATTGCTTCCAGGGAATGGGATTGACATAATACTGAAAATAGATCTTGAATGCCTCTAACAGTTCTACTTAAGATAAATCTGTAGCCTCTTCCACATTTCTAGACAACTTAATTTTATATATGGTTAGTGTTTATTATTGGAATGAGACATAGCAGGAAAAGTTCTAAGAAAGATTCTTAATCATATCCTCACATTATGAAATGAAGTTCACTTGGCAGGTCAAAAGCAAAAAGTTACTGTTGGATGGATACTGAATAATACATGTAAATGAAAAGAAATTGTCATTTATTGTATCTTTTGATTAGCCAGATTACTAAATTCTCTGTACCATTGACAGCATTATGAGCGCATCCACTCCTGAAGTCATCCTTTGGGAAGATCCGTGCCTTTACTGTTAGTAAAAAGGAAAATGTGAACACAAAATTTTCTACCAGAGGGGAAGAACAACATTAAAAATAACTTTACTTATTCAGTAAAATTTATAGTTTTGTATATATGGTTCATTATTTTTTACCATTTAAGTTTTTACTAACTTCCAGTTACAGTAAGCCTGCATTTTGTCTTGCAGTTCAAATTATACTTTTCCTAGAAATATGTATAGATGGGCTTCTGTTCTTGCAGTAGAGTTTCCTTGAGTAAAAACTTAGCTTTTAATTTTAACACTTTGATGTTGAAATTGCTGAGTTGATTTGTTTTTCCAGGCGTTTCAGGTGGCACCTATCTAAAGGTTCATCTTGGTCAGCCAGTGAAGCTAAGAGCGTTAGTTCATAATGGTGGCCCGCAAAGACTGATCCCAATCCTATCAGAAGCCACGTGACCATCCGTCTGGATCAATTCAAAAGGGAAAAACTGCTCCAGTGATTCTGGGTTGCTGCTGAGCATAGAAATAATTTGCCTTCTCGAGACTACAAGTTCTTGTTCTGAGGATGAGGTGGCTTAATTGTATTAATTAGTTATTTTTCAATGGAGTGATATTCATGCCATCAAAGTTAGGCTCCTTAATAGGTTGGAAAGAAAAGCCCTTAACTTAGGTTCATAAGATTCAGCTCCATTGATGAAAGAGGCAACCATGACTGGTAGGATTAGCATTTGAGCAGGTGACAAAATTAGATGGGTTTGTTCTTACTGGTATTGGTTTGGTTTTGGGGGGAATTTGGTAGTTACTTTCTCACGTATAAGCATTTCTCATGTTGGATTTTTCTGCTGATTCTGTGTTAGTATTAGCCTGATTAAGCTGTCTTTTAACATTATGAGACAATCAAGGCTTTTTATTTTTTTCTGTACAACAAAAATTATAGAATTTATTAAAAATAGTCTGTTTCTTGCATCGAATTTATTGAATATATAATGTCTGTTGTATCACATTTATTTTTGAGAATTAATGAACTTTGAGTTTCTAGCAACTTCTGTGGAAGTTCTCTTAGAGAATTTGGAAATTTTCTTTTTTCTGAAATATTCCTGATGCTACTGTAAACACTTGTTTAAGATTATTTTTTATGAGGTTTGTCAGTATGTGCAGGATTAAGTTGTTGGTCTGCACTGCGCAAAGCCAAGCTGACGGGCACTCCTAGGGTTTTGTCTCTCGTCCTGTTAGGCAGGCTCCTGCTAAATCAATTAATTTAGAAGTTTGTGAGGAATTAGATCTGAGTGAATCATCTGACTGGGATTACTTTCTGTAATGGCTTGATTTAAATATATTTCTAATTGTCAGAACATAGCCTGGTTATACTGTTGCAATCCTACCAGTTTATTGACGTCACCAGTACGCCTCTTTACATACCATTCACTTCTCAGAAGGGGGCATGACCCCCAAAAAGGATGGCTGGCAAGCACTTATGGCAGATAATGAGAGTTCTAGAATGAATGGGAAGGCTGGGAAAAACTGTAGATATTAACAAACTACGAAGGCCTTAGGACAAGAAGAAAAACATTGAAGGAAGCTGGAAGGTCATGTTTGGGTCCTGTGGTCTGTCCTAGGAATTCTGCTTGTTAGAGATGATGGCTGTCATCAGAAGTGATGCCTGAACCACAGTTTGGACCTTAAGTTAAGGCAGGACCGTCTCATTCTCAGCACTATGGCATAAGCAATTGTTTTGTGCTGTCAGTAGCAGATGGACTCATGTCTTAGCCTGAAGCAGAGGTCTGCCGTGGGCAGCCTCCCTGAACTTGTGTGAAATGCTGAAGAAGAGGTTAGTTAAGAACAGGGCACTCCTTGTTTTGGTCTAACCTCCTAGCTGCCCCTGCATGCCAATGCATTCCAGCAATTAAGACGAAATGGAAAATGAGACAAAGTGGAAATTGAGACCATTACCAGACAATACACGTTCAGTGCCTCAGCTCTGTTGTATGTCTTTTGTTGCTTCTGGCCCCATGTTTTTGAGAGAACTGTTTTAAGTAGCTTGCGTTTAATATGTTTAAAAATAACCTGCTGAAAAAGCACTCTTTTTAAAAAATATGGAGGGAAAAAAAAAAAAAGCAGCCATGCTGACCATGGAAGAGCCTGGAGAGCTGTGGAGTCTGGCAATTGCTTGAATTGCAGTGTGGGTACTGCAGAAATTCAGCAACGTGGCTCTTACCGTTACTTTATACATAGGACTCATACTGTAGTGGCTTTTATTTTCTAAATTTTCTTAAAACATACTCTGAATTTTAAGTTCTAGTGCAGTAACCAAAGCTTTGTGTTTAAAAAAACACCTTGTCTGCATTTCGTATATGGTGTAGTGCTGGTACGTGAATGGCCAAATAAGTTTGATGCTGAGAAGTAAATGTATGATGAACTGAGTTTTCTTCCTGCAAATCTCTAGAAACAATTGTAGTATTTGAATGTGAAAGTACTTTCGAGCCTCATTAAAAAATGAAGGGGGCTTTTTTATAAGAATTTCAGTGTTGCATGGGCTGTTTAGCCTTAGGCAGCTAGTTTCTCTCTCTAGTCCACAACACTGCGGGTAGGCTTTCTGAACTGGGATGAACTCCATAAAAATACCATAAAGTTATAGAGGTCTGGTTATATAGATTTTGTTGTCTTTGTTATAGAATCATAGAATGGGTTGGGTTGTAAGGGACCTTAAAGATCATCTAGTGCCAACCCCCCTGCCCTGGGCAGGGACACCTCCCACCAGACCAGGTTGCTCCGAGCCCCGTCCAACCTGGCCTTGAACACCTCCAGGGATGGGGCAGCCACAGCTTCTCTGGGCAACCTGGGCCAGGGGCTCACCACCCTCACAGCAAAGAATTTCTTCCTAATAGCTAATCTGAATCTCCCCTCTTTCAGTTTAAAACCATTACCCCTTGTCCCATTGCTATGCTCCCTCATAAAGAGCCCCTCCCCATCTCTCCTGTAGGCCCCCTTTAGGGTCTGGAAGGGGCTCTAAGGTTTCCCCGGAGCCTTCTCTTCTCCAGGCTGAACAACCCCAACTCTCTCAGCCTGTCCTCATAGGAGAGGTTATGAGGAACCTTGTTTACCAAAGAGGAGTGGTGGTGAAGGACATATGTACTTCAAGCCAGGGAAGAGTGCGAAATGCATTAGGTTTTTTTGTTGTTTTTTTGAAATTGCTTCCTTATATCTGTAAGAAAAATATATGTGCCCGAGCAAGATCACTAAACTCCATACAGTGTTTTGTGCGTGCTCGTGCTTCGGCCTTGAAACCCACGAAGCCAGTAACTGGTGCAGGTTTGGGTGGTGTGATTTGAAGAGGGAAGTGGTGAAATGGCAAACACAAAGTGTGGGGCCTCCTCGCTTTTCACTCAGCAAATAGTGATTCGTTCCAGAGGCAAAAATAATAATTTCTAAAAAAAAATTTACAGGTATTGCTATGATATTCAGGGCTAAGCAAACTGCGGAAATTGCAAGTTACTGTGTTTTAAGCAGGGGGGGGGTCAGCTCTAAGGAATACTGCTGTCCTTTCCAACAGTGTCTCAACATTGACAGGATGTTTATGGGATCCAAGGAGTATCCTATCCATCACGCTAGCCAGCCCTGTGGCTTAGTTTAGAATATCACCTCTTTCCCCAAACATTTGTCTGCTTTGTATTAACAGAATCTTTTCCTCCTCCTGTTCAGCCACACCTTGTCCTTCTTTTGGTCAAAGAACGAAAAAACATGATTTATAGTCCCT
The DNA here is from genome assembly GCF_964199755.1 of Larus michahellis. Lineage (NCBI taxonomy): Eukaryota > Metazoa > Chordata > Aves > Charadriiformes > Laridae > Larus > Larus michahellis. The sequence goes on along the minus strand of NC_133898.1, from coordinate 7,919,099 downwards.
CCACCCCCCACACCCCAGATTTAGCTTAGTGCAGCCAAGTTTACAAGAGAGGAAGATTTCTATGTTAAATAATGCTACTCTGGATAAGGTTAATTTTGTGTCCTCACTCCGGGTACTCCAGGTGAATCAAAAGGTACTTTTTTTCACGTGATCCAAATCATGTCTTCAGGCAGAAATCAGTGTTGAAAGAAAGGGAGATAGCCCAAAAGGCATTTAACTACTGCACTTGCAAGACTTCACCTACTTCTCCCTTGTGGTCATTGATTAAGTTCTGAGGTGTATTTTACATGAGCGTTCTTTCTGCTTTTGTGACTGGTATGCATTCCGAGGCATTTTTATACTTTAAGAACCCTAAATCGGTGAGAAGATTTTGATTTTAATTTCTGAAGGCTGTTTAAAAGTTTTAAAATTAAAATTTTACTGTCTTTAAATTTTGTTCCTAAATCTCTCCCTGTTGAATCTTCACACATTTCATTGTTATTAAATTTCTTTAAAGAGAGTAATTTTTGATTCTTATCATAGTGATGGTATAGGGATGTATGTAATTGCAACCATGTGAATGTTAGAATGTCTTGTTTGTTTCGGGTTTGTTGGGTGAGGTTGGTTTGCATTTTACTTTCCTTGAAAATTTCTGAAGCTTAACAGAGCCCCAAAGACTGACAGAGCAATATTTTGTATTTTCTTATGGTGATCTTAAAAGCTAACAGGGTTACGGAAGAATGGATTTTTGAGAAGAGTGTAAGAAATGTGAGAGACTGAAAAGAGCTTTTCTAAAGGCAGAGAGAATTTTCTTCACAGTCTGCACAGCTGCCAAAGCATATGGCTTAAAAATCTTGTTTTTTCTAATTCATCGGAGTCCTTGCTCGATGTCCTCAAGCCATCTTTCCCTCGCACTTCATCTGTCTCAGTTCATGTGTAAACCGGATTGACCTGTGGGAGAGCGGAGCTAGAGAAGAGATCGGTAAGATGGTAAATAACAATGAGCTTGAGTCCCTGAGACAGAACTTGATTGCTTGATAAATTATGAGCAATCAAGCGTGTTTTCTTGCGGCTAAACGCAAGCTTATGCAAATAAGAAAAAAGGCAGTACCTCTGGTTTGTATGACAGGGGGCTGTGCTGGGCTATTGTATCCTGGTCCAGGTGCCTGATTTCAGAAAGGCGGCTGGAAAAGTGGAGAGGGCTCAGGCTGACTCAAAGGCTTAAAAAGTATGCATTGCAGCAGAAACTGAAGAGCTCGATCTATTTAATTTATCAGCGATGAAGTAACGAGACACCCTCATCAGACTGTGTGAGCACCCAGGCAAGGAGAAGATATCTGTAAAGGAGCGATTATTACAGAGCTATATTTCGGTGGCTGGATGATGAACTCAGCAAAGTTCAAATTGGTAATAAAGTGCACGTTTGCAGCGCTAAGGTGATTAGTCTTTGTGAAAGATAAATGTCTGTTCAAGCACTCTTTATATCCAGGATTCAGAGTGCCAGATGCTGGACAGAATGTTATTGCGTGTCTTATACGGGAGTTCAGAGCAGTTGCAGAGCTTGTACGTTTTAAAATCTGTGTCTGTGTGGGGTTCAATGTCAGTAAAAAAGGGTAAAGGTAAAGGCCATGCCTGTAGGCTGGGGACTATGGCAGAGTATTCTTCACAGTCTTAAAAGTGTCATCACATCTCTTATGTTTTAGCACAGCATGCATCTGCTTTTCCCAGAAGGACTTCACACGCTGGCAGCGCGTATTGCTGCACGAACTACCTCTCGTATTTGAAGTTACTTTTCTTCTTGGGAAAATTCTGACAGTAGAAGTCATTTAAACAGATAAGGGAATGGGCAATACGCCATAAAAATGGGGTGTTTAGCACTTCAGGTGTGAATGTTTTAAGTTTCCTTCAATCTAAGGGATATTTTTTCCGAGACCTTTGAGTATTTGCTGTATAATATGGGGTTTCGTTGGTTCTGGTTTCAACTTTGCTGTTAACAAAGCCCATGAAGTCAGAAAACAGCTTTCTGAAGCTGCGTTTCTCTAAATGTGGCTTTGATCTAAGAACAACCACTAAGTTTTCCATGTGTTGTGATTATACTTGAACTACTGCGTGATGTCTCTGAGCTGTATAAAACTAGACGCCATCGTGCTCCTGCGATGGGGTGGCTGTCCTGCTATGTCCTTCATGGAATGAGGAAAAAGCAGCTTTATGCTGATCGAAACTGGAAGAGACCCTAAAATTCTAGGGTGAATTTAAAAAAAAAAAAAAAAATCCAATGATTTGGCACATTCCCTGAAAGGGCGTCAAAACATCTCATGGTCCTCATGAAGAATTACAGAGTGGTGAGAGCCAAGCGCACGGGGCTGGCAAAAAGAAAAGGGGGTTTTTGATAAGACACTAAATGTAGCTGATGGCTTCTGGGCCCTAGTTCCTTGTCCTCTATTTTGTTCAAAGCACCTCTTTATCGGGGAAAAAAAAAAAGTACAGATGAGTGATCTTAAGTACTGTTTAGCCTCTTTTTTTTTTAATTGGAGAGCACAAATAAGTTATTTTGAGTTTTCTTCCCATTTTCAACAAAAGCAAACACTTGATGGTGATACATATGTAACTGTCAAATTGTATTTTTTACAGTTATGGAGGATGAACTAATTTTCTTATTCCCAAGGCTTTGGAAACATGTTATTATGTATTTTTGATATTCCTGTATCAATGACCAAAAGACGGGCAGCATCAAAATGTATTTTGCCTTTTTTTTAGTAGTAAGGATGGGTTTTTTCCGGCAGAAATCTATCAAAAGTAACTGTTTTTAAAGACAGTGTTTGACAGCCTTTTAACAGTATCCTCTGAGTTCTTTTGTTGTTCTTGTTCTTGTTAAAACATTTTTATTTGAATGAGAACAAGACAGAGAAGGAGGATACTACAAAATTCTTAATTTATTTTTAAACACTTGCATCTATTCTGGGTTTAAAGTTCAGTTAAAGTAGACGTTTCTGTCTGAGAACATTGTGGAAGCATTGTTACCTAATTGGTAATATTTTAGTCTGCTGTTCCGAGTTTTGGCATACGCAAACACTACAAAGATGGCTTGCGTAGCATAGATTACACAGACGGGCATGTTCTCCCTGCAATTTTATGTATGCGTTTTATCCTTCTCACTTAAGACAAACTTTGCTTGGGCTGGGCGCCTGCGTTGTAACGGAGTAAGACCCGCGCTGGTTCTGCTTAGCCCTGGGTCCTGCCGCTAGACGTGGTCAATGGGAGATGAAGGTTGTCAGAGGAGGGCTAGGACAAGCGGAGGAGGCAAGGCCATGGCCACCTGTGAGACAGGCAGTAGCGTGTGGGCTCCGATGATGGTGACCGCGTGCGTGCCCTGTTCATCCTCAATATACCATTTCACAGAATCGTTCACTGCCATCTGGGAGTCAGTCTTACCTTGCTGCTGCCAAGTGTATTCCCTCTCGCGCAAGACTTTCTGGTCCAGCGTATAAAGGAATAACCAAGATGCTGTGTGTCCTGGGTGGCATTAGTAAGCAGGAGCAACGCAGATGCACTTTAGTTCAGATAAAATCAACTTCGGTGCTTCAGAGTACGTGTTTGGGACATTTTCTGGTGTAAAGCAGTATAACCTATAAGGCACCGAGGTATTGGAAAGGATACTGAATAATTTGATAGTCTTTATTGTAAGGTCCATATGTTATGGCTTCTGTATTATATTCTAAATTAAGTTTTTTTTCACACTCCTAAACTTGCAGAAATGCACAGTACTACTAGCTATTCTTTTTTAATAGCCTATATCCCTAAATAGGTTTTTTTCTCCCTATGAATTTTGACGTATATATTATCCATGTCTTGAGTTATGTATAAAATAGCACTGAAAATACCCAGGGCTTTGTTTAATATAAATGGATTTTGGCATACAAAACACGGAGGAAAAGTATGGCTTGTCTACGTAGTATGCAATTTAGAATATTAATAAAATCTGTCTGTGTAGGATCTGATGTTTTCCTGCAAAAAAAGAAGCACTCGTGCATATTACAGGTTGTAGTAGCCTGTGTTACCCAGGGCTGCAGTAATCCCAGCCTCATTACGCTCTAGAAGTGATGTGACAGATATTTAAAGTAAAGCAATGTTATAGTGCAAGCACTTTTTCAAATGACTAAGTTCAGACACACGTTTTACAAGTATTTTTCATTTGAAAGTTATGAAACAAAAATAGTTTTATGAGGAAGACTCTTGCCTTGGAAATGCATTGTGACTTTTTAATACTTCTGTGCGAAAGAAAAAGCTAAAAGTCACTTTTTGCCTGCTTAGACTTTGAAATAGTCCATTAAAAGACAGTAATTGAACTCTGCTTTTTCATTCCATTTCAGGTTTTTCTTCTGTAATCATGGCAAAACCTTATGAATTCAACTGGCAGAAGCCAGTTCCCTCTTTTATGCAAGACGGAGCTGTGTTTGACAGATACGAAGAGGTAAGAGGCCAGTTGCATTCCATTTGTTGTTCTCTTCTAAATATGTAGATGTTACAGAATATTTCCTGTTTTGCTTTCATTGTACACAAATAAACTTTCAAATAACTCCAGAAATGTGTGTGGGGAGGAAATACCAATACACACTATTGCTATACAGATTTTTGCTTCTAAAAGAAATAACTTTAAAATATATTTAATCCCTCTGATTTGAAATAAGCCCCGAGCAAGAGAAAGGGGAGATTTGGATCAAAATAACTGTAATGTGCATAAAGCTCTCATGTTTGCAGATCCATAAAGCACATCACTGAACAAAGTGCATCCTTCCATTTTTTGTATATCGTATCAAATGGGGAGGGGGGGAATGTGTCATCTTTTAATACGTAAACTGAGGACCTGCAGCTCACAAAGGAAAATAAGAGAACACAAAACATTTATATTCTGATTCAAGTGCATCATTTGAGATCTGGAGTGGTTTGTTCTCCTTCATAAAATCAGCCTGTGCTCTATCTGAAATATGATTACTATGATGCCACTTTCAGCTGGGCTTTAATCCAAATCTATTAAAGGAATGCAAAACTGGACATTTTATACAGACAGCCGAAATAAAGTGCTGGGACGTTCACCTCATACTCAGCACTGATATGTCTGTGAGAATAATTTTATTGGGGTCTATTTCTAATCTTATTTGGACAAGAAACCTCTAAAAATTGAAGGTATCTCAGTAAGTGCCTTCAGGGATATTAGTATTTTCCTCTTTTGAAATGTAAGTAAAAGGTATTTTTTATCAGGAGGACTGCCAAGGTGGGAATAGTTGTTTTACCTGGTATTTTCAGTTTTGGGGACAGATAAACTAAGAAGATACTAGTGGACATTGAATTCCTTAGAAAGGGAGTTCATAAAAGCTTTATTTTTCTTCAGCAAATACTGTTCCAGAAACATTAAAAGGCTTTCACTTAGGTAACTAACTGTATATTTTATCAGCAATTTTACAGGAATCATCAAGGGCTGTAAAAAAAAAAAGCAGTGACTGAGAAGTTAAAACCTGTAGCCTGTGAACAGTGAGCACTTGATGGTGCGGCTCTTTGATATGATCAGATTTATGATAAACATAGGCTGTTACTTAGTTGTGTTGTGTCAGTAACTAGATAGCCTACCCAAGAGAGAGACCATTGGTTTTTAGGCGTGCTATGAAAACGTAGCAAGATTCAATCCTTATACTATAGGGCTTGCAGTTTTCAAGAAAAATGTTTCAGATCTAGGCTTCTAATTTTCATGGAAATTCTGTGCTTAATTCCCCACCCTAACAGAAAGGTCGTGTTGGGGAAAAGAAAAACCATAAGTGACCTAAGGTCATACAGCAGATCCACGCAGAACTGGGGCTCGGGGAATCCCAGTACAGGGCCTGGGTGACCAAACAGCTCTAGTACCGCATGAGAGGTCTTTTATGTGCCCAAGTTTCATTGAGTGGCTAGAAAAATCTGGGTCATTGTCACGTGGAGCAGTGTCTTGATCCATCTTTTGCCGACAGATGGGTCCCTTAACCAGAAGGATTACAAAATTATGGAAATATATTTTGAGCCAAGCGTTATCAAGTTTGCTGAAAAGTCTGAGTCTAGTACAGGGTTATCTCAGCAAAATATGGGAAATAAAAAGCAGACATGATTAGGAATCTTACTGGTCATGCCGCGTCTACGTGGACTGATGGCAGGTGCTTTTTTTTTTTTTTTACCATGTAAGAAGACAAACTGCAGAAAAAGTAATTTGATGAATGGAATCAAGGCTAGGGTGGAACATCAGCATGAGTGCGGTTTACATAGACACTTTTGTGAAAACAACATTTTTGGTGTATGGAGACCTTTTTGATGGATGGGGACACAATAAATGACAAAAAAACTGCCTGCCTCTTATTGTGTGAGTAATCTTTCGGGGAAATGGAAGAGACACTAATTTTGATTGGTAACTAGCTGCATTTTTGCATGAAACAGGTTCCAAAGGCTGTAAAACTAGTAAATCTGAGGTGTGTTGCAACAAGTAGGTTTCATGAGGGATGAGTGCTAGGGTGAAGGCGGGAAAATAGAAGTGATGGTGGAGAAAGATGGGCGCAGTGGTGCATGCTGGAAATTCATGCCTCCTGGGGTTGGCTCAGGCTGAGCTGCAGCAACTTTATACTTTCTTTTTTAGCTCCCCTGCCTGTAAAATTAACATAGTTGTTTGCTACTTGGATGGAAACCTGCAGTCTGTCAGTCCTTAAAACCTGTAAATCTTGTTTGAGGACCTAAAATGTTGTCCAGAAGTGGTAGACACCATTCAATAATTAACGTGTCTGGGGAAGAGGAGCAATTATCCCAAACCCAAAGTATCCCAGTTGGGTGTGCCCATCTAGGAGGGCTCAAGGACATTACCCAACTGTGGATCCGTGAACTTGCTTGCTTTCATGCCCAGTGTCCGGTTAGGGTAAGACCTGACTGGAATGTAACCATTCCTTAGCCCACACGATGCCCTTGTTTCCACAGCAGAGTCCAAAAAAGCACCTGTGGCTGCCCCACCGTGTCCTTCATCCTGGGTCGGGCTGGGGGCCTGCCCCAGAGTAACGCAGTGAGAGCAGACTGTCCTGGATACACTTCCTAACTTTAAAGCATGCTCCACGCATTGAGGGCATTGGAGTTTTTACCTGGTTTTGTTACCCGAATTCAGATTGTCCTGTATGCAAGACCTTTTGCTCTGAAAACAGCTGTGTAAATTCACGTGCACGGGAGAGGACGCCGCATTTCAGAAACACAGAACAAAGCCGTGGTCTCTGAAACCCTAAGCAGTGCTGTAGCCTGCACCCATACTTGGTTTGCAGTTAAAGGAAGTCGGAAAGTTCTGGTTCCTTTTTTTCTTTAAAAAGGGAATGATTCTGCACAGTGTTATCCTGCATTTTACCTTAATTTATGGTGCATTAATTGAGCCTAGAGGTGTGTGGAGGAAATTTCATTTTTAATTCAGCTAATCTGATTTTTTTGGCCTTGTCTAGTCTCTTTGGTATGCCGTTCTTTCTTGATTTCTCTACAGATCAATATCCTTCAAACTTTCCTTGCCAGATGCTCTGGCTACAAAATGCTCGCAGCACGCATATTGTCACAGTCTAACAGAAAAGTACTTCCCAAATTCTGAGTGTTAAAATGAAATGTGGTGATTTGATCGTGAAGGCAGTATTGGCACATGACGTATTTTTAACCTTTACGTAGTTTGAAGCATTTAATTTTCAATAATTTTTTGAAGTTCCATTTCATTGAAGTTTTTGATTAGGTAAGCATCACTGCTTTTATTAAACAAAACAGATCTTCATAGTTGCAAAAAAGTAGGAAAATATTAATTAAGTGCATCTTAATGTCTCAAATGGCAGCAAAAAGACAAATCATTAAAAATCATCATTTTTTAAAAGCCTGCCTCCCTGGTTTCTGATTGCCTTGGGAATAGCAAATTCTCCAGGAAGGTATTTGGGGAGAAGTGTAACAATCTTTTATTTTTGAACAATAAATAAATTTATAACATTTGTCAAACTGACTAAAATAATGGTTGTATTATCTTTTCTATAGGAATCTTTTGTCTTTGAAAGCAACTGTCTCTTCCAAGTGGATGAATTTGGCTTTTTTCTGAGCTGGAAAAGTGAAGGAAAGGTATGTTACAATTATGTCAGGAACATATATTAGATAGTTTTGCACTTGGTTTATATTCTGGCTAGTTTCTAAAAATCTAAAATACTGTCTTAGTTTATTTACAAAAGTAGCCTTAGTCCTAGTCTTCTAGAATTGACAGAAGTGAAGTATTTAAGAGGGGATTAACGGATATAAAAGGGAAATATACTGTTTAGTGTTAATTAATAGTGTTTGCAAATAAGATTCATTGTTTAGTTTTGCTGCAATTCCTAGTGGCACCATGCGTCAACAGACCTTTGAACTTGTACCTTTTTTTGCCATTTCAGGAAGGACAGGTATTAGAATGCTCCCTGATCAACAGTGTTCGTTTTGGAGCTGTACCAAAGGTACTTTAGTTTATACTTTGCATTTAAACAAAGAATACTTAAACTGAAGGTGAAATGCAGGATGAAGTTCACTTCTTCAGAAAATACGAGCAACACAGCTTTTCTTTCGCAATCATGGTCTAAAATTTTAAGTTCTAAAGTCATTCGGTGTGATTGCAGTGGTAAGGTTCTGTCATCTGGTCTTTCTGATGTAGTAGAGTCCTCAGCTTTCAGCACGCGGTGAAAGCTGAACAGATATTAAGAGTACGTATCAGGAGTTTTATTTTGTAGCAATGTTTTGTGATATTTGTTTTAGTTAGGGATCTGGAATAAAATGATTCATATTCCAAATTTTGTTCCTATCTATTTAAAGCTTGCTGTATCTTCTTCCTTCATTGATATAAAATGTAGGAAGTTTTGTTTGTCTGTCCCTCTTTATACAGTTAGATGGTCAGAGAAGCCAGCTGGTCACTGTCTGCCATTTTTGAAGGATACCAACAGAAGTACTAGCTAGGAGTTCTGGAGAAACCCAAAACTTTGGAAATATTTTCAGCGGCACTCTTCAGAAGGAACACGTAGAATTTTCTGAAGTGAATTGCGGGCCTCCCTCCTCCAGGACTTTAGTTTAAAAGATTTGTTGTGAAGCAAGATAGCTGTTAACACCTCTGCATTTCCACTTCCACATATTCAGTGTTTCTGTGTTAACTGTAGATGATTATCTCTTAGTAGTTCTCTTGAGAATCCATAGACTAAAACCTTTCCCCCGTAGAGAGGGGACATGAGAAGTGGTGTTGCAGACAACCCCATGCTCCATGTGCCGACAGCCATACCAATATGCTTCACACTTCACCTCTGTCTTTCCATAGGTCAATTGCTCTTTATGCCCATTAAATCTATAGCCCTTGGCCCTCAGCAGGGATACCAGCTTGCACAATGTGTCATTAAGAAACAGCCAAAAAGCCACGCAGATCCTAACTCTCAGTAACTATGGATTTAACTCGATTGGAATAATTTACTTAGAGATTAATACTGTTCCTCTACTTCCAGTCCTTGGAGTGATTAATTTTTCTTTTGCGTGATGAAAATATATGTAGTTTCTAATTTAACTTTCTAAAATATATTTAAAATTTACTTCTGAGTTCTCACAATCACGCTCCTGATTGTTAGAATATATTGGCTTTCAGGTTTACACACAGTAGTTTGAAGTGAGAGTACTCATTTAAGATGATTGGCAAAGGTTAACGTATACGAAGATGGAAACGCATCTTTACCATAGTGCATTGCATAACAAAAGTCTTGCAAATGTAACAAATTATTTGTTCTGTTTAACAGGATCCCAAAATACTAACTGCACTTGAGGCTGTTGGAAAATCAGAAAATGAGTTGGAAGGACGGATAGTGTGTGTTTGCAGTGGCACAGATCTGGTGAACATCAGCTTCACTTTCATGGTAGCCGAAAACACAGAAGTAGCCAAGGTATTTCGCAATTAAACAGTGTGGGAGTTAAAAAAAAAAAAAAAAAAAAAAAAAGGAGGAGAGCTCCTCGGCAGTACTCAATTGCTTTTCCTGAGTAAGTCAGCCTGCTTGGCTGCCTGGAATGCCCGTTTTAATGTCTGCTGCCACGGTCTACAAAAGGACAGCAAACATCCATTTGGAATGTTCTGTATCGTGTCTGTGTGCCATGGTGAAAGGAAATAGTTACTTTATCAGCCTCTGCGTGCGTGGCGATTTATCAAAAGTAGACACTGAGACCATTAAACATCGGGCATGGCATTCCCTCAGCTGTTCCGTACCTCTGCGTGAGGCTTGCGCAGCAGACTGTGTGGTGGTTGCGCAGTGGATCAGTAACGCGCAGGGATGCTGCGGGGAAGTGCAATTACTTTCATTTTCCCGGTGGGTGGAGCTCAGCCCTCCAAAATTTTGTTCAGTGACAACCTAATTGTATTGTGTGGTTCGTAGTATTTGAAAAGTCAAAAACAGGAAAGAAAATTCTCTACAGTTCAAGGGGATTCCAGTTTACTCAGGTTCTTTTCAGTTTCCCGTTGACATGGAACAGTCTTAAGAAAACAATGGTGCTTTTTTACACGTCATGTTTCCTGAGAGCTTAAGATTGCAGTTCGCAATGCAAGTTCTGTGGCTCCACCAAGGCCTGGTACTCGATCCATCTGCTGTAAACTGCTCTGAGAAACTTGATCCAGAGTGCTGATAGGATGCTACTAGCTTAGATCCAGGGATTCAAGGGATTTTAAAAGAACACATCTTTTGCTTTTCTTTTCTGATTATGTGTGCTTAGGGTGTATTACAATCTGTTTTGCCTGTGAGATAAGTGCTGAATAGTGCTCAGTAACACACACCTGCTAAATCCCCTCCTTTAAAACTGATATCTGTTTGCTGAATGCAGCATCATGAAGTCCCTTGGCAGACCTGGTTGATTTTTTCATCGCTTTGGATCCATACCTCTTTAAACGATGGCAGTACTGAGTAAACTCCGTGATAGGAGAAGTACTTGTATAACTTACCTGGGTACACTAAATTGATTTTACTGTGTGCGTTTTCAGCAGGTTTTCAGGGAAATAACGTGCCACAGTTATGTTTTGAAAACATTTAAGAAGCAAAGAAAAAGAGATGCTGGCAGCATTCACTTTTATACTTAACCCAACAGTGTCTCTGATTTATTCTGGGGGGAAAAAAAAAAGTTGGAGTTAAGTTTTTTTAGCCACCTTAAATCTCAGTAAATTGTATTAGACTAATTGGTTTGTGAGGAGTATGTTGGCCAGTTACATAGACTGTCAAAACAGGTGAGCCAATTATACTGTCTAAAAGACCTACTGCTTCATTAACCGCCAAGATGCTTACAGAAAATGGTGCGTAATAGTGCAGTCAGCTTGTGGGTAGGCTCTGAGAGGCCCATAAATGTTGAGAGTCCCGCATTTGGGAATCTTTCCAACAAAATGTATATCCAGAACTTGTTGACAGTGGTGATCCACCTGATCTGGTAAGCTTGAGGCACAAGGGAGAGGGTAAAGCAGATCAAGCCAAAACCGATGTAGAGCTGCTTAATTTGTACCTAAAGCTGTGCTTTCACTAGGGATATGGGCGTATGGGAAGTCATGCGGCCTTTCGTATTTGGCGAGTACATCAACTTGCTACTATAATTCTGTGCCAAAATAAATTTTTCTAGGAGTAATCTGCACATATAAAGCTTTTCCTGCTTAATTCTTCCTGTTTTGTTCATAAGAAGACATCTTTCTTCCGGGACCTGGTAAATCTCCTCTAGAAGAAGTGAGGCTTTACATGGCCTTCAGTAGCTATGCAGCTACTACTGCAGTGTCAAATAGGTCTTGATTTAATCCACATTCAATAGTAAGCCCCCCTCGTGAAGTGACAGAGGCAAGAGTTTGGAGAAGGGGCAATGGTTTTAGCTTAAGCAGCACAGATATGTCTAAGTGACACATCTGTAGTGGTTTCTGCCGTTTCCCCCCACCATTGCCATGGGGAAGGCAAGCATTACTTGCCGTAGATCTTTTGGCCCTTCCGCAGATAAACCAAGTTCAGGGCTGGTCAGCACCTGATTGGGATACTTGAAAACGAGGGAATTTGGTGACAGATCCAAATACAAAAGCCCAGAACCCTTTTTACATGGTGACAGAAAGAGGTCAAAAGGGTATTCTGCTTCTGTAGATAATACTTTACAATTGGACAAGAAGTACTTGTTACTCACTGAAGGCTGGATTGTAGGTGGGACTGAGTAACCATGACAAAGAAGAAAATGAATGCAAGTTCCTGGCTTCCTCAGGCTACCCATGTACGGAGTGGTGTCAGTGGGAAGCAGATTCGGCCAGGTGGATAGGACAGGGTGGCAAGGGGGGGACAGTCCCTAAGGGCAGTGGTGGACCCTCCCCTCCAGGCAGAGCTTGTCACAGGCTGTCCGTTGTGATCTGTCACTGTCTCTGCACTGGGACAGCCCCACGTTCCTCTGCCTCTTGTGGCGATGTGCTCAGCAGGTCTGGCCAAGTCATCACCGAGCTCCAAGTATAGCTATTCCAACAACAAGAGTGTGTTTATTATCTCTCCGCTTGTCTCCAAGCTCCAGCTCTGGTATTTACATTCTATCTACTTAAATTTTATTGGTGTTTTCAGCTGAAAAATTGGTTTTCATTTCCACTCTGTTTAAACAAAACAACCACAAAATAGGGTTTACTCTGTCTCTGATTGCAAGCAGCTGTCATGGTCCACTCCTAAAGCACCTCCACTGTGGTAGCAGAGAGTGCCTGTAAAAGGGAGAATTTAAAATTTAGTTTTTGGAATCCAGATTAAATCAGGTTATATAAATTACTGTGAGCTAAAATTAAAACACACACATTAGAGGTGTGAGCATATGTGTATATTTTTCTTTTTTGCTTCCAAGATGGACTTTCTGTGACCTAGTAATCTGATAATCTGCTTTCCTCAATCTAGGACGTTTGAAAAGGCCAGCGAGTGTTTGGGGGCGAATCTCCTTAGTGCAGAAGCGATGTGGTGCTGATGTGAGGCCTTAGCGCATGGCATGTAGGCTGCCTATCCAAAGTTGGCGTAAGGCCAGTAAAGCTGTTGTAGTTCGGCAACCCAAAACTTGGACTTCTTGTCGTCTTTGCTCATCCGCTTTGGCAATGCGTTAAGGAGTTTAACTTAAAAGATTAACCTAAGTCAAGTCAGCTCTTTTTACATTCTTTAATATTACTGCAAATTTACCAGGGGTAAATATGTCCTGACAGTTGTTCTTTCCCAGGTCCAGCTGTGTTGTTGGGAAGGACCATCTCTCCACCTCATAGATGCTGCTCTTCTGCCAGAAAGTACTGTTCCCACTGGCAGAGGACTTTATGTGAACACTCCTAATTCACTTCATGGAAGAGCCGTAGCGTTAAGCTCATGTCACCTGTTTAGTTGTGAAGTTCACACCAGTGTTTAAGATAACTTGGCTCTGGGAAGTGCTGATGCACACGATTCCTCTGGCAGTAGGTAGGGATGGAAGCAGCCACAGGGGAGGCAGGGTGAGAAGGAGAGTGGAGTAACCTTTTACACTGGCAAAGCTGCATTTGGTAGAAAATAGATATTTTCTACAGGTGTATTACTCACCGAGTGAATCACACGTTGATGGCTAACCTGTGAGACACCAGAATGAACAGCACACGCTGCAATGCTTTGTTGCTCATATGCTAACAAACAACATAAAGGTAAAACACAAGCTTTATCATACAGCTAATCATATTACGGTGTTGAAGATGACTGCAGTTGGAAGCATTTCATTTTGGCATTCTTAAACTTCTCAGCTTTTCAGTTGGAATAGTATTCTTCATTTTTAAATTGATTTCAGTTTGTTTAAAATGGTTAAACGGACTACCATGTTTTTGGTAAGATGAAGCACTTCAGGCTGATCATTTTTGTTGCTACTCTACTCTATGGCTCTTTTTGACTTCCTAAAAAGTTCTGATTTAGTTGACCCTGACTTTTTTCCGTGAACCAAGCTGTTAATTATTTGCACATATCATATTGCTGGGAGGGCAACTGGAAAGTAGAAGATTCCCACAGGAATATCCCGAAGTCACATTACAGAAAAGTTCTGTTTTCCCATAGCTTTGGTTTGTTTTGATGTTTTAAAGCAAAACTTTCCAAGAAATCTGCAGAACATCCTTGAACAGAACTCTAAAAGTCTACTGCCGTTCTCTGTGTCCCATTATGTTAGTATATGGCTTATGTCTGACAGCCTATGTAATAAGCGTTTCTGAACTATGACTGTCTTAAATATGAGTGCTGCTTACATGTTCAGTTAGCCCTGTGCCAAGTATGTAATACCATGTTCTCTAGAGAAGCCTTCATATCCTAGCCAGCCTGTACTTAAGCGTCTGATTTCCATGTGCTTGCTTCTCTGCTTTTTCGTGTTCTTTCTTGGCTCTGCCACTTGGAGTTATCTGTAAATTGAAAGCTTCAGCCCTGGTTCTCTGAAGCCAGGAGGTTGATTTCACCGTGTAAAGCTCCACTGTGTTTGTCTTCATACACAAAAGCAGCCAAAGTGAGTTTTCCAGACGCTTTCGGAGTAGACCCCTCCAATGCTGGAAAAGTCGTTCTGGGGTGGAAAGCTCTGTTGAAGGGTCTGGACGCATCAGGCAATTCCAAATACAGAGTGTTTGTGTGAGCCTCAGCTTTCCTGATTAAATACTTGAAAGTAGGAAGAGTCCCGTTTAGCTTCGTAGCAGAATTTTCACAGCAATATCCTGCAAGTCTGTGGTGCAGTTGGTCAGGTAGGGGATAGGTTTGACACCATCACTAGTCTAGTCTCCGTGCTTTTGCTGTCTTACGTTAGAGGTATGGTGATTTTCATAAAACAGGAATGACTTCTGAAACTTCTGTCTTGAGAAAAGAGGGACATCTACTGGTCACAGCATTGCTGATGGAGGGCAAAGTACCAGGGAATCCTGCCAGGCTGTGTCTGTCTTGGTAAGAATTGGGAAACATGGTTCTGTTCTCTGTGGGTTTCCTGACCCTTCAAGCTATCAAGCCCCTGGCTCTGACAGGCAGTCACAGGCACTGAATATCAAAATAAGAGGGCAGTGCCTCCTTGCCGCCCCAGCCTTCCTGATGTTTGAATTAAGTAGAGTGCAGCTGTGGAGGTACTGGAAGAAGTATCTTCGCTGAAAAAGTGAAGGTAAAATCATCTCAAGAGGTTTGGATAATACTGACTTCATCTATAAATAAGCCACGGGTGACCTTGTCTAGAATTTCAGGAGCTGTAGGTTACAGTGATTTTTAGCCTTTCGTAATTTTTTGCCCTTTTTAACGTTTCTAAATGAAAGGCTGATGCCCTGCCAGTGTTGCCTGTGTTTCACTGATGAACCCCTAGCTAACACGGGGTCACTAAGTGCCTCAGAAGCATTTGAGTACCACAGCAAAAGCTGAGAGCGCGCTTTTTTGATCAGTTTTTCTTGCACCTTCTCCTTATAAAGATACTTGACAACGTTGAATCCTGTTAGAGGAAAAACATCGCAGTCTGCTTATTCCAGCCTGCAGTGTACTTAGATTTTGGCCTCTTGTGTCAGCCAAAGGGTCTGTGTTTAAGGAGTGCTTGTCTTTGGTTTTGTTTCTTTTCATGGTTGTTGTTTCTCTAGGATTAGATAGCAGAGCCCAGGTTCCTCTTTTATATGAATCTGGAATAATTCTTGGTATATAGAGAGCCATTCAGGAGTTACATTGACAGGTTAAAGGTACTGAGCCATATTTTGGAATTCGGAAAATATTTATGACTAGCATCAGTAAGAATCAAACGTATACTGTATTCCTATCAAAAACATTTTGTAATTCTACTTTCTGTAAAACCCAAGCGAAGTGTTTCCTATCCTACCTCGTTTCAGAATGTCATCTTGTCATAGGATTTTCTTTCTTTAAAGAGGTAGCGATTTGGAAATGCTGAGCACAAAAGAAGAGAACTGAGGATCTTTATCCCTGTTGATTTACGTAGGGTTTTCCTTTCACGGGTTGACTTTACACGGGTCTTTCAGCTTCATCTGTGAAATAAGGAGTGCTGTCATAACATACAAGCAAGGCTGCTGCTCTGTTCTTCCTAGCGTGTTAGCTGAGAAAAATCTGAGCTCTTCTTTCATCCCTCCCACAAGGACATCAGACAAGCGTACATTTAATCTGGGAATGGTTTCTTGTCAGGAAAGCAATATATTGCCAGCTTGATATTTGTCGGAGTATTCAGGCTTTGGATATTTTGTGAATATCTGTGCTCTGGACCACAATTCCGTAAAAGTGGTTGTGAAGATAGTTGTTATTCGGAGACTCCTCTGGCTCAGAAGGACAAAGAGTTGAAATGTGTTGCACTCAGCCTGTATATCTACATATTTATGTATATCTACGTCTATGTATATCATATATCTATGGATGAGGACATTTTTTCATCTTACGTCATTTTGCTTCTATGTTCACAATCCAGAAGCATTTTTTTTTTTCCCCCAGCTCTGTTATTCCTAGTTAATTTGGGGCCAGCTGGTAACTGTGGGGAATGTCTGATGAAACGCCCCAGAAGCTACTTTAGCCCCAAACTGAAGTCCAAGCAGCCAGATGCTACATTGTAGTGCAGCTGTGTGGGGTGGAACAGAGAGGCAAATGCGCCTCTCGAACAGCCACGCGTTGCCCAGGGCACATCATGCCAATGGAAAGCTGATTCATAGACGGACAGGGACTCTTTGGCTACCCTCTTCCTCGATGCCAGCAGAGACGTGATGCTTTTGTGGTTTATCAGTGTTTGGCTGTAGTTCTGTGCTCTTTTGGTGTAAGAGAATGCAGTTCCTGATTTGGCATCTCTGTCGGGAAAGGGCATTATCATTGAAAAAAGAGTAGGGAGCCCCCTAAAGTGGGAATCGTCAGGACAATTCCTGCAAAGAAATTACTTGGTAAATGGTTAGTATATTGATTTCTCTCTATGCTTGTTTCGGTTCTAGCAGTGTTCCTTCTTGGCAGCTCTTCTTGATGTACGGAAGTAGCTTCAGAACTGAGTGCTGGCTAACCTTACTTTTAAATGCCAGATTTTGTTATATCTGGTGTAGCTGCAGTCCGTTGCCTTCAAATCAGAATGGATCTCTGTGTGTTTTATTTCCTATTGAAATGGTGGCATTGCCAATACTGCACGAATCTTGTTTTTTAGCAGAAAAAAAAAAAAGGAGTTTTGAAAGATTGAAGCTTGTTCACAACATGCATTTTGCATAATTCAGTTTTGCAAGGGTTCTTTGTTTGCATGTGCCAGTTTACTTTATGGGTCAGTGCTGAAAGGTTGAGTAGCTTTTAAGGGACTGCAGACTAATCCAGATCATACAAGGATAAATTTCTGCATAGCTGTAACAGTGTTAATGCAGCAGTAGTGTTACATTTTACTGCTAAAAAAACCAAACCAAAACAAAAAAACAACCAAACAAAAAAACCCAAACAAAACCAGGACAAAACACAAGCCCAAACCAACTACAAAAAATACCCCCACAAACATAGATAGCTGATAATAGTTGAATTTTGAAAGTTCTAGGAGACTGAAATGAGACTTGTTTGGGCATTTATCCTGAAATTATCACAAGCGCTACTCCTGTATCATCTTAGGTGAGGGAACATTTGTAGGGAAAGATGAGTGTTCCCTAAGTCTGTCAGTGGCTTCCTATTATATCAGTTCTAATAAATAATATTATCTCTTCCCATTAACCTTGCTTTCTTTGTATCCCTAGACTGTAAGTCCATACTTACGACTACTGAGTCATCTTATTCGTGCAGTTGGGAACAGAGAAATGGGAGGGCAGAGTGTTACTGGTGGGTTGTTTTCAAGCACAAAAACACATCAGAGAACCCCCCAAATGCTAGGTTGTCTCGTAAGTCAGGCTTCTGTTTTCAACTGATTCTCAGATATATCACTTATTCTATTTCTATGCATATTTTATGCGGTACTTCTTAACAGGGATAATTTGAAAAGGAATATTGAAATATTAATAAATGTCCTAATAAATGGCTACTTCTCCTAAAGGAAAACAGATTTATGTGGTCCATTTTTAAGGGAGTCTGATTAAAAATTTCTTGTTTGTGTTGCGCATGTGATGCGTCATGAGTACAAGGGTCTGCTTAAGTGTGTTTATCTGCTGAATTGACACCTTAGACCTTGGTTTAGCCCATGGGGATTTACTGCCTGCGGTTTACAATGTGCCATTTTCCAAAGACATTAGTATTCCTCCTGTATAAATGATGACTTTTTTCATCTGTTTTGCAGATGTACAGCACTCATTCATGAAAAGAAAAATATACTCATCTGCATCTATTTATAAGTGTCAAATTCTGGATCCTGCCCAAGTCAGTTCAAGCTGCATGCACAGAATTTGGCCGGAAGCAAGAAGCTTCTTTATTCATAAGGTTAACATTAAGCAGTGGACCAAATCCCGTCTCGGTTCCACCAGTGTGAATTATCTGTTGAGTAATCCTAGTATTACAATGGCATAATTGAGATCGATCTTGGCTTGCAGTGCTGTCATTTTTTTTTCTCTTCCTATAGCTTTATCCTGCCAGGGTTCTTGCTGAAATCGATGAGTGCTGAAATCGGCCTAATCCCTAAGCTTCTCCTGTACAGCACTGCAAAGTCTAGGTACAAGCTACAGTAGAAAAATATATCCATAAAAAGGAATTACATAAGGAAAGTGCTGTAATGCTGCTCTTGGCTGAAAGTCATCCCAATGATTGCTGGAATGTTTTGCTTTTTAAGGATGAAAGCCAGAAAGCAAGCAGGACTTGAATACGTAACGGGGTGTTAGATTAGGTCAGTGTCACAGAACAACTGTTGTGCCTCCCTGTGGTTTGCTCTAGCTTATTAGTGTTCTGTTTCATTCCTTTTCTGAAACTGGACCAGTTAAATATGTCATCACGTATTGTATAATGTTGCTTAGTAATAGTTAATATTGCCAGACGCAGCTGAAAGGGAGGCATATGTTTATACAGGCTATAAATAGAAGACCTAATAAATCAATCAATGGCCCGCTTGCCTTTGCTGGCAATAAACTGTTTTAATAGCACCGCTGATGCTACATGTAGTACTTGGAAGAACAGAAAGCACAATCACTTTGTTTAGTGAAGGGTGAGATAGTAACGGCTAAAATGCACCTAGACTTGCCCGTGGTGTTACAGGCTGTCAAGTGGGCAGTTTTTTTCCTCAGCGCGGATTATTGACATTATCCATACCTGCAAGGAAGAAGAGCCTTCCCCCAAGACAAACTTTGCTACTTTTTCTCTCTTCTGTTTTTCTAATTTGGTGTTTCTGTGTTTTCATGTTTTTCAGCAATGGGTAGAAGGGCTTGGATCCATCATACATAACTTCAGAGCTAACAATGTCAGTCCAATGACATGTCTCAAGAAACAGTAAGTTACTTTCTTTCCTCCCCTTTCTCCTTTATTTTTCTGTCCTCATATTTTCCTACTTGGAATTAAAAAAAAAAAAAATAATATTTTGTTTTTCATAGTTCAACATTTGCAATCACAAAACAGCGTAACAAAGAAAATGGTGTTATATTAGTTTAGGATTTATCTTGCACTGTGGCCAGAAGAGATCTCAAGTCTATATCTGACACATGCCCATGAGAAATTATAAGAGAATTTATAACTGTTCATTTGATTTATTGATATTGTATGTTTTAATTTTTGTCTGGGTTGTTCTTTCATTGATGCATATGCAAACAAAACCCCCTGAGTCTTTACTGTCTTCGCACTCATGTTAATTGACGTACTGATTCTTTTGGGATGCTTTTGGCCTTCACAGTTAAAGAACTGCTCTGCCTCAAGCACTAAAAGGTTACAGAAAAATGTTTTTATTACAGAACAATTATTTGTTTGTACTCGTTTCCCAGTCATGGCAATAATCTTAATCTAAATATAAGTATCCAAATTTTAATAAATAGTATTTTAAAAATATTTCATTCTGAATTTCAGCTGGATGAAGCTGGCCTTTCTAACAAACACAAATGGGAAAATCCCAGTTCGGAGGTAAGCACAATTGGGAATTCAGGTTTTTATCAAGTACTGGTTGTAGAATGTTAATAAAATTCTGTGGCTTAATAGTGAAATAGACTATATGTTGTATTACTAATGCATATGTAAAAATAAGTACAGAACTAGGCATACTTAGCTGAGTGCCATACCTCCTTGGTAAGCTAGGCAGGACTTTTTATCAGCCTAGGGATTTTTTTTCTTAGGCCACTGGGATGAAGGTATGAGTGCTTGGAGTTGTTTTCAAAGTCACTTAGAGCTAAGACCACCAGTTTTCTCAGCCTCAAACTCCTCAAACTCTGGAATTGGTTTTTCAGTTGTAAAACTTCATTAAATACTTAGCAAAAGAACCATAAAAATTTGCAAGCCGGTTGAGTACAGAACAAAAAGGTATGTTTTAAAATGTAGTTCCTTGTAAAAAAGACAGATGTATTTCTGCCACAAATACTTTGCTTTTATAGGAACCCCCAGGATAATAGTTGGTTTTCTCCACATGGTAAATGAATTGTTGGGTTAGTTGTTGTCAGTAACAGAAAAGCTAGAACAGTGTATTTGTTTCTGTACAGGTATTAACTACTTCAAGTGACTGAGTTTCAGTCTGCTCTGGCCAGGCGGTAATTCGCCCCCCTTCGGCTCTAGAAATTAATTCCTGCTGCCACATTTTGCTTCTTTCCTCTTCATGAGTGTATGAAAACCACGCTTTTGGGACATGCTGTTTTTTTCATAAATAGAAACTCACAGAAGGGAGCAGGAAGGAGGGCTTTGTAAGATAAGCCTCACAGAACATTTTTTTTTCAAGGGAGAGAGGATTTTGCATCTATAGAATCTGCAAAAAGACAAAGGGCCTGCCATGCTGCCTCCCAGGTTTCTGTGGTTTCGTGACTCAAGTGACACCTCGGCAGCGTTAAGGCTGCTTTCAACTGCCACGTTACCAAGCCCCTGCTTGTTTCTCAAACTTGAACTAAACTGCCACAAGGCACCTTCCGTGCAGAAGTCCCATGAGGAATATCAACTGAGGGGTGAAGGTGAGGGGACAATACTTCAGGGGAAATTCATGTTCAGGATTGTAGAGCTTTATACCTGTGTTTAAACATAGAGCTTTATTCCTCAGTATGAATTTACAGTGCATTAGCTTCTCTGAAACCGGTCCTGCCGCGAAATATTTTACTTTGCATTTAGTGAGGCATAAATTCTCCCCGTTGTGCTACCGCACACTGATTTGCGTGTGCAGACAAGCCCGCGTATTGCTGAAGAGAATCCAGTCCACAGTGTGTTAAATCTTCCTGCCGGATCTGCAGGTTTGATTTTAGAGGACTTAAATGGTCTCTTAAGGTCGAATCATTTTTCTTAAAAATGTTTCCAGTTCCAAGAGTTTGTTTTTTCAAATTTCCACTATTTACAGGTTGACACAAATCGGTCTTTAGCAGCTTAATTTATTGCAAAAGTAGTTTACAGTGTAAATTTGTAAGGGATGTACTGTTCCATGCTGTGCAGAGGGAAGCTGAAGCTTCTTTACATCTGAATGCTCCAAGGAATGCACTCTGTTGGTGTGGGTGAAATGTGGCAACTTTTGGGGGCGCATCTGGGAAGCATGGTGTCACTTGCTGAAAGGATGAGGAGAGAGGCCAGGGGAAAAAAATCAGTCTGCTCTGCAGACCTACGTTGGAAAAGAGTGTGAGTCAGAGCCCTGATGGAGGACGGTAAAACCATGAGATTAGCCTGATCCGGCAACTGCTCCTTATCATCAAGCCGGCGGGACACAGGCACCCAGGTGTCTCAGCACTGGGCAGCCTGGGATGTGGGGGACATCCTTGCTTCTCTCCGCTCCCACAAACACTTAGTGCAGAGAAGGAGCGTGGAGGGAGAAAAGAGGGAGCAGAAGGAGGTGGATGCTTAAGGAGAAGCATATGGGGCTGAGGAAGGCAAGCTGGGAAGTGCTGGGAAATGCGGGCAGAGTGGCTCTGCTGTGCAAAGTGCGCCAAGTTTACCCAAGCCTCCCTTCAGTAACTCTTTCCGCTGGTGCTTCCCCTTCAACTGACCTCCAGATTGCTATGGTCAGCCCTTCCCATGTACCTGTTTTTAAATACAGCCGTATCTAGTCAGCCTGCTTTGTCAAACCTCCACCTCCTGCTGCCTGGGGACTCCTGTAGCAATTGCTGTAGCTCTGGCATACAGATAGGAAGGTTATTCTCTCTGAAACACAATACCCAGCAAATCTGTTAAGCTATAGGAATGCATATCACAAGACCACCTGTATTTCATTTTTACACAGAAGTGCAGTAAAACACTGAGGTGGGGGTAGGGGGGAGAATCTCACCTGGGAAATCAGAGCTCCTTGCATTTCTTCTCATGTTTAAGACAGATTTTTGCAGCTGGCACATGGCCGCAGGGAACGATGAGCCTTGAGAAGGTGAAACTCCTTAGGCTGTCAGTGGTAAATGGCATAAATATTCCTAACTCCTCGTTAGTACAGGTTGGGGGTTGCAGAGTCTTGAAGATTCCTCTCAACTACTTTTGGATTTTAATGTACCCTGGGGCGTATATCTATTACGATCAACCTACTGTGTTTGGGAGAGAAGAAATTCTGGCAGTTAGTGTGAAAACCTTAGGAGAGCACCAGATTTGTCTTCTGGGCTTTAATAAATTCTAGCAGTCTGAGTCAAGAACTACATCTACAGATCTTACAAGGACAGGGCATTTGGTAAGGTATTTGGTATTTTCAGGTATTAACGCTCCTGTAAATGATGACTAAAATGGTCAGCATTTCTTAAAAAAACCTGCTTCTGCAGCTTTCTGTTGGCAGAAAATGGATTTTCTACATGTGCAAGTTGCACCTGTTCAAGCTAGAGCGTGTTTAGAAATCAACTTTGCTCAATCTATGCTTATCCCTTGTGTAACGACATTTAAAAGGATTTAAGCTAATTTAGCTTCTAACTATGAAAATAAATATAAAAAAGAAGAAGCGAAACTGTGATAAACGAGGCTTAAATCTATTTTACAGTAGTTTAAGTTAATTTGAAAATACACTTTTTTAGTAAACATGTTTTGCATCGATTACTCTAGAGTGCCTGGAAGAAATCTGTTTTAATACTTAGATGACGATTAGAAATCGTAGATTTTTACATGATTTCTTGTACAGTGTAGGCAGTGGTACCTCCAGTTCTAGCCACACCAATAAATTCAGTGGAGCCATGAGACACGATTGCCATGAGACAGTTGATGTGTTGGCGTGACTTTTGAAGTCATGGTTGGAAAGTGGTGAAGGTCTGAAGTAACCAAGTCATTTAATCCATCAACAAGCACGGTAGATTCATACCCCTCAGTCCCGTATTTGGGAAGTGTTTTAAATCCCGATGAGGAAGTACATTGACAAGTTACCATAAAAAGCCCAAATCACCATAGAACACGAGGAGTAAAACGCCTGTAGGTATCTCTCAACCAGTAACTTGCCCGCACCTCAAATAGCCCAGTTTTCTTCCAAGGCATACACCAAGGTGAACGTGAATCTGCTAGGATGAAACCTCTTCTGATAGAGGGAAAAACAGTTTTATTTACAGTATCCTTAGCAAAAAGGAAGTGCCATGCTGTATTTTTACGATCTTTTTTGATTCATGCAATCCGTTCTAGGCTGCTGCTCTCATTACAAATTACTGCTATGTTTGCTGTCATCTTTGGTGAAATAAAAAAGAGTTTGGCATCAAAAATAAGTTCCCTGCAGCCATGGAATCTTGGCTCACAGTTTGTGATTAATTACTTATGCCAATATTACACGTTTTACATGACATTTATTATTGGGGCCCGATTCATTAGAACAGGCATAAGAGTTTTTTACAGGGCTGGAGACGGGTTGTAAATTGTAGAGCTAACATTACTCTGTATTTGAGAATTAGTAGAAAAATAGATGCCTGAGGCTTTTTTTAAGAAACAAGTGCCTAAAGTTAAACTCAGTATATATTTTAGGGAAAACATCTCAGTATTTATCAGCTTTGGAAAATCAAATAACGTTTAGGTGCCTAAATAGGGACATAGAAATCTAACTGTGGTAAGAACCCAGTAAAAAAAAAAAAAATTGGCCAAGATTTGTTAAAATATTTAAAATATTATTATATCATTTAGGTCTTTGGCTTCTTGATCTTAATTTTATTAGTATGAAAATATTTACATAGGCGGTTTGGAGTGTTTTGGAGAGTAAAACAACTGTGAATTGCTATGGCAACAAATAACAGCAACAGTTTGTTTCACATCCTTCACCATGTGAAATTATTTAGTATGCATGAGATTAGCAAAGTCTCGGCAAATGTTTGTCTCGCTTGATGATAAAAAGCCTGATATTCTTATCGGGCAACTATAGAGTCCTGCCCAACATACAGCTTTTCTTAGCATTAGAAATAGATATTGGATACAGACTTCAGTTTTTCTTTCCAGACTGAGACACCAAAATCAAGGGGTTGTGGGACACATCATTTTAGCTTAGGCCCTAAGCAGAAGGAAACAGAGCGGTCAAGTTTGGATCGACTTTTCCAGAGTTAGAAGTTATTCAAACTTGTCTCGAATGGAAACAGAAATAGACCAGACGCTCTCACATGAATCGTACCAAACAGCTAAGCTTAATTGGATTTATTTGATTTTGAGCGAAACCAGTGTGTCGGTCTCCTGCGTGGTGAAATCACTCCTGTTTTGCGTTAAGTTAACCAGTTTGTTGGAAATATTGGAGTGGCAGCTGAGACCTGCGTGAGTGAGTTGTGCATAGTATGTCGAGAACAGGGATATTCGTGAGGGGAGGGAGCATTCCCGGGGAGGAGAGAGCACCGCAGCTGGTGAGGGAGCAGGAATGAGATTTGACAAGCACGTGGGAGTCTCTTGCTACCAGAGACTGCTTGAAAAGGAAAGAGGAAGGCAGCTGCCCTTGGAAGCGGTTCATGCCTACCTCGTGGATGACCTGGAGGCATAGGTTAGTGCTCGGAAAGGACGGGAAGTCACCACAAGCAGGAATGGCTGGAGACATGAGTCTCCTCACTTGTAGAATCTGCTACTTTTTAAACACAGTCATTTATCTATGCATAGAGTTGAAAAAAAGCCGACAGAATAATGCTTTGCACGGCTCTGTGTCCCAGTATATTAGAAAAAAAAAAAAACCCTCTTTTGTTCTTTTGGAAGTCCATTATTTTGATATATTATCTTGTGGATAGCTTGCAGGCAGAGCACTGCTGCTTGGTGAAGCTTAGAGCACTTTTTCAACCGCACTATTACTTGGAAGATGCTTACATTCATCAGTTGAAGCCGGAGGAAAATGTTGGCAGTAAAAGCAAGAGAGAGAGGAGTGATTGTTTAAAGTGACTAACGTTTCTCCTTCCCCCCCCCCCCCCCTCTTTTTTGTTTTAGCATTACCAGAACCTTTGCATCAGGGAAAACGGAAAAAGTGATCTTTCAGGCGCTTAAGGAATTAGGTCTTCCCAGTGGAAAGGTATTTAGTAGTTTTGAATTAACTGTTTTGTATACTAATAAACTGATGAATCATTAACATTTGTAGCTGTGATCTAAGTCATCTGCATCACACAAACACATGCCTATTGTTCATGAGTAACTTATTAATCGCTGTAGGTTGTTTACTAAAACCAAAATGTCATTAAATCTGTACGACATAGTGGTCCGTAAACCTCTTGGGTGAGGCTTCCCTTCTTTTCTGTAACAGATTACCTTTTATTCATTTATGCAAAGAATACGCACATAATACCTTTTTGTTGTTGTTGCATGCTGACCTCTCATTTGCATTTCCTGGACTCCTCCTGCTCTTTGCTCCTTCCCTTGGAGAACCTCCGTCCTGCTCTGTCCCACTCATGGTGGGAGCCCCTACCAGCAGCCCTCAGGAGGTGACAGCAGGTTACAGTCGCAGCTGGATTTCTAACGTCACTCCCTGCCCAGTCTCCTTTGTTTTTTTTTTGTTTTGGAGGCTCCAGCCCTTGGTTCTTGACCTGACTGCAACCTGGTGAGGGGCAGCCCTGCAGGCTCGGCAGCTTGCTCTCTCCAGCCCGGGAGAGTGGGTGTAAAAAGACATCAGTCCCCCAGAAAGACATAATCCCCTCCGTGGCAGTGCCTGGCATCTGAGATGACATTTTTCCTGCAGTTCTCATCTTGTTCAGAGGAGGACACGATACTGAACGTGTCAGCCATGCGTTCCCTCCCTCGTGGAAGTTTTACACACCGTGTATTAGAGCTGCTTTGGTTTTTAGAACTATTGCACCAAACCTGTGACTTCTTCTCCACGGTCCTCAGCTTCAGTATAAATATGCTGAAGTTTGTGCACTATTTTGGACTTTTGGGGTGGTTTTTTTAAGCTTCAGAAGAAAATTAAAGACTGTTTTCCAGTTTTGTGTTTATCCAGAATTGTTACTGTGAGGCCAGAATATAAGCACATCAAACAAATCTATGATAAAGATGAATTGAGAACTGTTTTCAGAAAATACAAAAGAAACTAAGTGTATACTAGGTAAAGAGCTAAAACAGTTCTCGGTTGCTTTTTCTGGTATAAGATGTGGTCTTGGGAAAAGAGGATATAAGCTCTCTTTTGCTGGATAAATGTACCTTTGCATTTTGTTGCAGAATGATGAAATTGAGCCGGCGGCATTTACTTACGAGAAATTTTATGAGCTCACCCAAAAGATATGTCCGCGAACGGATATAGAGGACCTCTTTAAGAAGATGTAAGTTCAAATTTAATATAGTCTTGCCTTAAACTCATTTTGTTGTATTTTTAGTCCGTATCTAATAGTGACAGAACACTGTAAAGACTATCTAACCTGGAATCCTAGTAGCATCAGCAGTATTTTAAGACAAACTCAGGTCTATGTTTTTCCCCTTCCTTCCCTCTCGGATTGTTAATGTAAAAGTTCACTCTGTATTTTAGAGCAACTTTTACATGAGCTAGAGGAAGCACCTGGAACTTTTTTTTTGTTTTGCATTGGCTTTACTAACTACTGTAATTTTAACTTGCTCCTCTAGGTGATTAACACAGTATGTGAACTAATTAAATTAAATCAGAAATTTGAAGGTTAAAAAGTTTCTTCACTCAGTTTAATCTCAGCGGGAGGACTTACATGTTGTTTTATGAAGTAATGTTTGTTATAGGAAGTACGGGAGATACACTGTGCCGAGCATAGCCAGTTAGTATGTTTTCTGTGACTGTTAATTTTGAGATGATAGAGCTACCTGAGGTAGAAAAGTAGGTGGTTTTAAAAGTGTCAGCAATGTCAACATGTAAATCATACCTACTGTAGCATCGTATATGAAAACTTACATTCTCTAATAAATTTCTTTTCAGCAATGGAGACAAAACTGATTATTTAACGGTAGACCAATTAGTGAGCTTTCTAAATGAAGTAAGCTTTTTCATACATTAACTACCATACAAGTCTGTCTGCAGTGGCTTGCTTCTTCCAATCTTTCCATTGCATGAATCATGCCATTATTTGCTGTGCTTTTGATCCGCTGATCTTTCCATTATGGTAACATCCAGGTGCAAAAATCAGCTCCAACCTTGTGTGTTGTGCTTTCTACATGTTGGCTTTGCAGATTGCATCTGTTGATTACTTGCTGGTGTGTTATGTTGTGTGTTGTGTATGTTTTATACGTTTTATACTGTACATTCAATGCAGTTTCAGCTAAAATACGTCCAGTATTTTATTATGGACAATTACTTTACCTGTAGGCCACGGCTAAATATATTTGCTGATCCTTCTGAATAATAGAAAAAATGAAGCAGGCTTTTATAAACAGTGGTTTGATTCTTCTCAACAGTATTATTTCAGCCTATTACAAATATAAGAGCTAAGAGGATATTTTAAGAGCTTGTATATGATTTTTAAAATATGTGTGCAGAATAAGAGGAAATATTTTTATTCTGTATTTCCAGAATACGGTTGTTGGCAAGAGTATTTAGTATTTCTTAAAAACATCATGAGAGCGTGAAGTAGTTCAATAAACAGTGTAGGATTGTTTTTTTCTATTCCTAAAACACATTAAGTTATAGAAGACAGACTCATTTGGAATTGCAACAATAAATGCACTATGTAGATTTGACAAGAACATACACATGGAAAAAGTGGCACATCCGTCTTGCTTTTGTACCAGTAGATTCTTGTCATCTGGAACATGGATAGCTGTTTGATCTTTTAGGGACTGGGTGCATTACCAAAAAGCCCTCCATCTAAAATTATTTTACTAGTTATAAATCTATTTTATACATTTTTATGTATACATACTTATTTATATATCTGATACTGCTATACGAAGATTCAAGCGGCCAGTTCCCCATATATCAAATTTACAATAAAAATTTCTTCTTTCAGTAGCGAACGCATGCCTTACTCTTCACCAAACCTGAATTACGTGTAGAAAGAATATTCAAAAATAAAAGATAGTGAGAAGGTTAACAGCTTCAGAGCTAGTGGTTACATACTTGGGGCCTTAGTTTGGATCCACTTAGTTCTCTCTATTAGAAAATTGGAGAACGTGCTTAATCTTACTGCTGTGAGATGGTTTTTGTCACAGCTGTTTACAAAGTTCAGTGCCTAAACGTTTGCGGGACTGGGGTCATAGCTAAGGCATGTCATTTATGCTTCTGCATTGAAGAGAGAAAGGATAATGTTGTGATTTAAATTATAAATTATCCCCTTAAAGTACCTCAGCACACCAGTTCACTTGTAGTGATAGCTGTACTTCACTGCTTGAAGCACACAGTCTTGTCCCCACATTGAACCATATTAGCTTGTGATTATTTTTTCTAGCGTTAATCCTTATTTTTCAGTAAATTACTGTTTTATCATTGTTTTGAAATTGATCTCTGTAATTGTTTTAGTTTAAAGTGTGCTTCCTTGGAGCACAAACTTCTGAAGAAGGGTTGCCAGCAATTGTAAGAACTTCCTGGCTATCTCCAGTAACCGATTAAAAAACGAAAATTGAATTGTTGTGCACTCAGTTTTGTATTGTTTTCACAGTTCTTTTTACAGAATTAGAAGCCTTATTTTATGGCAGTATTGGAGAAAGATATATCTTGTTGGCCGCATTCTTATTGACACAACACATTTTGCAGTTGGAAAAGTTGGCCCTTTAGTAGGTGACCAGAGCTGGGAAAAATTAGTCAAGTGGTTTTATAGAGTAGGACATTCATTCTGATGACTGAAAGTAACGCTTTTGGCTCTGTGCTGGAGGTCTTTCGGTCTTCAAATAGAGTTTAAAGTTTTGATCATGATTTGAAAGGCACTAAATGACCCAGAATCTCCCTCCTGAAGTTAACGTTTCTGTCCCCTTGACAGCTGGCCAACACTGCAATTAGCAGTGGTGTTTAATGCTAGAAAATATAAAAAGATTATTATCATTATATAGGAGAGGGGATTTACTTGGCAGAGCAATTCTTCGTGAGAGTCTTTAACCTGAATTATTTTGAATTCAGTAGCCTCCAAGGCGTGCTACAGAAGCTCTAAGCGTTATGGGGTTTTAAGGGAGCATAAGGATACGTTACTGGGTATAAGTGGACAGTGAGCTGCTTTCCTGGAGTTTTTCCAAACTGCTGTCTCTATTTGACTTTTAAATGTTGCTGGCTGACAGCTGATTTAATTGTGTATCAGTATTAAAGCTTCTGGGAAGTTTTTAGAAATTTAATTATTGTCAGGCACTGAGTATTAAAGTCAAATTTTGAAAAAAGAAAATGTAGTAGAAAAAGAACTGAAATCACTACTATTGAGATTTGCTCCTGACATTCGTTTGCAGCAATAAATTAATAAGCCAAGTAGCTGTCAAAATGGAAATTCAGTAGTCTGACCAGGACTCATCCTTTCTCCTGGGAAGGAGGTATGAGGAGATCCTTTTCTATCCCTTTCTTTCCCACCTCCTTGCCCTCCCTCCCTCCCTTCCACTCGCTTCCCCACCCGTCCTCCCTCCTTCCCACTCGCTTGCTTGCTCTTTCTGTCTCCTCCTGGTTTTCGTCTCCAAAGAAGGACACCCTTCTTACCAGTGCACAAGCCAAATTCAAGAGGCAAAATTGGTTCTGGCACACGATTAACTGCTGTACGTCTGGGTTTCCATGTCCGCTCAAAGAGGAGACTGGAGGCCGGGCTGGGGAGGCTAAATGATCTTTCTCTCTTTGCAGAAACACAGAGGCATTTCTTTCTCCCCATGCTTTTAGATGCTTCACCCTCATGTAGTTAAGACTGTCTAGTGTAAGGGTGTCCTGTCAAATATGGTAACTACAACAATCAAATGCAACTTTGGACATACATAATTAGTCTTGGGGCACGTTGTCTTTCTAGATGAAACGTAATGCTTTTAGTTTTGGTCAGCTTTTGTGTTTCAAGTTTCCTGTGCCAACAAGCTCAGCAGTGCAGAACATTTCCCCAACAGACACTAGTAAGCGTTCTTCCTTTTTTTAAATAAAGCTTCATCAATTGCCAATTTTGCTTTATTTTTTAAACTAAGTAAACATAAAGACATATTTTTGTTCAAGTAGAAAATTGCTAATGAGCAATGACCATTGCCACGAGAAGAATATTTTCCTCTTAGCTCCTTCCGATAACTCTGGGACTCTTTCTCAAGAGGAGACCTTTTTTGCTTTATCCCATTTATTTTCTTCTGTTTGCTTATGACTAACTGTAGAAGAAAGAGAGTGGGGAAGAGCACTTTTCTTGAGTTAAGAACCTTCCCTACTATTTCTTAACGATTTTTTTTGAAGTGGTGTATTGTCACTAATGGTACAAAGCTTGTCGTTTGTCACAGTAGGCTGTTCTGTTGCATGCCAGTGTTGTGTCGCTGCTGTGTGTTGCTTAGCAAGTTGTGTCCTGCACCCGACTGCTCTCATATCTTATTTCATCTGAGTTTTACTTAGATATCCAGACAGCCAATGTGTAGTGAATGAAACTGCTGTATTTTAGATGCTGCAGACTGTCAGTGGCATTACTCGAAAGATCCCTCCTTAATTGCATGATTAAATTGGCATTGGTTGTAATTTCTCAGAATTAATTAAGCGCATGCACCAATGTATTGATTGTAAGAAAAGAGATGGAGTGCTTATTTTTGATTGGATATTGCTTTTTTTCATACCAAAATGTCAAAAAGTTTGCACGTGAGGAATTACAGCAAATGCCGATAGTGCTGTGCCAAGCCATATCGATACCATCCTGTCCACTCCAAATTATTGATCACCAATATGGGGGTGGCCTGTTACATTTCTGAATTCTGCTCAAACTAAAGCTTGAAAACTGTGCACCTACTGGGGTAAAAGAGTGTTTTCACAGTCATATTTATTTCTTTGTTTTATTGCATCTGCTTACATGCCACTACTCCGTTCAATTCTGTTTTAATTTTCTTTTGATGGAGAATCAGGCACACAGTGTGCAGCTCTAATCCAGCTCGGAGAAAACACAAAGTTACATAGCACACTATTAAGTGAAAACTTAAAAACTCTTGAGTTTTAGTAGTGTGTTAGAAATCACTGCTAAATTGTATCTAAATATTACATATATTATTAAATCCTAATATTGTAAATTGCTGTGAATTGAAGAGATGATATTGTGAAGCTCTTTTAAGTTGTACATATTTCTTCTAAGAACCTATGCGGTTTTTTGAATAATTAATAACACAATGTTTCCACAATTCACAAATAATCATCAGTAGTTGCATATTTCTAAACTTGGGTTTCAAATTCTGTATTTATAGCATAGCTTTATTTTACTTTTAATTTTTTCTTTAGCTGTAGCTATTGCTGAAGATGTATTTTTGCAGAGGTGGTTACAGCTCCATCAGTCAAATCGGTCAATTTATGTGACCTACAAAAAAGATTAGGAAGAGAGAATTTACAAAGATGAGAGATTTAGCTATTTATTTTCGACATTTCATTTGCACATATGCTGCTCATGGTGATGTGCAGTCATTATTCTCATGAACGAGCAAGAGTAAGACCAGTTACACAATTGCACTGGAATGGTATTTTTAAAATATTTTTATAATCAAACTGCCTAGATTTCTTATGAAAGATAAGGTTCATATTCTGTCTAAAGCTAAAGTTACTGTTGAATAGTCTGTAAGTTTTAGGGCTCTTTTTTTTTTTTTTTTAAATGTCCACTTCTTTCTTTCTCATCTGCAGTAATGAAATGCTCTTGGATGATAGCCATGCACTATATTGTTTTGCTGAATTCCGTTGTTTTCTAACCTTAGCATCAACGAGATCCTCGGCTCAATGAAATTTTATTTCCCTTTTATGACACAAAAAGAGCAATGCAGATAATTGAGACATATGAGCCAGATGAAGACTTGAAGAGTAAAGGTAAATGTGGGAGGGAATTCAGTATTCACTGGTTTTAGGCATTTGGGGAATTTGTTCCAAAGCATCCAAACTTTTAAAACGGAGCTTATGGTCCTTGTGGTCAGGGGGCAAGCACTTGTGTGGCCGCCAAGTGAACTAGATCAGGAAATATGAACTGCTGAAAAATATCTCCCCCTCTCAAAACCAGTGATTTCTTAGGAGGATTATTTTCCTGATCCAGGTTACGGTGTGGCTAGAGACAGCCAGCCGGATACAAAATGGGAGAGGCTAGGATGGAGTAAATGGGGAACAACATGGAGACTCCTTCTGGCAACAAGGCAACATGCATGTGGCTACGGCCAAGGTCTCAGAGAGACTACAAAACCGTACAGATATTGTGTAAAAAACAAATTACCATGCGCATCATTGGATATGCATCCATCTTCATATAATCTGTATAGTGCTTGAGGGCAGCAGCCTGCTTTAGAACAGGGTATTTTACATGGGTGCATTGAAAAATGTTCTGCCTGAGCAAGAAGACTGCAGGAAGTGTCTCCAAGCCATTCTTGGGTTGCTCCTGTCCTGAGCTGCTATGAGTGTTGGAGGTGTCAGTGGTTGAACTTAGCCCCCAGTTCTTAGCTGTTCTGATGAAATAACTGTGTTGGGATCAACTACCGAAATTAAAAATGTTGCTATCCCCGTCTGTCCTCCTTGCCCGTTTGCTGGAAGAGGAGGAAACGCAGCCTTGCAAAGCCCGTAGACCTTCGGGCATCCTAACAGGACGCCACTTTCACTAGACATTTAGGTTAATTAAGAGAGCACTGGGGAAGCTGAAGAGCTTTTACACATCCGCTAGTGCTGCCCCTGCTGATGAAAGATGTGCAAATCAGGCAACACGAGGCAATATCTTAAACTGCTTCCGTAGAGCCCGAGGCAGCTCTGGCTCGGTGCTGCAGCCCCGTTGGGTCCCCCGTGTCCTCTTCTGCTGCTTTGCGGTCACAGGCGCTGACACCTGCAATGCCTTCCACAGCAACGCCTGCCCCTTTCGCTTTCTGTGGGCCGCTGGTTGGGAAGAGTTTACGGTTGTCTTCCCCAGTCTATGAACTTAAGGAGCCCTTCTGTAGCTGGGCGTATAGCTTTCACCATTCCTTAGGGTACTTTAGTCCTTTGGACCAAACCGCTAGAGGAAGACCTTGTACTGGACGTGCTACTCCAGACGCTGCGTTGTGTGCTGGATTGATAGGTTGCTCTTTTAGTTCTGTGAAAACGTGGACTTTCCAGGAATCATCTGGGAAAGAGGGAGATATTTTTCTTGTCTAGGAGTCATTTATAAGCGTTATGAGGATTTTCCACTCACAAGCAGCGTAGCTTAGTTCTTTCCCTCTCTACATGAAGTACAATTCTCCAAGTATTAATTAAGTGATTTTAGTAAACTCTACCCTTTTTTATTTTTTTAAAGGCACTCATCTGCAATTCCTCCTGATGCCAGTGTATTTTGCATATTTCCCAAAAGGAGGAAGGTGTACTGACGTAGCTGCCACCTGTTTAGGATGGAAGATGTAAAAATATTTTTTTACAAAGGTGGAAATTAATCTAGGACTGGAAAACAATGTTCAGTAATTCACAAAGAGGATTTTGCAAGCACCAGGCTGTAGCAAGGGAATGATACTGTCTTATTCTTTTAGCCAATAATTGAATCTTGGCTAATTATTTTGCTTCTTTCTTTGATTTATATTTCTAACAGGTTTTAAATAAATGTGGTAAACCTCCTCCAGGGATGCGGGTTATGGAGAGTACCAACAGAAGCATCCCCTTACAGTGTTCCTCCATTGATCATATTCCCTGATAGGGATTTTATCTCAGTGGAATCAGTAGGATAGAGAGATGGTTTAATGTAATAACATGTTGAACCTTAGCATGTAGAGAAGGCAAGAATATATCTCAGCAGTGGTTGTTCTCTGCAGTCTCTTTCCCCTTCTTAGATACAACTTTGCTGTTGAGCAAAATAATTAAGTTAAACAACTCTTTTTGCTAAATCGTGTAGTTTGAGAAAGAAGGCAGTAGCAGTAAGTGACTGACTCTTCCTCAGTTGTATTTCGGTAACAGAAGGAGTAAGGAAGGCTGAACAAGTTAATGCTGTGCAGTTTAGTAACCGGAGTCTGCTCAGGAACGCTACAAAAGCAAATTCCTCCACCTGGTCAGTGCGTGTCAAAAACAGAGAAGCCAGTCTGTTGGGCACGTAAAGCTCCGTTAAGTTGCTGGTGTCTCAGCCGTTGTCTGTCTAGAACGGCTGCTCAGCTGTCCCTTTTTTCCGCTAGATGACGCACTAGAAGTGCGTATCATCGAGATACTTTGTGCTTCTGCTTTTAAGTTCTCAGTGATCAACAAAATAAAAACATTCTTAAAATTGAAAATTCCATTTCACCCTCTTTTTCCCCTCTTCTGCCGAAAGTCAGAATCAGCTGAGAGCATTTGAATAAGACCTTCCAGAACAGTTCACCTCTGGCTGACACCAAGCACAGAAGATTTAAGCTCCAGTAGATGATTTTTTCAGAAAGCCAGGAGCAGAATGAAAAGCAGGATTGCGGGAGTTCTCTGTGTAAGAGAAAAGTTGTTTTAAACAAAATAAAAACAGGACTGCTCCAACCTGTGCCTTAACAATAGCTGAGTGTTCGAACATGACTTGAGGGAAAGCAATCTCCAAATTAGTGCCAGATAACTGTTCTCTGCAATGACTCCTTGTGAGTAACCTCTCCTTCCCTACCCCAGATCATTTTTCAGTCTCTTGGCCACTTAAAAACTGATACTGCAGTACTGATTATTCTTAACCTTGTTTTCATGAAAATTTATCCCTTGATTTATATTTTTTTTTACACTTTATGATGCATATAACAGCAGAGAAATAAGAGAAAAGTGTTACGAGTTCTGTCCTCTGAATTACTGTGTGACCCATGTTCGTTGTAGAAAATGGCTTGCTTTTCATCATAAAGGAATGAACCTGTATTTCAGATGGTAAACCTGCAGGTAGCTTAGATTTTCCGAATGCTTTGCAAATGAACACAGGCAAACGTTTTCAGGCACGCCCCCGCTTGTTTTTGTCAGCGGAGAACAGTCTGTGCACATGCTGCAAGCTGATTAACAGCCGTGTAGCACAGCTGGGGCAGGACTAAAGATCAAACTGGGGAGAAGAGTACCATAGGAGGTCACAAAGTTCCAGAGCTCAAAATTGTTGGGAGCATTCTGAGATGTCACTGCTTAGTTGCCTTCTTCACATCCTCTTGATGCCTTAGGTCTATTACGGTGAGTGCTGGACATCGGATATGGAGCTAGGTGGGCACCTGGTTGTTCTCTTTTGTTATTTGGGAACACAGTGGCAGATTTTGCAGCAGGGACGCAGTTGCTGGTCAGCTTGGAGCACTGGAAGGGGAGAGCTGCTGTTTGCTTGCAGAAGCCTGTGGAAACATAGTTTTTGCGCTAGGGTTCCTGCTCTGTGAGACACTCTGATTCCTCCCCGCTATAAATTTTTACTAGTAATCTGCCATGCTTTCTTCTTCCTTCTAGGTGTCATATCAAGTGATGGGTTTTGCAGATACTTGATGTCAGATGAAAATGCCCCAGTTTTCCTAGACCGTTTGGAATTATATCAAGAAATGGACCATCCTTTGGCTCATTATTTCATCAGTTCCTCTCACAATACATATTTAACAGGCAGGCAGTTTGGGGGCAAGTCTTCGGTGGAGATGTACAGACAAGTGCTTTTGGCTGGATGCAGGTTGGAAGCAGGAGATAACAGCCTTTGATATTTGTGGATCTCATACTTTAAACCTACATAATATACCTTGGTGGTGATATATTGCGTACTTTAATGTATAAATGTATTAGTGTAGTAAGTGAAAATACACATATTTCAGGTACTGTTTTTCTAACAAAAAACATTGAAAGACAGTGGAATGTAGAGACTGACGTCAGGAGAGAGGTTGTGAGAGAGGTAACAGAAGTTTGATCTCAAAATGATAACTCAGGAATTTCAGAGGACTTTCTGCTTTGTAATTAAGGAGTTTATATGTAAATGAGAATGAGTTTGTGATTTCCTGCTTAATTTCTTAACATACTGGAATGTGTCACAGTTAACCGAGTAAGAGAATAAGTTAGAAGAGTGTTACAGCGCTAAAAACATTATTATTCAGGTGTAAATATATTGAGCTGCACATAGTATATTTAAGGTAATATACCCAAAGTTATAAAAGCGGTCTGAAATTACACATGTGCAACTTGGAAGGAATGGTGTAATGCCCAAAACTGCTTTGTAACTTGTTGCTCTGAGCATCACTGCTCAGAACTTGTCCTGAGTAGCTCGCCTGGGCGGAAACACTAAGGAAGCTGACATCGTTCTTCTTGGATCTTTAGGTGTGTTGAGCTGGACTGTTGGGATGGCAAAGGTGAAGATCAAGAACCAATAATAACACATGGAAAAGCGATGTGTACGGATATTCTTTTCAAGGTAAATGCCTGACCTCTACACCTGGCGGTAAGCCCCAGCAGAACCCCGGCACAGGAATCCATGCAGGGCACCCTCCCCTCCTCATCACCCAGATGCTGCTCCCTTGTGACAGACCAACAAATCGCAGAGGCACCGTTTCTTGTCCCCAGGTCTTAGGGCTTATCTCTAACTCTCATCATATGCCCCTGTGTTATGTCTGCCTTTCCATGGAAACTGCAGAAAGCAGGCTTGCTTCTTTTGCTCCACATTTTCACGTCCCATGGCTCTTCGCACCACAGAATACCTGTCTTCTCCGTTGTCTGAGAAGTTCCTTAGCTGTGGGAGCGGCCTGAAGATGCAGGAGTTATTGTGGGAGTAGAAAATCTCCCTGGCAAGAGCAGCTGGCAGCAGATGCAGGGGTAGCGTTGATGGGTTCTGGGTGAAGCTGCCGTCGCTGCTGCAGGTGCAGTGAGGCCCCTGGTGGGCGCTGAGTCGGGGTTGTTGCGGGAGTACAGAGAAGAATGAGCGTAGTTTGTTCTACTTCTGGCTTCACTTGGCACGTTTGAGACTCAGCTTTGTATTTCTCGGGGTGGGGTGGAGAACAAAAAAAAAAATCTCTTTCATTATGATTGTAATTTGATCTGTTCTAATTTGAAATCCTATTATTGAATTTTAAAGGATGTCATTCAGGCAATTAAGGAAACAGCATTTGTTACATCAGAGTATCCGGTCATTCTTTCATTTGAAAATCACTGCAGGTATATAGTTCCCATTTTAATATTTTTTTTTTAATAGCGTGATGTATGAGAGAGATGATACAGCTCAAACCTCAAACAGGCTATAATTTGAGTACACTTGAAAACTGCATAGGGATATGCAGGTATACTGAATGTCACTTGGAAGAGACTATACTTTAATATACTAGTCGATCTTTATCTAGCGTAATAATGGCAATATTTTTGTCTGTGGTAAAGCTGTGAAATATATTTGGATGTTCCATTAGTTGTATGGGATTCAGTTAATCTACTTTTTTGGTCTTACTGAATTGATCTATGTCAGATAATAGGCTTTTATTGACGGTTTAATTACAGTAAAGTAATACTACTCAGTTGAGAGAAAGTGGGCAGTATATAATTTGGGATATCTACATTACTTAATATTATTCTGTTGTGCTGAGTAATAGTCATTTCTTTTTTGTATTAAAAAATTAACCAACATCATCTTTTCCAGCAAATATCAACAGTACAAGATGTCAAAATACTGTGAAGATCTTTTTGGAGATCTCCTGTTGAAGCAGCCTCTAGAAACACATCCAGTACGTTGTGTTCTGCCAGTCTTTTTATTTTTTTTATATTAGCTATATTTAACAGAGACGATAAACTGGAATCATATCACCTGTAGTGCTGTTCACTGCCAGTCCTGTGCTTTCAAAAATGACTAGTGATTTTGGGTGTCTTACGCTTTTTGGTACGAACTTGTCCTTATCTGACTTGTTTAATCTCTTCTGTACAGGGCTCTGGCGAGCAGCCTGGGGAAATCCATCCCCTTGATGTGTGACGTAATATCAGCACCTACACAAAATACACCACATACATTGTATTTGCAGGTCTTACATAACTCTGAAATTACCAGTCACTGTTGAAAACCAATTCATTATAAATTGCATGGTCTCAGCTGAGGAAAACCTCTTCTTTCAGCTGCACTTTGCATGCTTCATGCTCCAGATCAGGTCCCGCAGCCTAGGTGGCCCCCACTACTGCATTAAGAATTAAATTAAGCACGAAGAGTTCCCTGCGGTTTCATTTGGACTATCGAGTGCACTGTAATCTGCATGCACTTCACTCTCCTGCGTGGCAGGAGATAATAACAGCCACTCCTCCACAAACACGATATCTGAGACTTTAATAGCTTGTTAACCCAGTGCTTGCAGCTACTCCTCCAGGCCTTCCTTACTCTCCCGAGCAACGTGCTCGCTGTCTGCCAGCAGCCACCCGAAACATGCAGAGGCTCTTTAGCGCTATGGGGGGACCATGGCAAAGAGGACTCTGCCTTACCTTTCAGCGCCTGGCCATCTGACCCCTGCAAAGGGGCCTCCTGGCGTTATCATCTCTCGACCTGTGCTTTTCTTGGCAGGGACAGGAGTGCGCATGGCTTGGTGAAGCAGGTTGTTGCCCTGAAAAGCGCATCCCAGAGAGCTACACCTGTAGTGTGTGTAGCACCTTGCCGCATTCCTTACAAAAGCAGCTTTCAGGGAAGCCTGAAATAGAGCTGGCCAAAGGCTGCCATGCGGCTACTTCAGGGCGCAGAATTAAGCCTCAGCTGGCTGTGCTCTGTAGCACTACTGAGCCTTCTGCTTTTTGTGTCCTTTCCTCCTCGTGGGTGAATTCAGTCCCCAGCTGCTCACAAAGCAAATGTTGCAGAGAAGGCAGAAGGAACTTGGAAC
Source organism: Larus michahellis (assembly GCF_964199755.1). NCBI lineage: Eukaryota > Metazoa > Chordata > Aves > Charadriiformes > Laridae > Larus > Larus michahellis. The sequence goes on along the minus strand of NC_133898.1, from coordinate 7,879,890 downwards.
GCGTATTTTACGAGTGCTTGGTTTCTGATACCTCGACTGACTGAGGAGGGCAGACTTAAGAGAGACGCGGCACGGGCTGAAGCAGATTTGGTTTTAAGTAAAAGCAAATATTTATCCAGATGAGCATACAGCTATGCCCTGGGCCTGGGGATGCAGGCAGACTGGCATCCTGGAAGCCTGGGGATAAATGAGCTCTGCGGCACTGACATCTAGTGGAATTACAAGCCAAGCGCTCTCAGAAACAATTGTGTTTTCTCTTCATCCAACATACTGAAACTCCCATGACTGAGCTAGCCTGGTGGTTGGGGACAGTCACGACCCTCCTGCAAGGAGGTTTGCACCCATTCTCGTGAGGTTGGGTTGATTTGGTTGTGGTTGTTTTTTTCTGGGTTGTTATTTGTCACCTCTGCTGCTTTGGTTTCAAGTCGTGGTGATTTTTTTCTTTTGTTTCTGCATCTAGAATGCTGCTGCTGTGTAGCTCAGAGTTGGATTTAAGGATAAGGATAGCTGAACATTTATTACAAGAATTTTTTCTAGTCCTGGAAATATTTTCTTCTTCTGTGTCGCTTATGGTTCACTGGAAACCATGGTCTATTTATAGCAGCAACTCCCTGCATAATATTCTTAGCAAGCCTGAGTTGGGGAGGGTACTAATTACCATACCCAAATCTCTGTTTCTTAGCCTCAATGGTGTGATGGGGCTTAAATCAGAGGATTTTGTACTTTTCCTCTTTTCTCAATAATACGTTTTCTCCCCCAAACTGGAACAAACCTTTTAGTAGTACTTCCTTGTGAACGTGAAACTTGCCATTTGCCTTTCACAAATACTGAAGACGTGACCCTATAGCCCTGCTGGCAAAAATAGTCCTCATTACCTAGCTAAAGACTGGGTAGTTTTCCATTCACCGGTGCCAGCCCCTTTCTAGTCTGTAAGTGTGTGTGGGCCACCTCACTTGCGTTATTACAGCTTGAAGGGACCATAAAAGGTGACTTATTTAGAGATCAAATGATAACGGGCTAAACTGTGACTTGGACTGCGCGAGAGAGGGAAAGTAGGAAGTCCTCTGATGAAGAGTTGCAAGTGACATCCATGTCCACTGCAGGAGAGAGGGGGAGACCTTTTGACCAGGGCAGCTGAGGATGGCGTAGACTGGAGACCAATGTGCCGGCTTCAGCCAGCAACATTTACCTGAGCACAGCTTTCCCATGGGATAGGGAAGAAGCAGAGGAGAGAACATAGCTGCAGTCACACAACCTCCCAGGGCTGTGCCTGAGGTGGCACTGCTTGTTCACTGCCCCGTACCATTGCTGTCCTAAAGTCAAAATCCCACACAGGGACATAAAAAAGCTATCATTAAGTCTTTTCTTTAAATTATTTTACAGCTTGATCCAGGCAAAGCCTTACCTTCTCCTAATGACCTCAAAAGAAAGATTCTCATAAAGAATAAAAGGCTGAAACCTGAAGTAGAAAAAAGTAAGTAAAGCTTGTCAAATATTAAATGAAACAGAAGTCCAGATAGGTACGAATAGACTGTGTTACTAAATTTTCCAAATTGCTTGTACTTTAGTGTTGGAAGAAAATGAATTATATGTAAATGACATTTTGTTTGCCCTTGTGTTTCGTATGAGTGCCGGAGTCTCGGCCTTGATATTGGCATGTAGCTTAGGCATAGATAGCCCTAGAAATGTAATCCAGGGACTTTCATCAGATTGCTGGTTGAGCTAAAATATAATGCAGATAGAATCTCTTGTAAATTCTGCCTACACTGGTGTGTTTGCATTGCTGTGTTTTTCTAGGATAAGCATAAAATAAAATGGAATTTCAAATTGCCCTTCTGGCTGTTGTTGCCAGTTCTGATATTTATCTTTTTTCAGTAATAATAATGTTGCTGTATTAGTTTTCAGTATGGCTGTAGTGATAAACCCTGGTCCTTCTCCATTCAAAGATAAGCATGCAGACCTTCCACTGACTTCAGTCATACATGATTGTGTTCATACTGTCTAACTGAAATCCACATGGAAAAACAATTCAAAAATTCAAGCACTATGCCTCCATTTGCATAGATCAAGCACCACAAGATAGCTGTCTGTGTATTCTTTGAAGAATAATATGCTTGCTCCAAAAACCTTTGAATTCTGTGGAAATACTTTTCTTAACTTCGGGGAGCTTTGGATACAGCCCTTACTGACCACTTTTCAGGTCTGACAACAGAGGATGTCTAATGATGCTCTTACTCTGTAAAATCTTATTGCTCACTGAAAACTTAGAGAACCCTGTAAATAAAAGTAGCTCTCAGGATCAGAGAATAATTTATGATTGTTCTCATGGATTTCTTTGTTCTACAAATGTTCATGTCATGACTGATTTATTTTTATTTTTCTTATTAACAGAACAGCTTGATGCTCTGAAAAAGATGATGGAGGCTGGGGAAACTGCTGCTCCTGTAAATATCCTGGAGGACGATAATGAAGAAGAAATAGAAAGTGGTGAGGATTTCATAGAGAAGGGCTCTCAAACATTGCTTGTGGTAAATCAGTGGGCCGGCATGAGCAGCTGGGATACACGTTACCCACGTGCCCGTGGTCTGTGGCAGCAGCAGTAAGTCTGGGCTCAGTGGTGGACCATTTATACAGACCTCCAGCCTTACCATCTCATCTCAGATACATACCACAGCTGCTCCCGGCTCTGTGGCAGGCTGTGGTAGGAACGTGAGCTCAGTTGGTGGTACTAGTGGTAATTTTAACTTCTACGTACTGTTCAGAAATCATATTGGAGCAGCAACCAAGTCAGATTTTCGCTGTGTGTCTGTGAGAGTGGGAAGCTGTGATCTTTGCTTTGAAAATGGATTTTGTCACTATTTTTAATACTTGTGTCAACATCAGATTGGATTGTTGCATTATATTTTATAAGGTTAAAATGAGGGATAGGATTTTTCTTGACAAACTGCAGATATCTTCAGTATAAACATCTAGATCTGAGCCAGTGGTGTGGAATGTGTTCATGGCCAACACAGAAAAACAGACATATCTAGGGTGTGATTCACCTTGTTTGTTTTAAATGTCCACCTTCAGAAGGGGTAAATCATGCATTGCCTGCAAGCGTCTGTACCAAGGTACTGGCCTGTGACCCCTGTCATACTGAACATCCCAGCTTTAGCTTTACCCCTTGTGCCTCTCCTTGATTATTTTTTTTTGTATTTTTTTTTTTTTAACTAGCACAAAGCCACTGCTGTTGCAGTCAGTAGAGGTCCTCATGAAAGGTGTCCTTAGTGATCCAAATCTTGGTATCTGTCCTTGTGATCCTAAAAAAGACTGAAGTACAACAATTTTTTGGAGGCCGCTTGGTATCTTTCTTCAGGTGGTCAAGGAGCACTGAGGAGATTCTGTTGTTTTGCAGGCTGTTTTCCATTGGAATGCTTATTTCTAGTAGTGTCTTTATTGTGCTGTGTGTATTAATTATGTGCCGGACTATCAAGAGGCTCAAATAAGTATTTCCTAAAATTATTGTTTAAATCCGTATGAATAATGGTTTTGTGTTTGTAAGAGGCCTTTTAACTTCTTTGAGTAGACTAGGTTCTAATGGAAAATCACTGTAAAAGCAAATAAAAGTCATTCTCTATAGTGGGGGCACATAAGGAGCCTCTAACAATGCACGTGAAAAGCCTGGACACCAGCAACTTTTTACATCCTTACTTAAAGAACTCTGTCTTCATATCTTGTTATTTCCCCAAGCCTGTTGGTTTTGGTTTTTTTACACTTTTGCTAAGCAAATTACTGATTCCTTCAAAAATACAATAAGTAGCATTTCTGTTACTAACCATGTAAAAGCTGTAGGAATCTCAGGCCTTTAGGTGCAATTACTACTAATTCTTGGAAATCCAATACCCTGGATTTAATTTCTGTTTTTAAAAAATGCCAAAAGCAAACCTGTGTTTTCAACTGTCATTTGTTTCATGTCTCACACAAAACCAGTAGTTCCTTTTTCTTTTCTGTGCAGCTGACCAGGAAGAAGAAGCTCATCCAGAGTACAAATTTGGAAGTGACCTTACTGTAGACGATTACAGTCAAAAAGAAGCTGTTGCCATCAGTGTCAAAAAGGTGGGATTACTTCTTATACATATTTCTTTGGAAGCTTTTCATGGAGATGGGTGTAGAAGACACTCTGTTCTGTGGAAGCATCACAGCACCTATTGTCAGAAGAGTCAAACCCTAGATCTTCACCAGATTCCTAGCCTTTAGGTTGATGAGAAGACAAAATTTTGTAGCCAAAAATATTTGCTGCTTGTTCATGCAGAATGCTCATTGAGGAAACAGAATCGGTATGTAGGGAAACAGTATACAAGTGGAGGATTTGATCAAAAATACTAATTAAAGGCAGCAAGCAGTCTCCTGCTCCTATTATTTTTTTTTTTATAACTTTGCATCCCAGTTGCAGAGCCCGAATACGAGGTGGATTAACTTCCTTGCTCAACAATGGTTTTTGTAAGGCTGCATCCTGTGTCTTCATTACAGGGATTCCCTGGGGCAGTTTTTATTGTTAATTCCTAGGGTAGGCTCCACCTATGGCAATGAAGGCAAAACAGGACAATGGTTCCGCAGTGGGGTGGTCTGGCGGTGGGGCTATAGCAGGGAGCTAGCTGGCAGGCAGGGGAGCAGTCGCCTTTATTCCACCAATACAAGGTTTAGTACAGTTTATCAGTCTGTGCTCAGCAACTTGAATATTACTTGACAGCAATCAGATACAGAATATTGGAATTCAAAACGAAGCCTGCTCTGGCACTGAAGGCGTTATTGCTGCTTGCTACAGAAAAGCAAAACCACATGTGAGCGCTAAGTTTCCTTATCAGAAGTATTTTGGCTACTTCTTCTCTCCTGCCTGGCTACCTTTGGATCTTACCCCAGGCAGAAGTATAGGTATGGAAAATCTCTCATAGCGCAGATTGCCCTTGGCAGTATGTCTCTTAGCAGTATCACCGAGACATCGGGCCTGCCTTCTTGGTATCTCTTCAAGTCAACATCTTTGCTTCTTCAGGACTTTTATGAATCCTCCCACTGAAGTATTGTTTAACTTCTTTGCTCTAGGGCTGGTTTTACTTCCTAAGTTAGCTGGTCCTCAGCTGCCTGAGTGTTTTGGGGTTTTTTTTCAGATCAGTCACTCATCCTCAGCATAAGCCCTTGGGTAACTTCTCTGCTTCTTTGCTGATCAGTGACTTATTCCTTAGGAACGGACGTTCAGTGCCAAGTCAACATTTATCTGTCTGAGATTCTCAGTAGTGGCAGCTTGTAATTGAAGACAGACAGCAGACTGTCCCGTTGCAAATGACATCTTGAGATAGGCCTTTTCCAAATGTGGCCATTTAAAGCACACTTTACAGCAGTCTTAACCCTTAAGTTTTCAGAGCGTGGGCCCTTTGCATATCCAGATCAGATGATGTTTTGTGCGGTCTGGGTGTGTCATTCTTTCATTCTTCTCTGAAACTTCCTATCCCCGGCACCTAGTGATAGCACTGGTTTGGGCTCAACTGTCTGGCATCCTTCCTCCTATTCTCATTGCTAGCCAGCTGTTGAATTTCATATCTTGTATACCCAGATTTGAAAGAAATGCAAATTTTTGCAAATGTACGGGACAGGCGAGCCACACAGAAAGGGTATACTTACCTCTAAATGCAATAACTTTTTGAGGATTGAGTATTTTTTTTTCTTACTGTGAGTGTTTCATATTGCTTTTTCTTTGGTAATGTATATATATTTTTTTCCCTTAGGCTGTTGAAGATTCTGAGCAAGAAAACAGTAAAAAGGTGACACATAGGATGTTATATAGTTTGTTTTATTGCTTTACATATAACATACTTATTACTTACCATGCATTCTTAGTGGTTTAACAATTTTATGCAGTTTCACTGCACCTATAGAGTATTTTTGAAAGACAGGAGTGCAAGACTTCTGCCTCCTTAGAAGTGTCTGATCTCAGTCTCCAATGAGATGCGCTGGGAAACAGCAGTTCTTTGAATGGTGTTGAGATGTATCATCCCTGCTTCTTTTTTTTCCTCTTCCTTTACCCTGACTGCACTTTGTTTTCCTCTCTCTTTTTCCTCCTTTTGCTTTCCCTTGGGACTTCTACATTTATCTTCTCCCAGGAATCCCTTCTGTAAGACTCTTCCCGCCTCCTTCCACTCTTCTCCTTCCTTCTCTTCTCTCATTAAAGCTGCTCCTTTTCCTAACCACTCTTTGTTTCAGTCTGTGTTGTTTTCTAAGTGGTTTCTGCTTCTTTTCTTGAGGGGTGGGGAGGTGTAAATAACCTAGAGAGACCAACTTTTCCCCATTGTTTTCTCTAGCCCCTAAAAGGATCATGTGCTGTTGTAACCATTCCTTCGTTTCCCTAGGCTTTACGAAACATTCCATCCTTATTCCTTTCTGATTCATAGTTTTAAAGTTGTGAACACTGCAAAGAGTATAGCCCGTTTGCTCTAAAAATTATGGGTCTGCAAGTAAATAAGATAAAATCAATGACGAGTAGGTTGTCTTAGAATGTTGTCTTAGAGCTAGTGTGTCAGTCCTACAGCTATAGTCTGCAGCGTGCTATTGCCTTGGCCCTAAGGCATGCATAATCCCAGGCACGCATAATCCCCTTTGACTTCCTTTTCACTGTGATTCATTACTTAAACATTTAGGGATGAAGATAGTAAAATACGATTAGCAATTCTGAGCAGTCGGCAGGAGGCACATTGAAGGAACCTGTTTTTTAGAAGATGGGTGCTCAGTTCTTCCTGAATTATTGACCTTCCAAAAATGAAGACACTGAAAAGGACTAGGTCCTTTGAAGAAATTTGGCCTTAATTTGATCTAAACAAATCTTAACAAATATGGAGCTGGTAACAAAAAAATGCCTGTATTCTACTAATAAAGGGATGTACCATTTGGCATATTTAGGGAACAGATCTGTGAATCCTCAATATGCGGATTCCTGAAAAGCCGTGGGTTGAGCCCTGGTGATCAGCATCAAAATTTCATGGGCCACTGGAAGTTTACTTCAGTCTAAAATGCACACAAAACCACCTGCGTGCACCTGGACGCATTCTGAGAATTCTATGCAGTCAGAAAACGACGTTCCTTGCGACTCTAATTGTCTTATCATATCAGGGTATAAAGTGTTTCACTTCACATGGAATTAATTTTTTGAAATGTGTCCGCACTGTATGGCAGGTAGAGGTAGATACCCATAATGCTGGCAAGTAGTTCCATGTTTCCATTACTCTCCCATCTCCTGAGTAAATGAGTTGCAGTAGCGTAGGTACGGTGACCCCCATGCTTCCGTGCTGTAATGCTGTTAGGCACGCTGAGGCTTACTGCCCCAGAAAGGGCTGTGCAGCGCGTCCTCCTCTTCGCTACTTCCTGATACAACAGCGGAGGAGAACTTTCTGACAAACATGGGTTGCATTCTGAAAATAAAAAGTGGTACTGTGAGAATTTTTGAATATACTTAGTAATTCCTTGTGGAAATTCACTGTCAGCCTACAGTCGGTTAAATTTTTTGGTAACTGGCTCACTTGTAGGAGCACAAGAAAAAAGTTCGGGGGAAAAATGCCATGAACAGTAAGCCTTGCGGAGTTTGCTTAGATTGACAGAGGTCTTTCTTTTTCTTTCTTTTAGTGAAAAGAACATGTTTAAAACTGGTTTAGGGAAAGGAAGAAGTTGGACAGGTAGATCCACATTAGAAGCGCTTCCTATTGTGGGTTTTTGAGATACTTGTAGAAAACTTTGGAAGTTCTGTTGTAGATATAGCGCATCCTTTTCGTGAATGATGGATTCAGATTTTTTATCATTTTATGTGGCCAGGAATATGAGCTTGGTACTTTGTCTCTTGTTGGTCTGGTGACATCTGTTTGTCCAATGAAGGTTGTAATCCCTATATTTTGGGGTGCTTTTAGTAGTAAACATTAGCAATTGAACCTATTTGTGTTTTGATGTTGAGAAAGTTCTACCCGGTACCAAGTGTGCGTTACTCCACCGCAGTTGCTGTGGGAAAATGTATTAAATTGCAATTCTTAGGAATTTATTTGACAAAGATAGATCATTATCTCCCACCATTGTTCAGTCCGTTGTAATATTTATCTTTTATCCCAAAGTTATCCTACTAACATCATGTAATATTTACCCACTGTTTAGGAGCTTTTCTATCGTCAGTCCTCTTGCATGCATCCTGTAACATTGAGAGTGTCTGGTGCATATATCAGTAAGAAAACAAATCCCAATTTGTGACATTAAATTTCCACTTTTCTTGTTTTAAATTGCGCTTTCTTTAACTTTCTGCAGATTTGGGTATAATTTTGTATCGCATGTGAAAATTCCAACGATAGTGTGTGCACACACAGGTTGTGATTATTCTTTTTAATGTGTTTTCAGGGTTTAGTAACTGTTGAAGATGAACAAGCGTGGATGGCATCTTACAAATATGTAGGTGCCACAACCAATATACATCCATATTTATCAACAATGGTCAACTATGCTCAACCTGTAAAATTTCAAGGTTTCGATGTAGCAGAAGGTAACATAAAAGGTTGAATGAAATAAAAGTATTTGTCTGCTTATTCTAGGTAGTTTTTTAATCTCTACATTTCCTGAGTTTAGAAATGGCATAAGACTTTCATAGTTTAATGACCATCATCAGCATATTTTTAGATCTCTGTTTCCTTGAATGTAAAGTTAGCATGTTATTCCATTGGTCATCCACACGGAGTCACTAAATTACTGGGAGAATGTGAAGCTGTTGAAGTCGATTATATTCTAGAGACCTTTCCAACTAAACTGCTTTTTTCAGTTCGTCTTTCTGTAAGGTAAGGTGAGTGTGATTGTCGCAGTGGTCAGCGGTTAGCTGATGCTTTCGTCTTGCACACTAGGTGATTTATCATGTTGTTTAGCCTTATCTAGCCACGCGACACAGGCTCTGAATAGCAATATTATCCTAAACAAAAAATGAAAAGTTTTGTCAATTGCCCAGGAAGTGAAAGAAAAAGGCAAGTCAGAAATATTATGGAATATCTCCCGTATAATTTGATTCTATGAGTGACAGATAAAGGGGAAACAGAGCGGAATTTGCTATATCCTGCTATTACATGTAGTGCATGGTTTTTAATTTTGATTTGTCATTACACAAGTTTTTTAAAATGTCTTGTCTTTTCTTTCTAGAACGTAATATTCATCATAATATGTCCTCTTTCAATGAATCAGTCGGACTAGGGTATTTGAAGACCCATGCCATTGAGTTTGTGAAGTATCCTTTCGCCTCCTCATACCGCTTCTCTCCTAATGCTACAAATAAACCAGTGTACCTTTCTAGGTTCATAGTGTTCCACGTCTATAAAGGAAAAGGGAAAGTAGCCCATAGGGTGAGAAACAGTAATATTAATGTAAGAAATATTGAAGATACCAGGATATGACCATACATTTCTATGATGCTTTTATTTCATTTGCCTTGATGAATTATACAGTTATAATAAACGACAAATGAGTCGGATATACCCAAAGGGAGGCCGAGTGGATTCCAGTAATTACATGCCTCAAATTTTCTGGAACGCTGGCTGCCAGATGGTCTCACTGAACTATCAGACCCCAGGTAGGCAGCAACGACCAGTGAACCTCAATCCTAAAGAATGGCTTGGGCAGGAACTCTCAAACAGATGCCATGGGTTTGCTTCTGGCATTTTTTGAGGAAACAGACATATGGCGAAATAATACAGTGGGGTGGAATTATGGAAGCGTAAGAAAAGGAGCAATAAAAAAAGCCATACATAGAAGGAAAATTCAGTCCCCTTTCATGGAAAAATAATAGAGTACTGTAACTTCTCACATAAATGATAATGTTTTATTAATAAAAGGTATTAATTAACAGGGAAAACACTGTTTTCACAAAACACAGCCTTGGGCACAGTTGGGTGCATGTCTGCAAAGTAAAGATGAAGGAGTGTACAAATTAAGATGGCAAAAAAGGAATGACTGCGTGCCAAATGCATTTCTGGACCAGTTATTGTGAAGTGTTAAAGAGTCATGTGTTCAGCATCCGAGAATGGGGTCTGAGATCCCAGCTGAGAGAGTGATGCCAGGGAATGTAAATGCCTCTCCACAACGTAAATTTAGAGGAGATGTATTGTTCCTGTTCAGTGAAGGTGTGAGTGTAACTAACAGGGTAGGGGGGTTTATTGTTTTGTTTATTTTAAATTAATCTAGGAATGTCTTCCCTCATGTACATAATAGAGCAGTTTTTTCTGTTTTCTTTCTCTAGCCGCGATAGTGCTTCTGTGCTCGCTTGGGGTTTTTTGTGGTTCCCCCCTGAACGGTGTCTCTGGTACTGCAGACGCTCCTAATGATCATAGCTGTCCTGCAAAGCTTTGCGCTGATTTCACTTGCTGACGAAGCAAGAGAAAGCTGTACCGGAGAACACTGCTTGTAAAGCACTCCCCTGGGCACGGTGCGGAGCTTGGAGCAGATACGCAAGCTTCACTCGGCTCCCCATGCGGCCTCTGCCCACTGCATCTCGTTCTCAGCCCCTTTGTATTGCAAAATAAGAAGGGTAATTGTATAATTGGAAGTGAGCAGCTTTCCTGTATTAGTCTTCTATGATCCAACTGTGCTGTCAGGCTGAAGAACAGTTGAGGAAACACAAGTGAAGGCTGCCCAGTAAAGCAAATAATAACTGATATGAGCATATGAGAATCTTGTCTTTTGTGTAACAGAGAATGTATTTTGTTCCCTTTTGAAGGTAGAGTCTGTGGGGCAAGAGAATACCTCTGTTATCACTAAACAAGGATATTGTATTTCAGTGTAATTGGAAACCTGCAGGAAAACATTTTATTTTTTACAAAGTTTGGGAGAGGGTTGGATGGGAGCAGGGTTATTATCTGTTTACCATTTGTCCTTACATACACGTGCCATAATAATGCATTGAATAAAACTCAGATGCTTTAAATGTTGAAACTAGGCAATGCTGCTGGGATCTTTGTGGTTTCTTTTAGTGGTATTTTATTCAATTAAGCCTGTAGAAAACCAGTGTGATATTCATCTCGCCTTCTTTAAGCCATCAGGATACAGACAGCTTCATTGGATGTGGTTGTCTATGGTCATTGTAGAGAAACACATACTGCTGGGATGTCTCATCTAGTATATTTTATAAGTTTGCCTTAGACTGAGATGAACTGCACTGTTAAAGTGCCTGTAACCCTACGTTATTCAAAGCGATTGTAGATCACTAGCAGACACTGAGACATCTATACCGTAGGTAGAAAAGTTAGATGATGGAAGTCCCATCCCAGGCACTAAACATGACCACAGCCTGATGCTTCTCTGCCTACTGTGTGCGTGTCAATTCGGGGAGAGACTATTTTCTGAGCACGGCACAGACTTCAGCTGGGTTGATAAAGCTGTTCCTACTGTGAAGAAATCTGAAGTTTTCCTACTGCTTCCCTTTATTTCTTAAATGTTTGTGTTGTGTATGCATTAAATTTCGTTTTTGTTTAAACTGACAATTCTGGACAAACAGTCATATTTTCTAAAAAGGACTGTTCATGATCTGCTTTTTCAGAAGGAAAGATAGTAATTTTTTTCACTCTTGACAGATTTAGCAATGCAGTTGAATCAAGGAAAATTTGAATATAATGGATCATGCGGGTGAGTGATATGATTTAAACTGTTGTCGCTGTGTATCGGAATTCTTTACTATGGTTTTAATAAAATTTTATCACAATTAATTATGTGTTACAAAATAAAAACGGGATGCTAGGTGAAGAGTAGAAATTAGCAGAATTCAGGGAGAATTATCCCCTGCAAGGAAGTACTCTGATGAATAATGTTTTTTAATTAAGACCAGATTTTAAAGGTGAGATAGAAGAGGCTTTGTGTGCAAATTATGAAGAAGATCATGAGTGCCATACACAGCTATTTAAATGCATCTTCAGCTTCTGTTCTCAATCTTTCTTTGAAGATATGCCTCAGAAGGGAAATTCATTGCACAGTTCACAGAACTGCCGAATTTACTGGGACAAGTTGAGTCTTAATACTAACGGAACAGTTTTCTAATCTGTGTACTTTAGTTGGAGAGCAGATTTCACAGAGAATACTGAAGTGTTTCGTCTTTCCAAGTTCCTGCTCATGACTTTTGCATGAAAAAGGATGGGATGCTCAAGTGATGTTGATAGGTTTTTCTCAAACGTTGAGTTTATACCTTAATAGGATAGGCTGATCATTAGCATCAAGAGAAAGGAGAAGTTTGATGAATTAGAGGAAATGACAGTCCAGAAACACATTAAAAACTGCAAACTCATCCTGGGAAGAAACAACTCTTTTACTAACGCAAGTCTTATTTAGAAAGGAAATCTGAGTAAATGAAGCTCGGTGAAGTTCCTCATCTGCAGAATGGGCAGCGCAGTGCTTTGCCGCTCCATGCCTTTATTTCAGTTGTGAGTTCTCTCTTGGGTTTGATGCAGGTGCAGTCTCTGGTCATTTCAGTCAGAATAACAAAAAGAGCAGAAAGCCAAAGCTTTTTTTTTTTTTTTTTTTTTTTTTTTATGGCAGGGTGTGATTCCTTTCTTGTTTGACCCACAAGCCAAGCCTAGTAAAAGAGCACGTGTGCGTTCTTGCCAAATGCTCATTATCAACTAAACGACTTGATTCTTCTGTCAGTCTTCTGGTATTACAGTAATACAGTGGTATATTTTTATGTGCATTATAAATACGGTGCCATTTCAGTCACAGAAAACATGCAGGGCAATGAAAATTTTTAAAAAGACGCATTTCCTTCTGTCTGTACTCTTTTTTTCTCTGATTTACAGTTTTCATCCTGGTAAAACAAGAATTGAGTCAGTGGCTTCAGCATTTTTTATTTCAGCAGGCCTGAAGCAGAGGCTAAGGATGTTTCTGATAGTTCCCTTCTGCCCATAAACTACTTAAAATTAATAAAATATTATGAAATCACATACATTTATAATGTAAGAAAAATGAGGAATACTACTTTCCTAAGCAGAAGCCACGTTATGAAAAAATGGGAGAAAACATTGACATTCTTTCCATTGGAATTTTTCTGAATCCTGTCTAGGCCTTTATAACATTGTGTACCAGTGATTCACTGAAGAGACTAAAGGCGGATAAAATGTCGTCTTCTAGCGGCTGTTGTCTGTCAGGGCTGCAAAATTAGCAAGATGACCCCGGTTACACATTTTCTTCCACCAGTGGAAGAGAACCCCCGTCATGTGTAGCACAGCATTTCTGGGATCAACTGTTTCATTTTGATGGCAGAATCCTTGGATTTTGATTCATCAGAGCACGTATTGGCTTCATTGATATGTTGATCCAGTGTATAGTCCTCAGGGATGTGTTGTAAGTGTTATTATGGTACTACCTTTCATGCTACTATAATTAACAATCTGTCAGCACTGACATTATCAGCTGTTTCCCCCAAGGTTTTATAACCGAGATGAAAAAATTAGCTTCCAGCTGAAATTTATCGTATGAGTCTTGACTCTGGAACTGCTTCGTTTAAAAAAATAAAATTGAATAATCCCTCTGTATTTTTCCGAAGTGTTAAAGAACTAAAACAAACGAGAGCGTCTACTTTTTATTGTATGATAACTCACTGTGTTTTTAAAATGTATTGTTGAATTATTTTGCAATGTCTTTGTTTATACTACATTAATTTTCGTCTTGAAATACAGGGTTGGTTTCATCTCTCAGTATCCGGTAATTCAAAATTAAGATTAACATTTATCCGTATTCTAGACAACCATGATATTTCCATTTACTTCCTTACACTTGCAGCTGGAATGATAGGCTGTGTTTTACAGTGCTGTAGGAGACATCCATTTTATTTGTATTTAATACAGTTTTAATTTCCACACAAGAATAATGTTGTTGTTCTTTTTCTTGAAATAAGGTATCTACTTAAACCAGATTTCATGCGACGACCAGATCGAACGTTTGACCCTTTCTCTGAAACTCCTGTAGATGGTGTAATTGCTGCAACATGTTCCGTACAGGTAAAACAGCAACAGACAAACTTCTGTCATCTTACCACATCAAAATCACATTTAAATGTCGACAGAAATAGGATATCTACAGAAAATGTGCTTAGATTGTGTGGATTTCATCAAATTCCTTCCTTTTTTTTATTGCTGGCTAAGGCGTCTATATTTATCTATATTTACTTGATCTGAGCGGAACATCATAGAATTAGAAATGGTTTGTTATTACACATTATCACTGAATTTTAAACACCCTCGTGCTCTTTTTGAATTACATCAGCCCACACAAATGAATAAATGAGTGAAGTTCATTTCTGTGGCCAGTATGAAATTGTACAAACAGCGCTTGTCACCATAGAGGAAGGAGGAACATGGGCACACATGGACGGGATATTTTCAAAGTAAGCAGAGAAAAATGGTTCATGTGATGACGTCCTTACTTTGGAGTTATCTGGGTGTAACAAAGTCACTAAAACTTCTGTTGTAATTCTAAAGCATGGTTATCTATCACATTTTGGAAGGAGGCTGACAATTGTAAAATCTATTTTGTGACTTGACGCTCTACTCTCTTTGCTCAAACACCCTCTGTGCAGCTTAACAAAAGGCTTCAACTTTCAGTTACCGCTGTCGATGTGCAGCGTGGAAATTTGAAACTCTCTCCGACCAAGAGTTCATTGCGCATTCTAGACATTTAACTAAGTTTCATTTGCACCTCCAGAAGAACAAAACCTTTTTATTGTTTTTTCTTTTCTTTGATGTTAATGGTAGTACAATCCCTCCAAGAAGGAAGTTGGATCTGGTGGAGAGAACATAAGTTCTAAATATCACAAGAGAGAGTTCTTAGATCACATATTTTGCCACTTCCTCTTCTTGTGTGACTAAAACTAGTATCAAATTCCGTGTAAATTCTATTATTAAGGAGTTGAGTGGACTGAAGCCAGCGATGGTACCCCTCAGCCACTTAACTTTTCACATTGTTCCCTGGAAGAATGTTAGATCATGAAAAGAAAAGGACTCAAAATGAGCTTAGGTCTGTGAAATCATGTTTCAGTTTTTTTCTTCCCTCCTTGATCATAGTAACGAAAACATTAGCTGTATTTTTAAGTACTGGATCATCTTGATGGAATAAACATTTTTCCCTGGAGTAATCACCTGCTGTGGCTAGATTAATCTTGACTTGGAGTAAAATTGCAACAAATCTTCATATACATAACAATATGGAGGAGTCGTGTGGGTTTATTGTTTGTTTGCTTTTAAGCATCCTACACTTCCCAGACACATCATATGGAATTAGACTGACGTGATTAGTTTAAAACCTTTACCTAAGTGAAGGCAGAGCAATAGCTTCCTTTCACCTCTTTGTAGTCAAGACGTATAATGGATGACAGCACTTCTGAACGGGAAGTTTAAAGTTGCAGAATAGCAGTGCCCAATTCTGGTTGGTTTATTCAGTGTTTTTCGGTAATATAGTGAACGCATCTGTGAGACATGGGCTAATTGGGCTGATTGACTTACAACCGTTAATACCATAGCACAATGAGCGCAGTCATTTCAAATTAAGGATATATTTAAGGTCTTATCACAAAAGCTTTTCTAAAGAAATGCAATTTTAGCACTGAATATACCGTTTCCATATGATTAAATAAATACACCTGTTCTGTATAAAGCGTTTTTCAGAGTGCTGTCAATAAAAAAAATACCAGTATTTCTGGTATTCATAAAATGCTGTGTACTACATATGGCTTTTCCTTACTGCTCTGTTACTATCTTGCAGGTAATATCTGGTCAGTTCTTATCAGACAAAAAAATCGGTACGTATGTAGAAGTGGATATGTATGGTTTACCCACGGACACGATACGTAAAGAATTTCGAACGCGCATGGTGATGAACAATGGTCTGAACCCTGTTTACAATGAAGAATCATTTGTATTTCGAAAGGTAGGATACTTGGAAAGCACGGTTTGTGGTTGCTTGCCCTTTTGCACATGAGCATCCTTGCTCACTTGAGCCACCCCTCCCTGCTTCAGTCTGACTGCTCCCATGAATAAGTACTGCTCCCATGACAAAGGGTTTGTAGGGTTCCTGTTTACTACAGTAAACAAGCTAAAGCTGAAATAAGCTTTCAAGAGGTTGCTGAGTTTTGTTTTTTTTAATTTTGCTTTGTTTTATTTTTGTAATGGATAACCTCTGTAGCTGTCACATGATTTTTTTTTTTTTGTTTGTTTCTGTTTGGCTTTTCCCTCCCCTTTGCTTCCTCCTCCCACTTGGAGGTAGCCACCTCCTCCGTGGCCATGCCTGTGTTCAAGGTATGCAGTCTGCCCAGAATGAGCCCCCGCTGGTGGACACCATCATTCCTTGGAGATTTCTTCTTCCCTGCCTTGGCAGTGGCTGCTATCTTGCACTGTTCCTTCAGCCCAGAGGGCAGGTGAGATGCTGCATCCAAAGCTAAGGTCAATGTTATTACATGGAAAAGTTGGAAGGGTGCTGTGTTCCTCAGATGTGTTGCCAGCTCCCTCCTTCAGTAGTCCATGTGCATCATGTACCTTTTTCTTTTTTTCTTTTTTTTTTTTTTTTTTTTTAATAACAAAAGAAAAACAAACCTTTTTTTCTTGGTATGGGGGATTTAAAGAGAGAGATCAGTCATCCGTGTTCAGTTTTTATCTCTCAGTCTCTCTATATATGATACACATATATATTTTTTTTTTATTATTTTTTTTTCTGTCGGCTGGAGTTTCATCCAGACTACGTGTGTTGGCAGTGCCGTCTTTGGTAACGTCTGTTTCGCTTACACCTGTTTTGTTGTCATGCAGAATTGTTGCTCTTTTATTCCAAAGTGACAGACCTTGCCGAGTGGTGATAACACTTCACACTTGGGCCTATTCCACACGTAATCTGCTTTTGTAATAGTATAACCAGTTTCTAGTAGAAATGTAGTTAATGCAAGAGGTTTTTCTGGACTCCAGTATATTCCATAATGAGTGTGACTTCCAGTGCTTTTCTCTGTATGTGAGGAGGCACAGGGAAGATGCTTAGGTACAATGACAGGCGATGGTGTTGCCCATGGCTTCCTGGCCATATGGCCAGCATCTGCTGCTTTCTCATTTCTTAAATCAAAAGGCCAGTAAACTACAGGGTACACACAGCTTCAGTCGGAAAGGAGGGTACCTGTGTATCGTGGCACGGGTACAGTGGCTGATGCCAGTGTTCCTCAGACTTTCTGCTTTACTCCGCAATGAACAATTACACGGTCACACATTCTCTTGAATAACTCATCATACAAGTCAGCCAAGAGATTAATTTTCTTCATCTCAGGACCTTACCGTATCAGGCTTAGCATTATAATCAAGACATACATTGATGACCAAGCAGATGAGTGGCATAAACACAGCAGGAACAGTTCCTCTAGTTGGAGGAAGTGAAAGCGTGGGGGGGCACCATGCTAAAAAGTCATGAGGGTGGAAGTGCCTACCAGGATACCATAGAACAAATCAATGGAGAGGGAACGATAAACTTCTTAGTCCCTGCTCCTGATCCCTAGCAAATCTGTATCGGAGCCCATAATGTAATGAAAGATGTGCCGATCTGTGGCCTGTAGAGGAGAGATTTTACCCCCCCCCTATTTGGGTTACAGCGTTCTCCTCAAGCTGATATTTAATCCTACACAGTTGCTCTCAGGTAATGTGTTTAACTGTTCTTCTGTCATGTTTTCTTGTTTTTATTTTAATTAAAATAAAGCTTCAGTTGTTCTAACCAAGTTCTGTGTTGTCACTCTGTTGTGTAAGGGGGAGGAGGGGGTGAGTGCTGGTGGTAACCTGTGCTGGGACTTCGAAGTTATAATCCAGTAGAGCAGCATACCCGTGAACAGCTGAGGTGGGTTCAGAGGCCAAAAGCGTACTTTATTTTGTGCCCCTCTGAGACTGAAAATGAAAGTGGCAGGGGGAAAGCCTAAGGGATGTAGCAGACGCAGTTTATTTCGGTCTTCCCATTTGTCCCGTAAGCATCGATGAATAGAGCCAGGTAGGGAAGGAGTGGGAAGACCTTTCCCGGAGCAGAGTTGAGGCAGGCTGGCGGAGAGGCTGCACCCCTTGGGCAGGCTGTCTTCTCCCCCTTCCCGGCACAGGGGCAGCACCTTTGTTCCAGGGAAGGCAGGGGATTTTTTTATTACTGTTTTTGGTTGGTCCCGATGGGGGCTGACAGATGCAGATAGCTGGCAGCATCCCTGCCCACCACGCATACCGTGTACCCTTCACGTCCTGAGGCACAGCACACGCAGTTCTGCTGGCAGCACGCCGTCCCAGCAGGTCTGTCACCCCGGCCTGCCCTCCTCTGTCATCTTCTCCCCTTTGCAGGACCCGTAGTTCAACATGAGATCCCCATCAGCTTGTACTTGCGCTCTTTCTATTCTTTGCTGCCCTTTTGGATACATCCCCAATCCCGTCTGTCCTGGTTCCTCCTGATTCGGCAGTATCTACCCTTTGATTGCCACTCTATCTGTCATTTCCCAGGTAGTACTTACCTGCCTTCTTATCCATATCTTCAGTAATGAAAAATAAATATGCAAAATATTTAGCTAGTGTAACTCTAAGCTGCGGGATTTGCATATTCTGAAATCTGCCCATTATTTAGGGTGGAAAAAAAGCTTTTCTAGGAAACGTTCATCTCAACTTGCGCAGTTTGCAGGGAATGACGTTTTCTTACAGTGATGATAGTCTGTTTCTGGCATCCAAAGTGAATGGTTCAAACATGGGAAGGTGGGAAGGGTGCCTACTGTATTAGAGTCATTGAATTTCTTCATTTTATGGCTTTCCAGGTTATTCTCCCGGATCTCGCCGTCCTGAGGATAGCGGTGTATGATGACAATAATAAGTTGATTGGTCAGAGGATCCTGCCTCTGGATGGTCTGCAAGCAGGTTACAGACATATTTCCCTTCGGAATGAGGGCAACAAACCACTCTCTCTTCCGACGGTTTTCTGCAACATTGTGCTTAAAACATATGTGCCTGATGGTTTTGGAGGTGAGATAAACCTGTATCTCTGTGTGCTGTAAGTCTGGAGTGTTGGTGGGGAAGTACTGAAGTGCTGTGGTGTCAGTGTGCCGGCCAGGAACACACAGGCAATGCTGGAGGATTGCAAAGATTTAGGATTTTAACTCCTTGGAAACCCTGCATGTTCAGTTAAGAAATCATCTTTCAGACCGAGCGCCTGCCTCAGTGTTAAAGATACTGACGTGTACCTCTTAAATGACACAATAATATAAAAAATAAGCTAATACTACTTAGCTCGATTTGATTTTCTCTGTTGATGTTTTAGGAACTTTGGATTTTTTTTTAATTACATTTTTTTCTGACATAAATATTTGTAAGGTTAACATATACTTTAGCTATATTGTTTGGCCTATAGGTATTCACAATTGATGCAGAATCTAGACCTGTTTTTTCAAGCAAAACCACTTTTGTTTTCTTGAGAATATTGGCACATTGTTAAAAAAGGATAGCGAAATCATTTAGCATCCAAAGCCTTTCTGCGTTTTTCTCCCCATTTTACATGTTTTTAGTGTGGTTTAATTATTTTTGGGTTTTCAGGAAAGTCATTTTTAATGTGAGCCATTTCCATGATCAGGTTGGCGGGGCCGCGGTCATTTATACTGAGCGGTGGCAAATTGCCGCATGGGGATAGGAACAAACAGCTGAGAATAATCATTACCCCACTTAAATCAGTGTAATGGGTAAGTTCACCCCGAGGGTGTACCTCTGGGAAATGTTTTCTTCCCTGCAGATGAAATTCGCTTGTACATTAGACAATATGTAAACCATTTAAAACTGTAACATAGGAATTGCACTAAGTGTTAGTACTCTGACTCTGCAGCAAAATGAAGTTCACCTTAGAGTTGTTGGTGGAACATCATTGACAAAAATAACGTTTTGCTCTTTGCAAAAAGGGTTTCAAACCTGCTGTCTATGCAGAGCATTACTGCCACTTCTCCGAGCGTCATCTGCGTAGTACAAACGAGAAAGGCAAGGCTTACCTAACATGGTAGATAGTGGAGCTCTAAGCCTCTGCTTGCTGGTGTTTATCCACGCTTTAAAAAAAACAAACAAACAAACAAACAAAAAAAACCCAGGTCTACACTTCAGTAACAACATTTCGTGGAAAAATTTAAGTGTTTACAGATGCATTTGTGGCGCTCCTGTGCGAAATCCTGGTTGCTGGCAAGTCAGCTGGAGTTTTGCCACAGCTCTTGCAGCACTGTGCCTTTCTGCAGCGTGTTTCATCTACACTATTTAACTTTGGGGACTTTGTCTCAAGGCAAATGTGAGCTTCTGCTTAAGCTTGGGATTCCTGAGGCAGTGGCTGAACCATGAATCTAAGGGACACATTTAAGCATGGGCTTTAATTCTGTCCTGAGCTTAAGCTTTTGACAGTAAATGACTCAGTTAACATATTTTCTAAACTAGGGACATGCTTCTGATTTGGGATTGACGTTTTTCTGACTGATACCACACTTTTTCTAAGAGTAGGATTTAAACTTAACAGAGCGTGATGTGGCTCAAGCTGCTGAGTGTGCCGGTCATGTAGGAAGAAAAAAAATTTTTGTTTTTTAACCTGCATTATACAAAGATACTTTCAGAAGTGAAGGACTTGCTTTTCAAAGAGAATCTGAACACCAGTTTAGAACTTGCAAATTGTGTGCGGTTCAGTACTGGTTGATCTACTGCATTATCAGCATTTCTACAGATGGTTTATCTGGTAGAGGTGAGGACACAGAAAAGCGTTACTCCCCCTAAGTAACGGTATCATTACAGTAAAATGCGACTAGGACGAGAGAACTGGTTGTTAAAGCTTACTCTCAGGGTTGGGAAAAACAGGCCCCATATTAACATAAACTAAAGGAGTTCAATTGTTAGCTCTCCTCTCCCTTCCCAGATAGTTGTGATGTGTGTCATCGATACAGAACAGCAGCATGATGCACAACTGGGAAACAACTTTTGACACTTGGGTGGAATCATTAGTGTTCTGTTGGCATGTGTTTTTTTAATTTCTTATCATCTGCAGTGAACCTCTCATTGTTTTATGTGCTGTCATTAGGATCTCCGGGGTTGTTTGAGCAAACCTGTAGGAAGGTATAGCTCAATTCAGTAGCTGCCTGCTTTCATATTTCTTTTTTTTTAACCTGTATGAGTAAGATTTAAGAACTTGTGCCAAATAATAACTAGAATGGGTAATGCATTGTAGGCTTTAAAAGGTGCATCATTTTATTTTTCATATAACTTAGTAATTTCTTGTGGTTTATTTGCATCAGCCACTCTGTTCCCAGTAAAACACAATACTTGTGCAAATTAATGCAAATGAAGTAGCATTCTCCAAAGAGAAGCTTCTGTAATAGCAGTCTGTACGTAAGTAAGCATGGCTAGTTAGGTTAGTGGTTAGAGTCCTCTAATGTACTCTTCCAGTGATTTTCCTAGAATTGCATATTTAATTGCAATTCTTCTACACAATGTTATTCCCCACCCCCACCTTACCACACTGGGGAGAAAGAAAAACGTAAGCAGAGGACAAATGACAATGTGAGAAGCAGTGATGAGTCACATCCCCCTTGTAGAAATGCTGAGCCTTTGGTGATGTGCTTGTGTGGTTAGTAATACAATTTACAAAGGTCTTGCTTTCCCAAACACGTTAGTCATTTTTACCTTGAAGCTTGTGATAATCAGGCTCCATTTTCGGATGACGCATCAAAGTTGACAGGGTAGTCCTGGATTTTCATTGAAGGGTGCGTGCCAAGGACAAAAAGACATGCCTACTAAGTTACGGAAAGGGGACAGTCGGTACTGGGCTACAAGGCTGAAAATAAATTCTACACGTTTTTTGTGTATACGAAGTAAGTTGCAGAAGACATCGTTGGGTCATGGCAGTTATTTGAGACAACGTATTTGTGTAGGTAGACAAAGCTGTCAAGGGTAATGCTATGTATTTTATACAACTTTTGTTGGAATGGGAGCCCTGCATCCGGTGACTTCAGAGGAACATTACGTAGAACCAGTTAGGTTGGAAGGGAGATGAGCCTCCAGTTTGCACAAGGATAGCACGTTTCTTCCTAAGCTTTTGATGGGTTGGATATTATTACAGACCTGGTCAGTGGACCAGCTTCTCTGTCTTGCCTCATTGTAAGCTAACTTGGAAAATGGCATGAAGCGTGGGCAAAAATCAAATGATGGTGAAAACTTGAGAGTGTCAGAACTGTCATTGCAGAAATAATGGCCTATTATGCTAGAGAGACCATCTAGAACATAAGGGTACAAAGGTATTTATCTTTTACTCATAAGCAGCCAAAAATAGGACTTTGCAGCATTCTGCGAAGAAATAGTTTCCTTGTAAGTGAGGTCCATAGTCCTCCTAACGGTCGTGACAAAAAACCCAAGTTAATTAAATGACAATATTTTGTAGTGACTGATGAGTCAGTCGGGCTGCAGCATTCGAACTTCCTTTTTTAAGTTACTGCTCTGACAAGGAAGGCTTATTAACTGAGACCAGTGGCCCTTTTCCTCATTAATACTGAAGTTTCTTAGGGGTCATCAAAACAGATCACTTCTGTGGTCTCTGAATTGCGTTATTGTTGTGGGAGCTGAATCAGTTTCATTTGTAATTTTTTCCATTTGTGAATTCTTTGACTGTTGAAATTAAACATGGAAAGGGATTATTCAGCATGCAGGTAAAGGTATGTGTCTTTGTCTTTCCGTACACCCATGCCTGGACATTTATCACTGCATATGGAAAATAGATTCAATAACGTATGCGGTATGGGGCGCTGGGTAGTGCTTTGATACCACCAATGGTGCTGTGTCGTGTACAAGATTCAAATACCGGCCATTATGGTTCACAGAAAAGCCATTTCACAGCCTCTCGTGTTCCAGACCTGGAGTGTCACAAAGACGAGTGAGAACAGATTTCCCCCGATTGCTTTAGCCACCCATCTGAAACTGCTGTTTAGCTCGGAAATATAACAGCGTTTTCTGCAATTCCCTGCAGTCCCCAGTCAGTCAGCACCCCCTCGGATCACCAGCAGACAAAGTTGTTAGCACTGTGTGGCTCGGGAGATCTCCTTCTGGTCTCGAATTCTAGTGCCGTCAGCTGGGAGAAAGTTAGGGTAACTGTGGTCTGGTGGCGTCACTGTGGTTTTTTCCTAAATAAGGTGCGTGAATGAATACCTCTCCCTTGGCGCATTGTAAACTGATTCATGTTCCCAGTGTGTTCAAGCGCTGTGGCGATGAGCGCTTTTAATCCTGCCAAGTTCACAATGGCAAGTTGGACTATTGTTGCAAGCCATGGCTCGTAACAACAGGGATTGTAACAACAGGGTTGGTAAAGCTCTCGTAAAAGATTAATTTCCAAATGCCTCTGAAGGTCATAAGAAGTTTATTTGTTTATTTTTTTTTCTTGCAGATATTGTGGATGCTTTATCAGATCCAAAGAAATTTTTGTCTATCACAGAAAAAAGAGCAGACCAAATGAGAGCTATGGGTATCGAAACTGTAAGTAGAACATAATGACGAACGCAGCCCATTTCTGTTCATGCTGTGTCCTTTCTTTAAAGTAAACCCCTCCTTCTCCAATCGATACATGTTACCTTGTCATTTCTCATTTTCAAACATAAGCCGCTCTGTCCTGCTCTGAAATACATTGGCTTATGTTAGTTAACGTGTACTGAAATACCATTCACTGTCTGACTTTCCGTGGATCATACTAACACATCCCTTAGAAGCAGAAATTTTAAGAAATCACAAAGGAGCCGTATTTTAGTAGGTACCCATTAAAAATAGGCTACCTACTAAATATAGTGTTGTTTGTAAGTATGTTGCAATTTTCTTAATTAAGTTTAAAGTAAGCAAGTTCAGAAATTTCCCATACCTCACCTTATATATTAGAGGTACAACAACAATTAACTTACTATGATGTGAATGTTCCTTTCAGAGTGATATAGCTGATGTACCAAATGACACTTCAAAGAATGATAGAAAAGGAAAAGCCAATAATGCCAAAGCCAACGTAACACCCCAGAGTAGCTCTGAGCTTCGACCGAGTACTACGGCAGGCTTTGGATCTGGGACCGACGCTAAGAAAGGTAGATAAAAACTACGCACCACTCCTTCAGTCCCGAAGGGAGTCAGAAAGCCACAGAGAAGTACTCACGCAATTTTAGTTTTGCAGTTCTATCCGTTCGTACTCTTTTATAAGGTAACTTCTCTTGCCACTGAGAGTGGTCTTTGTCTAATTGCAGATAAATTCGGTGTGCTACTAAAAGGGCCGTATGAAGCCAATACAGCCTTATTTTACTAAGTGACCTTTTTGTGTAGCTGTGTGCCTGCTGCCTGTAGTAGCAACCTGTGTGACTCTGGGAGCAGTTTACTAAAGATCTGCCAGAGGAATGCCAGTAGGAATGACTGTTTGCTGGTATACTCCACGGAAACTCTTCTGCGTTTCTTTTTTTTCTCCCTCCACAAATCCCTTGGCAGAGTTGCAGATTTAAGTAATTAAAGGTATTTAGAATTCATTGGATTCTGTAGAGATTTCCCAACAATTAGAAATGTTTTCAATGTGTGGTTTTACGCTGAATAGTGATTATGGAAATGGCGTGTTTATTGTAAAACGTATCCATATTAAATGTGCTCATTTATAAGTGAATAAGTATTTTTCCCCTCACTATTCACCGTTCACTCAACAAAACCATCTTAACAGGGTCAAATGGGATTATTTGTTTCTCACATATCATCACAGGTAATGAAGATTAAGCGAGAAAACAAATTTGTACAGCTGAATGCAACACAATAAGTATTTCTGTTAATGGGCCACAAGAATTAGAGTCTGGTTCATTCTCTTTCATCCCCCTTGGCCCAAAGGGATGGAAGGGAGTGAAAAGGAGCACTTACGGCTCTTGTTTTTAAACTAAAGCAGACCTGGCTGAATACACACCTGTGAAGGGATCTCCTGAGAAACAAGATGCCATTTCTCTGGAGTCACTTTTGGCAATAAAAGAGGTCGTCTCTGGCACCTGAACTCTTTCAAAGTTCTTCCCTGGTGCAAAACCCAGATTATTTTACGCCGTGAGGTGTTTTCATATTTCATATATCATCACGAAGATGCACAAGTATTAGTTTTATTATGCACTAATTAAGCACGAAATTTGCTGGGGTTGGCAACTTAATTCCTGGTTGCCATGGAGGCAGACCTGGTGAACAAAGTAAAGGAGTCTGCGTTTTAAATTAAAATCCTGAGGAAGTTTGTTGAGAACACAGCACGCCTGATGCAGCCCCGGTCTTAAACTGAGATTTCGGTGCGTACGCGTTCTTGTCTGCAACCGTTTTTATCCATATTCTGGCACATTAAAATAGAGCTGTTCATTTTTATATCCTGTGTGACGATCCTCGTTTTGTATTGCTTACCTCTGTGGTCTTTTAAGATCGCAATGATTCTACCATTGTTACAATATACAACTCCCCTTGCTATCAGAAATTATGTGCCCAGCAAGAGAGGGTGTCTGGGGAGGGCACAGGAACCTTGCGGGGTTTGTTCTCTGCCTTTCAGCAGCAGTTAACTGATTTGTGGCTTTGAAAAACTTCAGGCTCTATCTGTGCCTAAGTCTGTTTCAGTCTCGTTTACTAGACTAATGTTAATACCATATAATTGAGCAGCATCTTACGCTTCTAAGAAAATAAAAAATTTGTGTTCCCTAAGGAGATTGCCTGCCTACGTTCCCCCCTCTCTTTTTTTTTGTTTTTTCCTTTTACAGCATCTGAATATTTTTCAGTTAAATTCACCTTAAAAGGCAGAAAGCCCTTTTCAAGGCAGGGGGAATGTGATAGTCCACAGACACTATTAAGAGCACTTCACTAAATATGTTTGCAGTGTACTTATGTACAGGCGAATATTTTTGTGTAAAAACTCAGAAAAAAACCTATACATTACAACTCCCGTGGCATTGTATTGACATTTGTATTAATGACTACATGTAGGATGTGCTTAGTTGTTTAAAAATAATACGTCACAAAACGTTTATTAAAGCATAAACATGAGGTGAGATTGGGTTTTGTTTGCACTGCAGGTAAGGTGATGAAAATATATTTCCATTCATCTAAATAGTACTGTTAGTTTTGTATGATAGATTGGCTTTGTTGTATTGAATTTTCACTAGAATTTTCACTTCTTATGATTTTGTGTTTCTCTTCCGTTTTTACTGCTTCTTTTCTCATAGCCTGGTGTGAACCAAAAAGCAAATTTTACCTCCATTAACATACAAGCTGCAGGTGAATTTTCACTCCAACGATTTTTGTGTTTTAAATTTAGGAGAAGTATACTTAACCTCAGTTAAATCTTTATGTAGTCACGTAGAACCTTACCCAAGAAGCCTCCCTCCTGAAACGAGTGGTGCCCGAGCAATCTCCAGCTTATGGACCAGCATTCTGAAGTTTGTGTGGTTCAATTTTAATGTCCATAAACGGTTTGCTGTCTTTTCAGAAAAGGAGCTTTTTCAATTCTTAGATGGCTGTGTTTTGACAGTTCAGTCCAGAACTGGAAGAGATTAAAATACACTCGTTGATTCATTTCGTTTTTCACAAGGCAATTGATTGAGTAGTGCATTTGAAAAGGAAATTAGCTGTATCTTAGCTATATCTTGATGAATAATTTTCTCATTAACCTGCAATTATTTTTTATGTGGTGAAAAACTTTATTTAATTGCTAACTTAAATGTAGGTTTCTGTGGTAAAACTCAAAAAGTATGAGATATACTAGTACGTATGAAGTTTTAGATAAACTGTATCAATACCTTCCTAGGTATAGACCTTATTCCTCAAGTGAAGATAGAAGATTTAAAGCAAATGAAGGTGAGTACGGGCACAAGCTTTTCAAGATGTGTTTCTAATGATTTGTTTTAAGTAGCCAGGATTTTATCTGGTTAAAGACAATATGACCACAGAAAAATTGATCCAACTTCTCTTTTTGTAGGCTTATATAAAGCATTTAAAGAAACAGCAGAAAGAGCTGAACGCCTTAAAGAAGAAACATGCAAAGGTACGAACATTAAGAGCTCTCTGAGCAGCACACTCTTACTGAAAAAAGTTGCAGCGCTCATTAGCACAGACTGCTCACTCCTAATTAAATTGTAGGGAAAAACTAAGGAGCAGTAGTTGGACCACCAGGAAAGGTGCACGTGTTTTAAAGGTACTGAAATATGCTCCAGTGAGCGAATTTTCCCTTTGGCACAACGCTCTGTGTGTCTCCATGAGTTTCAGTGCACATTGGTTTGACCCATACAAGCATCCAAACCTCACCTTTTTCGGGTGATGATTTTTATCTACCTCCCTCTTGCATGACATATTGACAGGTAGCTTGGAAAAAAAAGGCAGTGATGATGTGAGAGTGTGCTGCGTCGAAGGCAGGCACTGGAGAAACTGCAGCATGGCTGAAGAGAACTGGAATGTGTAACTGCAAAATGCAAAATGAAATGCCCTGTTCCGCCTCACTTATAGCTACGTTAACCAGTTTATAGTCAGCTTTTTGCTTGGTGCTGTTGGCAGTGATGTCCCAAATACATCACTTTCACAAATATAATTTGCATTGGAAAACCACAGCCAATTTTCTCCTGCCCTTATCATTAGAAAAGCATTACTCTCCTGTTACAGAAAGAGGCATAACAAGTGAAAAAAGTATCTTGAAGTTCTGAATTTTGGCAATATGTACAAATCCATTCTGGGCTTTTGGGGCAGTTATTCCCGTGCTCTCTTTGATTGCAGATTTCATTGCAGGGCTGACGTAATGTAGTTGCCTGGGCATTTTTAATATCAGTCTTTGTGTTTATTTTCTTGACTGTTGTTTGGGCGTGGGACTCTGTGTCTCTACAACGAAGCATGAAGAAATTACATCAATAATTGGCACTTTTGTGGGGCTCTTAGTATTAAAAGTAGTGTAAGAAAATTAAGTAGTTACATTTCAGACCCCTTACTTGGCTCTGTGCAGAAGGGAAATGACTGATTTCTCCATGTTAGTGTTGTGTGCGAAGCAAATGCTCAAGAAAAAGTGTCTGTCATCCACACGTCTGGGCAGGGACAGTTTCTAGACCTTCATAGGGTTGATCTTTTAGGGGGCTTCTTATTTTTAAACGCCACTTTCTCATTTCACTGGACAACATCCAGCAGTTTGCTATGGCAGCCCTTTGCAAATGAAAATGGTACCACGGTGACGTAGAAAACAGCCATACGCAGGGATCTATGTCCCTGATACGTGTGACCCACAGTGGTGTAAGGATATCTTAGCCAAGGCTGCGCTTGCTAATGTTAAAAAAAATTGATCCATCTGTTCAGGCTTACACTTGCTTCCGCTAATCGGAGGGAAAAATTGCCAGCCACAACCTGAAAATGCTGTGCGCTCAGAAGGGCTTTCAGCATTAGCTCAAGCACAGCTATTTTCGGTCTGAGACAGCCCGTGTCCTGCTGGTCTTAAGTACAGAGTGCGAGTCTGTCCTAACAAGAAGGTGCCTGTCTAGAGCTTGCCTTGCTAAAGGCTCCGGTAAGGGCAGCTTCTTGAATTTGGAGAGGAGAGTCTGAGCAGAAAAGCGTGACCTTATTAACTCACAGACGAGATCTTAGGGAAGTGCTTGGTGTACTTGGTGCTTTTAATGCATTTTAGCAGCTGGGATGGAGCAGGAGAGCTACGCACTTGGTTATCCATCATCAGCTTGAGCAAGCGTGTGTGTTAAGCAGACTGAACTTAAAAGTTCCAGAAATCAGTTGGCTCTTTATTTAACCATAGACACTCCAGAGAGCTGGGGGAATAAGTAAACAGAAGGGAATCGTTCATGTTGTGTAAGGAAAGAAAAGTTCAATACTTTTCTATCTAAACTTGGCTTTGGAAGGTGTGTTACAGAAAATGAATGCATGCGAGCGTGGAAAAGGGAATGGGTCGAGAGGAAGGAGCTCTGATCTAAGTGGTGTAGGAGCTTATCTGGTAGCCCTGGGCAGAGCTAGCTAAGGAAGGTGACAGCAGTAAGGGTCCCTTTTACTGACAGTATCCACTCGGTGGAGAGAAGTATTCGCAGCCCCACTGGAATGCTGCCTGGCGGAGGTTGGTTGCTCTATATGAAAACTTGTCAGTCTGTTTTCTCAGGGTATAGGACTGTTAGAGACACCACGTTTCCAGATTAATACAAAAATTAAACTGGTGCGAGTCTTTTCACTCTCTGTCTCTGTCTTTTTTTTGATGCTGTCTTTCTCTTCATTTATTTCTGTTTAGTTTTTCAGCCATTTTGACTCAAGTGGCACAATAAAATTCTCCTAACAGCCCTCTGCGTGTTATCACTCATTTGTTTTTCCTTCACAGCATAGCTCCTCACAACTGTAACGCCCAGTGTACACACACAGACACATCACATACTGCGTCTTCACTTTCACTTATGATAGTGTTGTTATTAATCTGCTTTTTTAGGAGAAGGATGTTTGGGCAGGCGGAAATACAATCCTCACTGTTCTTTTTTTCACTTTTGTGTAGGAAAAATAAGACTTCTAGTCTAAGTAGGATAGAGATGGTTAGATTAGCAGAAAGTCCACTTCGTTTAGTATCACTATTCCTAAGCAGCCAGTCTGTGACTGATAAAATTAAATTTGCCCCTTATGTCAGATTAGTGGCTTGCAAAAAAATGCATAATTGTGGATTTCACGAAGTCTATGAATAGCTAAGAGGTGAATTTTTACTCAGGATTGAGAAGCATGCAAGAGGTACATATATAAAGCTCTGCAAAGACAGGACAA
Organism: Larus michahellis; assembly: GCF_964199755.1. Taxonomy (NCBI): domain Eukaryota; kingdom Metazoa; phylum Chordata; class Aves; order Charadriiformes; family Laridae; genus Larus; species Larus michahellis. Next base: position 7,850,089 of record NC_133898.1, on the reverse strand, counting down.
TGCTTTTAAAGAAATCCTGAAGGATTGTGAAGCAATAATAGAGCACGTAGAAATTAAAGGCAGGACAGCCTGTAGTGATTCCACAGCAAGTTTAGTTTCAGAGTCAGTGTGCAAGTGTGGTTTCTCCACTTCAGAAGAAACCATTCGGTTCTGCAACAGAGCTGTTGCCCCTGTTTTTCAAACCCAGCCCTCTGCTTGGTTTGTGGCCTGGCTGTGAAGGCAGAGGGACTTGAAAGGGGCAGAGTGAATATTCTCCGGGCTGGTTTAGTCTCTGAAAAGGTGTGTCTGCATGAATATGACCGAGGTAGCGTTGTGCTCCTGTTGGAATTGCGAAAGAACAGATGATTGCGCTTGTGAGGGAAGAACGTGATCCAAACCTCAGCCCATTTACTTGCATTATGAACTAGTTTCACCCAGCAGGGCATTCCGAATCCGGAATGAGACAGGTCACCGGCAGAAGACTGTAGATTTTCAGGTGATCTGGGGTGGCATCAGAGGTAGATGGGCTATAAAGGCAAGGAGATGTGCATATGTGAGTCACTGATTTCCTCTGTTAGCAGCCTGCTTCTATGGGCCCCTACTGAATTGTAATATTTTGCAGGGATGTCACGTAGTTTTTGTGCTTCTTGAGTTAGAAGAGGAAGGGTAGCAAGGTGTTATCTTGATATATCCTCTAACAGTCAACAGCACAACAGATAGTTGTGGTATACGGTTCTAGTGGTTTCAGACAAGACAGTCGTAGTCCTAAGTGCCTCCTTAAGGAATTTAATATGACCATAGACTGTAACCAGAATTGCATAATTGCCACCCAAAAATATAAATTTCCCAATTCATCTCCCACACATTTATATTGGCATTGAATACATGTACTGTTTGAAATAAAGCCTAGTAAAAAAGGACGTAAAGAAAGATTTCCATTTCACAATGCCGAAGCGACAGGGTGTCTGTGGGACTCTAGATTCTGCAAAAGGATTGTTGATTTGGTGATGATAGTTTCTTTTCTTTATTTCCTCAGTATTCTGTAATGAGAATCCTCCAGGCTTCAGTCTTCAGTTGTACACAGGAGTATTTGTCTTGGTTTAGGGAGATACCAGGCAGGAATAACGATTTATATCATAGGAACTTAACTTCCTCTTCTTTTCAATAGACTGAATTGTGATCCCCCATCTCCCCCGCCATGGAACTATATATGATTCTTTGCTTTTTTCCCATGGATACTCTTGCTGTGATTTGAGTCTTTTTGATTCAGTTAGGTGGCCTCTCAGAACCCTGGCTGAACTGTGGCTTCAGTTTGTAATATAAGCATTAAATGTGATTTGTGAATATATTCATGTCAAAGGCACGTGAAATCAAACTGCAAATTCAGTGGACTTGAGGACAGCCTGAAACTTTGCATCTGAAGACAGAATATATATAGAGAGAGTGTTTTAAGATGCTACAGAACCACTTGTATTTCTTAGAATCTTGACAGAAAGTTTAGGACGCAGCATCTAGCTGTGATGATTTTTCCTTTGAGCACAGACAGAAAATCAAACTCACATCAGCTAACCCATTTGAAATAGTGTTCCAGGGGTCGAAGGCCATATAATTCAAGGGAACTCTGGCAGGGAGTTGACTCCTCGTACTGTTTGTACCTTGCGTGTGGAGGTTGTTGGTGGCCCATCTTCCTCTTCCAGCTCTGTTTGTATTGTGCACAAATACATGTTCCCTGAACTGGATGGGGAGGAGGACCAGGGAAGGAAATGAGGGGGATATGGTCTGCGATATATCTGTTTCAGATACAAGATAGAGTTGTGACGAGCAGTAAGTAGCAGCAGAGGGGAATCTCCAAAAGATTACAGTGGGTTTGTGATAAAGAGAGAAGGCTTAAATCATGGTTGCCCTGGGGGAAAAGCAGGGATTCTAGCTCTACGTGATGCGCCCTTCCAGATTATGGAGGAGCATCGCATGAGTGGGCTGATGTCTCATGCTTTGCGATGTTTGCACTTAGTCTTTTATAACAATAATTGTTTTGTTCTGTTCATCTAGTTTGAGAGCTGCTCTCAGTCACTTCGCCTGTAGCTGGCTGCTGCTGTCGAGTTTATGTCGTTCTCTTCACCGTCCATGTTTTTTCCTACCTAGTTAGTCAGTGTAAATACTCCCTGGTGAAGCTGGCATGTTTTAATGTTGATGGAGTGTATTTGTTTCGCTTTAAATCCTCTGTAGAACAGAATATTCAGTTCCCCACTCTAAATACGGAATTTGGAAGCTGTACGCATTCCCCAGGGAAGTGCTTGGCAGATGTTGGAGTGCTTGGATACAGCCCAGGGCTGGATTTTTAAAAGCATCACAACATTTGTATTAATGTTTTGGTAAAAGTGAATGTAGAAGTCTTTAATTAATATTTTTAGTGGAAGAAACAGCGATAAGGCCAACACAGGTGTATAGAAAATAATAACAAAGAGCGGTAGAATAAATGCAAAGTGAGCTGCAAACCAAAATAGAGATAAAGTCCTGGAAAAGGCCATATTAATTAATGCAAGGCATTTTGTCATGATTAGATAAAATGTGGAGCAATTGAATATTAATAAAATAATGTAAATTAACAAACAACAATTTTTCTTATTGTAATATAAATTCAGTATTTAGTGCTCTCTGTGGTGGTTATACTTTTGCGTCATTATGAGCAGCTGTCCTGATAAACATGAATACGAAGTCAAGTTCGATAATGAAGTCTATGTGTAAGCACTAAGTGAAGCGTGTTGTTCCTGGTACAGTCTTGTAGTGGACAGGAACTGTCTGTGTGTGAGACCCAAGCGTGTAACACGCTTTAGTGATTCATCTTTTCATCATAGGAATAGCTTTTTTCTTCCCCTTCCGTAGATAACCTCCTCTGCCACTTCACCAATGCAAGTCACGTAACTGTAGTAGTGACAGCGGGTTAGCGTTGATGTGGAATGCTCCACGGGTAGCCCTGTATGTCCAGTTTATCAGCATGTGTATTATTTGGGGGGGGGTGGGGAGCAGGGGGCGATGGTTATTTGCAGTCTGTGTATGTAGTTGGAAGTCATACTGCACAACTTGCTGTTGCTTGCAAGGGGAGATGCTCTGCAACAAGGTGGGATTTCTTAATGAGAAGATGCTGCTGTCATTAGGGGTCACGGGCCGTTGAACGTCCGTTGTTAATGATTTGACTTCAGCTAATGTTTGGACTTGGAGCTATTTGATTTGCGGTGGCCAAGGGGGCTAGCTCTGTATTCAGTATGAGATACATAGAGGAAGGGGGGACTGGGTTGAGTTTTGGTCTCATCTGCATTCAGAAACCTTGAACGATAGATCAGAGCTTGTAAACCTGGTTTTTTACATTGCACTTAAATGGACGTTTATTCAAAAAGATGTTTTTCCCATCATTCGTTTGTTTTAAGGTCTGCTACAGATTTTATTTTTTCAAACAAAGAAATGTTTTAGCATTTACGGTGGAGTATCTGGAACCTTTAATGCCAGATGACTAAACCAGATTAAATTCCATTGTCAAAGTTATCTGTTGGTACGCTGATATTTTTTACACTGTAAGAAAACTAAACATTAAAAATCCAGCAACCTAATTGTAAGGTCCTACTGTTTTCCAGGAGCACAGCGCTATGCAGAAGTTGCACTGCACACAAATTGACAAAATAGTGGCACAATATGATAAAGAAAAAGTATCATACGAGAAAATGTTAGAGAAGGCAATCAAGAAGAAGGGGTAAGATATTGTTTTAAATTTTTATTTTTTTTTTTTAGACTTAAAATAGATTTCATGCTTTTGTGGTCTGGAATAAAGCATTCATAAAAGGTCATTCTGAGTAATGAATTGCAGCTTGACCCAGCGTCCTCCATCAAACTGAGTATGAGCTGCTTGAAGGTTCTAGCAATGGGCCATAAATGTTGTACGCGCTTTGCCTTTCTCTAGTCTTCTACTATCAGAGTTTTAAAAGTAAAAGTGAAGGAGTTGCCTCAAATTTTTATTTCTGTAGTCTGATCTGTCTCGCTGCATTCCCCAGGGAATGTCGTGTTCAGTGAGAGCAGACTGAGGTCCTCAATAGCTCTAATGACCAGAAAGTAGCAATGATTTGATTTTGGGGAAAAAGCTGGCTTCTAAATCCTGAATGGTTTAGAATAATAGAGTTTTGTGGTGCTGTCAAGTTGAAGTTTCTTTCTAACAAAAGAACCCTTCAGATCCTCAACTGGGATAAATCAGTATTACTCCTTTGACATGAGCGAAGCTGGTTTGGTTTGCACTAGCTGATGGCCTGGGACATTATCTGTGTGAATCTCTTAATTCTCCCCGAAAAGTTCCTGGAAGATACTGGTGACTAATAAAATGCCCCTCTTACAGTCTCGTTTGGAATTACGTAGCAGGACCTGCTGTTGCCTTCCTGCTGTCGTGTAATTTGGCAGCAGTTTTTTTCTCTCCGCCTCTCACCGGCATTTCATTGAGACTTCATTGCTTTATACTGCAATGCTGTGACCTGAAGCAGCAATTACTTTATTCATTTCTATATCAAGCTATGCTAATAGTTAGCCTAAATTTGATATTGTTGTCATCTGGCAAGAACAACTGGCAACCAACGCACTGAATACTGAGCGTAGATGCCTCTTTGGCATTGGATTCTTACACAAATGCTTTTTGTTTTATAAATTATTTGGAATGGCAGTGGGTTTTGAGTGTGCATCTTATGAACTTGCAATGGAACAGAAACAGAGCTGCCAGAAGTAAACAAGATAAGGAGAATTCTCCTCACTAAATTATTAAAAGCTCACAAATTCTTTAAAAAGCTCATGTTGGATTCTTTTGTTCAAGAAGGGAGAACTGTAAGCACCCAAATACTTCTAATCCAAGTAGTTTCTTCCAAAAAATTACTACTTCTTCAAACAGAAAGGGAACAATTACAGGAGTAATTAATTTAACGTGGCTTTGATTCATTTTCCATTGACTATAACACAGCTTATGAATATAGCTGGGTTTATAATTACAGGCAGGGTATTTACTCACGGTTGCAGTGAGCTAAGCCCTGGCCATTGCACCGTGATTATTGTGAGGGGAGAAAGGCTTCACTGTGCTCTGGCAGTTGATAATTTGATTCCTGGCTGGAGATCACTTCATTGGCTACTTGCAGTGTCTTCTCTTAATTTTATAACGCTTGTCCCGTGGACGCCGAAGACTTCCTGATAGTTTTAAATGATCATAAAAAGTTAAAATTAAAAAAAGTTGGAAATGACTACTCCAGAAGCAGATCCAGTACACAGCCAAACACTATTCCTCGCCATGACTCCATCATTTTCATGGACTCCAGAGCTCTCAGTCATCTGATGGCTCTTCAGTGTTCAAAGAATAATTACTGGTGTCTAATTAACAGCCAAATCAAATCCAGTATCAGCACAGAATTTCTGTGGAAACACTTTTTAATTCTGTATCAGAGCGTTTTAAGGGCTTACTTCAGGGTCATTGTGTGTGCAGGCCTGAAAGCCCATTCAGCAAGGTATTTATGCACACACTTCTCTTCCCCCCACCCCGTGCAGTGTATTTAAGGACATGCTTAAAAGTGAGCACACTGCTTGAGACTTAAAGACTTTATTGAACTGAAATGATCTGATGAATTAGGGGTCCTGGGTTCAGTGAGTGCAGGACATGCTCCATTTCCTTGACTATCATTTTGGAACTTTTACAAGCAATAAAAGTTGTAAAAGAACATGTAAAATGTGTTTTCAAGGCATTCATATTGAAATTGTCAGATACTTCCTAAAAAAAAAAATACAGGCTTTTTGATAGGTGTATAGAAGACTTTCTCTTCTGATTTTTGTTGTGCAGTTTTTCTTGGTCCGTTTCTGCCACATGGTGTGACAAATGTCAACTGCATATTGTTCCGCAAAGTAGAATTTCTTAATCACACGCAAATTCACTGACAGATGGACAGGATTTTGCTCCCTGTGCTATTTCTGTCGTACATTTCAAATGCTTACAAACCTCAGCGAGGCTTATTGGGCATAGGGATGCTCGTGTTCCCACTCTGAAGGGAACACGTTAAGGGCACGTAAAGATCCTTCTGATTTATCAGGACTGTCCAGAAATTCAAGTGTACGTGTATGCGTAAGCATGGACATGTGACATTGGGTTGGGCTGTTCCTGGGTATTTTTTCCCACCTGCGCCTTGGTCGTTTAACCCTGGACTATACCACTGCACCTGGGGAGAGTCCTCGTTCTGTCCGGCCTGGCTGGAAGTTGCCTTGAGCGACAATGAAAGCTGCATTTCCAGAGAAGGGATCAGCTGGTGGTTTTGATGTCTGAGTTTCTGAAAAGTCCAGTGATTGAACCAATTAGACTAATTTGGGATAAAATATGTTTGATTCGCCGAAGACGCAGTCTCTTTCATACGGTATGACAGATCATATATGAACTATAGCCAGACTCTGATCGCAGCTACCCACATGCATAATCAAAGACACTTTCTTTCCGGCTGTCTGTTTTTTTCAGGTGAAGGTAACAATGGTCAGAACCTGCCTCTGTGCCTTTAATTACTTCCAAAGTGTCAAATGAATGTTAGAAACCTCTACAAAAATTCCCTTGCTAGGACTAGAAAATAAATGACTAGTCCTTCCAGTGGCCCTTGGGAACACAAGGCACGTCACACTACTGTTTTCAGTAAGGGCTTTCCTGGGACTGGTTGAAGATAAAATTTCCTGCTAATTTCCATAAGTTTAGCAGTACTTTGATATTAAAGTAGGATTTAAACTCGTTAAGAGTTTCATAAATCTCCTTTTCTAGAGCAAACATGGATTAATGTTACTGCAGTCAAGCACTTAACCATTCATATTAGGGCCAGCTTCAGATGATAAAATGGATGTGACTCCACCCATCAGTGGAGTTACACCATTTTACATCAATGGATGATCCGCCACTGAAATATTACAGTTATGTTAAAATAGACTCCTCGCAATATATTGTAGTATTCCAGACAAAAAAAACGGAGACTTCCAATGTGTGAATCTGTTGTAAAAACCATTCACTGCAAAAAAAAAGAGAACAAGACGACTGGTAAAGATGGAGCTTGTCAGCCTTCAAAAATGTCTTGACTTTGGTGAGACAGTAATTGAAATTCCTGTTGTAGCTGCAATGGAATAGTTTTTCTGTACATCCGTCCCACCCAGTGCACAGCCCAAGTAATTGGGCTCAGTGAAGGAAATTCCGTGGGTGAGAGGTGGAAGTCATCCATCTCCTAACACACCGGCGTGACAGGGGAGCTTCAGGATGGGCAGCCATTTTTTCAACCTGTTCCTTGGAATTGTGTACTTCTGCATTAAACAACCGTTGCAACTGGCATTCAACCCCACATGCTTTACCCAATCACAAAGGCCATGCTGTGTGCAGCTTGTTGCAGGAGTGAGGGCTGTCTTCAAGATCTGTTGCTTTCCCAGTCACAGAAGGTATCTAACGGCTTGGGTTCGTCCCCGTGGGCTGGTGTGGTCTGCAAGGGTGAGGAGGCCCCTTCTTTGCAACTCGTTCCCTTCCGCTTTTTCACAGAGGGGCACTGACGTTTTCAATAGGCGTTCAAATTTAGTATGCCCAAATTGCCCTATTGTGAGGTAGTCGTTCAAGTGGCTTCTTTTTCTCTGCCTCAAACTTAGAAAAAAAAAAATAGTAGAAAAAAATTACTTTTAAAACAGAGGGTAAAATCATGGGAAGGCAATGAATATGCCTGTAAGTTTTCAGGCAGAAACTGGTTTCTCTTGGCAAGGTATTTTAAGCCTGGAAAAGGAACCAAGTACCATAAATGGAGGTGCTTGACATATCCTCAGCAACAGAATAATTGCTGGGCCAATCTAGAATTAATTGTGTGCTGTTTGAATTGAATGATCATTAATCCAGCAATATTTTGTAAGTTGTGAATAAATTGCCAGAAGAAATAATTTCATTCCAGTACGCTGCAGCACTTCAACTTTGATTAACATTTTAATTAGTAAGAGCCGACTGAATGGGAAGATGTTTAACTTGTGGCACACATTTGTAATTTTCCTTTTTTTAGAGGAAGTAACTGTCTCGAGTTGAAGAAAGAAACGGAAATTAAAATTCAGACACTAACATCAGATCACAAATCTAAGGTAAGCAACCAGCCAATTTTAACACATGCAACATCTGAAAGACAGATTTTTCAGACCCAAGTGGTAGTTAATTTTCTTGGAAGCATATGATTTTCAGCAATAATAACATGTTGAAAAGAATGGGAGTAATCGAGTGTCTAAAAGTGTTTCTTAAAAAAAAAATTTAAAAAGCAACATCAATTTCCTCCCCTTCTAAATATTTTTGAAGAAAGTGCCATACTCGTGCCTCATGAAACTAAACAGGTCATTTGTGTCAGTTCTAGCTAAACAAAGGGATGAATATATTCTGTGTGAAATTTGGATGCTAAATACTTTCTCAAAATACATACATAAAGAAGTTTCTTTTTCATTTTCCCACATTGTCACCATGGAAAACGCTTGCTTGACTGTCTCCTAGGGAAGGATTCCAAGTTGCTGTTGAACCAAGTGCCTTCTTATTTCTAATAATTTTTTTCTCCATTGCTTAGTTGCAATGTTTTCTCCGAGGTGCTGGAAAATAAAGGTGCTCTGAGACTCAGCCTCAGTTCACTTGAAAAAGCTGTTCTCAAGCCGTGTTTCACGGCTCACGTTGAGTTGCTTAGAGCTGCGTCCTCCACACTTGGCCGACTTCATATTTCCTTTGAACGTTCTATCTGCCACCTATTGACCTGCTCTCAAGTTTCTGAAAGATATCCAAGCTCGAGGGCAGCAGGTATGCTAGAAGAGACATCCGTGTACAAAATAATCTTGAGGGAGAAGGGTACAGGAGACTGACCACAGTACAGGAGAACTTTGAGACACATCTTTGAGACTAGAATAAGATCTTTTCCATCTTTTCTTCTGCTAATTTTATTCTTTGCTAATGTTATTTCCTGTGGAGAAGCTCTTGGTTTTCTAAACCAGGTTTCTGTCTTGTTGCTGTTGCTTGCTGCTTGTTGCTCCACCAAAGGTGTAGGAAAAGCCCCAGGAATAAAACCCAGTGTACTGTCTTACCTACCGATCTCCTCCATCTATGAAAAGTCTAGAGTGGTTTCCTTAAAGGCAACTTTGTTGACAACTTAAGAAAAAAGATAATTCATGCGTTTCTTACTGAAATAAACTCTCTGAGGAGCACTAGCTCCCAATGATCCAGACGTAAGCTCCAAAACTCATTTGAAGTTTTACTGTGTAGAAAAGTCTTTGCTGTGATCTCTGCTTCTCACCTGTGTCGTTCGCAGTCTGGAGTTAAGGGGTGTGATTTGTTCACAAGGGACACCCAAGTGTTCGTTAAGCTTGCAGATCCAGTACATGTGACTCATGTTTTCCCTTTCCACATTTGTATGCAGTTTCTGAGCTCTGTTCCTTTTAAAATCCTGCTTTCAAACTGGTTGCCTTCAATTTAATCCATACCTGGAAAACAGATTGATTTTCGTCCACTCCCTTGTCAGGTTTTAGGATGACATTTTCAAAGGAGACTTAAATGTAAGCTCCTTTGAAATGCCAAGCCTCTGTGTTGGATAATTCCCGAAGAACTCCTCCGCAAGTCGTCTGCCTCTGTGGTTTTCTCTAGGTCAGTGATTTTCAATATCTTGCTCACTGTGGCTCCATCAAAATTGTCCAGATTTTAGTATTCTCACAGACTTCTTTTGTTTCAATTGCTGTGTGGGGGCCCTTGAATTATTCCTGGAGATCATTCAAAGGTTTACAAGCAACAGGTTGGAAAACAGTGTTCAAGACCGTAGGGAAATTAACTTTTCTTCTAGATGAAGGTGGCTGCAATTAAATTAGATTACATTCTGAGATGCTGAATGCATTACACTGATACAGTGGGAGTTTGATTAATTAACAGTTGTTCAGCATTTCTCAGCATTTGGCCCACTAATTTTGATATCAGGTTGTACCATAATTCAGCTTTAATTACAGCTTATGTCCTCCAGTGCAGCTGCGTGTCACAATGTGCACGTGCACTTCTAGCACCAGAGACCTTTTCATTTACAAAAGTCTTCCCGTCATGAGGAAACATCCAGCCCAAGTTTGGCATAAAATATTTAAATTAGATCTGAATGTCCCGATGTGTACTTCACACAAAATTAACCTAGCAGATGCAAATTACTCCCCTGCATTAGAAAAGTAGGTCCCAATTTCAAGCAGGCAGAGGATGAAAAGAAAAAAAAGAAAAAAAAAAAGAAAAAAAAGGAAAGATCACTTCAAAGATTCTTCCTGCTTGAACTTAGTGACTAAACAAACATCTTGCATATATGCTGCGCAAAAGAAAGTTCCTTATCAAGATTTTAATTAGTCTCTCAGGCCCAGTGTAGGAACAGATGAAAGGACAGGGTTGCAAACACAGGCTGTAGAACAGGAAAGAGAGAAGTTAGCTAATGGTATTTTTTCTTTTCCTTTTGGATAAGCAACACTACCTTCACAGTGAAAAGTAGGACAGGAGCACAGCCCACTGCAAATGAAGCAGTCATTTTAACTAGGATGCTATAATAAATTGGAGTAAAGCAGGGATGTATATTGAATTTACTACATTTGAACTTTGAAGTGAATCGCAGATCTGCAGCAAAATTGGATTTCAGATGATTTAATGGTCTCGAGTTCTGAGGTCGTCTGGATCTGAGTCAAATTGGGTGTTTCAAGTCTTGTAACTGGTGTTTGGCAAATCCCTTGCATCCTTCTCTTCAGGTTATATCTTGCTCTACCTGAAATGAGACTTCAATATTTAAAAAAAAGAAATCTTTCCTTTCTCTCCCACCCCTAGAGAAGAACTTGTTTTAGGGGGAGCTGGACCTGCATCTCAGACTGCATGCTGATTTTGAAATTAGTAGCCCATCACTAGCACATCTGTGCAGCAACACGGGCGGGTTTTTTATGATTCTTATTTCCTGTCTTCTCAGATTACATCCTGTCCTGCTTACGTCTCCTTGCAGGTTTTGTCTTTGGCATTTGGAATCCATGATCCTTATGGGTCCCCTTCAACCTGAGACATTCTCTGATTCTTTGGTGTCAGTGTACCTGAGATATAGGATTCCTGCGTTCGCGTTCCTCTGTAGTGTATAACACTAACAACTTTAAAACAGTTCTCTCATTATTCATTTGCAATGGGCCCTTGAGTCTTTGTTTCTCTGCATTTTTCTGGGCTTTGTAAATGTTCTTTGCGCTTAAGTCACAAAATACTTGCTTTCACCGTGGCTTCCACTATTTATACACTTATTTCTTCCACTATTTTATTAAGTCACGATTCTTTTTTTTTTTTTTAATGCAAAGATTGTTTTGCATTTTTTCTGCAGCATAAGGAGGCTCTAAGGAAAAGCGAACTCTTTTTTTGTTTACTGGAGTGCCTTGCCTGTCCTTCTAGGGCAATGTAAAATGCTCTTACTGTGACCAGAAATCAGATCTCGTAGGGTAATATCCCCTGCGCCTTCTAATCCTTTAAATTAGTCTGAAACCCAGTCCTAAGGGGCAGGAAGAGTCAAACAGCAGCAAGCGGTGGAGGAGAATACTTGGCCAGCTCTGTCATAGGTCCCACTACAATTTTACTGATGTTTGAGAGGAGGCAGGGCCCAGCCAGAGCATTTTGTGCAGGAAGGCAATTTGAATCACAAAGCTGTGTAAGGAACCATGGGCCAAGATGTGTGGCCCACAGGTGGGATTTGCTGCTGGCTCTGCCTGCTTCCTGGGTCACATAATAGCACTTGTCTTTTTTAAAATATTAATGCTTTCTCACGTTGTGACCATAGAAGTTTTCTGAGTATGTGGTCCCTCTTCTGCTGAGGTCCCAATTACACCCAGTTACTCGGCACTTTGGATCTACCTGTACCTTTTTTTCTCCAAATTGTGGATGGAGCTGACTCCCATCGGGAAACTCTGCATTGAACATAAATGAATAAATAAGGAATGGTTTTTCCCAAGAACTTCAGCCATGACTGACTTTTAGCTCCCATGAAGTCCACTCTAGGTCTCCCTGGGGGTTGATAAGCCAAGTGAGGTCGCTATTGAGAGGAGATTCATTGCAACCTGAGCGGCTAGTTGCTTGAGGCCCTGTAGGTAGAAGAGAGGCATCTCCAGGCAGTGTTTAGGCGGGATGAATCCTGCTTAGAAACTGCTCGCCTTTTTCGCATTGGCAATACAAGGAGCTTGGACTAAACTTAGTCCTACCTTAAGTGCTGTAGGTGGGTGCCAGAGGTGAGCTGGAGTGTCTGCCCCTCAGCCTTTCGAAAACTCCATCTGAAAAGCCGTGTCTCTTCCTTACCAACATCCAAGCGTTTATTTTGACCCACTTTAAAACTGAATCCTCATGTTTTTCTGGCTCTGAAAGCAGCACTGCCTTATGAACATCTTATTAAAGATACTACTCCCACTAACGGCTCTGCATCCTTCGGTGTATTTATCACTTCGTAGCTGATAGGCTCCGGCTTAGTCGTACACTTACCCACATGCACAAAAATAAGCACGGCTCATTTTGCTGGAGGTGCGCACGCTCTTAAACACCCCGATGAATTAGGGCTGTATTAGTTATACCAATCGCCTGCCTCAAAATGCTTTTGGGGTTTTTTTGACAGCTGCAGAGAACTCCAGGTAGCTCTCTGTCACCTGCGTCTGCCTCCACTCCTGTCTGTTTCAAGTTGGGCCATTATTGAACTACAGTTAAATGCAAGTCTGGCTTTCAGGTAGTGGTAGCCACCCTGATCTTTTAAAAAATTACTTCTTTTTTTTTTTCATTAGGAGTCCAGCTTTAGTACACAACACGAGCTTTCTGTAGTAGGGCTTTCAGAGGAGCCTCTCCAGGGCAGAATGGAGACTGGGGCCGCGAAGGTCCCCTCTTCTGTCACCACCACCAGTGTGCGGGAGAGTCTGTTCTGCGTTACGCAGAGCCCACGGGTGGGCCCACACCTGACACACTGGCATCGGTCTCGCACTTTCTGAGCAACATGGTGGCAATTTTTGGTTTGAACAAGAAGGTTTAGCTTTCATAGAAGATGACCCAGATGCTGTTACCATAGTAGCAGCTGAAATGACTACCTGAAAATAGGTTTATTGAGAGGCATATTTTGTACACCATTTATGGAAAAGTAGGATAGCTTGGCAAAATACCCACAGATAATTATTAAAGGATAATAAAATATATCTTTCTATTAGCTTCTTTTCTAAATCGTTGAGTGCAATATATTCTTATAATAACAATTCTGGTGATTTAGACTTCTTCATATTGTCTCTTGGGAACTTTCCAAAACTTTAATCTCATTATTCTTGTGAGTCTTGGGAGATAAGCAAGAGAAGAATACTTGTCAGATTCCCCGCTGACTTAATGAATATAAAACAAAGATATGTAGCCCATCTTCAGATTCAGGTTGTATTAAATACAGGATTTCTCTGTAAACTGACTGTGTTTGTAAAACTGTCTCCACAAAATCAAAGACTGTATTTAAGCCTTCAGAGAAATCCAGCTCGCTACGTTTTTTCCATTGTTAATTTCAATACTTTTAAAATATATATTATTTTTTTTTCTTGGCAACCAAAAATGTGAAACTCTTTTATTATGAACTCAGTCTTAGCGAAGGTTTTAAAATAAGAGTAGTACAGTCAAGAGCATAAACACAGCCAATTTATTCAAGGCACTTTAGATAATAGAGTCCTGACAGTAGGGGTTGTTTTACATCTGTTTTTGTCATACGCTGTGGTGTCCTCGCTGGCTTTTCTTACTCTGTGAAGGAACTTCATTTGAGTGACTTCATTTGTCACAATTTAGCTGCATTCTGTATAATCTTTTTTTATGATCGTCTTTACTCCATCTTCATCAGCAGTATTAGCTGACCTCCTAGCCTAGCCAAAAACCTCTAGCAAAGCTGCTGTTATTTCTGTACAGGTCAAAGAGATTGTGGCCCAGCACACTAAGGAGTGGTCTGAGATGATCAACACGCACAGTGCCGAAGAGCAAGAGATCCGTGATTTACACTTGAACCAACAGTGTGAACTACTGAAAAAACTGCTGATTAACGCGCATGAACAACAAACCCAGCAGCTAAAATTTTCACATGACAGGTGAGCCGGGCAGTGCTACCTGATAGTGAGGGTTGCTTTATGTCTGCTTTCTGTAATGTTTTAGTTTCTTGTGTTGATGGCTCCTGTACTGCTGTCAAAGATATTGGGTTGTATGCGTGCTGGAAGTAAAAGAAGTGATCACAGAAGGTCTAGATGGATGCAGGAATGGGCTAATTACCTGGTTTAGATTATCTGAACTTCATTAAAGGCAGCAGATGCGATGAAGTGGTGGTAGTTTGCACCAACTGTGGATGCTTAGACTTTACCCAAAACTTCAATTCAGAGGCTGGAAACTGAGAAGTATCAAATACAGAAATATCCTTTGGAGTTGCCAGCAGTTTTGGACGCATGCGTTTATAGCATCGATGATGATAAGAAAGATCCATGAAAAGTAAGATCATAAAAACAACGGGTAGCAGGATAAGCTACATTAGGCTGACGAATTATCTTCCTACAATATCCTGTTGTAATCGCTGGGTGTACGGAAGATATTGCATGACACTACTGTCTAGTTGCTTTTGTAATTGACCATTCTGCCCATTTGAAATTAAATAAAATTAATTTCAACACATCATATCCACAGTGTTAAAAATGGCAGTAAGTAGAGGACTACTTTTTTATGCTATGATCTGTTATGCAAAGCAGCCTAAAAGCATATGAATGCAAAATGTGTGTACGTACATACATATATTCATATGTCATTGTCTTCAGCACCTTTCACATAAAAAGCATGGGCAAAAAGGAATAAATAAATCACATTGGAAGAAGGAATTGAAATTATTTTTTTTAAATTCCTGAGTGAAAAAACAGCTTATCTTTGCATCCGAGAGAACACCTGCTGGGACCAGCAAGCTTTCCGTCCAACAGAGAATTGTCCCAGCAAAAGGCTTTTAGTGAGCTCATCTTTATGTTAATCTCTGTGTTAACCCGTGTGTTCAAGCTGTCCTGCAATAAATAACCATGCAAAAATGAAGTCCAAAAATTGTTAAATTGTAATACAAATGCATCGTTCAAAAGATACTGGCCAGAGGAAGGTGCAGCCCTTGGTTCTGTATCTCTAAATCACACCTGACTGCATCAGCCCAGGGAAATCCCATCACTTTGTTTTTAAGAGTCCCGTTTTCTGTCCTATTTGAAATTCATTGCAGTGCTTAGAAGATAATTTACTAATGTGTAGCCTGTTTGTGGAATAAGACTTTTTTCCCCTCATCTTTTTTTAAAGTAAGTTTCTGTACGTATTTTGTTATTCTTTTAACTTTGCTAAAGGCTGTCATTATAGGCAGCTATTATATCTACAGTAGGACGAGGTTTGGTTTGGGGGGGGGGGTTTAAGCTTTTTTCTCATAGTTTTTGTCTTTGGGTTTGGAGTTTCTGTATCTCTACATTGTTTAAACAGCCCTATATCGTTTCTTGTAAATGGTTCTTATACTTTTATTAATGGATCTTGCTCCTTATTAGAAATCATTTGTGTTCAGTCCATGTATTGTTCTATTTTCAGGCCTCAAAATCTACATCCTGATAAATACTGAGAACCATTACTTCTCAGCTGTGCTGGGAGTAGCAACCTTCAAAATTCTTTCTGCTTTATTAATTGCAATTAGTGTGTTTCTGCTTATTTGGGAATTTGTGTGTAACTCCCAAATGTGCAGACTGGGGACT
This sequence comes from Larus michahellis, assembly GCF_964199755.1. Taxonomy (NCBI): domain Eukaryota; kingdom Metazoa; phylum Chordata; class Aves; order Charadriiformes; family Laridae; genus Larus; species Larus michahellis. The sequence goes on along the minus strand of NC_133898.1, from coordinate 7,834,309 downwards.
TTGCTGCTTGCAACAAATTTAAGACTGTGTCTGAATCTATGAATATTTCAGAAGCATTTGGAACGTGAAATATTGAAGTGTGAATCATAATGCCGCAAAGGGACTTTACACTTAATCATTTGTAAAATTTTAATAGAATATATTGGGTATAGGAACATGTATGCATTTATGTGTATAGGTGTGCGTACTAGCCAAGAGAGAAGTCGAGTAACCGTAGGAAAAGAAGGCTCTATCTGAGAGCAGCGTGGGAGGTGGGCGATGCTCTCAGCATGCCGTTCTCGCCGCTTCCCTCCCCGTGAGCTGCGGTAATGAGTTAGCTATCACAACAGAGGACACAGGGGTAGCAGCGAAGAGCAGGAATCTAAAGTGATGCGGTTGTCTGCTGTAGGGTAGATACTTTCCCTCCGTGTGCAGTACAAAGCGCAATTACAGTTTGTACATTGAGCTCATTTAAAAACAAAGCAGAAGGCAGCAGATACTACTAAAAATCAGCAGCTTATTGAACTCCAGGGGTGCTGTGCCCCCTGCCACCCCAGACTGGGTTAGCTTGACTGACTTGGATGTGGTGAGCTTGCAGCATTGCAGAAACTGGGGACGTGAAGCTGTTAGTCGCAAGCATTACGTGCTCCAGAGGAAATAACATGAGACAGAAAGAAAAAATCATGTGTGCTTCGTTTGGGTTTTTTTAATACAAGAGATTTCCAGTCATTCAAACAACACTGGTGACAAAAAATAATGTCATCTTTAATGTCATCTAAATATATGTATGAATTCCAAGGATAGATTTACATGCTTAAAGTTAAGTATCCCTTTAAAAGACACATTTGTATACATTTCAGAGTTGCGGTCAGTATGACGCCGTAGGAAATCAGCAGTTAAATCTTGCAGTTCATGGGCCGCATTTTTCAGAATCCTTTTTTTCTCTACCATCCTCCCATATCTGCTTCTTCCAGTTAGCTCTGGCTACAGGCATCGCTTGTGAGCGGGAGGCAGGGATTTCTCTCCTGGGGGTGCAGCACCGCCAGCCAGGGCAGCAGGGGCTGGACTCGAGACTCGACGTGAAGCCCCTCGCCAGGCAGTTGAGAAGCGAAGTGACACTAGAACTTTGGCCCCATCTTTGGGAAGCCCCATTTTAGAAGCAAGGAGTTGACCCTACAAGTGCTTCTTGGTGATTTTTTTTTTTTTTTTTTTAAATGGAAGATAAGATTTTCCATTTCTCCTGTTAGTAGTACTTTTTATTTCTTGCAAGCAGTGAAAACCCAACACACCCAGAAAGACCCATCGGCAGTGCAACTGGGAGCTAGATTATAGTTTGCAGAATAGAAAAACAGTTGCATATAGATGTGTTGGCTCTTCCAGCTGTATCCATGGCCAAAGTCTCATTTTGAAATCATCGGTGAGGCACAGTAGTCCTCTAATCCTCTTAACTTCTTTCACTCTAAAATTATATCTGATGCAAATAAGCTAAATCAATTTGAACACCTACAGTTAACTTTTTCCATATCCTTGAGTACAGTAATAAAAATAAATTATTTCAATCCTGCTCTTTAGATGGTGTGCTGGAAAATTACTTCCAATTCAGTGTAGAAAATAAAAGCTTTTATTTGGCGAAAGGGCTGTTGGAATGAAATGTGCTCTCGACACAACACTTTTTGGAACCTGATCTAATTTTTGCTGGGATACCACTGCTTTTAAATATGCATTCAGGAAATGTTTTGCCTTCTGAACTCTTGGAGGAAAAAAAGGCATTGCATTTCTCTAATAAAAATTTTAAACTGTGGAAAATGTAAGTCATGGAATAAAGTTTCCTTGTACTACTTAATGATTAATGTCTTTTAGAGATGAAAGAAAGCTAAAAAAGATTCAGTGACAACACTTCATTAAATTAAGCACTCTGTTATGTGTCCCACCCCTCCTCTTCTGTGCATACAAAATACTTAGAATTTGGAGTTAAGAAGTACAATAGTTGTTTAGCGCTCTACTTAGGATTATGTCCAGCAAAAGAGACTAAGGCACTGCCTTGGCTTGCAACGGGTAACGTTTTGATGCTTATGCACTACTGGGGGCTTTACAATCTATTATTTGCTGCCTAATTTCCATATATAATTCCTGTCTAAATAAAGACTGAAGATCGGGAGCTGCAAGCGCTGGAATGCTAAGCAGGCAGACAGCAAGAGCTAGCCTTTGGGGATGGCCTTTTTGGAGCTCGGCTGGCATACCCGCAATGATGAAAAGCCCTTCTCCTCACTCACAATTCATAAGCTGTTTCTGAAAGTCAGCATCTGTGCTGTTAACTCCCAACAAAGAATCACAATCTCTTTGTCTTTTCAAAACAATGCGATATTTCTTTACTTAGTTGCTGTTTTTTCTACTACGCTGGGCTGAAACAGTGAAGAGGTTTTCCACCTGCCGAGTCAAACCACACCACTCAGGTCATTACCCCTGGAAGATGGTTGCCACCCTCCTGTTAAAGCTGTCTTGTTCCACACAAAAGGCTACAAGGTTTACGGGGCCAGAAGGAGAAACCGAACACGAGTCTGACCATGGTCTAAACCGCAGGGCTCTCTTCAGGCCCAAAGTAGAAGTCTTGAAAGGAAGTCTGTCAGCTCGTACCAAAACTACCAAATATTATTACTACTCATATTGCAGTCATGTTCTAAGTGCAGGATTTGTAAATTTTTTATGCAGTCTTAAAAGCCGAATTGCGTTTTGTAAATGGCTGATTGTAGCTCATACTCAAACAACTCGTATATACTAGTGAGATAAGATAGTATTTAATACCCTTTTATAACATGAAGCGCTTTAAACTGATCTTTCAGATGATATTCTCTGGAACAAATAGAGATTTCTGAATCCTTGCTCAAATTCTGTGAAGGTCTACCCAAAGGACGGCAATTTTCGTGTGGCTTGTTCTTTCCTCTTCTGTAAAGTTCAAGGACAAAATTAACCACCGCGTAGGGTAATATCAGGAAAACAGCCTCAATAACAATTGTGTCTTAGGCATTAATGACTTTGTTTGGTTTTGCCTAGGGAAAGCAAGGAAATGCGTGCCAACCAGGCTAAAATTTCCATGGAGAACAGCAAAGCCATAAGCCAAGACAAATCTATCAAAAATAAAGCTGAAAGAGAGAGGTAAGTATCAGATCTCCCTTCTTGAGAAGGGAAGAATGCTGTCAAAGAAAGGCTGACAGGTGAACTCGTGGATTAATTCTATTAAAACTATAAAAAACTATTAAAAAAATTATGTATGAAAGCAACGTCTAATGATGGTGTCGAATATATTTTAGATGACCATTTTACGAAAAATGTTGCTTTTCTCGTATTTATCCTTTTAATAAATGTGATTTCCTGGTTCCAGCAGGGATAGGGTTAATTTTTACAAGGAGCTGGGCTGGGACACAGCCTTACCCAAACTAGCCAAAGGGGCATTTGATACCATGTGACATTATATATGCTCCCTATATATCTGGGGGAGCTGGCGGGGGGGCAGCAGTGCCTGCTTGGGAGCAGGCTGGGGCTTTTCCAGGTTCCCAATCGTGTTTTGTATATTCCTTTGTCGGTATTATTGTTATTGTTTTCCCCTTTCCTTTGCTGTTCTGTTCAAGTGCCTTTATCGCATCCCGTGAGTTTGGCCTTTTTCCTTCCAGTTCTCCCCCCGTCCCGCCGCTGGCGCGGGAGTAAGTGAATGACTTCATGGTTCTTTGTTGCTGGCCGGGGCTAAACCACGATACCTGGTCAGGGAAGGAGGTTCTTAATTTTATACTCCTCAGCTATCACTGACTGCTCTAGGTCTAATCACACTATTAAATCAAAACACAACTTTTTGCTGTTGCTTTTTAAATCAAATTAGGGCTCTACTGGAAAGGAAGGCTGAGGTTTGGTTCTAGCTGGAGGTAGAATAACTGGAGAGGCATCATCACTAAAAACACAGAAGGTGGGGCCAGTGAAAGGCTTTCTCCCTCATCTACTGATAGCAGGGAGGAGAGGTGGAACAGAAGGAGAGAGTGCTGAAAGGGATGATAATCAGCAGAGAGGGTGATGGACGATAGGAGTGAAGAAGCGGGAGGAGTACTCCACCACGGCACGCATGTTGCTTCTCCACTTCTGAACTGAACTGCAGCTCTCTCCCTCGTTATGGGCTGGCATTGGTGACCCGGCCACTTTTTGAAGGACTGATCTACATTATAGCTATTTGAAGCTTCTTCTATTTATCCTAAAAGTTTCCAAATAGATAAAAGCAGAATCTACACGACGATGTCTCATAAGCCTTCAGGGTTTCCCCTTCACTTTGAGCTTGCCATCTGGCTCGTTCTTCCCTCTTTTACATTCCCTCCTTGGCACTGGGCTATTTTGGTCAAGAGGCTTGAACTTGTTCCCACTGAACTAAGTCCCCTGAGTGTTACAGCTCATCAGGAGGATGAGTTGTTGGAGCCCTTGGTGACAGTTAATGCACAGCCCCCACTAACGACTCTGATTGAAATCTGTTCCCGGGTTTGAAAGCAGTCCTGAGTTCAGTTCTGGTTTTCAGGCTTTGCAATTAGTCTGATTCAGCTCTTTGAACTATTTTTGGTATATTCCATGATGGAAATCTTAGGAAGAAACACTTTGCAGTTAGGTATTTTGTGCAAATATTATTTGTATACTTATCTTTTTTTCTTAAATAACAGCTTTAAGGACCTTACAGCATCGGCAAGCTGTAACTTTACTTGTGACGATCAGATGATTTTCCTGTTACTCCTGTTAAGAGATGCAGCACATTTTATATAGCAAAATAAACCGAGAGCGGAGTGCAGTAAAGGATACACAAATGAATTCAACTTTTTTTTTGAAGTTCTGTCTACCCCTTTTGGGTAAGGGAAGAAGCAAACTTCATTCACAACGGTCTTCGTCGTTTTTTTCCGAGTCTTCAATCATACTGTCCATGTACTTGGAAACCTTTAAGTGTACGGGTGCATAGGCAGAGGAGCGTACAATTTCCCATTAGTCCCACGTGGTACAGATAATCAGAAACCAAAATATACCCTGTGAGTTTGTGATTTTTGAGCTTTGAGGTTTCTTTTTTTCCAATGAATCTTCATGGACAACGTTTGCATTTTTTTAGGCGAGTCAGAGAACTGAACAGCAGCAACACAAAAAAGTTCCTGGAAGAGAGAAAAAGGGTAACTATAACCTTGACAAAGTCACTGGGCACTACTTCTGGATATTCATTTTCATTTCTCTGTGTTGAGAATCCAACTCCAGTAAACAAACACATGCTTGTCCTTGCTTTGTTCCACATGCTTGTAGTGTAAAAGATGCGGCATCTATATGAGGAAGCTATTTTAAATTAACAAAATTACAATGCATTGCAATGTATGAATTTTATGTAATATATATCATATATGTAATACGTATAATATAAATATTATATTAATAGCTCTTGTTAAGAGTGAGTGATACAGTAGGCCTCCTGTGATGTTTCGTGCCATCCAAGTGGGACATATGTATGTGTTTCAAGTAAGTTTTTAAATTTTGCTTGTTAATAATGTGTTAACATTTCTCACCCGTTGTTTTCTCTTGCTTACAGCTGGCAATGAAGCAGTCGAAGGAAATGGATCAGTTGAAAAAAGTCCAACTCGAGCATTTAGAAGTCTTGGAGAAGCAGAATGAGCAGGTATCTTATTTTAAAGGTTTAAAAGAAAAGTGAGCTAGTGAAAACAGTAACCAGAATCAGGCTGAGTAGAATGCTTCTAAATGTAAGTCATTACTGAACTTGGGAAAATTACCTTGTTTGTGGTCACTCACCTACTTGGGGAGTTAAAATGAAGAGGTGAGGTGACTTAAATAATGACGCAGAACCAGATTTGTGAAAGCTAGACTGCTTCGCCAGAGTCTGGTCTCTTCAGCTGTTCAGCCGTGTTGATACTCGTTAGCTAGATATGACAGGCATAAAAGGCCCAGCATATCCATTTTAATTACTCCCCAAAAGTATCTCAAGCAAATCTGTTTATCTCTTTCCTTCATTTTGGAACTTACATTTCTAGTGCTGATTGGAAAATAGAGATGAAACGTGCACAGAGCATCTCTGGACTCTAAGAGACAGTTAGTTTGGACTGAATTCTAGAGATGTATAGTAGCACGGGGAGTTTTATCTGTACTAGTACACCCTTTCCTAATTAAAATACCTTTTATTTTCCGCCAGTTTGTAAGCTCTTCTTTTTTTTTTTTTTTTTTTTTTTTGCTTTAATTGAAAAACTACTTGGCAAGAAAGGAAAATTCTAATCTTATTTCTGGTAGAAGCAACGCTATGTTCTGCGCAGTTCCCTTGGTTGAGTCAGCAGAGCTGTAGTAATCGCACGGACTTGCAGTACCGCGCTTAAACAAATGTAAACTGCAAGGGGAATATACCCTGCAAGTCGGTGAGATGAGAGAGCAGGGGTGCATTTAATACCCATCACTTTCAAGGGTTATATACGTCTTTGTTATTAAATGTGCAGAACTGGAACACTCGGGCAGACGTTATAGTCTGAATTAAAGCCATCTTGCAGAGCGGGAGGGAAGAGAAGAGTACATGCAAATCAAGTATTTCCACTGTCAGGAGAGAGTCCTCCAGCCCCAAAAGCTGCAGCCCGGTTAACTTCTAGGGGGGGTGACAGCGTGTAGGATCGTAGGCAGCTGCTACCGCCGAGCCCCAGCCACCATGGCGCTGTCTTCTGATTGCTCCACCTCCCTTCTGAACAACAACCAGATTCCTGGTCTGTTCCCCGTCCCACCCCGAGTTTCTGCAGATGCTGTCTCTAACATCCAGCGTGAAGGGATCAGTCAGTCTGCTCCTGAGCAGCATCTGCACACGGTCGGAAGGCGGGGGAGGCAGGCAGCTGGGCCACAGGGGGTCTGAGGCATCACTGTAGAGAGCATGGGAGAGAACTCCCCGTAAACTCTGCCAGTCGACAAAAAATGATGGGCTTGATCCAGAGATAGGTGTTATCGGCGGTTTCTTTCCATTGGCTTCAGGGAGCTTCGGATGCAGTTTTTAAAAACATAAGGACAAGAGGGAATTATTATAGTTGTGCTTTTAACTACAACGCGACAAACACGTTACGTATAAGGGAGGGAGGTTGCTGGGAAATAAGCGTGAGTCATTGAGAGAGTCACCTCTTTCAGCAATTAGACACTTCCCTCGGCTGGGGTTACAGCTTCCGCTGCTGAGGGATGGCAACAGCCGACATGAGCTTGCTCATACTCCATTTCAGCGCAGAGATGAAGCCAGCTTAAATCATCAGTGATTAAATGGAGTAAGATCATTCACATGCTGGTTACCACTGTTGTGTGGGCAAGTGGTGGTCTCCACCGCAGAGGTAGTCCTTAACAGCTTTTCAACTCGCTCTGATTTGATCCATCAGAGAATATATTTCCACACCTGCTGTTTCGACCACTTCCTTTTAGCCCCACAAGTGCACCAGTGCAAACCCCCAGCTGGGTCTGGTTTCGGTGTTATGCACATTGATATATGAAAGCCAGTTGGATCAAGATAAAGGTGGTATTTGTTTAATGAGAATTTTAAAGCGTGATTTTTTTTTTTCCCCCGATCAAGCAAGAGAAGAAATTTTTCATACGAATATACAATGTAGAAAAGTAGAATGATGGGTGGAAACAGCCTTCAATACGAACTGTTATGAATTTAAATTTGTTTTGTTTTATGTATGTTTTTCTTGCATTAATTTTTCAATCTCACTTCAGTTTTCATTCATTTAATTTGCTTCTTGTTGTATTTATTACTCAATTTTGACATTATTATTTTTGTACAAACAGCTTTTGAAATCCTGTCATGCAGTGTCTCAAACACAAGGTAGGATGGACGTATAATAAGCAAACTATTATTTCAGTGTGCTTTCCTTCTAAATTAAACCATTATCTTTGGAGCCCTCCTTGTAAATGCAACCATTGGGAAGTACCGTTGACATAGCGAACACGATGTTAATCCTGTTTGCACACGGAGATTTGAGCCTGACACGATATTAAGAGTATTTTGTGCTTTAGCACCCCCCATTCAGATGCATACGAGCAGTGATGTGCAGAGGAAATGTTTAGAGATTGACTTGTATCGTACGTTACCTGTCGTTACTGAAAGATACGCTTAGAGTTCTAAACTGTGTCTGTGAGAAGTGTCTGTTGATCTGTGTGGTGGGTTGACCCTGGCTGGATACCAGGTGCCCACCAAAGCTGCTCTATCACTCCCCCTCCTCAGCTGGAGCGGGGGGAGAAAGTGTAATGGAAGGCTTGGGGGTCAAGATAAGGACAGGGAGAGATCCCTCACCAGTTACTGTCATGGGCAAAACAGACTCGACTTGGGGGGAAAAAATAGTTTAATTTATTGCCAATCAAATCAGAGGAGGATAATGAGAAAGAAAACCAAACGCAGCATCTCACAGAAGCCACCCCTGTAGCCCCCCCCCGCTACCAAAACTTCGCCACACAAACCTGATACAATCTAAGAAAACTATTTTAGTGTTAACGCGCATGTGATTAACGGCTAATGCTGATAGACAGACAAAGAGTATCCACATATGGTAATAAACTAAGTAATTCCACACTAAGAATAGCGAGATATAGAACAGATTGCTAGAAATTCTAGGCTCTAAAGAAGAGAGGCTTCCAGCCTCTTTAAAATTCACTTCAAAATCCAACCCGTTACAAGGTATGGCAATTATATTTACCATGTGGCTGTACTGCTGTGGCTTCCTAAGTAATTGTTACTCTCAAGAAACGTCTGTTAACCCTTGTCTTACCAGGGGAAATAGTTGTGTTAGGCTTGAACATCCCGTTGAACAGTATTGCCTGATCCAAATTATTTTCTTGAATTGATAGCGTGCTTGTATCTTGCACCACTGAGTCTGACAGCACCCGCTTTAACAACATTTATTTATAGATATATAATGAGGAAAAAAAGCATTCGTTAGGCGAGGGGGGAAAAAAAATGTTCTTTTACTGTATGTGGTTCTTAGCCTGTCGTAGATCTCTCTAGATAGCAAGCATTTTGAAAGCAGAGGCCACATGCTTCATGAATTCACGGTAGTTTCCACGCTGCTTTCCAGAAGGCTCCTCTTCAAGTGTGGTGGTGGCGTGCTCACGTCAGAAAGCGGTCTCTGAGCCAGCCTGGGACTGGCAAAACTGGGCGTCCTGGTCCTGTGCCAGTCTGTTCTTTGAAACCAAGTTATCGGTAAAATAATTCAGTACGCCATATAATGGCATGCAGAATATTTATAGGACACTATGTGCTGGTAGTGTTAAGTCACAAGCTTAAAACGTGAAATGTGTGAGTCTCTAGGAAACAAACACAGGGAGGGATTTCTTTAATCTGGAATTTCATTTCACACACAGGCAAAATCCAGCCAACATTTCAGAAGAGGTTGTACATATTGATTTATTTATTATGTTTCCATATTTTCATGTTAAAATTATTTCTTCATTACTTTCAAGCTTTTAACTCATTTAAATGGAGAGTGTTGATTAATTTTTAATCATATTTATGACAGTTGCTTTGCTATTATCATAATTACTTTTTTCCCCAAGATGATGATGATGATGATTAGGAAAGTACAGGGCTAGATTTTTCAAGAAGGCACATATATCACATCTGCACGAACGCGCATTTACCTTGCAAAATGAATAGCTGTGCATCTCATTACTTTCGAGCTACATCTGCCCATTTTCGCATACGCAAATGTGTGTTTGCACATCCAGAATAGGTGACTCTTTAAGTAGGAGCTTATATAGCCCGTTTCCCTGTCTAAGCAACGTTTATGACTTTTTAAGGAACATAGTTGACGTAAATCAAGTCCAGTAACCGTTCTTCCCTGCACGATGGACACAAAGCAGTTACACCAAAGAAAATATTAGCTTGGTTTGCCTCTTCCTCAGCCTGTCCTGATCCTCCAGAGCTGGGTTGTAAAGCGAGATGGGTTAGCTTGCCCTCTGGGTCAACTTATTCGGAGTCTTTGGGGTTATAGATTTAAATAGCTTCCCCGATTGAGAGCCCTCAGAGGAAATGAAGAGATGGTGACTCCCAGTGCCTTTAAACTGCAGAGTTTCACACCAAAGTGCAGCTTCTCATCTGCAGTTGAGCCGCAGGAGGAGTAAGCGTGCGTGTGTGTGCGTCTGAGAGAGAGAGAGAGAAGGAGGGAGAGGGAGGGAATTGAAAAAGCTCTTTAAGCGGGGGATTCCCCGGCCAGTTGCTGTGTATATACAGTGCTTTAACTCTGCTTGCAAAGCCCGAGGCACGCAGCGTTTCTAGCGAGATCTGGCGTACATTCGCTGCTGAACTCTGCACAGTGCGTCTGGGTACAGCTTCAGGTGGGTTCAGTGTGTGTAATCCCACGGAGCACGTAGCCGTAGTCTAATCCTGAGCTGAAAAACAACGCGTCCGCCGTCGTAAGGTTCTCCTGGTCAGATGGAGACTATTTTAAAAAAAAAATACTATTTAAAAAATTATTACTTAAAAAATCTTGCCTACTGCAAGGAAAAATGTTACATTGATGGATTTTTGTCATTCGTTGTCTTTATGAAAGAAACCAGTCTAGATCATAGATGAACTCTCTAAACATTTCAGGAAGCACCACATCGCAGTGCTCACACGACAGCGGGGAAGCAGACGTTCCCAAAGACGTTTCCCATCAGGAGAAACATCCCAATTGGCATCTGCCCGATTTTCCTCCCCAGAATTGGAGCTTCTGCATTTTACCATACACTCCCTCAGCAAGTCAACCCATGAGTCTTGGAATAGGATCAAAAATATTTCCCCAGAATTAGTAGACATAAGAACTACATCTGATTTTGAAAAGCGAATGGCACTGGGGGGGGGGGCGGGGAGTGTGGAGTGTAAATGTAATTTTATTACATATATTTTCGCTGTGTTTTGCCTGTCTTTCACTCAGACACTATCGTGTAGAACACGTGTTTCATTTTGAACAAAAGGTCTACTGCAACGCTTCACGCGGTTGTTTTGGATTGCAGGCAAAGGAGATGCAGCAGATGGTGAAGCTGGAAGCAGAGATGGATCGCAGGCCAGCAACAGTGGTCTAAAGCCTCAACAAGCAAATTGAAGTTGGAGAACACAGCATCCTTAAAATGAAAGCAAAATAGTGTTGCTGAGGTTTAAAAGTGGGCTTTTTTTCTTCTTTTTTTTTGTTTTGTTTGTTTTTAGGGGGGGTTGGTTTTGTTTTTTGTTTTTAATGTATAAAGTGTAGCTACGGACCACCAAGTCTTAAGGTTTGCATTATTTTATTTTTTTTTTTAACACTGGGCACTGAATTTCCTTTGTTGGATTTCCATGATAAGAATTCCCTGTGTTCAGAAAAAACACTAATCGGAAGATGAAGACAGTTTTTAAACCCAGTCCTGTATCCCTTTCCGTATGTCAACAGGCAGCTCTGCCTGCGTCAGAATTACACAATCGGAGCCTTGAAACACAACAGGTATTTTTAACGTCATCTCAAATGGCAACAAAACTGTAGTCAGGTCGTGTTATTCACACCGTTTGTGTTCTCACGCGTGATAATATATTGTGGGGAACCCTCATGCTGCCAGATCCCGACAAGCAACAACTCGTCAAGACGCTCGGCACCTCACGCCATGGCGCCCACCCGGCTGGAGCCTCTGCCAAGTCACCCTGATAGTCAGTACAGTAAGGAGTTGTTCGGGCAATCTTAAATTATATTTCAAAGTATTTTTCAGGCAGCAGGCAGTTGAAAGTTAACTGCGTATAGTCAAACGTACAGTATGTACAAAGTCATCGGCCAAATTCATCCACCGTAACCGTAACTCCAGAGGATGCTTCTGCAGTCCAGTGGTGTCATTCACAAGTGCCATATCAACTCTATCACGTCTGAAAGAGGCCTGTAAAAGTGACTGCGATGGTTGGCGTGAGGGAAATACAGTGTATTTGTGCCAAAACTGATCAGTGCTCTAAGGAATTACGTATTAGGCACTTTAAGAGAAGTTTACATCCTACATCGCTTGTATAGAAATCGCATTTTGATCCTGTTGCTGCAGACCCCCCCAGATACTACAGTTCATTGTAACTTAACGATTGTTTAAATGGCTTTTGGCAAAAAGTTTGTAACTGTGAAAATGTAAAAAGTATTTATACACTTCGGAATCACAACATTGTAGAAAATCACATACTTGTTGCCACGTGATAAAGTTAGTCAACAGAAATGCTAAGAGTATGTTTGCATGTGATACAAATGCTATTAAGACTGTAATACCTATTATATGACCACAGTCGTTCTACTAGCTGGTAAATACTGAATAAATGTATGGCACAGAATCTTGTTTGATTAATTACAAAGACTTTTAGCATAACGAGGTCTCTATATATATGTGTGTATATTAATTACGTGGGCATTCTTGATACTTGTAGTAAAAGAAAAGTACATAACTAATTTAATTTTACACAAAAGTATTTATGCAGATTTTCAGAATTTCATATCAGGAATAACCTTTTTATGTCCATTAGATATAAAACCAATTTGCTAATGTGTTAATTTGCATGTTTTCCAGCGCTTGCTGTAGTTATATTGCAAAACAATGCATGTAAGCATTCCGCTTGGAATTTGTCCATGCTGCCAGTTCAAAGATGACTGCATGGAAAACCGGTAGTTTAGGACAAATCAGATTCCTGATTTCAATGTACTAAGCACCAATTACTTTGTTGTATATGCTTGTACAAACAAATTCTACATATTCCTATAAACAAGAGAAATGAAAAGAGATAATTATGTTATTGTCAGTCCTGAGATGAAACTTTCAACTTCTCTAATAAAAACCTTAAAAATTCAAACCCTTCACTTTTGACTGTAGTGAATTGGAGGGTGGGGGTATTATTGCTGGCGAATTTTTAGTACGTTGTATGTGCTGTAAAAATGTGCATAGTGTAAATATATTTCTATCACAGCTTATTTATTCAAAGGAGTCTTATTTCTTTTAAGCGCTAGGAGAACTGTGCAGCGTTGGTCCTCGCAGCACTACCCTGAGATGCAGCAACCCGAGTGCAGTGTAGCGGCACTACCTTGAGAATGCCACTGAGACAGAGGTCAGTGAAGTCTTTAGGTGTTTAAGGCAGGGTTTAAACAAGCGTGTGATGCCTATTCAGAATTCCCATTCTGACGCCTACGGAGGCACCTCCTGGTCCTTTACGATCCATGAGGTTTTAAAGCCAAGTTGTGTACTGGGAGCAGCTCTCCCTGCTCGCTAAGCTTGGCTCGAGTGCTGGAGGGAACTGGGAGCAGTGGTGTTTTCGGAGCACGCCAGAAAGGATCCAGCATCTCAAAACAAGGCAGTGATTTTTATTTTTATTTTTTTTTAATTAAAAATGTCTCTTAAAACACAGCTGGTGGAGACTGTGCCGCGAGCTGGAATTTTATACTGTTGCCTACCGCGGTGGTTTCTAGCCGGTAAGGAGAAGCAAATGACAGACCAGGTACAGAGGGAACCAGATGGCAAAGCATTGAACGTTGCTGGTTTTCTTAGGCTCGCTCCCAGCCTGGCTGGAAACCACCCCTGCCTGGGAAAGAATTAACTGGAAATGGAGGCCCTGGGTTCAGCTCATTCCCTCTCAGAGGAAAATCAAACCTGCCTGTCTTAATTCCCTGGCGAGCATCCTATGCATCAGGGAATAAGCTGGTGTTAGAAGGCTGGAAAATGCTGTCTGCAGCTTCCTTTTGAGTCTCTGCTCAGCCAGGAGCGAGACATTTATCAAGTCAAAGGGAAAATGTATTTCTGTGAAACCGCAGGGCTGGGTAACCTCAGCTTCCAGGCTCGGCTCCCAGAACTGTATTTCAGCCATTGACAATTTAGCGTAAAACGCAGGCAGTAATTTGAAATTAAGTGATGAATTTTGTCAGGTAAGTATTTTGAAATACTGTTTAAGTAGTATTTGATTCAAAAAATATTTGAAGTTTGGCCGCTAATGTAATGAGGTGAGAATTTCCATTGAGATGAAATAGGCTAATCAATTTGAACACTGATACTGAGTTAAAGCAGTTTAAAATGTCATTCTGTGCCGGGGTGATGGATTCCACTTCACTGAAATTTCATCGAGGGAAGTGGCAGATTCTCCCTCTCTGAATCTCTTCAGATAAATTCAGCGCAGCTGTGATGGGGGGGGTCATGACACCCTGGCCTCACAGGCAGCCTGCTATTCTTTCACTTCTAGTAATTCGGAGGTTCGTCATTATCTTGACCGTTTCCAGGTGGGGGTCTGTTTAACCCCCCACCCCACTCCAGTGTGGTCACACTGCATTGCCAGAGACCCAAAATGCCCCTCGCCTCACAGGGGCCGATTTCCTTGCAGACTCCACGGGCTGCCAGTGGCAGACACATCCCGGAGCCGGCCGGCCGGCCGGAAAACCGCGCTCCCAGGGATGCGCCAGCAGCGTTCCCAGTGCCGCAGCACCACTGTCACCGCGCTGCGGGCTCCCTGCAAGGAGGCTGGTAAGAGTTGTGGCTGTCTGGTAGTTGGGGGGGGGGGGGTAGCAAGGGGGATTCAGCCTTCAGAGATACACAGGCAGTCGCCCCAGCTGGGGGTAGGGGCCGGTTGCAGGGCTGGTTCCAGGTGATCCGATCTGTGGCCATAAATTGTCCCCAGTCACAGGATTTCAGGTCGGCTGCTGCCGCACTGGCCCTCCCAGGTGGGATCTTTCTGCTCTAACAATGTTTTGGGGCTTTCTTGGTATTAGTAAATCTTACGCCTTTCCCTTCTGTGCCATGGTGAGTGGGATAAACACGGCTCTGCCGGCTGGGAGTGAGGATTGTCGCTGAGGCTGAAGGCTTTTTTTGTCATGCTTTGCAGCTGGCAGGTGCCGGGAGAGCAGGGTTCGGTGCTGGGGGGGCTGTGGGTCAGGCTCGCCCATGCCTCTAACACCCCAGTGCTCCCTCTGGTACCCCCCACACACACCCCCCCCGCACAGGCTGGATGCAGGGGCCGCTGCTTAGGGTCATCTATTTATTTGGAGGCTTGGAAGCTACCTGGAAATCTCAAAAAAAATAAGAAATTAAATAGGAGGCTAGAGGAGGAAATAGAGGCTAGTTAAATACTGAGGTCACCAGTGTGAAAGCCCTGAGGAAGCCAGGGATTAAAATCGCCACAGAAATACAGTCTCTTACAGTCAAAGAACTTCATATAGAAGGTTTTTTGTCCTTTACGTAGTCCCCTGAAACTATTATCTGCAGGTTAATCCTGTATCACAAGTGATGCAGGTCTGGCTCTATACTGGGGGGCAGGAATGACTAATGAAACAGAAAAGAAATGGCCAGAATATAATATTTAATAGGTACAGCAAGCAGAAAAGGAATTTCAACAGGGTAGTTACAAAAATCAGTGTGTTCCTTCAGTCTCTGCTTTTATTTTTAAAGAGCTATTTTATTTCCCAGCACAGAAGCCCGTCTCTGCCGGCGTGCCCTGGCAGAGGAAGGGCAGCGTCCCACAGTCAGAACTCACCTTGTCATACCTCGCGTCGCAAAACCCTGGACGCTTTCCTCCAGACTCCTTTTCCTGAACTAGAAATGCAAATTGCTGGTGAATCCGTCTAACACCGCACACGCCAAATAGCTGCTGTCCCTTGGGCTTCTTATGACAAATAGATCCTTGGTAGTTGGTTCCCGTTCCCGCTGCTCCCGGCACTTGTGTCTCTGTAAATTGTAAATATTCACATGTGCTCTTGGTACGGGTTGAGGATGGCAGTATATTAAAGGACCGTAAAAACTCACGATGAGAGATGGAAAAAACCATATTTTGATGGCGCATTGTCCGGCGAAAGGGGAAGGCAAAGCCCCAGAGCAGCGGGGGGACTCGGCCAGGGCTGGGGGCTGGTCCCGGGGACCTCTGTGCCCACAGCTCGCACCCCCCTCCCAATAACGCTCTGCAAAGGCATGGCCTGGGTCGTTTTAATGCTGTCGGGACCTGGCGCCTCGGTACATGACGGCGTGTTTCACGTTATGTTATGTCACGACATCCCAAGAGCGTGTCCATGGCTGTTTACAAAAGGGTGCCGGCTTTGCTTCTGACCTTGCCACGCAAAAATAGCTGCGCGTTTCTTTCTAAATTAAAACAAGGAGAGCAGCTGTTCGCCTCCACCGAAATTACTGACGCTGGGTGAGCAGCCGGCGCTGGACTAGGTCTCCCCTCCTCCATCCCCGCCGCTGGCCCGGTTTAGCGGCCCGGTCGCCTCCCCGGGGGAAGCCCCCCCTGCGCCCCCGCCCGCTGTACGGCTCACCCCGCGCCGCGCCCGGTGCGCTCCGGCCCCGCTCCGGCCGCACGTCGGGGCTGCCCGGGGGGGGTCCTCCGGCTCTCCGCCGGCATCCCCGCGGGGATCCCCCAAAGCCCTTCCGCGGGGGGCGGCGGGACCCCCCCGGGCCGGAGGAGGGGGGGAATCCCTCCCTCCTTCCCTCCCTCCCTCCCACCCGCCCCGTCCCTCGGCGTGGGCGCCTCCATCAGCTCCGCCGGCATCTCCCCTCCTCCTCCTCCTCCTCCTCCCCACACACCCACACACTCTTCCCCGTCCCTCCTCCCCGACACTCCGCAGCAGAGTGCTTTTGCAGCCTGTGCAGCTCCTGAGAAAGGAGGTGTTTCAGCTTGCCTTTTTTTTTTCCCTGCCCTTTTTTTTTTTTAATTTTTTTTTTTTCTTTTCTTTCCTTTCTTTCCCGCGGAGGCGGACCCTGTCAGAGGAGCAGCAGCCGCGGACACGCCGGGGCCGAGCAGGGAGGATGGCCGGGGGGCGCCTCCCGGGGCTGCTCTTCCTTTTGCGTGAGTACCGCCGCGGCGAGTCGCGACACGGAACCCTATCGCGATCAGGCTGGCGCTGAGACAAACCCGGCGCTGCTAGAGCACCGGTCCTGCTCCACCGCCGCCGGCTGCCCCATCGCCACTGCCCGTCTATCGCGACAGGGACGCCCCGTCGCGACAGGGGAGCTTACTCCCGCGGGCTCGGGGGGGTGTGGGGGGGATGTGGAGGTGAGCTGGCAAAGGCTGAGGGCAAAGGGCCGCCGCTCAGCGCCTCTCTGCCCGCAGACGCCGCGGCTCGCCTGGCTGCCGAGCAAGAAGTTGAAAATCTCTCCGGGCTCTCCCCTAACCCCGAAAAGGACATTTTCGTGGTGCGGGAAAACCGGACGACGTGTCTCATGGCGGAATTCGCCGCCAAGTTCATCGTCCCTTACGACGTGTGGGCCAGCAACTACGTGGATGTGAGTGGGGTCCGGGCGGGAGGGCCGGGGCGGGGGGGTCCGGGCTCGCAGAGCTGCGGCCGCCGCACGTTGTCGCGGCGGTGGCGGGGGGAGGAGGAAGATCCGCCGGTAGTTTCGGAAAGTCCTTTATCCCCCTCCGAGGGTATTCCGCCGGGGCTGGGGGAGAGCGTGGGCTCCCGGGGGTGCTCCAGCGCCCCCGCCCTCCCTGAGCCCCGCTCCCGGTTTCCAGCTGATCACGGAGCAAGCCGATATCCCGCTGTCGCGGGGCGCCGAGGTGAAGGGCAAGTGCGGCACCAACGAGTCGGAGCTGGAGATCTCCTGGCTGGAGCAAGCGTACACCCTCAGACTCTTCTTCCTCAAGGTACGGGGCTCCCCGGGGGGGGGGGGGGGGGGTGCCCGGCGGTATTTCGGGGGTGCTGAGCGGCCCTGTCTCGGCAGGAGGGGCACAACACGTCCCGGGGGCAGGAGGCGTTCTGGAGGCTCAGCCGCATCCAGTTCACCTACGACACCGCCGAGCGCACCTACTTCAAGGACGCCATCGCCCGTAAGCGCCCCGGGGGGGGGACGGGATTTAAAACACATCCCTGGGGGGTGGCGGGGGGGGGGCGACAGAGGACGGACACCCCGCGGGCTGCTCCCCTCGGTGCGGTTTAAGGGGGGAAAAAAGAAACCCCAAACCCGCCCGACAAAGCCGGGACCAGGTGCCGGTTTTAAACTGCGTATTAATGAATATGTTTTTTCCCCTTTTTTCATTCTTGCTTTTTGTTTTTTAATCACGGCAGTCGCAGCGGGAGGGGGAGCCCAGCCTCTGCCCGTTTGCTGCGGGACCCAGGGGCCCGAGGGGGTGGGCAACGGGGCAAGGGACCCCCTGGTCTGGAAAAAATTGTCCCCTTTCCAGCGGGAGATGTTTTTTAAGGTTAATTATCTCCTCACTTCTGATGGTGGTTGAATAGGTGGGAAAGCAGCGGTTTCCCAAGATAGCGACGAGATCGACATCAATATCCCTACCCCTGCACGCCTCCACACCCGACAGCCTCCTCTTTTCTCACGGGGTTTCCTTTCTTTAGGTTTTCGTTTTCTTTTTATCTCGTTTCTGCTCAGAAATGAGTTGTCCTGTATTGAAAATTGAAAAGCTCTTGTTTGCAAGTTGTTCTTCCGCAAGATTTCTCAAACTCCAGCGAATGGTGCGTTAAAGAGTTTGTGGCATAAGAAACGCTGGACGTGGAGCTGTTTTTCCCACTGGTGTTTCTACTGGTTTTGTCCCCAAAACCCGATGGTGGCCATGCCTCACCACCCTCCACAAATGGGAAATGCTGCTGACCTTTCTGTGCTGCTGGAGGGGAACAAAGGGCTGTGGAAGAGCGAGAGGTGGAAGGCAGCCCGCATTCCACCTTGATGAGCCGCATTCAGCCTTCGTTTTTAAAATAAGCTTGATGTGACGGGAAAATATTTTCTCGTCATCTATACTTGGGTGAAAAGGTCATGTTGTATTTTCAGGAAAGCTGTTATGGCCCGTTTTCCGTCATAGTGAGGTCCCCAAATTGCATTGCTCTTTCACACCTGAATTCAGAGCCCAAGTGCTGCCACAGGAATTGCTGTAGGGAGCACGAGCGCGGGCTGAGGCTGAAACCTGCATAGACATCAATAGAAACCATTCCTCTGACTTTATGGACTTCAGGTCCCGTGACATGAGCGTAGCTGGCGGCGGCAGAGCCGGCTCTTCCCTTGGTGCCAGCAGGACCACACGCCGCAGCGTCCGTTGCAGGCGACCCCGGTGCGGGAGCTGCCCTGGCTACGTGGGGGTGTCATGCCCAAAGCACAGTCCCACCTCAAGAGAAAATGCTGCTTTTAAGAGCGGTGGAGCATGCGGCCGCCGCATTGCACACCGCCTGCATACCCTTGTGTTCAGTTCATTAGCTTTGTTAATAAAGTCGCATCGGTCCCCCCGAGACGGGACCTGACCTCTGCTGTTTCTGCCCCTTGGCCAGCCGGGAAGCACACGGCCAGCTCGCATCGGCTCTCTGCCCTGGTCACTCCGGCTGGGAAGTCCTACGAGTGCCAGGCGCAGCAGACCATCTCCCTCGTCTCCAGCGACCACCAGAAGTCTGTGCAGCTCTTGCTGTCAGAAGTGCGTGTCCAGCCCTTCGACATCACCGCGGATTTTGTCTTCAGTGAAGGTAAGGTGCAGGGTGAAGGCATGTCCTGCGTCCCTGAGACGCTGCTGCTGCCGTGCCCTTTGGGGGTTTTGCAATGTACTGAAGGAATTTGGATCCCACCTTTATCAGAGCACCTTCCCCTCCCTCTAGCGGGTTGTCAGTGCTCCGCACAGTCCCTCCAACCCATTCCCTACCTCCGTGGTCCCCCATAAGCCTTAACAAATTCAGCCCAGCTGTTGTTTGGTCAAAACACGGGCTGTTGTTGCATGGACCTTGGCTTCTATAATGACTCATCTAGCTAGGTTGCCAGCAAGCTCCAGAGCTGCCAGGCCCCTGGGGAGCCCTGCAAGGCTTAGGTGTCTCCTCTGCAGGAGAGAAGATGCTTTCGTACAGCTCCAGGGGCTTTGTAGGGCCACTGCGCACCGAGGAAAGCTTGGGGCTGCGGCGGGAAGAAATACTTGTGATGCGCGTCGTTGGCTTCAGTTTGATTAATGCTCGTTGCAAGGGGGAAGGAAGCGTAACGGGGACTTCAGTGAGGTGCCTCGTGCGCCAAACACATGGGATGCTGTTCCTCCTCGTAGGCTTCTTTAACGTTAGTTGTGGATAAAGGAAAATGTAAGTTAACACGTGCTGTTCGTATCAAAGAGTTGTACTGCAGCCAACAGCAATACTGACATGGGGCAGAATTCCTGCGGATTTTGCCTTCCTTTGTCCTGAGGAACCCATGGTGCTCCTCCTCCCTGACTTCCCCCTGCCTTTTCCAAAAGGTGGAATGGGGGAGTGCAAACATGCTCACCTGAATCAGGGCTTCCAGACTAGTCCCCTTTTTATAGTGCCGTCTTAGCAAATTAGTCAACGCCATTATTGTAACAAGATGCAAATAAAATTCGTAATAGCCGAATCTTTTACTAATGAGCTAGAAAATGGTGGTGTTATTTTCAAGCCTGGCGTTAAAAATGGGGGGCTTTATTATTTTGCGTGTGGGAAATATTTTAGAGCGTGATGAAAAAAACCAGCAGCGACTACGGAGCCGAGCACTTACGCTCGTGACTCACATTCCTCTCACTGAAGTAGTAAATACATGCTATTATGTACCCTGGCTCTGGCAGAGCTCTGCGTGGCTGAATTACTCACGGCAAGGCCAGTGTAGTACAGAGTAGGTTTTATCCGTGGGCACAAATAAATCTTTTTTTTTTTCTTTTCTTTTCTATCAAAGTAGTACCACATTTTGTGTCGGGTATAGGGAGAAAAGGGTAGAATTTAATAGTTCCCTATCATTTTTTGTTTGGCACACCTTCATCCCCTCCCTCCCCCTGTGGATCCAGGCTTCCCGCACGCGGGGTTTGGCTGGGCAGACCTTGGAGGCTGAGAAAAGCGTAATTAAAATCTGCAGGTCTGGACTCCGGTTTAGCCGCTGTGTCTCTGTGATACCAAACGTGGCAAGTCCGAGAGCTCGCAGTCCCAGAGCTCGCAGAACAACCAAACTGGGCCTTCATTGCCGAAGGGCATCACCTGCCTTTTGCATGATGTGCCTCTTTCATATCAGGCAGTAAATTTGGTTTGGTTTTTTCCCTTTGTTGTTGTAGCGTTTTGGGGTTTTTGTTTTTGTTTTTCCTTTTTTTTTCCACCAGGGCATGAGGAGACTCCAGTTGGTTCATCAATCTTTAAACCTGTGCGGGGAATTCTTCCTTCTTAGGAAAGCGTGATTTCTTTGTCGAGCTTTCTCTTCTGTTTTTTTTTTGTTGTTATTGTCGCTCTCGTTATTCAATGGTACTTCTTTTTGTTGAATTCCGCTGGAAGTTAAATAGCAAAGAGCACCTGGAGAGGACGGTCAGAAATGCTGGCGAGCTCATTTATCACTGAAGCTTCACCCGGGGGCTCCCCCGCTTCTCCCGGCGGCGCGTCCCCCCCAGCCCTGTGGACCAGCGCGGCCTCGGCACACGCGTGGCATGACGCGATCCTTTGTGGGGTCTCAGAGTCACTGCCAATCTTAAATTACAGTAATTAGCCATCTCCTTTTTGGTTCGTTAATTTCCCATTAGGTAAAATTCCTATTAATTATGAACAGGCTACAGAACACTTTAAAATATTTTAGAATAAAGAAAGAGACCTGCTGGAGCAGAAGAATCGCCGCGACGTGGGAGGGTCAGGGCCCTTTTACCACAAAGAAACGGGGGGAAAAGGTTTTGTCATTAGTCCTGACACTGGCCTGTCCGGGGCAGGTTAAAAAGCTTCTGGGAATTGCTGTTATTTTTTTGAATCCTTAAACTCACATGCTAGAATATCTTTTTTTTTTTTCTTTTTTTTTTTTCTTTTTAAGACACTGCTTCCAACATAACTGTACATAAATAGAAACATTTACCTTTTTCAGTACAGAAGCAGCAGCAGAATATTTTTTCCATTCAGAGCTTGGGAAATCTTTATTTTTTTTTTTAATAGGGAAAAATGCGTGTGCGTTCTTCAGCTTAAGAGAGCTGGATCAAGAGGGCGCGAGGAGAAGATTTAAATTGGTGAAAGAACCCCGCAGAAATTGTCAGCTCTTTTGATTTTGATCACGGTAATGCAAAATACTTATAGAAAGGGATACAAAGGCTGAGGTTGAGGGACCAGGATCCTGGGAGGTCTCATCTCCCTCTGAGCCACCCCACGCAAGGGCCGCCTTTTCTTAAGGCTCCTCGGCACCAAGTAGCTCCTCTTCGCAAGGTACGTGGCCACGTTTTAAAAAAGCACCCAGTCTTTATTTCTTTCTAAGCTAGTCTCTTATAAACCCCCATTCCAAAAATCCATCCTATCCTGCTAGACACGACTGGGCTGTTTTTCCGTCCCTCCGAACAACCCCTGCGCCAGTCCTCAGGCTTGCAGTCGTGACTGCGGGGGAACCGCTGATTTATTTGTTATTTTTCTTTCTTTTTTTTTTTTTTTTTTTTTTTGCCGTGCTGCTGTTTGTTGTGCAGAAGGATGCTGAAACAAGAAAATTGGGCCCGTTGGGTGGTTTCCGAGCCTAGTGCTGGAATCGGACGAGCACTCACCATAGAAACCGTGGCGGTACGCGAGCCCTGTGCCGCGCGCTGTCGGAGGAAGCGCAGCACAAAAGAACAATGAAGAACGTACCTAAATGCGTCCTTTGTGTGTCCCCCCCCACCCCGCGCTCGTTGCTCGGTGGGACGGGGGCCGTGGGGTGGCGCAAGCCGGGCTCGGGGCCGCTCCGGCAAAGGGATGACCCCGCGGGGTTCGCGATGCAGCAAAAACTCCCGGCCTCACGCGAACTTTTCAAATAGTTAAAATTTGAGGGGACTTTTTTGCTTTCCTGGCCTGAGGGTTAGAAGCCAGCCACTTGGGCAAATGCCGAGAGCCCCGTGACCTGAAGCGAAATACCCGGGGGGGGGAAAATCTGGTGGAAATGGCCGTTTTCCTGCAGAAGACGTTGATTGCCAATACGTAGCAGTTCCCCGCGCGACGGTGTTTCATTCGCCGTGCGTCAACCAACCCGCCTGCCCGCTCCGCTCCTGATGGGCTCGAGCATCTGAATTTGGTTCTGCCGTGGACTTTCTGCAAACCCTCCTCCCCACCCGCCCCCCCCCCTCCCTTGGCATTTTCCCGTGTGGATAGACCAGGGATGATGCCTGTTACCTGCCTCCCCGCCGCGGTCTGGACCTCGGCCACCTGTGCCATGCTTGGAGCTCTTGGGGTGAAAAAAGCTGTGTAAATGTTAAAGGACGTTGTTATAAACGTGAAAATATTTTTTGGTTGTGGTAAAATGAGGTGTCTCCAGCATCGTGGTTGGACTAGATGTTGTGAAAGGTCCCCTCCAACCGAGGCAATGCTATGAGTCTATCTGGAGAGCCTTCATTTCGCTGTAAATGTGTTTGTGCTCAGCACTTGCCTGTGCCTCCATGCTGGCATTCCCGTTCCCCCTTCACTCTCGGAAGAGCCCAGACGTTGGTGAGCTCCTCCAGAAGGAGAAAACGGCTGTGTCTGGCGAGGAGAAGGTGGTGGTGAGGAGGAGGAAGGCTGCCTTCGCTGCCGGGGCAGATGGATGTGCCGCTGGAGACTCCGAGCTTTGCACTGGTGTGTTTTGTTGGTTTGGTTTTTTTCCTGTGGGCTTTTTTTTTTTTTTTTTTTTTCCTTTCCTTTCCTTTTCTTTTAATCCTCCTTAGAAAGTGTCAGGATAAGGAACTGTCTTCCGCAGCTGCTTGCGAGAGCAGACACCTTTTTGGAGTTGTGACTCAGGCGCTTAAATACAGCCGTGGCTTTCTGTGGACACCGGCGTTTTGGCCGTGTCCTCCGGCACATTTTGGGCTCCGCGGCCAGTTTGCTTTGGCAAAAGATGGGAGTTCAAATATTGCGAGGGGGTGCTTTGGAGCTGGGTTGGCCCTCTGCCTCGCGGCGCTGGGGCTTGTAGCTCTGCCTCCTTCCCTGGCTGCAGACCCCCGCGCTCGCCCCGCTCCCCTGCAAAGCAGCATCGCTCTTGTTTAAGGAAAGGCGCAGGAGCAGACCTGTGTGTGAGCCTGAACGAACGCCCTCAGGCGGGTTTACCACAGGCTTGTTGCCATTTTCTGCAGGGTTTAAGCTAAACCACTGTCAAAGCGAAAAATCAGCGTCCGCAGGAGGAGATGGCGGCGGCTGGGTGAAGCGCTGCTCATCGGCCCGTGGGCCCCCCGGCCCGTCAGTGAGCGCATGGGAGCTCCTCCGGCACGGATCCTGCATCCTGCCCCTGGGAGGGGTGCTGCTTTGTGCTGGGGATCGGGGGGGGCGGTCGGAGCACCCCCGGCACTGCCTCCCCCCTGGCTTTTCCCGCAGCGGGGGGTCTGGGGATGCCAACCTGCTGCTGGTCCAGTCAGGTCTGGGCGTCCTAAACTGGGAAGAATTTCATAAAAGCTCTAGAAACCCGATTTTGGGAGCGAAATAACAATCAGGATTTATTCACACACACCCCCACCCCCCCCTTTCTCCTTAATACAAACAAACAAAACCCCTGCATTGCAGCAATTGCTGAATCGCCTGTAACACAGTCCTGGTGATCAATCACTCCTCTGGTGAAACGGTGAGCAACTGGAACCGAAAAGGACTTTTTTTTTCTTTTTTTTTTTTTTTTTTGTTAGGCTACGTTTCACTTTAGCTTTTTTGTTTCACTTCATTTACAGCCCGAACCGTTTCCAAATGGCGTCTCTGCGAGCCTGGCGCTGGGAGGACGGCTCCGCGCTGGGAGGTGATGGAGCTGCCGGTACCGCTGGAGCTACGTCCCTGCTGTCACCTCCTGCCTGGGCCCGGGGGGGTCTCCGGGTTTTTTGCCACGTGGCGTTAGATTTGCAGAGTGTTTGCCGTTCATGGTTATCACAGATCTTTGCGTCCCGCAATCAGCTGCCTGGGGAACCCATCTGGATGGTCTTTAGCGATGGGAGGAATGAGCGGTGTGCCCTTTGTATCTGCTCCTCGAACGTGCAGCCTTTTCTTTTTTTTTTTTTCATAAAGTAATTGCTGTTTTTATTGTTTCCAGCACGATTTT
Organism: Larus michahellis; assembly: GCF_964199755.1. NCBI lineage: Eukaryota > Metazoa > Chordata > Aves > Charadriiformes > Laridae > Larus > Larus michahellis. Next base: position 7,809,427 of record NC_133898.1, on the reverse strand, counting down.
AGCACTGGGAAGAAGACGATCCAGGGCCCGGAGCAGTGTCCCTCCTATACCCCATAACCTTTTTTTTTTTGTTTTCCCCAGAGTTGGCTTTTTTCTTCTTTTTCGGTCGGGCAGCCCTGTCTCAGCAGCATCGTCCACGGATAAGCAACAGTCCTGTGGGGAAAAAAAGTAAATTGTGATCCTGTCATTCGGGCCTGCAGTAGGCTCTGGAAGCGCGAGGGCGCTGAACCGGGATCACCGGCATAATGTGTTTCCTAACTTTGGTGGCTTGTTCCATGGCAAGCTGAATAGAGAAGTGTTTTCCCATTGTGTGGTTGTTATAATTTTCTAGTGGTTTATTAGACTATGGCGGGGACTTGTAAACCAGAGAGAAGAACACTGGGGAGGCGCCTGTTGCTTCTGCTCCTCCTTTGTCATATTTGACAAAGGCCGTGGGGTGCCAGGATGCCGTTTGACCCCGAACGCGCATGGGCTCTGCCAGTGCTGGTGAAGTCCCCGTGGGGAGCTCGGGGAGAGCGGGGAGAGATGCTCTTACATCTCCGTCAGCTTGCAGATAGAGGGGAGAAATCTTCTAACGGTGATCAGGGCAAGTCTGATGCGGGATTAAAGACTGACGCTGAGGACTCTACAACTAAATAAACAAAGCGGGTCTTCAGCCACAGTCAGGAAACTTGTACGTTTGCTGTCCCGTTCCCAACAAGGCCATTGCCGTACTGGTGCAGCCGAGGCCTGAAGAGGAGCTTATGGACATGAAAGTGTTTTTCCCCCCCCACACTGGCTGGTTTGATGGATGTCACCTCTCCCTCCAAACCCTGCGCTGCGACAGGGATTTCACTTTCCTCCAAAGCGATGGATTTTCTTCCTAGGACTCGATGGCGGTTGCCGTCTCTGCTGGCTGCTGCGGCTGTTTTTGTTGCGCCGGGACCTCTGGCGCGGAGCCGTGACTCTGGGGATGTCGCTTCACGACCGCAGCAGGAGCTCAGATCTACAATGTCTCGTTCACTTCTCTTTTCCTCTCTTTCCTTTCTTTCCCTGCAGAGCACAAGTGCCCGGTGGACCAGAGGGAGCAGTTAGAGGAAACCCTGCCTCTGATTCTGGGCCTGATCCTGGGGTTGGTTATCGTGATAACCCTCTGCGTTTACCATATCCACCACAAGCTGACGGCCAACCAAGTGCAGATTCCTCGGGACAGATCTCAGTACAAACACATGGGCTAGGGGAGAGCATCGAGCAGCCCAAATATTTATCAGGTAGAAAAAGCAAAAGCACTTTTTTCTAAGGGTGAGGAGAGATTTCGGGGTGTGTGGGGGGGGCGAGAGACGGTATTCACAGCACCTAATGGTGGGCGTTGCGTGGAGGCACACACGGTAGAGTTAGGCTTTAACGTGGTCAGTGCTCAGCTCTCGCTGTAAGAAGACTCGGAGCATCTGATTTTAGGAGTCAGGGGCAGTAGGTGGTGTGAATACCTTCTTAAGCAGCTGGGCCCATCATCTGGAAACAGAAACGCTTCACACGTCAAAGTTTAACACCGGGGGCAAAATTAGCTTTTTTCTTTTCTTTTCTTTTCTTTTTTTTCTGTTTTCTTTCTTCTTTTTTTTCCTCTCCCCTCCCCAACGTGCCGCTCTCGGCAGCGTTCAGCCCTCTCCGTTTGTGTCTGTGCGGGGAGCAGGGCTGGGGGACGGAGCCATTAGGCGAGACTTCGTTAAGGTCCTCTAACGAAGGGACTCCAACCGCATTCCTGAATTTGCACTCATGTTAAGGAAAGCATGAAGGCAAGACAGGTGTGTTTTGAGAAAAAATAAACGCCAGAACCTCAAGTTGGTAGAAACTGGAGTAACTCCAGCGCAGCAGATCCCAGCCAGCTTGAGGACCCCATTCTTGAGGCTAAATAAATGAAGAAAGTTTGTTTTTGCTTCTTGAGCCACATCTGAAAGTTTAAAAAAAAATAATTAAAAAAAAAAAAAAGAGTATTGATACGCAAATTAAAAAAGTGCCATGCTACTGCAAGTCAACCGAGAAATGCTTCTGGCTGGACATCCTGCACGTGTTGTGATTGTCGTTGAGATGTTACATTGCTGCCCGCAACTGGTATTTTCACAACGAAACACACAAAAAAAAAAAGAAAACAGAAATGTTAAAGTTACTATGCAGATTATTCAGGTATAATCTAATGTAACAGAAAAAAAACATAAGGAAGCCCTTGAAATCCGTCCTTAAGTGTAGACCATTTTTAAAATTAATTAAAACATGTACATATCTAATACACGATTTGCCTTTTTATTTTGAAATGATGTGATGCTCTTTACTAACTCGATGGAATCGGTGTAAAAATACAGCGCCTGGGTGGATTTATTCCAGCAGCGTTTTGGTGGGGACGGCTGGGGGAGGACACGGGGGTGGCTCGCTGGTCTGTGATGCGTTGGTTATTTCTTAATATTCTTCTGATCTCTCGGCTGCTTCTTTCTTACGTGTTTTGTGGGCGATGGCGCGTTCCCCTCCGGTCCCGTCCGGTTCCCACTGAAACCTTTGATTTCCCTTGGCTCCGGTGTTCCCGCAGCACGAGTAAGTCCAGACTCGTTTAGGGCATAGGACATAACTTTTCTCTTCCTGAACTGATTTGATCCAAACAGGAACTGTATGACTGTCTGTATGACTGTCCCCCTTCAGCTTAAAACAGGGTAATAGGCCCAAAAAAGGTAGTCATTTCAATGTGAGTAAGTGGAAAAGGAGAAACGTCACTGCTTTTTAGTGCTGCAGCCTCCTCCAAAATTTATGAGGCTTTTTTGGTCGAAGGTGAGAACGAAGGTGGCTGCAGCAAGCGCCTTCCTTTAGTCCCGTCTTATTCCCGGTCTCATTTCTATGTTACGCTCGCCTTTTTGTCTTCTCATTTGGATGTAAGAAGCAAAATTACGGCGCTAATGATGCTTGTGGCATTGCCCTTTTCATTTAAAACTCCAGTGAAAGTGTTCTGGGCGGGCTTTAGGCTGACCCAGTGCCGCTGCCTACAATGAGCTGATTATTCTTTAAAAGAAGAAGAAAAGGTTCTTTTAGAGGCAGCCAGAAAAAGCCGTAGGTAGCAGAAGGGTGAATAAAAGGATTAAAGGCTCATCCTTAATAGAGGGGCCGTGGGTACCAGCTTTGTCCTACCTCCCTCTTGTCTGCCCTCCAGCCAGAAAGGCTCTCCCGGCATCTGCTCCTGTATTTGACATCCAAAACCACAAAAATGAAAAACAAAAACAAAAAAAAAAAAAAAAGGAAGCAAACAGCTGAAGTGCAGATGCCAAGGGAGCCTCTCCGTTGGCGTTTGTCTCCTCGTCGCTGGCGTTGGGACGGCAGGGTTGTGCGGGACGAGGTGGTGGGGCGGGGATGGAGATGGCACCGAACCGGAGCCGTCCCAGTCAGTCAGAGGCTGGTCCCCCCCGGCCGGTTTCCTCCCGATGCGCTGCAGGTGGTTGCTGTCAGTCGGAGCAATTTCTGCTGGTTCGGTTGAGCATGATCAGAGACGGAAAAGAGTTGGGACATTGTGAAAATGGGGGGAAGAGAAGGACTTTGTGGCTGGAATAAAGGAAGAGGATCCTGTTTTTCCTCTGTGTCTGTTTCCCTGAGAGCCCCTTAGGGCTTTGTTGGGTTTTTTTCACCCTCTTTTCACATCCATCAACACCTCTCCCTTCTTTTTTTTTGTCCCTTGCAAAACTTGAGTTAGTTGTGTGTCAGTTTGGATATAAAAACTTTAAACGGGTGACATAAAAGAGAGCTACTTCCCTTCCACTCGCCGTTAGTAGGAGCTTTACAGGAAACACACAGCGCAGCATTTGGATAAGCGTGTTTGATTTCTGATCCCCTTCCCCAAATTTTTAACCCAATGAAGGGATGACCGTACCAGTGGTGGACTCGCACGTCTCGGCTGCTTTCCCCGACCCCCCGAGGGCATCCAGCCTCGCGCTGGGGCTGATGCGTAGCCGCTGGCGGAGGCAGGGGCGCTGCAAAGGATTCCAAAGTACGCAACCAAGCGAAGTCTTTACGCTCCTTCCTCTTGGCCTCCTGCTTTTGCTTCATGTGACAGCTCCTTGCACAATCCCGTTTGTCCCAAAGTTTGTTATATCCTGGAGAAATGATACTTGATTTGCGGAGCGGCTTTAGAGGCAGGAGGATCATCCATAGCTGGCAAGAAGGATTGATGGATACGTCTCAAAACTGGAGCAGGAGGTGGGAAACCCACTGCTCTGCACCCCTGCAGCCTTTGTTGGGCTACGTTTAACCTTTCTGATCCTCCCGCGGATGTTATAGTTCAGGGTTATATGGAGCTGTTTGAAGGCAACAAAACCTTTGGCTTGGATTAGGTTCCCTGGTGTTACCCCGAGGAGCGGCAGTGGCTGGTGGATGGAGCTGCTGGCTGGTCATTGCCAGGCGGGTCCTTGGAGCAGTTGGAGTTTGTTGGGTCTTCTCCAAGTGAACCCGCTGGTGGGTTTTAGGCCGTTGCAGGTCCTGGTGTTGCTTCCCCATTTGCAGAAAGCAAGCAAGACCCACCTGGCATAATGGGGAGACTCTTTCAAACAGCTACACAGGTTTGAGATGGAAAAAAAAATAATATGCTAATTTATGGTTGACTTTGCAAACTAATTTTAATTCAACCTGCAGTGAATTAGGGCAGTCGTAGCAGAGCCACCCAAAGAGAACATTGTCATCACCGCCCATAGGAACCCATCCTTGACTGATCCCACTGCCTGAGCACTGGCCAACGCATTGAAGTGGTGGCATCGGCCACCTGATGAGAGGACAACCCCCAAAAGCTGGTGCAGCTCGTGTTGCTCTGTTTTGCCTGTGCAAGCCCTCAACCCTGTGCCCGTGCAGCTTGAGACGTTGCGCTGCTTTCCCTATCAGATGTTTTGTGTAGCTAGGGCTCAGCATCACCTTCAGGTTGGAAGTGTCTGTAAGCTGTCAGGAACAGAGCTGGGTAATTAATTTCTTGCCTTCCTGAAATAAGATAGAAAATGGTTTCTTGCTGTCCTGAAATGTTTTCCTGCTTGCTTTTTTGGGAAGAAAGGAGACGGAACCAATAATTTCAGCTCAGTCACAGGTTGCGTTGTGCCCTAGACTGATGTATCGTGGCTCTAGAAAAAATGATTTAAGATGTTGAAAGAAAGCCCTTTGAATCTTTCAGTTCTTTCCATACTTTGACTAACAATTATTTACTGAATTTGACCTGAATTTTCCCACCAATTTAAGCTTTCCAAGCCTAGTTTTGAAAAATTATTGATGAGAGAGGTTAAAAAAAAAAGCTGTCCAACTTCCCTTCAAACCACAGCAACACTTTTATTGTTATTGCATTTTATATTTAGCTTTCATTCATCGCTGGCTTAGCACAAGCCGGCTGCAAACTTGGCCACTTTGCTTTATAGCTGTTTATGAACTCACTGGTAGAAGGTGGGTGACGGTAAGAAATTTAGACCTGTAAGAAGGCCCTGTAATAATTCAGCGCTTACTGAAGCAGCAGTTAGCGACGTACAAAGTGCTTATGCTTAGAACTTTAATTATAAATTATTGACGTGTTGCCGAGGAGGGGAATTACACAGCCAGTGAATGTCCTGGCTTCTGCTACTAAAAGGCTGAGCATTTGTGAGTACTTTTAGAACTGGTGGCCGCAGAAGATGTCATCGGGCCTTAGTGACAGGCAGGGATGAGTGCACCGGAGTGACTGGCCACACGCGGAGCTCGGCCCCAGCCGGTGCGGCAGATGAAGACGTCTTCTGGGTGAATGGATGCTCCCAACATCTGGTATCTAAAAAATTAAAACTAAAGAGTTTGGGGGTTTTTTTGTTTTGTTTTTTTTTTTTTTTTTGCGCTGAGAGGCCGAACAAGGGCAAGGAGATAGTGACAGAGGAAATGGCTTTTGCAGCGTGGACACCACAGGGTCCAGGAGAGCCACCGAGCTGCAGGAGACAAGACCTGAGAAGATCCTCCACAGGGTATTATCCCAGGAACAGCTTTGCAGTGAGGGTGGGGAACATGGCTCAGGCAACGGCGTAGCCCAAGGCAACAGGCCACGGTTATTCCCTTCTTTTTTTACCTGGCTCTGGCTTTATTTGAAGTGCTGTGAGTCAAACAGCCAAAACTAAGCTTTCTTTTGGGTGATGGCTAATGCATTTTGAAACATTTGCTGATGTCAGCAACCCAAAGTAATAACAAAAACTTCCTTTATAGGACTTGAAGCCGCTTAAGAGAGCAAATAATACTGTAGCCTCATTAGCTGACTGGTGACGCTACTGGGGAGCCTGGAATGGCTTCAGTAGGCAGGAGAGCTGACTGGATAGGAGCCAAAAATTAAGGACGTGTAAGGCAAAAAAAAAAAAGAAAAAAACAAAACCAAAAAAAAAAGGGATTATTTAGGGGCAGGGAAAGGAAGGCAGAAATATTTCAACAGGTATGGGCTTGCTGGAGTACTGTGTGACCGCAGCAGGGTGTCGGCATGGCTAACCGCCCTGCCGGCGACCAAAATGGTTAGTTATTTCGCTCATGCTTCTCTTAAGGACATCGTTTGCTTCAGCCTGACAAACCACACTGGTGATTTCTGAGGCGGGGAAGTTTCTTTTTTTTTTTTTTTTTTTTTTTTTTTCTGTGCAAGGAGCCGAGGGGAGGCTGGTGGGTGACACAGGGGGGTGCTCCGGGGCCCATCAGGACGGGCCTCTTTGGGATGAGGTGGGGGGGGGAAGGTCCCAGGGAGAAAGAAAATAGCATCTCCCAAGTTGTTGCAAAGGCTGATGATACAGATTTGAATAATTTCTTCCCCTCACTTTGGGTTTGGTGGTTTTTTTGGTGCTGTCTTTAGCTTGCAGGCTGCCTGGTTGTGCCGCACCCCATTGCACTGCGCACCCGAAACCTTTGCACGTCCCTCTTTACAGAAAATTAAAGTTTGTTGGGGTGTGGTTTTTTTTTTTTTCTTTTTTCCCCAGTTACGTGGGGGCTCGCATGTCTCATCCAACCTGCTGGTCCTTGTTCGTTAAGGCCAATGTCCTTGGCCCAACTGTTACGTCTATTTTTCTTAATTCGGGGTAGAGGCGCAGTCAGAATCTCAGTAATTCTTACTCATATCCTGTAGTTCCTCATCACAGCTGTTTATGCAGCGACGGGGCCATCAACCAGGAGAACCATTTAGTGACGCTGAGGTTTTTTTCTTTTGTGAAGTCTTACTCCTTACCTTCTTACTTTGGAAAATTAGAGCTGGACAGCATCATTTTGCTCTTCATATAGTTACCTATGTATGTATATCTGTCTGTCTCATCTATAGCTATATCTATATCTATATCATCTATATCTATATCTTTCGATCTATCTCACGTATACTCAAGGAACAACTTTTTTTTTTCTTGTTACTAGCTTAGTCCAGTACTGTGTGACTGAGTCAAGTTTAGAAAATAGAAACAAGGCATGGGGGGGGGGTGAAGGGGGTAGGGGGAGAGGGGGGAAAACCCACCACACCGAAAATTAAAGCGTTTATCAATTCATTTATTTAACTTGCATGTGCATTTGTCTCACCAGCAGTTGGTGTTCACAAAAAAAAAAAAAAAAAAACCAAACAAAAAACCAAACCACCAAACAAACAACTTTTTGAAATCGACAAAACTTTCAGTAAACCTGATGAATACTGTTTAAAGTATCTAAGAAAGTTGCAGAAAATTCTTCACTTGCACAGCCTAAAATGTGCTGAACATTGAAGAAAAAAAAAAAACAACAAACCCAAACCCACCAACCCCAACCCCTTTTTTTTTATTCACAGATGTTTAAAAAATGTTTACTTCCGTGGCTAGCAATACCGTGTGGCCTGTGCGCCGTTGCCGTTTGGGGTGCAGCCTCTTTTCCTGAGTTGTCTCGACTACAACCGGCGGTGGGTGCTGCCGCCTCTCGGCGGGTGGGTGCCGGGGGCGGGTTTTGCTGCGGGGGCGGCGGGAGCCCAACACGTTTTCTTAAGCGTCTTCTTCAAACGTGCAAACAGGGTTAAGATGGGAAAGCGGCGGAGGGGTAAGACACACAGATGTAAGAACATTTATTTAATGTCCCGGTTCATATTTATCATCTCCTCTGTTTTTTTGTTTTTGTTTTTGTTTTTTTAAATTGTTTCTCTCCCTTCAAATATCCTTTAACTTTTCAAGAGCAGTATTAAAGGAGCTTCTTTACTATTGGCAACTCTTTTGTCCTGGAGGAAGAGCTTTAAGAAACAGCTCCCGAAGGATTAGACGTTTGGTTATAATTTACTACAATAAATAACAATTAATTTATTCGCTATGAAACTCCATAAGAAAGAAACTAACTGTGTTTTTCCAAAATTGGCTTTGTATTTCTTAATGATACTGTAAAATGAGGTCCGTAAGAAAAAAAAACCCAACCAAACCTTGAAAAACATGGCTTTCTTATTTTACATAATTAAAAAGAACTAATCATTAATAAATAAAATTCATTTATCATTGAAATAATTACGAAGCACTTCTAAAAATCTCAAAGGCAAATCTATTTAGGCCTACAGTTAACATGCAAAGTCATCCAACAAACAACACAAAATTGTACCGTAGTAGTCAACTGTTGCATCAACATTCAAAAAGGTCTAAGACAGCAGCACGACTTCTCCTATGTGGCAAACATCTCGTAACGCATCACGACGCCCGGGCTGAGCGTGGGAGGCCGGCAGGACCCTGCCCTCCCTTCCTGCTTCCAGAGCAGGACAGAAATAACGGAGATATATATATATATATTTTTTTTTTTTTTTTGTGAGAAGAAAACTGCGCTTGTGGTGGCGTAAAAACAAAGGGACGGCCGCAGCGCGAGAAGGTGGCCCTTGAGCCAAGGTTGGGCGGCTGCGTTGGCTCCCACCGCGGGAGAAGGGGGGGAGATGAGGGAGACCCTGGCGACCACTAACATTCAGCAGCGGCAGCTCCGATGGCCACCGCGCCGCTGGCAGCGCTGGCTCGTATCACTCTTGAGGCTGCCACGACTCTCCTCACCCCAACGGAAAAGCTGCAAAACTTTCTAACTTCCTAAAGGTTTGTTGTGTTTTGTTGTTTTGTTTTTTTTTTCTCCCTGTTTTCGAAAGGGTTAAAAAAGTAGGAAACTTTATTTTCTCAAATTCTTGCTAAGTCACACTTATTACTTCAACTAACACAACAGTTACGTGACAAAGTACTGCAAATTATCAAAATGTACTGTACAGAAAATTACAAATTCGTTTCAAAATACATTGCGCTGCTATGACCGAGATAAAAAGTGCTTTTTTCTTTTTTTCCGTCAGAAAAGTGTTCTTCTGAAATAGAAGTGCCGTAGCCTGCAGTAAAACTCTGGTGTCTCGCTCTGGTTGTGCTATCCTCTAGGAATTAACTTTCCAACCTTGTTTGCGTTTGGTGCCTTCTGCCGGGATGGCCCAGAAGACGCCAGCGCGGGGGAGCGACGGTCCACGGCGGAGCGTGGCCACCCAGCTGGTGGCCAGGATCGCTCCCCGGTCCCTCGCAGCATCCTTGGTTTTTTATTTACCGCGGCTTCTCTCTTCCCTGCCGGCGGTTCCCACACATCCGCCGGGATTCCTGCGTGGCCATTATCCGGACTCTGCACCGACCTCCTCCCGAAAAGTCTCCGGCTTCAGCGGTGCCTGTGCTGCCTCATGAGGGGCACGATGCAAGAAGGGGGCCCAGCCAGTTTGAGGAACGGGTGTCGCAGCAGTTCCTGGGCCGTGGCTCTCTGCGAGGGCTCCCGCACCAGCATGGAGTCCAAGAAGCCCCGGAGGACCGAGGAGACCTGCAACATCGCACTGGCGTTAGGGGCGGACAAGGACGCCCATTTCCAGCCCATGCTGGGTCTGTGCCTCTGCTTTTCTTGGGAAGACAAGGGCCATGCTGAGCTTTCCTGTGGCAACAGATGTGCTGAGCTGAAGGGCCGCGTGTCTTTCATGTGCCGTTCTTATCGACAGCACTGGGCTATCGGCGGGGTGCAGAGGAGCACACCACGCACAGCTTTGCTTGCGGTGGGCGAGAAAAGCAGTAACCCAGGCCTCGGGTCTGAGGTCTAGAAGCACACCCCACACAGGAGGTACCCAAAGGTACCCAAACACTTTGGCACTGGGCATGGAGGTACCAACCCATACGCAGCCGGGCTCATGTGCCGACTTACTCTGGGCAAGGTGGGAAGTGCAGGGAGCAAAAGGAAAAGCAAAGCCAGGGCTGGGCACAAAAAAGGCTCCGGTTCACTAACGGCTTTGGTCTCCCGTCCTCCCCACACGAGTCCTGGGTAGGACCAGGTGGTACCTAAGGTGAAGGCTTAAGGTGGTACCTAAGGCTGATGGTGGTACCTAAAGGTGCACCGTATCTCTTGGGCATGCAAGCGTGTGGCTGCGGTTTGATTACACCTTTGTACGTGCAAGACCCTCACCACCTATTGGAAGTCTGACCTTGTGCATGTCCTTCACCCGGGGCGGTAAGTTATCCCGGATTCGGCGCATGGCCTGCAGCGGTGGCTCATTGAAGTAGGGAGGTTCGCCGTCTATCATCTCGATCACCATGATGCCCAGGGACCAGATGTCCACCTGTAACACACAGTCCCCTCATGAACACCGCTGGCAGTGCCGAGAGGGGGTGACGGGCTCAACGCTGGGGTTCCTGCAAGCCTCACGCTGTTGTACCTGGTGTCTGCGTCCAGCCTAAGCCAACAGTCTGGTGAGCCATCACCATCAAGCTTTCTTTTTTAACCAGCCAACACCAGGTTTTTCTTCCGAGCAGTACGCGCGTTGAAGAAAGACCTGAGAAATTACGTACAAACCCGGGTCTGCAGCCGGTTTAGGCGACAGCCACTGGCAGCGCTGCTGAGGGAGGCGCCTTTGAGAGGCTGGACGCACCCGACTGCTCTGCACTCCAGCTGTGCTGCACTCCAGCTGTGCTGCACTCCAGCTGTGCTCATGTGCACCCAGTGAGCATTTACCCCAGGTCGTGCAGCAAATGGGGTCGGGAGGTGGGGGGCAGAGTGCAATTCGGCTGCTGTGAAATCAGTTACTCTATTTCCCCTGAATATTAAAGCCTACAGGAACTCCGTTTGAGCCCGCAAGGCAAACACAAGCACTTACTACACCTGGGCCTGTTTCCAGCCATCACAGGTAACACGGGATATAATCCCCTGGGGAAGTTACTCAGCTCCAGCTCAAAAAAAAAAAAAAAACCCAAACCTTTTTTTTTTTCAGTCCTGGCCTGCTTCAGAATCCTAATCCTCTGACAACTGTAATTCCTGTCATTTGCCAGCCCAAATACAGCCAATGCCAGCTCATACTGCTTTTGCGCTTGTGCCAACACTATCCTTCAGCTTAAATCCTCTTTCTGTGTGTGTGTGTGTGTCTCTCTCTCTCCCCCCCTCTCTCTCTCCTTTTCCCTTCTGGTGGGAAACCTAATGTAGACATAAGTTCAGCCGCTTTATAATCCCTTCAGTGTCATTAACGGGCTAATAATAGCTGATGCTATTATCTCTGGAATGTCTCCTACCACGCCGCGCGTCCGGGTGAGCGCCGGTGCCTGCAGGGTGCTCTCGCTGCGGGGCGGGCGATGGGTCCCTGCTGCGCCACGCGAAGATGCAGCATCTCCCGTCTCAGGCCTTGGCTCATTTCCCTCTCTCTCTGTGTATGTATGTATGTATGCATATATGCGTATCTGTGTGTAAATATATATCTCTCTATATCTCTGTAGCTGTCTTGTGGGATTTCTCTCTGCAGCTGTCACTACGGGCGCTATGAAGCAGAAGCCGCCTCTCCTCGCCACGCAGAGAAGCCTCAGCCGTGCCTCCGGCTGGGGAGGCGCGAGTCCCTGCCGGGGCTGAGCGCGGAGAGGGGACCTGCTCTTCCCAGGCTGGCACTGCAGAGGTGCCGTGACTCACTTCCTAATGGATGGGGTACCGGCACTGCAGAGCCGCCGGCTCCCCACCCACAGGCTCTTGCTGGTCTCATCTGAAGAGCTCCAATAAAAACTTGTCAATCGCTGCTTTTTCAGACCATTTGGCAGGGCTTAAAATAGTTCCCGCCTTTTTTCCACCACCCCTTCCACCCCCCCCTCCACTAATGAGAAATTGCCTGCGAGGAATGCTGCAGAGACAGGGAGGGCGGCCACCCAGCCGGCTCCGGTGTTTGGGACCCTGGAGGACCATGGCCGTGCCTTCGCCGCACTCGGGATCTCAGGCTTTAGCCGGATGGAAGCAGAGAGGATCTCTGCCCGCGGGTCTGTGCAAATGCCGACATGACCCGGCACGCCGTTCAGCTGCTGGTTTGGTGTCTGCAGGCGTAGACACCTCTAACTGCAGCTCCGGCTTGCAGGCTCGATATTAAAGATCATCAAAGGGTCTTTCATGATATGAAAATGATGCCAATTTCCTTTGATACAGCACCCTAAGCTAAAATATGTAAAGGCATTGAATTCCGTGTGCTAAACGGAGCTGTCATTTAACAACTTCATCTTAGAGAAGTACTTTAAAACAAGGCATGATGTCGCACTCTGGGGCAAACGAGCTCTTTAGCGCATGCGTGTAAACGCATCCGAGCCGTGCGTTCCTCACAGGGCTCGGGGGGGGTCGACCAAGGCACCCCAGAGGGAAAGGAGCCACTGCGGGTCGGGGTCGGGGGGGCGCGCCATGCCCCACCGTGCTCACCTCGGTGCCGTAGGGCAGGCGGGATATCACCTCCGGCGCCATCCAGTACGGCGTCCCCACCAGAGACTTCCTCCTGGGCACCTCCTTCGACACTTGGGCGCAGAACCCAAAGTCGGACAATTTTATCTGAAAAGTCAAGAAAAAGAGAAAGCCCCTCTTGAATAACAAGGCAAATTCCTCCGAGAGACATGTGCCTCCGAGAGACACATCCCCAGCTGCGGCCGCCGGGGTGGGGGCGACAGGGACAGGGACAGAGCTGCAGCGTTTGCCCGGCATGGGATGGCAGCGCGATTTCGGAAGCGTGGCCATTTTGGAAGCAATACGGCCTGGGGAACGCGCGGCTAATTAAAACCAAGGCAAGGAAAAGAAGTAGGAGAGAGTGGCAGTGGCGCTCGTTACTAAGATGGCCTGTCATAGCTCACTGCCTCTCCACCAGCAAAAGATGCGGAGGTGATAAATCGCTTAGAATATTAAAAAACAGACGGGAAGCAAAAAATTCTGAAGTAACCGTATTTTATAATGAATCTATTGTTGCATATATACAAACCCCATTTTGTGGTCTATGTACGTATACTAATATTTAGTAATGTATATATATCTATATTGCAAGTGATACACACCGCTCCTATCGTTTGTATCGGGAATACAATCTGTGAGTTTGCCAAAAAAAACAGATGAAACAAGTGTCACTCACCCCGGTTTCTGTTACCATGGGTCTAACACTCACAGGAGGCAATATCCCCCACCAACGCATGATTTTTCAAGACCAGGACCTCACACTGTGGACTAAAAGGCTAAAGAAAGTGCCTCTTTTATGTAGTAAGGGAGCCAATTTGGGGAAGGCAGGGAAGACTCTTCCAAAACGGCTGCAAGAGATAAGGGGCACCTGCCCCCTTCGGCTGGGAACTCGGGAATTAGAGACAGTCCTGTCCTTGAGTAGCTGTGGCAGTGACCTGAAATAGAAATAACGGGATACACAAGCACTCCGGAGAGCAGCTCTTGCTGCATCATGTGCCTGCTCCTACTTTTATGCCAGTTTTTTTTGTTGTTTTTTTTTTTTTTTTTTCAACAAGAATCAGGGAAAATTATCGCCTCCCCCTCCCCGTTGCTGTACAACGCCAAGGTGAAAACTCCTCCAACCCCCCCAGCCAAAACAAGCCGGTCTGAGCGTCGGTGGCATCATCACCCTCTTCCAGAAACAGCTTCTTCCTTAAGGCTAAAGCTCTTTGTTTGCTTGGTTGGGTTTTTTTCCCCGGTATTTATTTGGAGGCCTGGAAGCCATCGTAAGGGGTTTCCTGGATATTAAGACCCCTTCACCGCCAGCTACACACCACACAGGGCAACGGTGACCCATGTCCAAGGTCCATAAGCCACGTATCCGATCACGAACTCGGTGCCTGGGGATACGAAATGAGCCCAAACAGCCCCAGGACAACCGAAGTGGGAAGTTTCATAAATCCCTGCATTGTGTAGACCAGCATTGTATTATCAGCACTGATTTGTTTTCTTTTGGATTCAGTACAGACGTTACTTTTTTTAAAACTAAGGGCATTATTTTTAACAGAATTACAAAATGATTGTTGGCATTTCTAAAACAAAGCCAATAATAGCCAAGTTCTCCGTAGTAAATGTATTTTTCAGTTTACAGGATGAAGAATGGAAGAAATAATGCATATTTTGGAAGCAGAGCCCAATCTTCTTTTGTAGGAGCACAAGAGGTTTTGCATATCTATTGCTCATTCGAGTACATAAAAGAAGACAATTTTCTAAAAAAAGATAATTGCACAACACAGCCATGAAGAAATCTGCAATGCAGATAATAAGTACTGGAGTAATGAGTATAATGAGGCACTGTATGCAGATCCCGGGAGCAGATCAGATGCTATTTCAGCAACACAGATTGAAACTGCAACTGAAAAACTCCTACACACGTGGAATTTTCTTCCCCCCGACAGGATTTACAGGAGCAGCCTGTGACCGCTGCAGGAAGAAAATCCCTCTCCCTTGGCGAAGTGGGAATCAAATTATGAAGGCCAGCCTTTGATTAGGGCATCAGACCAGGCCTGGGAAGCCACGAGTTTCACCTTCTGAAGGAGAAGATCTCGGTTTGGTTCCAGACCGACCGGGCGCTCTTGGGCTCAGCCCAAAAGTCTTGCTTGAGAGAGGTGTGTGAGTAACCCTTAAACCCTGCTCATGGGACTCGCTGGCCACGCCTGCAACTGGGTTTTACTCAAATTATCTCAACCGGGACGCAAGGTGAGATGCAAACTAGCGCCTCGCTCAAGCAGAAATTAGGGTCCTATGAGAGACTGGCTTCCCCCTGCCTAAGCCTTTGGGTGCCCCAAGTTTTAGGTGCCTCCTGTTTTGCTGCTGTGGATGCCCAGAACTACGACGGCGCAAGCCCACCTCTCTCCTTGTAAGGGAACAGCAACTCCTTTGGGACCAAACGCTGCCGATGCAATACTCCTTTTGCGTGCAAGCTTTCTTTTGCTGACTGAGCAGGCCATGGGCAGCATTCCCTCTCCCTCCTCGCAGAGAGCGACCAATTCACTGCCAGCTGCATCCCAGCCAAGCCAGCGGCAGCGTGGGACAGGTATTATCAAGCATCTTATAAGCGTACCTATGGCAAAAGCTACTCTCACCAGCAGGGGAGCGTTTCAGCAGCAATGCAGAATATTCCCAATTCGTACAGACTGATGTTAGCCTCCTAACTAGCTTGGGAAAACAGAGCAGATGTACAAAAACTTGCTAACTAGATGTAGAAAAAAGAAAACATTTTTGAGAGGCATCAGAGTAGGAGTGGTGCAGCAGAAAAGAAGGTCTCCCACCACCTCAGCATCACCCACGTGGCAGAGTTCCTTCTGCCACTGCCGTCTGACGGCTCCGATTCCCCCCTGCAGCGCAGATGTCAATCACTGGCCAGGCCCGTGTTGTGCTGATTCAGCGCTCTCACAAGTTATTCACAGGTTGTAGCCCTTGCTTTCACACGCCTGGCTTATTTTTTTAACTGTTGGTGTCACTTTGACCGTGCACGGCCATTTTCACGCCAGCCCCAAGAGGCGTCAGGGGAAACGTGGGGCGCTCACCCTCCCGTCGCTCGTGAGAAGGATGGAGTCGCTTTTGATGTCGCGGTGGATGACGCCTTGGTTGTGCAGGTAGGACAGGGCTCGCAGGACGGACAGGCAGACGGTCGCTATCTGCTCCTCGTTCATCCTGGAACAGCAAGGTGGAAAAAAACGAGCTGAGCGTTAATGAAGACGGCGGGAGAGGGCAGCTGGAGGGAAGAGGCGGCAGTCCCCCTTCATGCCAGTACGGAGCCAGCCAGATCTCGTAGGCACGGGCTCTGTGGGAGCACCCTCTGGTCCCGTTTCTGTGGAAAACGGGGAGCTGAGGGGTGAGGAACAACCCTGCAACGAGGGCTGGGTGAGTCTCCCTGCGGCACTAAAAAAGCCGAGTGCAGTATGTGATGTGGCCTGCTAGCGTGAGCCTCCTTCCCTCTGCGAAATAACAGAAACACCTTATTTACAGTAAACTCATGCTGGCCAAGGAGGGTAAATCACTACCGGGGTGCAAACAGGCATGGAATAAATATGAGGAAAAAACCACTCTTAATTGCGCACACAAAACATCGGGCCCTGGGTGTATAGCTCTTCGAGAGCACTTCCTTTGCTTTGGTGCCTGCTTTAAAAAATATTCAGGGTATGGCAGTAGAAAAATAAACAGGCAGAGTCCTCATTTCTGTGCACGCGTGCAAAACCTCTTCTGGAAGAAGCGGTCTGCCACAGTGCGATGGCCGGGATGGGTGGCGCACCCTGACCCCGCCGCCCCACCGCTGGACGTCCCCAGCAGAGGAATACCCGTGGAGATTCATTTCTGCTTCGGCTTTGTGTGCCATTTGCAGTATTTTAGCAAAATCTTTGAGGGAAGGTCGTGCAATGTAAAAAAAAAAACAAAAAAACCCACAAACCAAAAAAACCCAGAAGATTAAGGAAAAACTATTTTGAGTAAAAAAAGAGATGACAGCTCTTAAGAAGCGGTGTGGTGTCCTGGGAACATCTGTTTGCAGTTAAACTCCTGTCAGAAATATCTAAGATTGAGCTTTTAATGTTTTGGGGAGCAGGCGTTAACAAACGACTTGCAATATCGTGATTTATTTCAGCACATCAGCTAAGGCAACACTAAAAAATAAAACACCTGTGTTACAATTCTGCTTTTGGTAGGATCTAGGAGCATCACTCAACTATGAGAGAAGATAACTCTTCTGACTTACTGTTCCTTGCTTTTCTTCTCACTCACCTAAATACTCCCCTATGAGAATGGTGTGGGATTATTATTTTTTTTTAATTCGAGAGGAAGAAATTAAATACAGACCTCTTTTCCCCCTACCTCATTTTATCCGGCTTATCAGGAAAAGATGAGTGAAGAGCAGACGTAAAGAGGGCTGTAAAATCTCAGGTCTCCTCTCAGAAAAGTGGTTCCCTCCACTCCAGCTTTTGTGCCAATAGCCTTGTTTAAAGTTAGGGTATTAACTGAAATATGGGAACAGGCTCTAGCATAAGCACAAATATTCTGATATAAAAATACTCTTCCCATTAAGTCTTCGGCTTGGTTGGCAGTTAACATTTCTGACAGCGCGGTTACATGGGTTACGACTGTGGAGAAAAATCACCCTTTACAACTGACGTACTTACGACAGCAAAAACACCACCACACATCACCAACCGGGGAAAAGACTATTTTTTTTTTTTTTTGCCATTTGAGGAACCCACGGATAAAAGTTGTGTCACTGCGAAATTACCTCCTGAAGCGCTGGCAAATCCCCCTCTACCAGCAGGCGCTTTCTGATAGTTCTTTTCCCTTCCCCGTACTGACGGGAATTCATCTGCAGTGAGTTTATTTCTGGTGGTGCAGTGAGGATGCTACAGGATGCGTGTAACTGTGTGTGTATATATACGTATGTGTATACACATATATATATGTATTTTTTCCATGTATGTATATTGTATGCATGTGTGCATTTTAATGTTTATCTAGATGCATTTTGTATGTAAATACCAATACGCAGCAACAACTATAGCTATGTAAAAGCACATATATAGAGCCAGGAGGCACCCAGCTCGCCTCAGCAGGAGGTGAGGTCCGGAGGGCACGGTCCGGAGGGATCCATGAAGGAAATCCGCGTCATCTCCTTACTGCCCGGCTCACGCTGTTGGATTTAGGCTGCTGGTGCCGGCGCCGTACGCCCAACCCACCTCGTGTGAGTCACTATATCTGTCAAAGCGCCGCCCTCCAGAAACTCCATCACGACCCACAGCTCGTCGCCAACAAGGTAACTGTTGTACATGTCGACCACGTTTTCGTGATGGTAATCTCTCATGATTACAACCTGCGAGGATGGAAAAGACGCTACGTGAATCGCTACAAGCAGCATTACCTGACACTTGTTTTGACCTGCTTTTTCACTGTACTTTTCTCTTTGTGCTTAGTAAAGGTTCTGCTATGAATCACATCCTCCCTAATCCTTATGCCAACGCATAAACAAAATCAATCTCTTTACATAAAAATAACCATCATCGTAAACGCATTAGGAAGAAGGAAGAT
The DNA here is from genome assembly GCF_964199755.1 of Larus michahellis. Classification (NCBI taxonomy): domain Eukaryota; kingdom Metazoa; phylum Chordata; class Aves; order Charadriiformes; family Laridae; genus Larus; species Larus michahellis. Next base: position 7,791,169 of record NC_133898.1, on the reverse strand, counting down.
TCTTTAGTTCCTAAATCATAAGTGGTAGATAATTGGGTTTTTTTCAGACATCAGGAACAGGACTGTTTATTTCATTGCTTTTTTATTGCCAGCTGCTTTCGGTACAACAGAGATTTATTTTATTTTTGACCTGATCAATCGCTCTACCCATCAAAGTCTTCTTCATCGCGCATCAAACGGTACTTGGCACAGAATTTTAACAGAACGCCGGTAATCCAGGGGACACTCCTAAGACAACTCAAAGCCCACACCTAAAGGGGACTGTGCAGAACTGGGACCACAGCAACAGCAGCCCAGCCACGGTGGCCACCGTGACCCCCCCCCGGCACTGAGGGACGTCAGAACGGCGAGCAGGAGAGAAAACAACAGCCAGGGAAGGCTTCATCATAGACGGAGGAATTTCAGCCCCGCTGAAAAGAAAATTCCGGATGACACGAGTGACTGGAGCGTGTCAGGGAAGCAGCTTGGTCCCGCACAGCATGTGGGACCCGATCAAGATGTTACCGTTCAGGAGATGCTCGGATAGAGCTACCACAACGCCATTCAGTGCTGTCTCCCAGCAGGGGCAAAACAACACCAAAATACCCAGCAGTCACGGACCGTGCAAAGGAGAACTGCGTGAAATTTGTTAAAAGCTGATATTTTAATTAAAAACCCTAAAGTTTTTAATGGCTTTAAAGAAACCAGCCTGTTATGTGCTGAGGGAAGATCCTCTTACAGTTAAAATATAGGGAACAAATGACAGAAGCAAATGGTTTGTGCTCACTGTTGGTTTCCCTGGGGACCTGCAGTGGTTTTGGCGATGATCAGCATATTCACAAGTGATCTCAAAAAGGGAGCGGAGAACACACACCACCAGCTTCTTTAAGGGAGTTAGAAGAACAGGAGGAGAAAGAAACTCTTCGAGCTGCAGAAGGAACTCGCGGCACCAAACAGCTGGGTGGAAAAATGGCAAATGAGAAGCGGTGTTCTTCAATTTAAAACAACGCACATGGGGAAAACAATCTTCCACAAGCAGCTGTGGGCTCCGAACTGGCTGCAGCTGCTCAGGGAAGGAGATGCGGGAATTAACGCTGATGGTTCCATGAAAAAGGGACCGTCAAGCTCTTTGCTAGGTAACCATCAAGAAAGCAAAGGGACTTAGGAGAAGAAGGAGGGAGGAAACAAAAAGCACGTATATACCAGAATAGGGTGCGCACGCCTTGGATAGTTAGGCTAGTTTGGATGCTCCATTTCAGAAGAATAAACTATACCAGCAAAGGGTCAGAAAAAGGCAGCCGGGCTATGCCTGTGCACCTGAGACGCTGCATGGACCAGCTGACAGATTTCTTAGCTGTTTACTCTGACTTCCCACCGCATTGTATAGGTTTAAAGCCAGGAGGAGATCCCGCTCATTTGAAACTGGTCTGGTCATATAATACTTATACAGCACAGACGCGCGTGGGACTCACCACCTCTTTTAGAAAGATATTAATTTGGCCCTTGAGGTTGCCACATCTCCCGTTGAACCTACCGTCCTGCAAAACCCGTGGCACCACCCAAAACAACGTACCTCATTGAAGAGCAGCTCCCTTCTCTGTTGTTTCCTGAGGTCCATCTTCTTCACGGCGACTTGCTTTCCCGTGTGCTTCTCCGTGGCGATGCAGACAATCCCCGTGGAGCCCTCCCCGATCTTGATGAAGTTGTCCAAGTACTCCCGGGGGTCGCCGGGGCTGACCACAAGCTGCAGGGCAGCTCTGAACTGTTCGTGGGACACCCTGGAGGGCTGCTGGTCTGAGGAGGATCCCCAGCTGGGTGGCGGATAAGCACTTGACGTGATACTCGGGGAGCTGGGGTAGGAGGCGGTGGAAATATAAGGAGAGCTGGGCTGGAGAGACGGCTGGTGATAGTGGGACGCTTTGTGGTAGACCAGAGGGTACTGGTAGCTGCTGCTGGAATAGCTGACTTTGCTCTGACTTTGAGGTAGCTTTATTGGGCCCCTGGGGTAGGTGTCCGATCCGGAGAGCGGTGGGCTAACGACCAGCTGTGCTCGATCGTAATCCACCTGCAAGGCAAAAAGCAGAGGAGAGAAGGCGGGTGAACGGGCAGCTTGCTGCCTGCCCCTCTGCTCGGTTCTCTGTCGGCATCCTCGGCGGGTGCCGGCACGACGTGCTCCCGCACATACCCCTTCTTCTCAACGTGGTTTTGCTGCCCTGTACCTGAAAAGGCATTTTCAGACCGTTAGTTGCTGCGCTCTCATCAGCCCTGAAATGAGGCCAGGGAAGACCACGAGATCTTTTGTGCATCTCAGGTCCATTTTTCTGCCCAGGTACCTGTTTGTAGATACAATAATCTTTGTTTAATGAAAGCGTAGGCTTCAAAAAGTGTATTTGCTCTGTATCTGCAGTGCCCTGCAGGCTCTCCGGCCCATTTCCCCTAATATTTCGTCGCTTTCACAACCAGAAGCCCTTTGGCAAATTCCCGTTTGTGCTTTTGCTTTCAAATACCGGTTCCTGGGTTTTGAGACTCAGCTTAGTCTTTTCTTAGGCTTTTCTCCAGCAATTCAGGGATGCCCCGACCTCCCCTCGCGGAGGCGGTGGTCCCCTGAGATCCCCATCACCCCCTGCCTTGCCCTGCTACTGCCTGCTCTTTGAGTGACTGCGCACACGAGTATGACGAGGAGCCCAGCTCAACTCACCATTTCTTAAATCGTTTTCCAGAGTGACACACTACTTAACTGCAGTGTCACGAAACCGCTAATTTTCATCTGAAATCAGAGACAAACGTGGTAGAAATTATCCCAATGGGAGACCTTCTTCATTTGCAGGTTCCTTTCTTTCTTTTTATTTTCCAAGCTTTTCTAGGCTTCTTACACTGAAAGCAAACAAGTACTTCACGCTCGCAAACACAATAGCTTGCTTCTATCCAAACTAAAAAAAAAAAAGGATGAAAGACAAAAAACCTGCACCCAGAACAAAAAAAGACTTTTTTTTTTTCTCTTGGAAAAGATGATCTCCACATTTACGATACAACATATGTGTCTCCTGTCGACACGTGGAGCATCTCGGGGCAGGGGGGTGGTTTGACACAGGCTCATGATGTAGCACAATTACAAATAATTATGGCCATGAATTAATTTAATCAATCAATTTCGGTGGCGGTGCACAGGGGTGGACAGAGCAGCAAACTCGACACAGCTCCCGGTCGCTACTATTACCGCTGGCTGCCGGCCAGGAGTCCCTGATCCATGTTAGTTAAATGCACATTAATCTGAATTTGGCAGTGTAATCAAGGACCCAACTGAACTGTGAAATTGAATTCTGCGGTGGAACATCATTTGACCGTTTTATGCTAAGACTGCAAAAAAAAAAAAAAAAAAAAAAAAGAAAGAAAGAAAGAAAGAACGAAAAAAAAAATCTGCCGCAGCATCAATTTATCACTGTAGGCTGCCGCACAGCGAGGAGGAGAGGAGGAGGTTCTGGCTGGAGCCGCCTCGGTGCGGGGAGAAAAGCCTCCGAGCGCAATATTCCATCAGCGCTTTCCCACCTCAGGCGTGAGCCGGGCATCCCCGTCTTCTCGTGCCGCGTGAGGATTCGCAGGGAAGAGGAAAAGCCTTCCCGGAGGGGCTGCTCAGAGATTCCCCTCGGAAACGTGAAGCTGGAATCTGCTTCCGTCTGCGATTCGCACGCCGGCAGCTGCCGGCCGTCCGGAGCGTCCAGCCAGCGCGTCACAGCCTCGTACAGCCGCCCCCAGGACGCAGGTTTTGTTTAAGCAAAACATCCCCGCGATTAGAGCCGTAATTTCACTTACTCTGTCAGCCATAAAAGAGAAGGGGGGTCAGAGACACCACGCATTTCGTGAAGGACATCACGTCTGCCAAACTAATTAAGACGGAAAAGTGCTCAGATGGTTTGGTGGAGAGAGGGGACCTCAATTGAGCCCCGTCCTATAGATCTGTGCACGCAGGGACACATAAATTATTGCTTTGGCTGTAAACACACCATTTTCTTTTAACTACTGAGATGGGGAAAGCCTTGTCTAGAAATTCAAGCCGGATGAACCCACACTAATGAATTACTGGAGGCTTCACCCATGCCTGGTATTTCTGAGCACGTCCTAAGCCTAACACATCGGCAAAAGTAAATCCCGCAGTGAAATTTTAAAACGAAAACTCAGGGGCTCAGGGTGCTTGCTAAGAATTTTTGAAAGCTTTTTGGGGTTAGTGTTGCAGTACAATGTCAACCCGTTCCCATCCTGAATCCCATGAAATCCTGCAAAAAATACCAGGAGCTAAAATGAGTAAATCAGCGGAACCTCTCCTCCGAGGCCGTGTCCTGACGCAGTGCTTCCCATCACGGCAAAATCGAACACACTTTATTCCACTAATAATTCCATTTCTGCTACTGAATGCAATTACCTACTGAAAGGGAACGCTGTAAAGACTACAAAGGGAAGAAGAAACCAGCCCAGCTCTCATTCAGGATGGGGTCAAGGGGGCAGCCGAAGCTGTGACACCCCATCCATCATGGCGCCGGGTGCCAGGCGATACCCCGCTGCTCCACCGCCTCGCAGCGCTGCCCGCATCCGCGCCCGGCCACCTCGCCAGCCGGGGCTTTTCCTTGTTAAAAGGTGGCTGTAATGCCGCGTTTAAACCCATTTCAGTTTCCGCTCTGGTGACAGCCATGCCCGTTCCGTCCTGCCTGCGGAGGAAACACCTCCTCCTTCGTAAGGGGTAGGTACCGTCCCCTGCCAGCCAGTGTCCCCGGGTGCTCTGCAGGGGGACTGCGGCAGAGACGGCGGCCGCAGCCCTGCAGCCGCATCCCGTAACCCTCCCAGGGGAGCAGCAAGCCCCTGGCGAGATGGGCTCACCTTTCAGAGAAGGCCAAGCGAGGAAGGGACGGACCGTAAATCACACGGAGATGGCAAGGGGAAAGGCTTGCTCCCTGGCGCTTCGCCGGTGGAAATCTCCGAGAGACTCCGCGTGGCGGTGGGCAGGCAGCGTTTGTGGACAGGCATGTGAATGTGAAAAAAGGGAAAAAAAAAAAAGGGAGGGTTTCTGATAGTAAAGGCTCGGCTCTGCCTTCGATGGGCTGGAAATGTCCTCCCAGCGCGAAGTGCCTGCAAAACGCACAGCAGGAAAGCGGTGGTGCCGAGCAGCGGCCGGGTTAGAGAGGGACCTCTGCTACAACCAGGGAGGGAAGGGGGAAGCAGAAATCACAGCCCCTTAGAGGAGGGACAGGAGAGGGTCATGGAGAGCTGCTACCGAAAAATGACAGGGAAAGGAGCGTTGTAATAATAGGATCTGGTGCGGAAAGTTAAGAGGGCTGGCTGCAATAAAGAGGAGGGTACAAAGAAAACATGCAGTACAGAGTGTCCAAAAACGGGAGAAAACCTTTGTATAATACGCAGGCCTGGCGGGGTGGGTTTGACACCGCGTGGCGGTACTGAGGAGACTCTACTGACGAAAGCGGGATGTGATCTACGCGCTGCGAGCGCAACACGGCACACGCCGCGGCCCCACGCAAGTGTCCCCGGTGTCATTGTGCGGGAACAGGAGAGCTGGGGAGCAACACGGGGCTGGATGGGAGGGAGAACCAGACCTCAGCCCTCGCCCTCCTGCGCCTCCGCGGTCCCGCTGCCCAGCGGTAGCCAAGCCCAGCGCGGCGGAAGTCCTCCGGCGTAACACCTCTGAAATCACTGAGGATGAAACGGGGCGTACGTGTGATTTATCTGACATCTATCACCTGCAAATAATGCCGAAGCAAGTCTCCTCTTCGCATTTACAAGCCCAAACGAACGTCTTTGTTAAGTGCATTTTTGAAGCCGTACATTTGTGCCTGCAGACTTTTTTCACTGCTTACTTTTTTCCCCCCCTTTTAATTATACTTTAAAGCCAATCTCATTTGTAAAATATCTGATTCGAGACCTGATTCTCATTTAGTAAACCCATTTGATGAACCATTATCTTACTAATGCCTCCTTGAAAAGAAGACTCTTCAGCAATCATCCAAGACAAGAAACTGCTATTCATTTCCAGGAACTGTGGACGGGTTTGGGAATTGAAACTGCTGCATTTAACAGTGAATCATCAAGTTTCAATACACCGAGGCTGCAGGAGTGGGTTTTGATGCTCTGAGGAGAACGGCAGCTCACAATGAATCTTGCACGGAGGCATCTTTTTTTTTTTATTTCTAAAAGTTGTTACTGCATTTTAATGGGATATTTTTCAAAGCGTCCGGAGTGCTTTGAGTCCTGTAAAATACATCTCTGCCTTCTGCCTTGCTGAATGCTGTAAAACCGGCAGGAGCAGGGGCAAGAGAGCCTATGAATCACCAGAGTTGTCCTTCTCCTTTCTAAACTCCGACAAAATGATTGTTTTCAACCAAGGAAACGGCAGACAGCCCATCCCAGGCTTTCCTCACGACTTCCAGAATCCATATTCTGGTGCGCAGTTTACCCACATGCATCCCCCGAGCTCAGGAAAGGCATGCAAAGAGACTGGGTAACTTTTCCACAATTTATCCTCAATTTCCAAAGCCCAGCTCCGCGCTTTAATGTCACGCGGGGCTGGAATAAAAATGCCTCCCTCTCCCTTTACCACGGGGCACCAGCTATAACTCCGCAGCCCAGGATCAGCACAGCAGCCAAAACCCGAGCAAGCAGGACACGGGCATGCCTCCGGCACGGGGCTACCGTGGATTCGCAGAGACCTGGGACGTCTTCTGGGCCTGCAGCTGGACAGGACCACGTGTACAGAGCTCAGTGTACAGAGCCAGTACAAAAACGCGCCCTTCAGATCACGATTAAGCAGCAGAGCGGATCTCACCACCCGGCAAGCGACCTACCTCAGCACATTCGGTAAGTCGCGGCAACCCGAGATGATTCCAGCCCTGGGAAAGCGAGCTATCATCTCGGCGCCCGTTGCTAGGGGAACTCAGTAACGTTCAGTGCAATCTACGCCAAAGGAAAAAAAACATCTCTTGCAGAATATGAGATGTTTAAGCAGGTCATCATCGCGGCTATGTGACCGGACGTGTAAGAAAAGCGTTATTCTCTTAACTGAACAAATAGTTACAACAAACTACTGCAAGTAGGGCAGGACAGCTTGTACGGGTGATACTCCTCCTGTGACTTAGAAAAGTCTGCACAGGCCACAAATCCGTGCAGAGGAGCTGCCTGTAGTTATCATGGGTGAAACGCTTTTTTTGCACCATAACTCCTTTTTTTTCTAACTACATCTAAAATGTCTTGGGTGAGATAAGCTGCTTCCACTTTATTTCACTGCTTAAAAACAAAGTGGAGAGGGGTAACCCCCTACCCTCATTAGTAGCAAAGGGTTAATAAACCTTGTAATATAAATATAGCATAAATACAATATAAATACTAAACCACTGAGGTTTCAGCCTTGCACAGTAGCAGTTCAAATACAAAAGTATGTGATGTACAAACCAGACCAGCTTCTCACCTCCTGCCGAGATCTGTACAGGACTCCCAACGCCACAAAAACTGCTGAAAAACTTGGGGTTATTAGGAATCCCAAGCAAAACCCCTGGACACTGGCCATCTCCAAACCTGCCTCTTAATAAATATCTTAAACCCACTGGTCCCTGACACCCATTTTCAGATAGTCGAGTAAAGCGGGTGGGTTTTCACACCCGCCGAGCGGCAGCCACGCAGCTCCCAGGGATGTTACCAGCCGCGTTGAGCATCGCGTGCCCAAGCACGGCTCCTTGCCCTTAATTTTTCGCAAGCGTGGACTTTTTTTGCTCTCCTGTTTCGGAGAGGTTGGTCCCTGCCCCGGCAGCACTGTCACCAGGGATGTCACATTACCTTGGGAATGCCTGCCGCGGTTTCGGACAAGCGGGGGTAGGTGTAGGAGCTGTAGGAATGTCCTTGCTGGTGTGCTTTAAAAGCGCTTGCTCCGTAGGGCATGGCTGGCTCCTGCAGACCAGAGCCCGACCTGGACCTCTGCCTCATGGCTGGCTGAGGGCTCGCCGGGTCCACGTAGGATGACTTTGGCCTCTTGTCGTAGTCATCCTTGCCCAGGCCATGTCCCCAGTCGCTGTCGCTGTACTCCAGCCTCTCCTTGGGGCACTCGCTCTGCACCGATGCCCGGGACGGGGTGTAAGGAAAGGGATCTCTGTAGTCCAGGGAGGATCCGCTGGGGATCCGCTGATACTCCAGCTTTAGGCCACCATATTCCAGCGGTTTGGGCTTTGTCTCCAGGTGTGCGTGGTAATCTGGGAGGAACCTGGAGAGGTCTGACTGCAGGGGCGTCACTTCTGAGTAATAGATGTCCCGGGAAGTCACCTTCATCATGTGCCCGTTCTGCTTGGCAGCATAGCTCCCTTTGTAGTACCTGTCTAACTCTTCCCCGTAAAGACTCTTGTCTCGATATTTTTCCACGACATAGTCTGTTGTCGTGTCTGACTCACTGGAGTACTGGGAATACGTGATATAACCATTTTCCTCCTGGTGCCTCGGCACGTGGTTTGCGTTTCCTTGGTGGTGGGTGGGAGGACTTTCCTTCCGCAGGGAGTTGGATCGTGTCACCGAGATGTTGTCAAACTCTTCCAGTAGGCCGTTGATTGAAGTATCCTTTCGAGGCTTATTTCCCCTAACAATAGTCTGCGAATAAAAAATTGATTTGATTAAATACTGATTTTCGCTTAATTTCTGAACAAGAAAACCACCAAAAAGAAAAAAAGTCTATGATTCACCCAGAAATACCTGTAGCGGCGTCCTTCAGTCACATACTTCAGAATAACCCATTGCTAGGAAAAAAATAATCTCAATAAATATTTACAATAGGACATGCAGAAATGAGTAAACAAAGAGGAGTTATTTGGTGTACATCATAAGCTGCCATTTGTCGTGCAACCCCAAGACACTCTTAAACAGCCCAGTTTAAGAGGCGGGTGTTCAGCAGCCAACAGCACAGACATTTAAAACCACTGCTTATTTTTCAGTTGTTGTTACTCAGTTGTCTACACCAAGCCAAACTGGTGGGTTGAATCCGATTTACAGGGTATGGATAAGCTAAATGAACATCAGTAAGTGGTCACTTCTACACATTATTTTAACAGCCTGTTGGAATGGAACGCAGCATACAATTTACTAGGCACCGGGTTTTCTTTACAAAACGGTATGTTCCTGGGTAGCAGAATCATCACTGGGGATTGCTTCTTCGTTAACTTGGCGTAAGAGACACTTGGGGAAGAGGGAGAAATAATACCTAACTACACCTCCTTCTTACAACAGACAGCATCCAGCAAACCGCTGGGCACAACCATGGCTTTGGGACGCCCGCATCACACATGCCATGTGGTGGTGGCAGTGGCGGTGGCCCTGTTTGTGTCCTAATACTTCAAAGTCCCCCCAGCCCTGGATGACGAGGGTGTAGGAGCACCGCAGACATGACTGTGCTCCCACTGACTGCCCACAGCCCCCTGCCCATCCCTACTCATTTCTGTCCAAAACACTGGTGCTCCCGGTAGGATGGGAGGCGAGCAGTCCTCGGTTACAACTCTCCTTCAAGGAAGGCTGACTGGTTTTTAGCTAGTACCATCTGAAGACTCTAACACATGGCTGCATCCATTTTTCAGCATGGAGCTCCGAGCCATGTTTATAAACACCCCACAAGAATAAGATTAAGGGCCAGGGCCATAGATCAGCACGGCTCCACTGAAAACACATTTGCTTTGCTGATTCGCTTCGCCTAAATATCTACGGCTGTATCTTATTTAACTTGCCGAGTTTTCAAACAGGGTCACTATGGTCACCCCAAGGAGACGTCCCTCGGGGAGCTGCAGCCTGCCCGCGTCGCGTGCCGAATGTGGCCTACTGGACACCAACTGTGGCACGTCAGACACAGACCGTGGCACATCGGATGCCAACTGTGGCACACCAGATGCCAACCACGGCGGATCGGATGCCCACCGTGGTGTCCAGCCTGGCCACTGGCCCTTCTTCATTCGTGCAACGCCAACAGAGGAGGCTCCGCTCCAGGCACGGTGAGGTTGCTCCACCCCTGCTCGAGAGCACGCTCGAAAGCTCAGACTTTGTCAAAATATACATTTCATCACTAAGAAAATTACTTTTTCACAAAATTACTAGCAATGCACTTCTCTGTTATTCAGCAAAAGGCAGCTGGGTAAAGCCGGGCTAGGAGCAAAGTGGTCCTGACCTCACACTGACCCCTGCTCTGATTTATGTCCGTAATTACTTGCCTAGTTTGCTATTTTGAAGCTAGCGATACCGAAACAATAGGACAGTGAAAATAAGGGACAGCAAATAGATCACTCCTTTTGCCTCCGAAGCCGCTCAGCAAGACGGGAGGCATCGGTTTCGTTCGGCTACAGCCTCTTTGGCAGGACGACTGCGTGATCATTCATATTTAATTATCGCAGAATAAACCAGCCACGTTGGACAATGAAATGCTTATAATTGAAAACAAGATTGAAATGCCCAACTGCCACCCCGCTTCCCCTGTGCAAATGCATGCCAAGGAGTAAAATGACAATTTAATACTCTCGGCGGGACCGGCCTTCACAAAGGAGAGGTTTCCTGGAGCAACGCGCGTCGTGCCGGCACAAAAGGACCTCGGGGCCGGAGGGAGCCCCTGGGAGCAGAGGAAAGAGGAGTTCTCCCTCGGCTCCTCCAAGCAGATGCTCTCTGGAAGCAGGATTTTATCATACAGATGCCGACGGGATTTGCGGGGGCGGAAGAAGCACACACAAGTATCTAAGCCCACGTCAGAAGGCCGGTTTAGATGGACGCAGTTGAGGGTTTACGTGTCAGTGAATTCATCGATGAGAAAACCCTGCGGTTTAGGGATTTTCTGCAGACAGGTGCCTGCTTGGGAGCCACCTTTTTGATTACGAGGATTTTAAAAAACTACCAATTAGTAAAACGGTCTTGTAGGAAACTCCGGTTTTCCCAAAAAAGCATTTGCCACCAACACCCCAGTCCGATGACGCAGCCTCGGTTAGCGCTGGGGCTTCAGTGCCGTCTCGTCTCAGCTGCTGAAGTTAAGGGGATTAAGATCTAAGGACCTTTTGTTTTCTGCCAGCACTCTGAGGACGGCCACTGGCAGACACCGACTTGCAAAGGGTGATGGCTGCAATTTCCACCTGCTTCAGGCTCCTCTCTACGAGTAAATTAAAAAGGGCCAGCACGAAGGGAGGAGAAAACTTACCTATCCCGGAGGCACATTTTCGACAGAATAATCAGTGCTTTGTTACTACTAACAACAATTATTAATATTATTAACAACGAATTACTATAGTTATTTATTATTAACATCAACAACAATATTTCCATTTGCTTTGGTTCCTTTTTAAATTCAGCACTTCCCTAACGTGAAAGGACATACATTCTGGTGAGACACCCTTTTTGCAAGGAAACATCCAGCATTTATTCCTGTGAAAAGAACAGCAGTGTCTACAGAGCAGATAATTTAGGAATGTTTCGCTGAGACCCTCCGAAATACACTACATGATCGAGTATTTTGCTATTTGAATAGAACTTAAGATGTTTACACACAAATCTGAAACACAGTAGATGCCTCCCCGGTGGGCAGAGTCAATTCAGCACAATTCACTAGGCTTAAAAACCAAATTAAAATCCCAAAGCAGGTATTATTCTATAAAAGTAATAAGGGTAATTACTCTGTAAGGATGCCCACAGGGCACCAAAAATTAAAAAATAAAATCGAAGATGTTTATAAAGAACAAAACATATGCTGGGCCAGGAAAACCTGTCCTGAAGTCATTTACTACAGAGAAGGCGTGTGCCGAGGGCTCGCCAGCGCCCGCGGCTTCCCTGGCAAATGCAATACGTGCAGAAAGAAGCCAGAGACTGAAAACTGCCATAACGAAATTCCCAAAGCAAAAAGCCCAATGTACCCAGGTTCCAAGGTGGAAACTGCTGAGGTGGGAGTCGCAGCTGGGGAACGTGGACTCCGGTCGCCACACCGCCAGGCTGCGTGCCGCATCGGCGAGCAGAGGGAAAACCTCCCGGGAATGAAATACAACAGCGGGAATCACAAAAGATGGAAAATTCTAGCTCTAACTTAAAAAGCAAAACAAAAAAACTTGAAAGAAAACGTTAACAGTAAAAGGCTACATGGACAGTGACATAAACTGTTATCCTGGTAATTAGTTTCAAAGGAACTGGACTAGTTTTTGCAATTTTAAAGGCGAGATTGAAAAGAAGAAATTGTGTTTCCACATAAAGAGAGAATTCCATTTTTCCTCATCTGAATTTATACAGAAATCTTCCTAAGATATTTTTAACCCCTTACCACTCTTCAAATTTTCAAACTTAAATAATCTTTGAAGTTGCTGCAGGTAAAGTAGATAGTCAAAAGCAAAGCATTATCCGGGAAGACTGGTGGGCTGAGATTTATGAAGCCTTTTGTTTCTATCGCGATCATGTAGCGGGGACCTGCACAGCACCCCGGCACGGACGGGAGACAGAGACTGAGCCCTACCGCGGGTGCAGCTATCGCGGGGTTCACCCCGGAGAGATGGGATTCGCTATAGTCCATACCCCGTGTTTAGTTATTAAAGGAGGTTTTTCAGCGCATTGCGCAATTGAGGAGGGATCAATGTTCCAACAGATGAAGGAGCGCCGGTGAATTTTATGCTGCCGTTACCGTCATACATTAAAATCAATGGGGCGCAATCTCCGTGAATTAAAGCGCGGTGCTCTGAAGCCGTAGCTCCCATTCCATTTCCATTGCTCTCTGGACAGGTTTGGCGTTTGCTCTGGAGCCCGGTGACAGCAGACATCCTTCACGGCGGTTCTGTAGTGGTCTGTCCTCCGGTGATAAGCTATAATGGATCTGTCTGTAAGAAATGCTGTCTTGCCTTGTTTCCGAGAGGAGATGAAAAACAGCTTCTGCGCTCAAATGCTGTATTAACCTTGACAATAATGAAGTGGGTAATTAACTGTTTTGCCCTAATACGACCTTGCATTTATTGTCTTTAAAACTACTATACTTTACACACTTGTTAAGAATATATCATCCTTTGTCCTCCCAGAGCTGTGTGTTCAGAAGTCAATGAGGATTTAAAATCCTCAAAAAAAAAAAAAGGTCTTAAGGAAATGTCACCCTTATAAACATCCAATCTAAACTCTGATTTTGCTTCTAGCTAGCTTATCCCCTCATCTGCATTAGACATAAACTAAAAGCACAGCCTGTGCATTTCTGAAAATCCATTTTTTTCTTACAAAAAGGTGCATAAAGCACAGCTGGTCAAAGTAATCTAAGCGTAAGTGATGGACGTGTGGGTAATTTATCTTCTTGTGTCTTGCGAAGTTGTGTTCATGACACCACATTTTCCTCCTCAGTAGAAGTAAACGTGAACTGCACTACCTTGGGGAGAAAAACTCATCCTTGTCATCACATCAGAAGGAAAATTCTGGCTTTCTCTGGAAGTAAAAAAGTTTTATAGGTGGGGCCAAGGGCGTAAGAGGTGTCAGGGGTCTGCATTTGATCTGTTCGCACCGGGAGAAGAGGCGGCGGGATCTCAGACCAAGCACAGTCCTTAGAGGAGCTCAAAATAGCTGGAGACCCTCAAAACTCTTGGAGACGGCCGCAAGCGTACAAGAATATCTCCCACTTGTACAAAAGTATCATCTCCCGCTTGCTACCTGACAAAACGCCGCGGCTGCTCCGGGCTGAGCTCCCCAGCGTCTTTTGGTGGAGCTTGTCCGTAGGGGCTGGACTGAAGAGGTGAGGCGAGCTGCCCCCATCGGGTTCCCGCTGCTGCACACCAGCCGCACACAGAGACCCACGACATACGCCCGTCTACGCTGCAGACACATTTCTGGGCGCGCATCGGTGCCGCGGAAATTTTTGTGCTGCTGCACGGCAAAGTCACTGCGCGGCGGAGAGCTGAGCCTGGCAACCGGCAGCCTTCGGGTGCCCACATCCAGTACCCAAACCGTTCTACCTAGGCTGCTTTGATTAATTAACCTGATACTGGCAAAAGCACAAGATACGAAAGGAGCTGGGGAAAAACTGGCACGGCCACATGTTAATTATTGGAAGATGTAGATGATGATGATGATGCACATTGACGATGTAGAAACGCAACCGACTCCGCCTGAAAAATATATATATTACTTAATGGATCAAAACAAAGGTACAGCTAAAGGTTTGGGAGAAGTGTAACACGCTTAACACCACCCCTAGTGCCAAGCTGGTTAAAATTCTTCAACAGTAAAATGCTGGAAGACGACGAAAAAGGGCTAACCAAAACGGCACTGTGTAATTTGTCAGCCTTCACAGCAGTTTTAAAAGTTAGTTGCCATAGCGACGAGAGCAACATTTCATTATAATCACATTCGCCAGTAATTCTTTTGGCATTTTAAAATATAGCAACTTTAACAAAACATTTAGTTTTAAAATCCCACTGAAATATCTACATTCTAGTAACTTTTCCTTTTTTTTTTTTTTTTAAATCCACAAACAGGGTTGTTATATGTCATTTGCAATGCTATTAGAGAATATTAAATGTCAAAAATAATTATTCCGGGTCTACTTAAAAACACACCGGGTACGCGCAATTTTCTATGTAATACGTATACACAGATCTCTGAGAGGCACAACAACCGAGCGTGAAATGGGACTTGAAAGTTTTAGTTTGAGGGAGAAAGTTATTGCACTTATTCCTGATGAGTTATACAAGCACTTCGCGGCGAGAGGAATGGAGAAACCTCCAAACCACCGTATTTCTATCTCACAGGCCTTAGGACGCTTCAAAATGAGATGGAATGAAAAAGTAAGATGTCCCACAGATGAAATTCCTCAAAAACATTAACTGCGGGAATTTTAACTGCCCTCTTAAAACGCGTTGCGTTTTCCTAAGGCCGACGGCAATTGTTTCAGCGCGACAGGGCACAGAGTGGACATGCTAAGCCAAAAAGCTCTACCAAGCCACATCAAAGACTGCAGGTTTTTTGGCCACGTTTTGTATAAAATCCATCCATCAACGTCTGACTTTCCTATTTTGTCAAATCAACGTTTTCCGGCAGAAGATCGCTGACTCGGAAAGCCTGCGGCCAGCCCTGTTGATGAACACCAGCAGGACCAGGTCCCTCAATCTCCCCCTTTCAAAGCCACATCACCTGCCAGCGCCTCTGTGACAGTGGAATTTTCTTTCCCGCCGCCCAAGGAAGCTGTGAAGCAAATCCAACAAGATTTGCTGAGGCAGAGCTGTGGTCCAGCGACCGCCAGTGTGGCTTCTGCAACCAGGCAGCACCCGTGGTGGTCGTGGGGGAACCCTGGAGTGGTGGCACCCCAGGGCTTTCCAACAGGGCTGACTTCAGAGGCTGCTAAAAAACACAAAGCAAAGTCGGGGACGTTTGGGCCAGATGACAGAAATCCATCCCTCCAAGAAACACAACTCCATTTTTTAGTTTTGTAACACCAAGACAGGAGCAGACTGGAAGCTCGCGACACATCACAGCTCCAGGACTAAAGTTTGCCGCAGGCAGAGCTGTGTGTGACTTGAACAGGTTTATGTCCAAATAAAAATGACAGAATTCAGGGCAGTTAATATAAAGCAATTAAGCTCCAGTGCCTCTAAGTGGTACCTCAGAAATCCGGGCTCGCGAACTGGCCTGTGCCTGGATTTCGTACGTGCCATGGGGAGAGACGTGGGAATGACACCTCCCGCACTGCAGCTCCTCTTCCTCGTCCACGATGCAGGTGCAGGGGAGGGGAGACGAAGCAAGAGGCGGCAGCAACCCTGAGGCCTCTTCCCGTTCTGGCATCACCATTTTCTAAGCAAAATGCATTGCAAAAACGCATCTTAACCTGACCGCCACTCGACGGGCTCTGCTGCCTTTGAGCTTGGTGGGACCATTCACATCAGGGGATGAACTGCAGGGAGGTGAGACAACAGAAGGACCACAGAGGGGCTTGGGGCAAGCCCAAGCGGCTGCAGTTTTCTCAGGCCCCCCCTGCAGTCACAAGACAATCTTCACCAACCTGAATGTCGCATCTGCCAGTCGTCCTTGCATCTAATATTTGCAGCCCAGACTGTTTTTCTGGGTTTTTATGCGGGGGAGGTGTGAGGAAAATAAAACCCGATTTTCTCAACAAAAGGCACGAGAAATCGCAAGAATTAAACCAACGCTCAGCCACCACCTCCCCAGATACTTCGGCTCTGACAACCTACCGCTGCGCCGCACCGGAGCCATGGGTCTCCCACGCGGTGCCGACGCCGAGACACCCACCAACACTGCTTCTACGGCACAGAGCCCGTATCGCACATCTACATGTGATTAGAGCTGGCAGCTGGTGGGGCACAACGTCCTGTGGGTCTTCCCAGGGCCGATACGCGTGAAAAAGAAAAGTCTTCCTCCAACCAAGGCGCACGATACCACGGCAGATTTTATTCTAGGGGACAGAAAGGCGTTGGTGTGGGATTCTCACGGCGAAAAGAGGGTGGGTGGTGTAAAAGACAGTGCCCCATCATTCCAATCTGGCTCACCGCCCCTACGTTTATTGCAAGGACCCCCGCGGTACAGGGGCACTGACTGCCGCCGCGGAGAAGGCAGTTTGCTCTTGACCAACAGCAGCGATTAAAAAAGCCTGAAGAGAGGGACGGTCGGTAATTCCTGAAGTTGCAGGGCAGCATAAACCATCTTTGTAGCTCAGATGACACTTCCCTGGATGAGGTTCCCCTCGTGCCCTGAACATGCCCATTAACAAATGCAAGGCTGATGGAGCATTAACCCAATTAATGATCCCGGCACTTTTTTTCCTCATCGAAAGATTTCTGGCTGCCGTTTGACTGAGCTTTCTGAAATATTTAAGTAAATTCCAGTTTGATAAAATTTTACGCTAGGGAAGTAATTGCCTTCATCTGACAGCTCTGGCAGTGGGGCGCTTGCTTAGGAGGGCAGAGGCTCTTGGGTCACCCCGCTGCGGTCGCGGTCATCTCCCCGCTTTTAATTAAAATGAGGATTTTGACAGTCTGGTCATTTAGAAGAAGCAATTTAAACTGCGTTACTTTTTGCTGGGATTTACCACAACAGAGGAGGCTTTACATACAGCAGATGCTTGAAGACCAAGTCAACGTTTCTGTTTCAGAGCGTAGGGAGGGCGGCTCGAGAAGCTCCTTGTGCTCTGCAAGCTGCGGTGCCGGGTTGTGAGTTACCTTCTCATTCCATAAATCACCCGGCGAAGGCAGCGAGGGGCAGAAGATGCTGATGAGCGCCTCGGTCCCGAGCGCCGCACAGCCGGCGTTTCGCAGATCGACGGGGCTCGTCTCCCACGAGCCCAACAAAATGCTGCTCAGGGTCGAGACGCTCACTGCAATCACAGCCCCGCGGATTTGGGATTAAAACCCTGAGGAAGGGTGGGGTAATGTCTGCGGCGTACTAGCAGGGAAGGGACCGTCAAGGTACAGTAGGAGAAATCACCCTGCAGCCGGTGCCGTGCCGAAAAATGCCTCGGTCCCACAGCCTTAAAAACAGTGAGAAAGTTTCAAGGTAATTCACTAAAATTGGGCGTTCCTGGCCACGCATGCGTAAGGTGCGCTTTTCAATCGGATTGATGTCTCTGAGTATTACGGGCTCCTGCTCTTCTGAAACCTCGCTCTCCGATTTCAGAGAATTTAGGAATTCGTATTAGCAAAATAAAACCGCTAAATAATTCCATCGGCATCGTAAATTGCAGTATTCCTTCTTCCATGGAAGTATTGCAGCTCTCCTTTTCAAGGACAGCTATTCAACGGGAAGCGCAGCACTAGGAATCCTCCAAGTAAGCGGTACTAACTCCCGCCGCGCGATTTTCACCTGCAAACGTGGACGTAGAGCAAAGAGTGACCCTGCGCAGAAATCTAACGGTTAGGTCAAATTTACAAGGTGGGTGAGAGGAAAGACATGAAGAGCTTCCTGATCTGATGTGTTAATTATTCACTCTCGTAAAGAAGTGCAAATCAAACACCTTCTCTACGGGAACAAACCGAGGCAGAAGATTTCGGAGGATGCTCCGCAGCGGAGTAACTTGCAGGGGCGATGCCCGGCACGGCACCACAATATCTCATTTACAAGAAACCGCTGAAACATTTCTGGGCTAATCTCGATTTGATTCGATTTGCTGGGCTGCGCCGCCGCCAAGCGCGCTCTGTCCCCAGCGGCAGATTGGTCCTGATACGCTTAATAAATTAATCTGCCTGACAAAGTGCTGCTCCCTCCCCTTCCTCCAATTCCCCCCGGACAGCACGGAAAGTCGGGAAGAAGGAGAAGGGCCGTGCAGCCGCTGCTGCTCAGAGAGCAATGGGGCTGTTCCCCCCGGCCGGGAGGGTGGGATGGGACTCACACCCTGCCCCAGAGCATCTTCCCGGGGTGGTTCATAAAAGCCAGTGTGTTTAAACCAGATTTTTGTGCCCGTATATCCCAACGCTTCCTGGAAAGTGCTACTTCATATGGAAGCGTAAGCCTTAGCACGCGTCAGTCTGAAGGATCTTCACTTGCACTGCGCTTGGTGGAAATTATTAAATGCAAACTAGGACACAGACAGCAACTACTGGTTTGTTCAGCCTACAAAACCGTAAAATTCAGTAAAATTCCATCTCGTGCTATTCTTTTAACTGCGTGATCCTGATAACTAACTAAAGCCTAGCGGATCTGATCTTGGCAATTAAAGAAAGCAGAAACGCTCATCCTAAATACTTGTCTTCTGTTCACTTTTCTCTCTCCAAAGACCTATATCTGAAGTGCCCGTTTTTTTTTTCCAACCGGCACAGTTTACCCCACGGACAACAGAAAGGGCATTTAAAAACCTCTGGAGGCAAGTCAGCGTTGTTCCCCCGTAATACACAGCGCTTTCCTAGTGTAATTGCATCCTGCGTGAAGGGGAAGACAAGAAAGAAAGAGCAGCAAAGCACTTTCTAATGTCCAGAGAGCCACCAACGCCCATATCTAATCGTGTCCGAGCAGGAGACAGAAAAAAACACACACCTACACCTGGAGCTTCGGCTCCACAGGTAAGTGAGCTGCTTGGCAACATCACTTTCCCCCTGATCCTACCACTCTTCTTGAGCTAAACGCTGCTGGGATTGAACAAATTTGGCTGTTTGGTTATAATACAGAATATAATTTAATGGGACTATGGTTTCTGTTCGGGACTTTGATGGACCAAACCAAGTTTGTTAGTAGACCTAGGAATAAATATGTTACAGAGATGTGCAGAATTTGTAGTTATTGAACGATTAATGTCATCGCGTGGTTAAATGGAAGTAGCAAACACTGCCCTGGTGCCGATATCCAATGCAAATGCTGCACGGCCAGTTCTATAAGGAAATCCTCTCCACAGGCATGTTACAAAGTGGGCTAAAACGCCTACCTTGAACAAATGCCGTCAGGATGGCCAAGCAGGTTTCTCATTACTTCTGCTGTCTGGGTCCGCTTTTGACACGTTGAATTGAGTTGAATTTCTAGAGTTTTCTTGCTGCCACCTAGTGTTTCCCGTGGCCGGCCACCAACGACATTTTCCAACATCAACGCAACCTTCTATCTGAGGGACTTCAGCAGCAATACTGAGCTTCGGCCAGTCCATGGAAATACAAAATCTTCCCGGGATGTCTTACTCCATCGGCTTTCTCAGCCAAGCCAAGCGAGAGCTCTCTGGACTGTTCAACTGAAGCTTGGTAAAACTTGGTAAAAAAATTCGGCTTTCTACATGTTTACTGGGGACAGCGTTTACTGCGTACACTTTACCATCTATTTTCCATGCTTTGCTCTGGGGGATCCCTGCCGCGGTACGGGAACCAGAAGGATCCCACCACCGCAGCAGCCTCCCCGAAGCACCACCTTCGCCTGCCCAAAATCCTCCTTTTGGCCTCAGAGATCTTACGGGTCAGCGTAGGGACAGTTTTGGAGGCGAAAAGCTTGGCTAAACAAATGGGAAGGAAACAACACCCACGTTAGCGGCAATGAAGCCACAGTCCTCCACCTCCCGGCAGCCAGCTGGGAGCGCGGCTCATTTATCAGGGCAGGCAAACGAGTGAGAGGAGTTACTGGAACAGTTTCCTATAAATTTGTCTTTGGGGACTAACTTCCACGTTAAAAAAAGAACCTGATGACGAGTGTCCTTGCTCAGGATCTAATTCCTGGCTCGTTTCAGGTTATATAGGGCTACCTGGAGAGTATTCCCAGCCTGGTATTCCCAGAGGAGACCAGATTCAATTTCTCAGACGCTGACACTGAGAGTTTGCCCCTTTTACGTGTAGACCTACAGGTGAACGTGTCTCTTGAACGTTAAAGCAGGCTGGTCTGCCTCACCAGATGTAGACCGTGAACTCCGAATTTACCTTCAATCTTTACTTAGCGTATTGCAAACCCACGTAAGCCCTCATTAATAAAGCTAAAGCTTGCCTCCGACAAACAGTATTACACCAACACCAATATTGCCTAAAATCACAATGCTGATACAAACAGCATTTAAAAACATTCTCTTATAAAGTCACAGAATTGTCTCAGTTGGAAGGGACCTTTCAGGTCATCGAGTCCAACCATCAAGCTAAAACTGACAAAAACCATCACTAAACCATATCACTAATTATATTAGAGAAAACTGCTTTTACCCACAGAAGTCTGTAATCTATATTATTGTCTCTTATTGCCCCAGGCCCAGGCAAAGTGAATCCTTTCCCATGTGAGCAGCTCAACCCAAATCAACGTCGACTGTGGCACGAACAAAGCTTACTCAGACAATGAAGGATTTCTGAACAACACCCTCAGATCTCCACCCTGCAGACAGCAAACTCCGACACTACTCCAGGGAAGAGCCCCATGAGCAGGTGTAGGTGCCAGTCTGCCCCCAAGCATCTGCAGGAGCAGGGTATCGGTCGCACAAGCTTCTCCAGGGATGTCAGGGGCCTTGTAAAGGAGGGACATGATCAGCAGGTAACTGACTATCACCCCTCCAAGGCAGAGGAGCAAAACGATGCACTTAAAGCCTTAGAGCAGCGATGAACTTGTCGACACGGTCCAATATGGACCAAAGCATCGTTCCCCATCCAGCTCTATCTGCATCAGCTAGAGGGACCACCTTGGAAAACCACACTTCTGCAGGCATCACTCCTGGGTCATTTGAGCACATTTAAAGGACAGAAATAAGATGGAACGTGAAAAAGTTGTTTTGCCACTTACAGTATTTATTCTGGGTAGTGGGGGAGGATCTTTCTCCTGGCAACCTTAGTGTCTCTCTAGGATGGCCAGGTCCTGCTTGTAAACCCTGATGCTGGTGTCTACAGTTCAGCTGCAGACGGACCCTCCAAACATACCTGGCTGAACCTGAGGGGTTTGATACAAGGGACAAATATCTTGGTCAGAAAAATTGTGTGAAAATTTGATTTTCTGGTTCATCGGTTGAACTGAAAAACTGAGGAACGTTTTGTGTTTTCAGTCCACCTGAAATAATAACGATGCTGATTTTTCTTCTCCAAATGAGGCTCTAGAAAACCAATTTCAAGTCGGGCTGGATGAAGTGCTTCAGTAGCATGAAACGCAATGGTATGAAAATGGAAGAGCTGCTGCTAAACAGCTGAGGAGGAACTTTGCTGTTCAGAAAGCCTGAAACTCAAAACTATAAAAAAGAACTGAGACTGCATCAGTTAAAAGCACCGCAGGAAGAGGTGCCTCCTGAGGAGAGGAGAAGGAGAGGGAGAGGGAGAGGAGGACAAACTCTAGGTTGCCAGTGTGACACTGCAGTAAAAAAAATCCGCGCACCAGTTAATGTACTTTTGACAGAGACGAAGATGTATTAATGTCACTCAATATACATGGGTATGGAGAAGATGTGAGGAGGGTGCAAGGAAAGGAGAAACTAGTATTCCTGGAGCAATGGCACTCCTCTCCCCTAACTTTTGTCCTTGGCCAGTTTTTCTCCTCACCTGACCTCCCTGCCCAGGGTCCATGGGTGGAGAGGGACGGGCAGGTCCCACCATGGTGGTGCCAGAAGACGAGTCGCTGTAACAGCCCTGCTCGGGGCTGCTTCCCAGGGCGCTTCGCATCCGAGGCTGCTTTGATCTTTGAAACCAAAATATTTCATTATTTTCACAGAAAACCCCGAAACAAACAATTTCTGATCTCTAAAATGTATCCTCTTCCAGCTGACGCTCTTTACAGTGAAACTGCATTTTCCATAAAATGAACTACTCATCTGAAACATTTCTTCCTATCCTTCTATTCAGGCATTTTCTCTCTTGTCGAACCCAACTTCACAGACAGCAGCAATATTCTTCTAAAGGACTTACGTAAAAACGTATCATTTTCTGAAGTCAGACAATCAGAAATAAACCCCAAAGTTTCCTCTGTACGATGTAGTCCGTATGAGAACATATTAACCTAGTGATATAAATTATAAAAAACTTCTGAGCTGTGTACTTCTTGCATTTATTTGTACCGTGGCTGACTTTTTTTCGTACAGTGCTAGATTTCCTGCAAGATTACACAAAATTGGCAACTTGGCTCTTCTCGCACCAAGCGAATGTCGCAGTAAAACACGTCCATGGACACTAGGTGGCATATTTGTATTATATCTGTACAGGGGGGTATGGAGATTAACTGAAATACTATTGTCGCTTAAAAACATGGTAATCAAATAGCCCTCCAGAGTGAAGTATGATCCCTTCGAAAGAAAAAGCTTCTACTTAAATATGTTGCAGTGGTTTCTTCTGGCAGCGTGTAGCATCAAACGCATTCCTGTTTAGCAATCAAAACAAATTAAAAGTGGGGCTGCCTTACAGGACGATTGCAAATCTGACCGTAATCTCTTGCAGGTGAAGATAATCACAGAAGAACTGAGGCTGGAAAAGACCTCTGCAGGTCATCCGGCCCAACCTCCTCAGAGCAGGGCTAATGTCAAAGTCTGGTCAGGCTGCTCAGGGAATTTGTCCATCGTATTTTGCCCTCTCCAAGGGCCGAGATCCCACAGCCCGCCATGGCTGTTGTCCTGCTGCTCAACCACGCTTGGTGGTAAAACGTTTTCCTTTTACCCAAAACTTCCTATGCTGCAACGTGTTGGCTCTTGCCCTTTTTGGAGATGCCCCCTCCACCTTCTCTCCTCCTAGTTGAGCATGCGCCAGGCCCAACCTGCGATTGCAAAGCGTGTAATTAGGAAACGTGAGTTATTAAGCTTGAATTTTCATGATGTGGTTACAAGGAAGGCCCACGAGATGTCAGCAGCTGTCCAGGTCCTATCCCAGTAAGAGCAGTGCTGTGGGTCTGCAGCATCCTGGTGGGATGGCAGCCAACCTTCTTCAAGGCAGAACTTCACACTGTCCCATCTAGAGAGGTACCGCAGGAGGAGTAAGTAAAATGAAGGAGCTATCAAGAAGGAGAGGTAAAAATTTGGGAGGGTGAGGAAGAGAGGTCAGGACACCACCACCTTGTCCACCTGCCCCCAAGCAGCGGGCAAAGCTTTCGAACAGCTCTTTGTTTCTAAACGCCCCTTTTGCCTGGTCAGGCATTTCCACCGTGCAAATCCACGTGGGAGGAGAGGGCCGGGGCTCATCTAATGAGAGCTGGACATTCCTGACCGCCCAAGCCCAGACAAGGACCCCTGCTCGTCTCCCCTCTTTGAGGTTTTTGGCCGCTCAGCACCGCTGTGCGCGGCTCTGTGCACAGGCTCGGTGTCCCCCATCTAAGTGAGGGAAGCATGTAAACGTAGGAAAAAAATGACACCTTAAATGAGGCTCGGATTTCATTGCTGGAAATACTTTAAGATTTCCATATCCATCCCAAATAAGATGGGGAAGAGAAATGCCTGCTTTTCCTTCTGTCAACATGCACAGTAAACAGGAGCTTTGATTTTCACGCCAGAGCTATCAAAAAGGCCACGACCAGCAACTCATTTTATGATTATTTTTTTCCCTATGTAGGAGAGAAGCCGAAATATCGCAGTAGAAGCTTAGAAAAGTTTTAAAAATTACACTTAACTCACCAGGAACGGGGTCAAGCTTTGAGAGGCACAAGTGAAAAAAACTAAACCTAATAAGCCAAAACATAGATTAGCCCACTGAAACATGAGGTTTAAAGAGAGAGAGGAAAGCCAGCGATCCCGCAGCCTGTCCCCTACAGAAATTCTCTGCCCTGCAGCACCCACACGTTGCAGGACACCAGGTAAATGAACTGCTGCGGGCTAATGGGACAATTAACGTGCGTCTCAAATTAACGTGCAGCTCAGCCCAGCCTCAGGGCATTCAAGGGCCTTTTGGTGAAGTGATGGAAAGGCCGACGTTTTCTCTATTTTTGAGGCACCTCAACCCACATGGCACAGAAGAGGCTCCTTCCATTCTGCTGACGATACAGCATCGATGTATTTTGCTGGCTGAACACCGGCCCCTCTGCATCACCAAGCTGTGCTAATGCTATCTCAGCACATGGTCAACGCCACATGGCAGCGAAAGCCCTCATCCCCTTCTGAGGGAAGAAAATAGGGGAGAAAATACACGAAACGTGTGAAATCCCACCACGTGAGCATGGCTGGACTGACTGCAATGTGCTCACGTGGAGATTCCAGCAGCAAGGACTCAGTCCTCTTGACGCCTCTACATATTTGGCCACCGCAACGCTCACAGCCACCTCCCTCCTTACTCAAGGACAAGCCCACCACCATGTCATCCTCAAGTTGGGTACCTTGATCTTGCTGAGGGCG
Organism: Larus michahellis; assembly: GCF_964199755.1. Taxonomy (NCBI): domain Eukaryota; kingdom Metazoa; phylum Chordata; class Aves; order Charadriiformes; family Laridae; genus Larus; species Larus michahellis. The sequence goes on along the minus strand of NC_133898.1, from coordinate 7,766,505 downwards.
TGGATGGGCGAGACTACCCAAAGCAGCAACGAAAGTAAAGCAATGGAGGCTTCACTCACGTACCAGCACAGGCAACTGAAAAATAACGCCAGTGCGGTGTTTTTTTAGAAACAAATGACATTTTTTTCCTCCAGGAACTTGACAGAAGTGAGGAGGCTCAGCTGTTGGCTGCGCTGGGAAACATGAGAAGGGATTTTAACAAGTCTTCAGCGCCGTCCTGCTCCCACTGACAGCGGCAGACATTCAAGCGTCTTAACGGAGCATCTTTACAAAGCCGCTGCTAAGCTCTTTTGGCAAAAATCCCCCAAATGAGGGTTCTGGTGTTTGTTCTCCTAATCTTTTGAGCAGAGTGGAGAAACCACGAAGAATGAGTTTTGCCGCCTAAGGACGATGCATTTGCTTTGTTATTGACCCTGAAGCTTTCCAAAAATCAAAGGGTGACAACAAAATGAAGATCCTGCGTAGCGTAACAGTGATGACGGGCCGAGCGTACTGCGTGCTGAGGGCAAACACGCAAACCAGGAGCTCCGGGTACACACAGGACAACTGCAAAGCGCTGAAGCAAGAGGACCGAGAGGCCTGGCATCAGGATCTCAGACTTCATGAAGCCTATTTTAAGTACAGGAAGACACAGACGGTTCACTTTCTTCATGCAGAGACGTTTTCAGTGGAAAATCAGCCTTTTTTCAACCCCCCCTTGTCTCCACACCCCAAACCTATCATGATCACTGTCGCTTTCTATTTTTCATGACATTTTCTGCCGCGTTCTACTGCCTCATGTTAGCATCCGAAATACACAATACTGTGCTGGTATCTGGGTCACCCACACCGAGAAGGGGAATCCCATTATTGTCTCTCCTTGTACTTGAAATGAATGAATTTGTACAGTCAGCTCAGCTTTGGATTCAAACGCTGATATTACCATGACAAGCCGCCGCCACCCGCGTGTAGAAGCACTGCAAGCCTTTCATCCCAGCCGACGCAGAGGCAGGGCGATGACATCCCCCAGGATATTTGGGAGCCCAGGGCGCTGCCTCTTCACGTCACTGCCGCTGCCTTTGAATATAGACGGAGCAGTGAGAGTATTTACCATTTATTGGTTTTACCCAAAGGGATACGCTACGTACCATCAGATCCTATCTGCTTTGCAGACTGAGAAACGAGCAAACACCACTAACTGGGAAAGCTGCAAAACCTACACAAGTCAAGAAAAAGTCTTTCCCTTCCTCTGCTTCAGCTTTGGATGAAGCCCAAAACAAGCAAAACGCCAGTTCTGTCTCACAAACAAGAAACCGTGCTCCCAAAGCCTACCTCGATGACCTGCGCTACTCTTCAGTCGCCAAGGAGCACCTGTTAGCAGGGACACTTCTGCCTCGCGCCGTATGGGTAATCCACACTGACGTAATTAAAGAGAGAAGAAATTCAGGAGTGCAGAACAGCGGAGACACAGAGCTGCTGTACGACCAAAAACCACAGCACAAACCGACTCTGGCCAAACACCTCAGCCTGACTTAATACTGGGACTCAGGACACAAATATCAACCACCTTCTGCCACACCTCAGTGCGTTCACAAGTGCGTTAATTAAACCATCAGCTGCTGGCTGGAAAAGAGAAAAGTTGTAAACGGTATTGAGATCTTGCAACCTTTGGCCCCTGCCTTGACGAACTGCCAAGCGTATTTTAAATCTTCAGTTCTCACTGAAGTTATGAAACCCTCAGTGCCGAAATAACCCTTCAACTGAACTAAAGGTGCTGGTGCATGTGCACACATAAAAAAATTGCCTAAATTAAACGATTATGCTGAACTAGTTTAGCGACATTAAATATTCTTAAAGTGGCCACAACTCAGTTTCTCTCCATAACTTAAGTTGTACCAAGCTACGCCTATGTCCAAGACCCAGAGCCATATCACCCGTATGGTGCTGAGAAAGCTAATACCATTTTAAAATGTTTTAAGCTTACGGATTTATGGCTTCAGAACAGCAGAAAAGAGATGGTACTGCTGCAAGACAGTAAACTGAATTTTTTTTTTTCATTTTAAAACATCTTTATGCATTCGTGTCAAAACATCCAGGGGTGTTTTTGGCGTTAAGAAGGGCTGTGGAACAAAGCTGCTCTCCTCCCTAGCAGGAAAAGGTTTGCCTACCTTTTTCCTCGTTATTCTGGGCCTCTATTATGCAGTACGCTATTTTATTGCAGCAAAAAATCAAGACTTTGGTTTTATCCCCCTTGTCTTGTAGCAACACCCAGCAGTCCTGATCAGCAAGTGATGAGCGTCCTTCGGGAGCAGGCAGTAAACGCAAATTTAGCAAAGAGCACTTATCAAATATAAATGCAGGATCTGTGCTCTCGGGATTATCTGATTTTCCCTTGCTGCAGAAAAATCCCCATGAAAATGAAATCCTAAATTTATTTTGCAGCTGCGTGACGGCAAGATGTACATGGCCAGCAGCGTATAGGCTACCACCGCTACACACGTGCGATTTACTGGGATGTTAGAATGTGCAAGCACAGAAATGCTGTTAAATCAGGGCAAATTTATCTACTGGAATCCCGAGCCTCTAAGGACGGGGATCCCAGAGCCGCGCTGGTGCCCTGTCCAGTGTTTCTCTACCCTCTGAGACATGTTTTTTCCCCCAGCTGTCCAGTCTGAACCTCCCAAGCCACAACCTGGGGCTGTTTCCCCTCATTTTACTACCCGGCGAGGAGCTCTCAGCTCCATCACCTGTGTTGCCCCCTCCAGGCAGCGGCGGGTGGCAATGAAATCCCTCCCTGAGCTCCTTGCCCGGCTGAACAAGCAATTTAATTTTTTTCCTTTGGTGTACTTTTCCATCTCTCCTTTGCTCCAAACTGCCTTTGCCTAAAGCATTGTTCTTAAATTAATTATCAAGGAGCTTTACGCTGCAGAGGAGCATCGTTTTGGGCCTCCACCGGGACTTGGGGCTTTTTCTTCTGCAGCCCAGGAGCGTGAAGGCACAGCCCCTGCAAGACCAGTGACTCACGCTCTTCTGGGACGTTCGCACAAGTTTTATACATATAACTCTTTTTCCTTGCAGCTCTACTATTAAATATTTGGATTTGCAGCTCTCTCCGTACGCGCACGCTCCCCAGCCGTGCCTGCCTCCCGGGACAGCCACCATCGGCATCACTTCATGAAGGTTACATGCAATGAATTCAGGGAATTCGAAGGTGATTTTGCACGGTACCTTCATAGGCGCGAGCTGGATGGGAGTGATGCATGAGGGATCCACCATAGGCTTTGGCCGGTTCGCCGTGTCGGCCAGCAGGCTGTGCCACTGCTGAGGTAGTCCCGTGAACTTCTGCTCCCGGTGGTCGAAGCCAGTGTGAACCCGGTGCTCGAAGTTAGAGGGCCCAGAAATTTCAAGCCTTTTCTTCTTCTTTCCAAACATGGTGGAAAAATCTGGACAAGCCATAGGGAAACAGGAAAGAAGAGGGGGAAAAAAATTAATATCTTTACGCTTTGTTGTAACCTGCAGCTATTGCCTCTACTGTATGGATGATTTAATAGATGTTATTAGCCAAATACCTACATGAATTTTACTCCACACATAACGCCTTTGAGATCTATGCAAGGAAAGCACTTACCTGACCTCCTCTCACAGGATCTGAGATTTTAAGAAATTAACCTGGTCTCTAATCTAGATATGTTCATAATACTTTATGAAACAAGGAAACGCCGCTATTCCCAGCAGACAATCTCTGGAGAGAGCTGGGTTGAGCTGGCTGCCTGGTAAAGCTAATTGTTATGGCACTTAACTGTACAGAAAGTGAGCGTTTTGGTCAACTCTTTAGTTGTTATTTGCTGACAAGAGTGGGTTTGTTTGCCTTCCTCCTGCCTGCTTTGCCCCTCCTGAGGAGCCCAGGGAAGGCGGCAGGACCATTTTCAGGGCACACAAGGAGCACGGGAGATAGCTGGGGCAAGAGAGGTCTCAGAGGCAAAGTGGAAGGAGGCACAAGCTGCGAACCGAAAGGGATGAAGGTATTTGCCCACTCTGTTGGCGCAGGAAATAGCCAATACGCCCCCAAGCTGAACTAACCCTTGGGTTTGGTGGGTCTCACCTTACAACAAAGCGGAGCCTAATGGTTATATCAAGTCAAGTTCAGAATTGACTTTCTGAAGGACCCCAGAAACCTGCTGTGTATGGCCAGGAGAAATTCCTGGCCCCAGGGAAAGAGACAGAGGTCCTGTTGCTTTTCAGTGAAACCCTGTCCTGTCCTGGAAAAACCCTCTGCCTGCTTTCTGCTCTCTCAAAATAGTCCTCCACCTTGATCTCATGGACTCGGTAAGACCTTGAGCAGCCATCTGCCTGAAACAGCAGCTGGGTGAGGATGCCGGCAGCTCCATAAAACCTCTCGTATCACCGGGGAGACCCAGCTGTAAAGGTGCTGCCCTGACTTTATGATTCAGGAGGCGGAGAGGAGAAGCTCAGGGAAGAAAATACAGCTGCATTGCTGCTGCTGCTGCAAAAAAAAAAAAAAAAAAAAAAAAAGGGAAGATAAATCAGGTATTTATTCCACTCTCATTCCCTTTTACCAGTTTATTTAAAGATCAGGTCCATTATTTGAAAATTGATTGCTGGCTGCTTTATGAGTCCCCTCTGTGCGTTTGCAGGTGGTTATGTCTCCCTTGCGTGTATCTTCTTTAAATGGAGCAGACTTGCTCCTGTTGCCCTTTCTTCATCTCCCACACCTTCCACCTTCCTCTGGCTTTGCTCCCCTTCTCTCAACTATCTCCAAATCTCCAGCCCTTCTGACAGTCCCTCTCCATCTCTGTTAACTCTACTATCTTCCTCACCTTCATCTCCTGAAAACTCTGATGATCGCCCTGCTATCTATCCCTTTTTCCACTTCCAACATTGTGATCTCCTTATTTTTCACGTCAGTGGCACGTCGAGTACCTTGTGGCACTCGCAGAGGTGCTTCCAGCCTAACCCAAAGCTGTCACGGTTGGTCTCTGGTCAAAGATTATTTATTTTCAAGGCTCAAACAGAAGCAGCCCATCTTCACCGCCCATCCGCAGGGCTCCACAAATCGCAGCCAGCTGCAGATCAATGGCACTGGATTGATTTCATTCACCCTCTGGGATGTGAATCTACGAGGCCTGTTGGAGTCACATTTTGAACCATCGGCTCTAGACAGGCACTTCTTCACCTGGTCAATGCCAGTCCTTCCAGGGTTTCCCGCTGGACTTGCATCCTAACGCAGCTGCGGGATGCTTGAAGTCCTCTAGAGCCCCAAGCAACGTCAAATAAATAAAAGCACATCAGCTGGTATACCACATATTGCCTTTTTAAAAATATACAGCAGATTCATTCAACAAGATATTACTTTTTTTTTCCTTTAATTGCTCTTTGATACCTTACGCTCTCTTGCTTTTATACCATCGCAGCTAGAAGCAAATGTGAAATTTGGCCCAGCGGGACCTTCAGGTTCTCAGGAGAATATTTTAGTCTCAAACCCGATGCCAAGGCCAGGTTTTTGGACGGGGATGGTGTCTGAAGCCTGGGCAGTGGGACTTGCTCCCCTCTTTTGACTGCAGCTCATGCTTAGATCAGTTTCAATCGCCCGTGAAGCTGCAGCAGGAGAGGCAGCGAGTAACACTGGCACCTCACGCTGCGAGGGATGGATTCAGCCGTGTGGGCAGACACACAAATGCTGTGCATCTTGGTGGCCAGAGAACACCCCGTGTGGGGCTGTGCCTGAGCAAAGTGACCCAGGAAACCCGGCTGATGGTGGTCTCATCCCTATGGGAGCGGAGTAGGACACCCCCCACGGCCACCTGGCCGAGCTCTGCAAACAGTCTCTTGGTGCTACTGAAAGGACCAAAGCCTTGACCGGTTTTTAAAGGTATCAATAATAAATGCTGTGCGCCGCTGCTTTGCTTCATCAGCCAGCGAGGTCTCCGTTTCACTGCAAAGCAACGCTGACCTCTCCTTGCTGTGGTCCCTCTAAATAACTGTAACTAATATACACAGCAGTCGCAAGGGAACTTCGTTTCCCCTGATTTCTCCCACAGAACGGGACTGATGCCACTTGTTTTCCTTAGCTGTCTAAGGATGCCGGTTTGGGGCCACCAAGCCAGTGACACCTCCTGCTCCTGGCTCGTAATTGCCCTGCTTCAGTCCCTAACAAGGTGCTTCTCCTTCGACCTCAAAAAGGAGAGGTGATTTAAGCTCTTTGCCATAGCTTTACCGATACCATACAAAAAATAAAGCATTTACTCATTTAGGAACGGAAGCAGAAAACATCCTGGACAAGTGAATAAATGAGCACAGTATCTCTTGTTGCTAAAATGATTTGATAAGCCTTGGAGAGTTAAGTGCTTTGGAGAGAAATGATGGGCCTCTCCAGTTCCCCAGGATGCCAGACAGTACGTATACAACATAAACGTTATGAAATTTCTACCCGGAGCACAGAAGGCATTACGTTAAAAAAGAAGTTCATTCAGGCACCTATCCTTTCTCTGCCACGCAAAACAGCAAGCCTCTCGCAGTCATTAAGGAAACCCTAATTTCCTAATGGGATTAGTTAGGAAAACATCCCACAGACAAGGGGGCAATCGCCCGCACGTAGCAGAGGCAAAGGGAGGTGAGTGGCCGCGGGGCAGCGACGTGGGGCTGCCCGTGCCAGGGCACTCACCCGGCGCTTAATCCCTCCTGACAGCCTCCGACGCACCCCTGGTCGCGCCAGGTCTCTCGGCAAATGCCATCTCTCTCGGTCCAGCCCCCGCTGAACGAAAGGCAATGAGGTGTCGTACTCCTCGTTTGTTGCTGTTTTTGTGGGGATGAGCACAACCAGGATGCCCGTCCTCTACTTGCACGTCCTTTGCCAGTGAACGGTCTGGCTGATTTCAACACCGCGTACGTGGCACAAGGGGATACTCCACACGAGGCGGCCGGGGGAGCCTGTCCTAACAACCGCTACTACTGATGGCACTGGGTTTAAGCTGGCTCCGGAGGAAAGGAAAAACAGGACTCGTCATTATGTGGCTTTAATGGGGTATTTCTGTAGAGAGTTCACTTATCCTCGTGCTGAAATGACGCAGCACATTCATTTTGCATTTACAAACAGGAGGTTTGAAGGAGGCAGCCCTTCAGTTTCAACAAACAAGGAATTTAGCGAGTGTGATGGTGTGCGACCAAAAGCCAAGTCTGTTCTTCACTGGGAAGGCCGGAGGGAAGTCCGTACTCAGCTCAGGGCTGCGATGCTGACGGGCTCCTCCAACCCACGCTCCAACACCAGCACAGGAGTAAAGACAAGGGACTTCCTTTACCAAAGCCATGATGGAAAAAACACGGAGGTGACATTTACTGGAGGAAAACACAATACCGGAGAGGGAAATCAGACTGTGGTACCACCTCGCCTGCCAACGCCGGCTGAGTAACCCACAGCAGCACTGGTCCCAGCTGCACCACTGGGGAACGGGGAAGGATTAGGGACAGGAGGAGAAATGCGTGAGCTGTGCTCTGGAGATACAGCTACCCAAAACCTTTTAAAATGGCAGTATTTGTGTTACTCGAGCTTCTCCCCAAGCAAGGAGCACCGCCGGCTCTGCTGGTTTCTGCTGAACAGTCGTAACACAGCTCCATCCAGCTGCTGCAGGAACCGAGGCAACGGCGAAAGGCTGCTATGGGGAGCAATCACCGCATCTTGCACTTAATGCTGTTTCCTGTAGTGCCTGACAAATCCAATCACGTGCTGATCAGCACACCCGGCCTGATAGATCTATGCCAGACTTGGCTCCTTTTCACTTCACTCCTTTCTGTGCACAGAAATAATTCACTGGGCACCACAGTGCCATGGGCTCCCGGGCTGGCCCAAACTTCATGCGTCACCTCCAATGACAGATGAGGTCCCCACAGTGCCATGGGCTCCTGGACTGGCCCAAACTTCGCGCGTCACCTCCAATGACAGATGAGGTCCCCACAGTGCCATGGGCTCCTGGACTGGCCCAAACTTCGCACGTCACCTCCAATGACAGATGAGGTCCCCACAGTGCCATGGGCTCCTGGACTGGCCCAAACTTCGCGCGTCACCTCCAATGACAGATGAGGTCCCCACAGTGCCATGGGCTCCTGGACTGGCCCAAACTTCGCACGTCACCTCCAATGACAGACAAGGTCCCCCCACACAGAGAAGATTCCCTGGGACCAAGACACTGCCCATGCAAGGTGTGAGACATGGACCAGCAAAGCAAATCCACTGTCAGCTACTGCACCATCATTGTCCTGCCTCCCAGTCACAAATGAAGGTCTTTTTCCAGCAAGAAGTATCCCACAGCCCTACCCTGGAGTGAGAAGGTGGCAGTATTAATTTGGGTGCCAGGGGAGCCCATGCAGGTCCTCCCATGGAGGTGTCTGTGCTCAGGGCAGGATTTCCAGCAAGAGCCCTCCCAGGATAAGTTAAAGCCTTGCCCAGCTCCTGTCCCCAAGCTCACGTTCGGAGGTGATAGGTTGCTCTGTCTGTTCTGTCTCATACACCTGGCCCCATCCTGGGGGTTTGGTGGGTTGTCCCTTCCCTGTGTGTGACATCAGGGGACACTCGGGGGGACCGAAGAACTGAAAAGCTGAAAAGTCCAGATTTATGTAAATAGCCTCAAAGAAGAAAGTTTTGCACTTAGAGCATGTAAAGCCCAAGACAGGACAAAAGGAAGAAAGGATGCCTTCAATCCTGAAGTTAATCGTATTCTGTCTCTTTTATCATATCGTAAATAAGAGTAATCCAGTCAACCACCACCTACGAGAGAAGATTGCTCAACACTGCCTGACTTACGGAGTGCCAAACCCTGTTCTCAATGAAGAAGTCAGAGCCACTTTCTTCTTCCCCGCCCAGCAGCCATTATTTTACGTTAAAAACTAGGGAAACTGGAACGGCTTATTTTGTCTTGCAATCTTGAATGCCACCACGGAGCCCCAAGTGCACCTGCGAAGCACCGACAACGGCACTTGCCACCCCAGATGATCCCACACTGAGCAAAGGTCTGTGAAATTTTGCCATACGTAAAAACACTCAATAACCTTATAAAGTTAGTAACTAGAACAACGAAGCGAGAGGGGTATTTTTACTGAAAAACGGAGCTTTTAATGCTGGAGTACCATAACTACGTAAGCCCTATTTATTTTTTTTATTGATATTATTTCAGCAGCCAGATGCTGTGTCCCACTAACCCAAGGAAACCACCTGTGCCCAGCAGCTGCCCAACCCTGAGCCCCCCCGGGAAGCCTGCAAGTGTTTCTTATGCACCCCAAGGCAGCCACACAGCCAAAAAACGTTAACCAAATGCTTAATTTTTAAGAACTTTCAAGAAAACTGCTAGCAACACAGACTGCAAAATGGGAGATGGGTGCGGGTCGCTTTCCTTTGATAATTTTTACTTACTAATAATAGTTTTTCTGTAGCACAAGGACCTCAATCATTCCGCTCCAGAGCAAACAAAACACAGTAATACATCATTAGCTTCGCCAGCTTCTGTTCCCGCGCTCTGATTAATTGTAACCTTTCCCGATATTTGATCGCAAATGAAAGAGTATGAATTGAGAAGCGCAAATTAAATTAACGTGTCAAGCCAGCTTGCGTAGCCAGTACTCCAGATAAATGTGAGCTGGGCTGATACTCAATCTCAAGGAGAAAGGAAATGTCTGGTCTGGGCTGACGGCAGCATAAATCGCTAAGAAATACCCTGTAAGCCAGAGGTAAAGATGACGCTGGTTCTCCTTCAGCTCACACTGGTGCGAGTGAGTCCCCGCCGCTGAGGCAAGCGGAAGGAGACCAACACATACCTGCGGATCTATATAGCTACAAAAATGAGGAAAACGTTTATTTTTTATTTTTTTTTTCAGTAAGGAACACCAACCACAATGGTTTTGTGTTTCCTTTTTGTTTGCTTTAAGGATGGTCCTAAGCTTCTCGGCGGGGACCCTCTGCTGGCAGCTGCAATCAGAGCACGAGCTTCCTTTGCAAAAAAAACCCACCACAACAAACCGTGCCTTGATTGCAGGCACACAGTTTTTAGAAAACTTTACCTCTATTTTTCTATTTTTAACTGAAAATACAGAGAACGCCACTCTGTTTTTCAGGAGATGAAACAAGCAGCAACATCAGGAAAAGCAGAGCAGACTGAATGAGAAGCCACTAAAGTTAATGGAAAGGCTCTCCAAAAACGCACTGGTTTCAGGTCAGGCCTGACACATCGCTGACTCTGCGACGAAGGAGAAATCCCGTTTCGCTTCCCAGATAAGATACTCCTAAATACTTCCCTAACTCCCCGAGGATGTTTCTGGATGCAGAGGATGGAGATGAGTAGGAAACAGGCGGGCAGCTGCCTGCAGAGCACGTTCGAACGCCAGGCTGGTGGGTCCTGCAGTCATGTCTCGCGTTCATTCAGTCATCTATCTAGATGTAGATCCTGTTACCTCTTTAGACACAAGTAGTTTTGGATCTCATGAAAGGATCTGGTTTCTTTTGCCAGGTGGGTGGACGACACCCCATGCGGGGGAACGCTGGGTTGGTTCATCTATCGAATTAGGAGAACGGGTTTCCCGTGATCCCTGCTGCTTCTTTACGATTTGAGCATTTCAATTTGGGAAACGACAAAATAAACCTTTATAAAAAGTCCTGACATGCCTTACTGATGAGTTAAGATCACTATTTTAAACACCAGTTCTCTGATGGCAACAAAAGGGACCTACAAATCCGCAATGGACCAAGTCAGCCAATACAGCCTAAATTTTAATAGTCCTCTCTGTGCTGCTAAGCTCTTCTGCATGTAAATAGTGTCACTGATGAAAAATTAACCACCTGTGACCATACAGTTTTTCCAGCCTAACTCTACCTATTTAATTCAAAGGAAGTATAGAAATAGCATTGTTGACACGCGTCCATGTTGAGTTTTAGGAACAAAAAAGCTTGACGGTCAGTAGGATACAACTTATTCCCGTGGATTTTCAAGCTGTTTTGTATTTTTTGGGATGGGACATACTCATAAGTCATTTAAACAGTATTAAAATACATGGAAATGTATTTAATCATGGAAAAATACATAATGGTGGACTAGACCATACCTGACAAGTACAAAAATGCCATCTTTCCCAAACGCCATCTTTCTCGCTTACCCTAAGGCATTCCGCTTATTTCAGCCTCAGGTCAAACCAGCCAATTTTTCAGAGTTCCCGTGTCGCTGCACAATATCATAAAAATACATTTAAGCAACCGTAAGCTGTCCAACGCTTGTCGTTGTCCATGTTTCTTTTCAATCCCCCACCACCTTGTTTATGGCTGAAAACGCCTTCCCTCGTCACAGCGCAGCAGGGTGTCTCTTGATAGCCGGCCCACGAGACATATCTAATAGAAAAGCGCAACAGAACAAAAGACGGGGAAAAACCAGTAACAAAAGGCGACGCACGCTTCGGGAGAAATAGTAAAAGCCGGTACAGAGTGGCCAAACTAGGACTGATGTACTCCAGGGAGCAATACTCATTCTTCTTATTGAAAGCTCCTCTTGTACGAGGACTCATTTCCACACACTGACTGACGCGTGCTCTCCTCATTTAGAAGCCTCGCGATTCCCGGTGGATTTGAACGCTTGGTAATTTTCGGCTGAGTAGCTTAAACGCTCGTATTGTAGTCAGTCACTCTCTATTATCTCACACACATGCACACATACACAGCAACGTAGAGACAGAGGGTCCTGCAGAGAATTAGTCTGCGGCAGCTCTGGGCAGATTAAAGAGGGGGAAAAAAAAACAAACCCCGAACTCCACCAACCCCTGGAGGTAACTCAAATCATTTCTGTCCCTAGCAATTGAAAAGATTCCAGATTTGCGGAAGCAAATAGTCCTCTGGGTGCTCAGCTTGAGATAATTAATGGTATTAACTTTGTAGGAAACCGTGGACACCCACAGGGAGGGGGGTATTAAATAAGGCACCCATTAAATGAGACACCCCAAGCTACTTCTGAAACTTCAAAGCAGCTGTAATGTTTTTTATGAGCTGATATTATTGTTAATATTTTCAAACATAGAGTTATGTACTATAAAGGGTGCAGGTACTCGCCTTCTGTGTCTGAAACAGCTACTCTATGTTTTGAATTAGGAAAAACATAATCAGTAAAAGCAAATACTGTCATGAATGAAAGTGATGATAGACTGGTAGAGAAGGGAGCACGCACAGAGATTAGGAAATACCAAAAACAGAGTTGTGAAACAATATTACTTAATTCGGAATATTAGCATTAGTAAATACTGTCATTTCTATAGGTTGGGGTGACTGAAGGATAAGAACTGCAGGGATACAAAATCGTACATCTGTGGAGAGAAAGGACTGAGAAAAGCGGTTGAAAAGCCCTTGGAAAATTGTTCGTGCACCAGGTTACACCACCTCCGCCCTCTGGGCCACATCCTCAGCGGGGGCCACTGGCAAAGCCTCGGCGAAACAGATGGCCTGGCACCGACCCGCAGCACAGCGAAGGGGCCACTCGGGCATTAAAATTTGTTTTAGTTTTGTTTTTGCAGGTAAAGCTTTCGTTTTAATCCTCTGAAACTGAGTTTCCTCCCCAACACTCGATGGTGGTTGCATTACAATCATACCAAGGACCAAAGCGCGTTAGGCTGTGGGAGGGATTTTTCAGAGTTCCCAGGAAAAACTAATCATGAGACCACGCTGCTGCTCACGAGTACCCTGGATTTGCTATTCACGTACCCTGATAATTTGTAAAAAATAGCTTTTCCTTTTAAAAAAAAAAAAAAAAAAAAGATGCAAAATGGTTTCTAGGTCTCACAACCAGTTTATCTTGTGCTGGTTGCGCCCCTGAATGTACCAAATCTGCCATAAGGAGGTGTTGGAGCGGGGGGTGCCTGCCCCAGCGTGGGTTATTTCGCAGCACCCCTCGAGCGCTGCAGGACAGGCACGGATGGGACCGGGGGTGACAGACACGCCTGCGACAGCATCACGTGCCACCCGGACACATTGATGAGATGGGGACTCTGGAGCCGACCTCCTGCCATAAATCCTCACTGGCGTGCTCACACCCAGCACACTGATTTTTTTCCTACAATGATATTAATTGCATTTCTTACTTTACTTCTAAACCAATACAGGCTGTGCCGGCTCGCAGGAATCGCTCTATTACCCTCACGTTTGTAATAAAGATTGCTTTCCAGTGAACGATCAACAGGAAGAAATGCTTCCTAATGCATTAATAATGGCAAGCCTCTGATAAGAATATTCTTTAGGATGAAACACACCTTCTGACCTGGGAGTGTCTACCAAGAAATGGAACAAAATCAGATTATTTGATATGTCAGAACATCTTTAGATTGCAAACACACACGTCTATAGATTAACACATCCACAGCAAGTGCCTGGAAGATGAAAATCACGCCTGTTCTTGTTATCACTGTGGGTTTCCTACCTTAATATCAGGTTTTGCTCTGTACCACTCTAGCCTATAATTGAAGGAAAAATATTTCTGTAGTCTACAATAAACCACAAATGTATAGATCCTACTTTAATTTTTTATTCCTTACATATTTTCTTGTCTTTTTGTCACTCTACGTTGTGCCGAAAAACTGGTTTGAAAGTAAATTCTTATCCTATTATCTATTGAGTTGCTGTCATACAATACTCTTTTTCCATAATAAAATGATCCCTGGAAGGGTCTGCTAGAGCTTGCTATTTATTATGTCCTTCAGAAAGTTTACCGTGAGCTCTTTATACAGAACGCTGAATGTTTATAAAGCGATGCCCGTCAGTCCTCCTCCCTTTGGATCACCCACAACAATCAATAATTGCAGCTGAGATAATTCCTTGATGCTGATTTTTTGGAGGTAAGCGACCTTGCTGTGCAGACTTTGTGTTTTGCCATCTCCAGACATCAGTTTGGAAGTGGTGGGTCTCACCTGGTCTCTGTTGAAATGGGAGATAAAGGTTGTGGGGAGAAACGGAGACCCTTCATGCTGTATCTCTGAAACCAATGTGAAAGTTTTGAGACCAGCCACAGAAAAACAAACAAAACCCGTAATACAACGTAAACTGAATGAAAAAACCCACGCATTTTTATCTCCGGGCAATCAGTGCAAATTCAGAAAGATGGATGCTACTGTGAGGTTTTTATTGTTTTCCAGCTTTTAAATGACTAAAACAGAAATGGATTTTGACTGCAGGTAGGTTTTGAGCAACTAGGGAGGTTACTGCATCTCAGATGGCCACTACCACCACCTCCCAAGAATCTCAGCAGGTTCAACAAGGGTCCTGCACCTGGGTCGGGGCAACCCTCGGTATCAGTACGGGCTGAGGGATGAAGGGCCCAAGAGCAGCCCTGCCGAGAAGGACCTGGGGGTGTTGATTGATGAGAAGCTCAACATGAGCCGACAACGTGCATTCACAGCCCAGAAAGCCAACCGTATCAGAAGAAGCGTGGCCAGCAGGTCAAGGGAGGTGATTCTGCCCCTCTGCTCCGTTCTCATGAGACCCTACCTGGAGTGGTGGATCCAACTCTGAGGCCCCCAACATAAGAAAGACATGGGCCTGTTGGAGTGGGTCCAGAGGAGGCCACAAAGATGCTCAGAGGGCTGGAGCACCTCTCCTACGAGGACAGGCTGAGATGGTTGGCGTGGTTCAGCCTGGAGAAGAGAAGGCTCCAGGCAGACCTTATTGAAGCCTTTCAGTTCTTAAAGGGGCTTATAAGAAAGATGGGGACACACCTTTTAGAGGGGCCTGTTGCAATAGGCCAAGGCATAGTGGTTTTAAACTAAAAGAGGGTAGATTTAGACTAGATAAAAAGAAATTTTTTACACTGAGGGTGGTGAAACACTGGCCCAGGTTGCCCAGAGAGGTGGTAGAAGCCCCATCCCTGGAAACATTCCTGGTCAGGTTGGACAGGGCTCTGAGCAGCCTGATCGAGTTGAAGATGTCCCTGCTCATCGCAGGGGGGTTGGACTAGATGACCTTTAAAGGCCCCTTCCCACCCAAACCATTCTATGATGCCGCAACAGAAAGTGTCTCTGATTCCTCCTTGTGGAGGAAGGATGCCACACGTGAATCACTGCATTGTGCTGGGCCCTTTCACACGCTGCTTCTGGGAAGGGCGTGTATTGCCTCTCCAGGATGAAGGGTTTCATCTAAAATGGTCCAAAAGGACACTTCCAGCCTCTCAAAAAAACAAGGAAAGGAGGTTGCCAGGTGACTATGTGACCAGCTAAGATGACTCCTAGAAACCTTGGTCTGGAAACACCAGAAGATGATGACCGTGTGTATGAGACAGTTCAACTTACAAACTTTTAGACAGTTACGTCAAAACGTCACTTCTCTCCCAGAAGAAATGCTCCTGCTTAAACAACATGGCAACATCCCTCCCCAGCCCGACTGATTTTGCAAGCAGCTCCAAAGGAGGCCGTTTCCTTGAGAAAACACCATCGTAACGAGGAATCTGCAAGAGAAGGCAAGATCTTCTCCGAGTATTTTCTGAGAAGTCTTTTTTACTGCAAAGGGTGAGATGCTGAGCCCGCGCAGAGGTGAAGGACTTGGCCGTCATCTCTCAGGACCCAACAGCCCACAGCTGCCACCCTGCCCAGGGAAATGGTGCTGATGCCCCGCCAGACCCCGAGCCCTCTTTTTAAATCCCAGGAAAACACAAATATAGCGTACTTGTATCTGGGATTACAGGTCCTTCTTGAAGTCTCAGCAGCAAAAATCCACCATCAATTAGAAAGGAATAATTAAAAAAAAAAAAAAAAAAAAAAAAAAAGACAGACATCTCTGCATGCTGACTCCGATGGCATTTCACCGCTGTTTCCAGGGGCAGGGAGCTTCGATCATTCATTCATTCATTCATTCATTCCCTGCTTCGTTAAGGAACAACTCCAACAAAGCTGCTGATACAACTGGGAAATCAGAAGATGAGCGGGGAAAAGTGACTGAGAAAAAAAACGCATTAAGGAAACATGCGCAGTTGTGCCGGGTGGTGGGGGCCGGAGTTAGCGCTTAGTAAAAAAAAAGGGACTGCAAAATTTGCTGGCTGAGATAAGAAATGAACTGTGCAGGTGGAGTTCAGATCCTAATGGAAATATTTTCTTACTGGAACAAAATTACTGTTTCTCATCAAATGAAATACGTTGTCCTACCAAACCTTTCATTTCATTTTCACCATTCTCCCTTGGTTCTTACATATGGAATAACATAAAACTCAAACGCTGTTTAAGTTAAAACCCCCCAAATGTCAGCTTGGGTTTTTCCTCAAATTTTTTGATGTAGGATTCAATACGTTCCCTGCTATTTTTTTGTTTCAGCCCATCTGCAAATTGTCTGTGCTCTGGGTGGGCACCGGAGATAGCCTACTGCATGCTTCATGGGGCGATAGAAAACTTTGAGAAAGATGATTTTTCAGAGGGCCACGATACTCAAATTTTTGGAGTCTCGCAACTGAATGACAACAACATCTTTACGATATGCCCCTGTAAACTAAGTCTCTGCGCTCCGTGTGTCCTCCTGGCTCGGCCTTTGGCTGCACCCTGAGCACCCACCCCAGCGCCTGTGATGGTGTGCCTTGCCTTCAGCCATACTCACAACCCTGGTTTTCTAAATTATTTCCAGCTTCTTCAGGATAGAGGCAGGAAGATGTTCTGAAAGGCTTTTAAAATGATTATGCAAAGCACAGTGGGCTGTATAATACTTTTTCCAGTAAAACTCCCTTTTAGTACTCTGATGGTAATCAACCGTGTTATTATAACTATTCTTGCTCCTTATTACGTATAGGCTGAACGTTTTAAATGGAAACAACATCACCCTGTCCCTCCACGTTTCTTACTTGTGGCATGTCCTTGAAAGTAACCAATGCTCAGGACGCCAAAAGCTGAAGGCTGAGCTCGCCCACGTATGAGATGTGATATGAATAAATCAGTGCAAAGTCCATGTGAGCTGCTTCTCTCTCGCTAGCAGGGGCTCGGGCTGGAAAAAGCTCTATCTGCAGCGGAGCTGCCATGCAGCCTTTAACTACCCGCGGTGCCATTTAACAGCAGCAGTTCATTCCGTACATTGATGCATTTTTTTTAAAAATGGCAAATATGCAGCTGGGTATATGAAGAAATGAAAAAAAAAAAAAGTATATTTACTAGGGTGGTTTTCTCTTACAGAGTTTGACTTATTGGGAAGGAGTTTCAAAACTCAAAGGAAGCTCCAAAAGTCATAGAGCTTCAGACTTCATTCTAAGCGTCACTATCAGACTTTTTAGGGCGAATCTCGCTCCTGCGTACCTGATGAAAGCGGAGCTGGGGACCCGCTGCTGTGTGTTTCACACCTCCCTGAGGGTCATCTTCAAATGCCATTTATCTGTGCTCCACTGTAGGGCTCTCTTGCTGCAGCTCTGGGCTTTCTGGAGCACCGTTTGGGTCCTGAGTCAATTGTTGTTGGCTTCAGAGGGAGGACTCTCACCCTAGAAACAGCCGCTTTCTTCTCCATTACCTCTAGTGATAAAAGGATGGGAAAAATAACCCTAAACGGTAAAAAGCAGGGGAGAAGGGGAGCACGGCTGACTTTATTTGAAAAAACTTATTTCCTATTCCCCTTCTTTGTAACACAGTCTAGAGGAGATGTTGCTTCCCCCCCCCACCCTCGCTGCCCCCACCTCCCACGTCTCAGCGGAAACCAAAGTCCCAGCGACTTAAACTGTGCCCCTTCATCCACGTTTTCTGAGCCAACGTTTTGTAAAGCTGGACAAAGACTGACCCGCACGTTATCTGCTCCGAATCCGCCAAAGTTTATGTTCATCAGAAAAGGAAAGAGAGAAACTTCCAGCTTGGCAAAATCTCTGAGCCAATATTAGTAAAGAAAGTCTAATTTAATTACCAATATATGTATTTTTTCAGCTGCCCAACCTTGAAAGAGCACGTTCCTGCGGGGATGAAGCTATCGCACTATTTAACACGCGAAATCACCACTCGCCCATCAGCTTACTAATAGGTAGTTTTCTAATTCAGAGGAAAAGGCGAGTTACAGGCAAAGCAGAAGAGCAATAATCCTAACGCGAGCATCTGAAATGCTCCACTGAACTCTACTCCAGGAAACATAAGAAAAGATTTCTCTCTCTTCCCCTCTGATGACAGCTTTCCAGCGCCGCTGGCATCCATCACATGTGCAGAGGCAAATGCTTCCACACTTGGTAATAATCAGAGCAAAGAAATTACGGACTGCGGGAGGAGGAACCACGTTTTGTTTTTTTTTTTCTCTTGGCTAAAGGCGCACTTAAATCTGAAGAGCGCATGAAGGGAACTCAGTAGTAGCTTCCTCCTCCATTTCCACTTTCCGGGCAGAGCCAGGACTCCCTGCAGCTCTTTCGCGTCACCCGCTTTTCTTGGGCTCTCAGTTTTGCCATGCCGAGCCAGGGCTGGCTCCCGAAGGGCTACCTAAATCCGTCAGCTCCTACCCCTCCTTCCCCGCGCCGCCCCTCCGCTACCTATTTGTGCAAAATAATCTTCCAAACTTCATCTCGCACCCAACTTCATCGCCAACTGTTCCTTTGTCCCTAGCATCAAGAGCAAAGTTACTCCCCTCTCACTTTTTGACTCCCGATGTTGTCTGAAAAATAATACGAGACCGAAGACCTGCCCCGGGCAGAACAGCTTCTCACGGTGGCAGCTAAAAAAGGATTTTCCTTAATGTCGTCATGCACTGAAATTAATAAATACACCACTGAAATTAATAAATACACGACAATACAAACTCAGGCACTGCAGGGACTAGGTAGGAAATACATACAAATTATTGTTACAAGGAGAGAGAGTAAAAGCAAAAAAAAATGGAAAAGACACTACCAGATGCCTAAAACCAGGACAGAATATGAGTAAATTATTAACATGGCAGGTTTTAGGACAGGTGTTTATCCTTTAGTGTCTCTACAAAATCAGCCTTCCAAAGTCTAAGACATTAAGGCTTAACGAATCAGAGTACACTGTTTTACAGATGAGATACCACCAGTCAGTTAAACTGCAGGAATAAAAGTGGGGGTTTAATTCAAGCTCCTCTAGGAAAGAGATCTGTTTGAAAAAGGTCAATTAAGCCTTCCACTCAAGTTAATCTCTTCTGTTTATTTAAAAAAAAAAAAAAAAATCTGGAATGAGGAAAAAATTATGATAGGCCAGCAAAGCAAAATTTTCCTAAGGAGGCACCAAAGCCAAAACGCGCGGGGTCGGCTGGGAGAAACAGAGGCAGAAACTGCAATCAGTCTGCAATTCATACGGGTGAATCGCGTGGGGATGATTCAGGCCGGGATATTCTCTGAATTAGCCTAACGAAACACCCTCCTCTAAGGAAGGTGGCAGTACCTGAATCCTTTCTGGCAGAAGTCAGTATTTTAACTTACAAGTCCGGTTTGGAAGGAGTCTCTGTGGCAGACGAGTGGACCCACAAAGAAACTACTTCCATTAGTTTGCATCTTCCTCCAGAAGTAGGCAGCTGCCCATCTCTGCCTTCACAGCCCTTCGTGCTGTTAATGGCACCATCGCCACCTGCATATATTGCCTTTAAGCTTTTGAGTCACCAAGGGTCATTCAGGTCAATACATTTGCTTCTTCTCCTCTTCTGAATATTGATGGGTTTCGGTGGGGTTTTTTTTTCCTCTTTCTTTGGTCCCACTGTAACTCATTCTGGGGATGGCACTAGACGACCTTTAAAGGTTCCTTCCAATCCAAACGGTTCTAGGATTCTGTGATTTCTGAGCTTCCTACGGCAAATGCCAGTTGAAACCGCACACTGTGCTGCCCATCTGCTTCCCACCGCCACCTTCCCCGTGTCACATCCGCTCGTTGGTCTACGTGACCTTTGTGGCAAGGTGTTCTGTCTGTTAAGGCCACCAATCCTGCTCAATCAGAAGACAGCATTACCCCTTACCACAGCCATCGTCATATAGTTTTCTTCAGGGCTAATCGGCACCACGCTCTTTTCCCCGACACCAAACACTAGAAAGAACTGCAGAAAGTTTTCAGCCTCCAACCGTTCATCGGGCAGGTGAGGAACCGCCGCGGTGCCATGACACCCCCAACCAACTAAAGCATCAGCTCACATTTATTTGCCGTGACTTCGATTGCATTGGAGGATAACTCTAGGGTTTGTCTGTGAAGATCAAAGGTTAGGGAGTCGTAATCCTTGTTTGTCCCCAAACCCCACTTGTTCTTCCTCCCGTACAGGAGAAGGAGAACAACTCCTCTATAGTTTATGTTGGTACAGGTTGTTCATAAGGAAGAAATTTTTTTTATGATGAGGGTGGTGAAACACTGGCCCAGGTTGCCCAGAGAGGTGGTAGATGCCCCATCCCTGGAAACATTCAAGGTCAGGCTGGAAAAGGCTCTGAGCAACCTGATCGAGTTGAAAACGTCCCTGCTCTTTGCAGGGGGGGTGGACCAGATGACCTTTAATGGTCCCTTCCAATTTAGAAGTATTTTATGATTCCATGCTCCCAGCACTTCAGAAAACGGCCCGATGCACATGCACATAGCAAGGATGTGAGTGACAACCCCTATAGGGAAACAACCGCGCACAGGACGACGGGGTGGGAGGGAAGAGAGGGGTCTGCAGTGGGAAACACAGGAGCGATGGAGGCAACGTGGAAAAAACACATTGTGTTTCTCCGGGATGACGGGAGCAGTACAGAGGCATCGCCGTGAGCGGCTGGTGGAGGGAGAGGAGGCTGAGCCAGAGGGGACAGATGCAATAGAAAATCGAGTGAGGGAGGAGAGCCCAGGCGAGAAGGAGCTGAATCAGTCAAGCAGCTTTGACTTGACGCAGGAGCGAAGGACAAAGCCAGGCGAGCGGCTCTTACAGGGCGAGGAGGACGATTCGGTCAGCCACGCTTTACACAGGGTTAAGTGACGGCAACAGAATCAACTCGGCGTCACGTAGCGGCTGCTGCAGGTCCCCTCTGCTGGGTCTCCCCTGCGTGTTCCTCCCAGCGCCCTGATCACTCAGAATTGAGTTAATTAGACACAGACCCAGCCTCGACAGCTCCCTTCCCCCAACAGGAGGCCTTCACACATCCATAAAACCCCTTTGGGCTCAGCTCTTTAGCCCTCTCTCGCTTCCCGGGAAGCGAGACTTTCTAAGATCAGTAACACCACATCTCCATCTCCACCTGTGGCCCCAGGAACGTCAGAAGCCACTCGGCACGCGTGGGTAATCCTTGTCTCTCTGCAAAAACATGCTTGCAATTGGTTTCTAGGAAATTCATTTATGTAGGAGCGGCTAAAGGGGGCTCACCTTCTGCACAGGTTTATCAGTACCAGGGCAGTTCTGCCAGGGTTTGGTAAAGAACTTCCACCCGTTTGGATTACACGTGCTTTGTCCCAGCTCTGCATTTCTTTAAAGGAAAAAAAAAAAAAAATCTGCTTTCACAGCTGCCTCCATGGAAACAGCAACTCTGTGGTGTTGGCGACGCTCCAGGCTCGATAGGCTTGGTTCAGACATGGAAATCTGCATTTCTTGATCGCAGAGCGCTGACACCTCAAGCCGGGATCCCAGAGCCCAGCCAGGTCTCCTCTCTGGCTCGTTCGTTGCCACTGGCAAAGTTCCTGCGGGTCACATCTCACACTTGGCAACATCTGTGCAAGCCGACTGCTCAGGAATGGGCCGCGATGCTTGAGAAAGCGGCAGGAGAAGACAAAGCTTTTAACTCGCACACTTCGTTAACTCCGGCAGCGCTAATGAAGTTCCCGGACTACCAAAGTAGCTAATAGAGATGAAAGTAAGTGTTCAGTTTCTCCCCTGTAATGAGCCTTGAGACCAAACATCCAGTAAGTTTAAATGAAATTAAATCCCATTTTCTCCAATTTTCGTTGTGGAAAGCTTGCTTCCACGTGCGCTCCGCTGGATTTGGCCCCCTACACCCTGCTGCATCCCCCAGCAAGGTCACGGCCGGTGGGAAACTGCAGCAACACCTACACCATTCCTGGGCTCATCTTCCAAAGGAGGATAAATGATTCCTTCGGCCCATCGGAGCATCCTCTAATCCGCAGCCTTCAGACTATCGAAGAGGACACACGGCAGCTGCGCAACCAGAGCGCAGGTAGAGAAGAGGGGATTTGCCCTCTGGCTTGGGAAAACGGGTCCAAGTGTAATAAAACGCAGAGCTCTTCTATAATCATTTGTTCAGCTCCATAAATCCCAGGGCACAAATCAGGCTGTCGGGGAGAGCCAGCTGCGTAGGAGCTGTGTGGGAGCTCCTCTGCAGGAGGAGAAAAACCGCTGCGACCACCTACAGCATCATGGCACCGCCGGGGAGCCGGTGCTCCTCCGGTCCCACGTCGGTTTGCTGCCACTATAGTACCACCAGTCGTAGTACTATAAATACCAGCAGAGGGAGGCTCCGTGGCAGCTTGGGGCGAATATTAGGGAAATGTAAAATTCAACAATCCCTAATTGTCCTTCAGTCAGCAGTACCTGTTTAAATTACTGTTATTATGGCAAAGATACTGAAATTACCAATGTAAACACAACCGAGGGCTGCAGATGCTGTGGCTTTCCACCAGCAAATGTTGTACTCGCCGCTAAATGTTTTCCCTTTCCATACAGGAACGCCACCTACGGCAGCAGACACCCAGCCATCAGCGGCTGCTGTGGGGTTTGCAGGAGGGTGTGCTGCGAGCCAGGAGAGAGCTGGCGAAGGAGGAGAAGCACGTGACGAGGGCCCCAGGGAGCTCACGAAGGAAAGGCTGAGCACTGACCCACCTCGGAGGGTCTCACCCCGTTATAGACTCAGACCCACGCGCGCCAGTGCCGGTGGCTACTGCTGGCCAAAGAAACATCTCCTGCGAGGGCAATCGCTCAACCCAGCTGGGAAGGGAAAGCACTCATCCTGCTAGTAACGATGAAAAACAGTTATGGAAAAGATGTCAAGAGAGACCAACAGAAACATCAGCCATGCGTCAGATGAAAACTGAAATACACCTTCTTTTAAAACAGACACAGCGTATTTGTCAGAAATACTCTTTAGGAGGATCTGAAGTTACTTACGGGCTTGGGCTGAATTCAGCTACCTTCTTCCTCAGAAACGCAGGCACTGCTTATGAAACAGCTGTGGAGGAGGAAAAAGTGACACCACCACTCCTATGCCAAAAGGCTACGCAGTTACACTGCTCAGCTAGGGTGGGAGAAGCAGGTCCAGATCTCTTCAAGGTCTTATTCAAAGCAGCGATTTAACAGAGGATTTTCAGAAGGAGTCTCACCACTATCTCTAAGCGCTCTGATATTGGTGTCTCTCAGGGCCTCCTCAAACCACTGAGACGTGCACACAGACCAAGGCTGGGACCTGGGTCGGCCACCCACCAGCAGTACAACTCAGGTTTTTCTTTCCTTCTCTGCCAAGAAAGCTGTCCATCCCTCCCAGACTTGCTGTTCAGGATCCCAGACCCAAGAACCATGAAGCATGCTTAGAATCATAGAATTCTGTTGGCCAAAGCCAACAGAAAGGAGAAGTATTTCTGGCAGGATCAAAAGCAACTGGCCCTAAGCCGTTGGCCAACACAAGGTTCAAGACCCGTTCACCAGCACCAGCAGCCGCTGCTGGGTACCAGGAGCCCTCTGTACCCTACAGGATGAGGCTTACACCTTGGCATCCCGCCTCAGAGAGTCACACAGGTTGACTCTGTCCCTCCACCGCAACAATACATGCAATGAGCGATGGTAACCACACACGGGGAAAAACTCCGAACACGTGGTGAAAACACCGCCTGTGCAGAAAGGGAAAAGATCTTGAGTCGACACAAGGCTTCGCACATCAGTGAAGCTCAAGTCGCTGCAAAATCTGGCCCAGAATACCTTTTACTTGGTTACGTGCTTGCATCGCAAGGGATTCTTTTAAAACGCATTTCTAAACCAGACGTTGTAGCACCAGCACCCCCAGCTCCGCCAAGAAATTCTGCTGATTTAACTCTTCTGAGGGGCTTTGTCTGAACTTGGCTTAATTGATGTCAAAGAGCCAAACCCATCCCCGTTATCATAAAGGTTGTAGGTGCGGCTACCGAGCGAGAGCTGCATCGGCGGCACGTGCGATGCAGTCCCCACCCCAGAGGGCTCGCTGCCTACATAGACCAGGCAGAGCAGGGAAAAAAAATGAGTGGGACAAACCCCATTTGACCACACGGTCAAGTTATTTGTCAGTATCACCTCAGGAGCCTGGGTTTGACTTCAGACCTTTGAGTCCACCTCTTCCCATGTGAGCATTTCCCTGGCAAAACCCAAACGTGGAGGCGCAGATCAGGTCCGAGGCTGAAGCCCCTGATGAGAGTTGAAGCCCTGACCACACACAGGCACGACTTTATTCCTGCTCTTTGGTCTTACAAGGGTTAATGAGACTATCCCTGAGCTCAAAGCCACGCAACTATCAAAGCTCACAGGACCAAGGTCTGATTTTCTTCTCCGAGGCAAAAAGGGGCTTAATTTGCCATAGGTTTTCTCAGGAAGGTAATCGTCTTTTTGGAGCTCCTCTTTGCCGTAGGTTCTGACTATTCCAAATGTTTTCAAAATGCCACTGCTAGAGCCACTTTAAAAAGGACCGATAAAATGAATATTAAAAATGACTTGGCGCATAATTCATGGCCTCTAGACACCATTTCTTATTCAACTGGCAAACCAACCAGTCATGCATTTTACATTGCCTTCTCCTGTTCTTAGAAGCGATGTGCTACTTTAGGAACGGCGTGTCTGTGCTGCACGTGTACGTCCGCCAACACACAGCTCTCCAGCAGACACCCCAACGCCAACATAAAACCAGCCTCATCACCTGGGATGGGACGCAGCCGTCTGCCGTCTCACCTGGGAGGGAAATCGGAGAGTTACAACAGATTTATAATCAGGCTGAATCAGATCAGGGAAGGATCCAGGTAATATCTATCCAGCTATAAAACGGCTTCCTTAATCTTTGGCTTTCACTGAATCACAGAAAGGCAGGGGTTGGAAGGGACCTCTGGAGATCATCTAGTCCAACCCCCCTGCCAGAGCAGGGTCACCCAGAGCAGGTTGCACAGGAATGCGTCCAGGTGGGGTTTGAATGTCTCCAGAGTTGGAGACTCCACCACCTCTCTGGGCAGCCTGTGCCAGGGCTCTGCCACCCTCAAAGGAAAGAAGTTCCTCCTCATGTTTAGGTGGAACTTCCTATGCTCAAGTTTGTGCCCATTACCTCTTGTCCCATCATTGGGCACCACTGAAAAGAGCCTGGCCCCATCCTCCCGACACCCACCCTTTCAGCATTTATAAGTGTTGATAAGGTCCCCCCTCAGCCGTCTTTTTTCCAGACTGAAGAGACCCAAATCCCTCAGCCTTTCCTCATAAGAGAGGTGTTCCAGTCCCCTCATCATCTTGGTAGCTCTCTGCTGCACCCTCTCCAGCAGTTCCCTGTCCCTCTTGAACCGGGAAGCCCAGAGCCGGACACAGCACTCCACATGCGGCCTCACCAAGGCAGAGTAGAGGGGGAGGATGACCTCCCTCCACCTGCTGGCCACACTCTTCTTGATGCACCCCAGGATGCCATTGGCCTTCTTGGCCACAAGGGCATCTTGCTGGCTCACGGTCATCCGCTTTGTTTCCTTCGGATATGTTATGCCCCCCAGAAATACTTGGGGCACATTTCGTTAGGGCGGGCACCCACCATTGCAATTTTCTTTTAAAACCAGACTTACAGGCATCGAGAAAAACTGGGCCCCCACCAGAAGGACCTTCAAAGATTTTTTTTTTCTGCTAAGAGCAAAACCACATGCCTGCTGAGCCCAAGGGCCCCAACTGCCCAAGCCCCGTAGCTTTATTCACGGGTTAATTCTTTCATCAAGATTATTTCGTCAAGGTAGATTAGTTTCCGCACGTTCCACCCAATAAAAATGGATCATTCGCTTAAAGTAATTAAACTATAGGAAAAAGCTGAAGTATCTCATAAGAACTGTCTTCTACAGTATGCCACGTAGGAAGGTACATAAATTAAACACAAAACAGATGAAAATCTAAGTATCATAACTTTCAAAATAAATCCAGGCCAACATTATATTTTATACTTAATTAAATATGTCCGAGTCGATATTTACTAACAGTCAGGTCTGAAGCCCCTGGTTATAACGAGATTGACTGTAATTTTAAAATATTTGTTTCAGACCGCCCATACTACCTAATTTGTGATTTGTACCACACTTGTGGAAAAGGTCTCACACAATTGGTGTGAGACGATTTGAATAAAATATAAGCAGATTGCTGAATTTGTAACTGGGAAGGCTATTCTTAAAAAAAAGAAAAAAAAAACCAAACAAACAACAGAAAATAATCCTATTTACAAGCTTTTATTATGGCAAAGCACTGCAGAGTGTTTAAGATGGGGCACGCCTCCACCAGTAACTTGAACATCAGGCCTTAACAACATTCGCCTCAAGAAACCAACGAGATCTACCTCTCTTATTCAGTTTTTAGAAGTTTAGCCAACAATCCTAACGTAAGTTATACAGGAAAGGGAATATTGTAACTTTTTCCTCAAAGGATTTGAAGAATGGAGACCCAGAGTGGTTTAATTAAGGTTAAATAATCAAGTTCTACTTCACAGAATGAAATTTAACCACCTATGAGAGTTAATAGGTCAAAAATAATAAGCCACACGAGAAGAATGAGAAAGCCGGTCCAAAAGGTCCCAGAGTCAGTAATACGGTTATTAAGGTCCCGAAGTCTGGCATACGTGGAAAGGATAGGAAAGCAGAGTATTTGAAGACCCACGTCCACCCAAGCAAAAGGCTACCAGGAAAACAGCAGGAAAAATCAAGGAAGCGGAAATTCAAGCATCAAAGATTTTCCAAGCAGAAAAACATTTAACTTGGGAAACTTTTATTTTTTAATTAGTTTCATGAAGATTGAAGAGTAAAGGCTGAGAATAAGATTCATGCAGCAGGGAAGAAATAATTAGGAAGCCGAGGATCCAGTATGACGCGCACATAACGAAAGGCAAAAAAAAAAGAGATGATAAAGAATTTGCTGGAGAACCTTTTCTGTGGTTTTCCTCCTAAATGACATTCGGACGAGTCATGCAATACATCCCTAATTACTACAGCAATGAGAGGTCATCATAAAGAGAGAGGACAAAATGTATCAGAGAAGCACATGGAAGGAACCTCAACTCTTAGCTCAAAGATCCCAAAAGATACGAGAGGCTAAAAATAATGGAGTAACGGAGAAGCTTAAGAAGAACCAAAGCACTTGAGAGCTTTGCTCGCTGCCTTTCTGCTGATGTTATATGCCATTTCTTTTAGGATACTTTAATTCTTCTTGAGAAAAGCAGTGATTTAAATTGCCAGAAAATAACATGTTTACAGTGGACTCAGAGACGTGTCCTAGAAATTAGGAACAAATAGTTTTAGCCCCATTTATTAAAGGTTAATTGGCATTCTTTACAATTATTCAATCACTTTCTTTTCAATTCTTTCAATGCCTTTACAATTACACACTCAGATCAGACAATCTTTGTCACATCAAACACTGATGTGATAGAGAAATGGAGCTTACTCCCACTGAAACCATAAGACACGGGTATAAATTTAAGATCAGAACTTAAGGAAAAAGAAAACAAAAAAGCTATTTGAGATCAGTGGATAACCATTTTCAATTCCACCTTCCAGTCTCAAATGCGATAATTTTTTTTGAGTAAAAACAGATTTAGCATCCCCAGCAGCCTGCAGCACAACCTCCTCCTCTAAGTATCTGCGGATGCCTCGAGCCTCGGCACGGGAGGGCTGGATGCGGCCCCGACAGCGAACGGAAGCAGGGACGTACCTCCCCGGACCCGCGGGAGAGCCCGCGGCCGTTCCCAATTCCCCTCCCGCCACGGCGGATGTAATCCCTGGCCCATCTGGTCCCCGCCGTCCCTCCCCGCGGGGTCACAGCCGCAGAGCCGCTTTCCACCCTCTCCGTGGGCGCTGACTGACAGATGCACAGCAGGGGGATACTGAGCCTCTTCCGATGATTATCTTTTGCTCCCCAAGACTGATTTCGTTTATTGAGGCTGTTGCTAAGAGTCTTCAGCTTAGTCAAGCTTTTTGCTCCTGATGCAGAACCCGGTGGGTGTGTTTTTGTTTCACTCGGGTCAGGTGAGACCACGAGGCATCATTCATGTGTCCGCAGGAAAGAACTGCAAAGCCTTTTGAATGAGCTCACGGCTTTAGGATCTCAGTAAGGTCTAAGTTCAACGGTCAGGGCAGAATCACAGAATCACAGAATGGTTTGGGTTGAAGGGACTTTAAAGATCACACAGTTCCAACCCCCTGCCCTGGGCAGGGACACCTCCCACCAGACCAGGTTGCTCCAAGCCCCGTCCAGCCTGGCCTTGAACCCCTCCAGGGATGGGGCAGCCACAGCTTCTCTGGGCAACCTGGGCCAGGGGCTCACCGCCCTCACAGTGAAGAATTTCTTCCTAAGATCTCATCTAAATCTCCCCTCTTTCAGTTTAAAACCGTTACCCCTCGTCCTATGGCTCCACTGCCTGATCCAGAGTCCCTCCCCAGCTTTCCTGTAGCCCCTTTTAGGTACTGGAAGGGGCTCTAAGGTCTCCCTGGAGCCTTCTCTTCTCCAGGCTGAACAACCCCAACTTTCTCAGCCCATCTCCAAACTTACTTGCCTGCCCCCCCCCAGGATGAGACCCCACGGGACCTTTTCCCCCACCACCACCACTGTATTCTCAAAGCTCAAGAACAAATATAATGAATCCCCCTCTGCCGTTAGGGTGCTTCGAAATACACACTACTGCCCAGCACGTGTGCTCGTGTGTACATACGCACATACACACGAGATGCACATAAATACACAGACGTGCGTCCACACACCCATGCATGACCAGAGCCAGCTTTAATCAGGTTTCTTGTGCCTGAACCCGTGGGCTCGGCTTCATTCAACATTCCCTCTGGTGTCGGAAGGTTGGGAAAGCTGTTGTGAAAACCAGAAATCCGAGATTCTCCATCGCTTCGTTTCAAGACGCAGAGCTTTGAAAAACCCCCCACGTTACTGTGACCCTCACGATCTCCCTGCATGCTTCCAACGCAAAAACCAGAAGGCAGGTTTTGCTCTGTTTCGTCCGAATGCTGCCAATTTTCGTAACACCACAGAAAGCCCGTTTGCTGTCGTGACGTCTCCTCCACTACTTCCAGCTCGCTATTTCCAGCCAAAGGGCCTCTCACATGGACTAGGTCCATGAAAGCAGGGATGGGGGAGCCCTGTGAGATCCAATGCTGCCAAGCCCCCTCTGTAGCAGGACCCGCAATGGGTCTAGCTCCAAAAAAAAAACCTTGCAGCCTTACTCCCATCATCACCTTCAGCTGATAAATTTGGCTGATCTGGGCCCACGGGTTCAAAAGTTCTCGAAGGGAGGGATGAAGATATAAACAGAGCATGATCACATAAGCCTCCTTAGGAAGTCGGGCTAAAAAGAGATTTGACTTTCTAAAGTGCCATGATACGGTATATTAAGACGGTTTCAAGACAGGCGTGCGGGGCGGTAAGGGGATCACTGTCTCTGTTTGGGCAGCAACAAATAAACCCTTTGTATTATGTGTCCTGCAGACAGCTTTCAGGGGAACACAACTATTGTACAACACAAGCTGTGGGGTAAGGTGTTGGCCTGGGCCGGTGGAGATATCAACAACTCACCTGCTCCAAAATCTCCAAATCAAGCAGGTTTAAAGACAGCCAACGGTGGAAACGGTCTTTTAAAATATTTAAAAGGTGACTCCATAGCCAAGAAGGTCCTATGGGTTGAGCGAAGGCTCAAAACCACCCTCAACATGTGGGAAATGCCAAGATCCCGGATTTCCGCAGTAAAGAGAGAGGTGCGCTCTCACCCTGCCAGCATTATGCATCCTTGCAGCACTGTAGAGGTATTGACTTAGTAGCACCAAAGAGATTTGAAAACATAGCATAATACAGACAAGGTCTGGGAAACCAAGGTACTGATGTGCATTGATTACCCCCGTCCACGTGGGCGGCAGAGTCCCTTCCACCAGACTCAGTATCAGGTGTACTGGGAGGACTCGCCAGGTAGATCCAGCAGGTCCGGGTCTTCTCGGCTTCAGCGGGGGACGACGAGAAGGCTCTCCGCTCCCTTCTTCCTCACAGCATGGAGGGAAGGAAATGAGAGCAGTGAAATTAAATGAAGGTAAACAGAAGATCTTGCCGGGCAGGAAGGCTGCTCCTGCTGAGGAGCAGAACCGCAACCTAGGAGATGTATCCCAGAGACAGTGCCCGACGGACCTCGGCAGGTCTTGCTCAAAGCCTTCAATGATTTCCCAGCTGCTTTAAACAGGCAATAAACCCCCAAATTTCCGCTGGGAGGATGGGGATCACTGCACTATGCTTGACGATGCCTGCACCCGGTCCCCACCTGTATTTGATGGAAGCCACGATAACCATCCTCGTCAGCCCTGGGACGCAGCAGCGTCAGCATCCCATCTCCACCTCCCCTTCTGCTTTTATTTTGTCTATAAGACAAGTTTGCCCTCCTTGGTGCTATTTTTATAATGCGTTATGACTCCTTCCCACCCGGTTATTCACATAATTGCAGCCACCCCAAGATTACGTTAATGGTTTAAGCATCACGCTTAAATAGATAACAAACTCACAGCGGAAGCTGGGTGCCAAGTGTTGTCCGTCTTCCCCAAATTAGGGAACAATTCTCTACAATTACGATGTCCCTAACCCCGCTGTAATTAGCGCAGTGCAGTCAAAACCAATTAATAAGGGTGGTGCTAAAAAGGTCTAATTTGTCTAAACAGGATAGTCTATTAGCAAACAAATTATATATTGCCCTTAGGAAACAAGACAACACAGCTCCGCGTAACAGTGAAAGTTGATATAAAAGCATTTACTGAAGACTTCAGTCGTCACCAGCCCCAGTTCGACCGCAGCATCAGCTCCCATGTGGAGACTGGGGATGGGTCTATACATCCACCGATCACGTCGCATCCGACTTACTCTTAAGTCTTGGTTTCTATCCATCGCCCTCACGCTCACACGGAAAGAGAATTTTTTTCTTGTGAAATATTGACAGAACCTATGCAAATTCTGAGAAAAGCTTATAGTTTGGCATTTTCCTCTAGGGAAAAAAAAAAAAAAAAAAAACAAAAAACGAAACAACCAGAACAAAACAAACAAAACGAAGATGCTCAGGTGGTAAAAACCTGGTCGGTGCCAGGAAGAGAGGCCGCTCCTCCCGACTGCTGTGTCTGTGGGCTGCCAAGGAAGAGAGGGCTTCGGAAAACCACTGCTTTAGAAGTTTCCGCTTTTGGGGAAAGCTGGGCTCCAAGCACGGCCCTTTTCCTTGCAGGTGCACACTTAAAATGGGGATAACGCTTCCAGCACGTCCCACTAAGGCAAGCACAGGATCATCTCAATGGAATTGATTTTTTATTAGCCAAGTCAGTGAAGCCATAATTATTATAGCCCTCCCGGGCTGATAGCTATCAGCCATTTATAGGGCAGCAGGGAGATAAATACAGCATTTACGCGTACATATAATCATTTTATTTCTGTATTAAATATTCATTTCCAAAGGGTTTCCCAGCATGCGCAGGATTTACGGAATCACTGCAGCAACCAGCGTCCGGTGGCTGGGATGTCTGCGGAGCAGGCTGCTCGCAAACGCCTGCCTTTGCCTTCCCTCTGCCTGCTGCTGCCTTGCTCGGCTTCGAAAAAATAGTCATTTTTATGAGTAGTACCCTAGTTTTCTCCTTCTACTTGCGCAGCGTACCCACTGGTGCCGCTCTTTCGCATTTCTCTCTCCTGAATATCAAAACATTTTAAAGTTATCCTGGCTGTTTCTCAGCTTGTGGCGCTCTCATCCCTATGTTTTTTGGCTGTTGCCTTTCCAAGACACCTTGGGACCAGTGGCAGATGCCTAAAGGGCTACTGCCACTCACTTTAATGACCACATTTGTACTTTTATGGGGAATCCAGGGTATGGCATCACATCCGCACCCGCAGGGAACATCCTTCAATTCCTCGAATGCCAGCGGATGCCACCAGATGTCCTACAGTGAGATATTATCAGCGCATTTCACCCAACAATTGCTCTGATCCTTTTTTCTTTTTTCCGAGGAACAAATACAAACTTGCAGCTGTACCTTGGCACAATTACTTTGCCCCTTAAATTAACTAAGCGAGAATTATACACAACTTCAAGAACACACACCAATCTGGAGAACACTGCTAAGCCAAGCGGAGGGGCATTATTATTTATAATAACAAGCTTCTCCAAAGCACAGGAGTCCACGCAACCCTCGCCCCAGCATTTTGCAGCAGCTGGTTTTGCAGGGATAAATACAGCCTCGTGGGCAGTTCCATCTGCTGGCCCACCAGAAATGGCAACACTGGGGAAAAAAAACAAAACAAAAAACACAACAAAACAACCAAAACCAACACGAAACCTCCTCAAATCTATGTTTTGCTCCAGTGATGACACATTCATCCTCCCAGCTGGCTTCTAAGTCACTCAGCCTCCCAGATTTATGGGAAATGGGATTTATGTGAAATACTTCTCACCATTAGCTGGAGGGGGAGAGGGGATGAGACAGCAAGAAAAGAAAGAGCATCTACTGTGAGACTACTGAAAAGCTCAAAGTTGACTGCAAAGGGCTGCAAAGAAACCTACCCAGGTTATACAGCAGAAAATCCTGACGGCCTGAGAACAGCGTTTTACGCAAGAAGTCTCCTTCCGTGAAGGCAAGCGCAGGACGCGCGGCAGGTCAGCGCAAATGCCCCAGGCCCCGCTTAGGAAGCGGCTTCGGATGAATTCAAGCAACATTTATTCCTGACAAAGCCCATGACAACGCCCCTTGAGTAGTTTTATGGGTCCCCTGGGACTAAAGCACCCCACAATCTTTATGTATGATGTCCTTTGGTGTCCAAAAGCACAAGCAGCCTCCCACAAACAGGAAAATAGCCACAAATGAGATTTTGAAGGGAAGAAGTGCTGTTTCTGGGATGTAAAAAAATTAAAACCAGCGAACAAAACCAACCCCAACATGTTTGGGTTCCCTGGAAACGTCGCTTTTGCTTTGGGGCAAGGTGTAGTCTGTGCAAACTATGGTTTCTGCAAACTGGCTAAAAAGCAAGTTTCCAGCACTTCTCGGGTGGAAGATGCTGAGCTCCGTCCTCCGGGGCTGCAGCTTGGCTGCGAAGCACAAAAACACGTTCGTGTTAACTCCCCATATGTTAAGATAAGCAAAATACCTATTTGCAGCTCCTGCCAAACCCTCTGAAGATGACTCTGCGCTGAAAGCACAAAATCCCTCATCAGATCCTGCAACAGCTCAAGGTTGGGTTTTCTAGCGCTGCTGCCCTTTTCCAATGGAAGGATAAACTCTCCCTTAATTGAATTTGACAATTGAAAAGTAAAGCCGTTTAAAATAACAAATGGTCCCCCAGCTTTCCCCGCAGCAAGGTTAGAGACACTTAATTGAACTTTAGCTTAGCTGCCAAACCAGAAAACCAGCAAATAAGAAAGCGTTGGGAATACCTGGATTTATGAAGTTAGTAACTCATCTTTCTCCAGGAACAGCTCTGCACTGTCTAAATTTTTTTTCTGTTTTTTTAATTGCTGAAAAAGCAATGAAAAGAGAAAACTAGCAGGGACTACGAGGACTGCGGAGGTACCTACAGAACTGGTGGCAGCAGCTGGCAACAAAACGGCCCTGTAAAAACATTCAGGAGACCAGAGCACAACCTCCCCGTGTTCCAAGGGATATTCCGCTTAAGCCACATCAATGTGAAATGGAAAAGCAACGCATGCAAGCTTGGAAGTGATTTCACAACCCCCCCCTATATGTCACAGCTGATGAGATGGATCCTGGAACAGCTTTGGGGTCAATCTTGGCAAGAGGGTGTTGAAAAACTGGAAAAGATACGGGAGACAGCCATAAAAATTATTGGATGGGAGAAAAATATCTTATAATAAGAAACTTGGGAGCTCAATCTGTTCAGCTTGTCTAAAGAAGACCAAGAGGTAACTTGATTATAGCGTAAAACCCCCTTCGCAAAGGAAAATACAGTGCAAAAAAAGGGCTTTGTTATCTCTGCAATAAGGAATAAAAGGAATCACCGGCTGGAAGCTGAAGGCAAGAAGAGCCAACAAGGAAAGTATTTTTATACTATGAATCATTAAACTCTTGAACAGGCTATCAAGTAGAGCAGCAAACGTGTAACGTGCCCTGTGCCGAGGCGAGCGGGTGGAAACTGAGCGGCTCACGAAATGCCGGAGCAAGGACAAAAATGATTCAACAAGTCATTTCTGGATTCACTTTCTGAATCTACGTGACGAACCCAGCACGTCGCGTGGACAGGGAGCAGCACAGGATGTACCGTAACACGCTCAGCCATATAAAAATGGAATAAATCTTCCTTTCAAAAGTCAGTTTCTAAGAAATTTGGAAATCCGGGCAGCATCCTTATGGTCTGATTGTATTTGAGGCTTTCAGTACAGTTGAAATTACAACAGATAATAAAGAAATATGTCCTCTTAATTGTCTTACCACAGTGCTAACCATCTCTGGAGAGGTCCAGGGCATCGTTTTCGGTGCCACCAGACTTCTGGAGCACCCTGGCAAACCTCTCTTTGCTGCTGCTGGGAACCAGCTTGAGCTTTGTTGGCTGGGTTGGGTTTTCATCAAGGCAACGGTACAGACAGTTGATTGCAGCTATTTCCCTTCTTTGCTTCCCCACTTGCAAAGTAATTATTGAGGAATATTAAAACACACAAAGTAAAAAAAAACATTTGCGCTACCTTTTTTCCTCCTCCAAGAACCAGCCGATGTTTTTCCCCACACGGCACCAAAAAGAGCATCTCTTATGCTACTTATTAATGTTTAAACATGTTTATTTCAAGCGATAGCAGTGCTCTTTGATAAGTAACGATCCAGGTAAAATAAAAATAGCTAACACAGGAAAACAAGATTGTTTGGCTGCTCTTCTGTCAAGCTGTTTTCAGAAGTCCAACAATTAAAGGAGAACGTATCCATGCTGGAAAAGCTCAGCGAAGCACGAGAAGTAACAGTTATGCATTAGGAAGCCCTTGGCACTACATCCTCCCCATGACTGCGGTACACGTGTTGCTTGGGAATTTGGCCAGCAGGTTCGTCACTCGGCCGAGATCGAACCACACAAATTGTCCGAGATCGAACGCTGATCCGGTGAGACTTTCTTGAGAACAGCACTCGATTTCAGCAGTGCAGCACCAGGATTCGCGTTTAGAGATTCATTTGAAGACCTAATTTTGCAAAACACTTGCTCATTAGCACTAACTAACCGGTGATTAAATAATCACATACTTTAATCTCAGATACCAGACAGTTTCCTCTGCCTGGTCTCTGAATTAAAGGGAGAAATTCTCCCATGTTGGGCAGTGGCTCTACGAGGCCCAAGACATCCCATCAGTTCTCTGGTGAGCTCTCACAACGCACTGAAATGTATTTCTATCCTTCCCTGGTACATCTCAACGCTAAGAGGTAGGCGGCTATCAGGCAACAGTAAAACAGTTTACCCAGTGCAGTTCATCCAAATTTTACGACAGAGACACACAGCGCTTTGCAGAGGTGGCTTAAAGCTATGGATGCTTGTACTGAACTCCTGCGATGTTTGCAATGATTCAAAATGATTTAATGACACATCTGCTTTGGGTTTAACATTTTTCCGAGCAGCGGGGCGTCGGAGAAACAAGTATATGAGCTCCCTCCTCTGTTCCGAGCCCCACTTCGCAATTTCTATGCCGAGGGCACGCTCTGCCCTACAGAGGCACAGGAGGGAGGGATGGATGGATGGATGCTCTCCAACTTCCTCGGTGCAGCAGGGTTTGTGGGAACTCCACCAATACAAACAACACATACTGCTGATGACAGCCAGTAAGGAGGCAAAAAAACCCCATTTAATATGTTAAGGTGGGGATTGCCAGAAAGCCCTACAGGAGCGAGATCATCCCGACCTGAATTTCAACAGGAGCTGGAAGGCCCAGCGCGAAGCGCCTGCTCTTTCTGCCAGCACCACGTCGGTTCCCTTAGAGCTGTGAAACAGGGACCTGAGCCCTCTCCCAGCAAAGGCAGGGATTCCAGCAGCCGGGTGACGCCTTTGGGAACAGGATTATATGAAGATTTTGCCCGCGTCTACTAACTCCAGTACCAAGTGACCCAGGAGGAAGGTGTTTGTGGAGCACGTTGCCTTCTCCCCTGGCTATATAGGGAACCCGTGTCCTAACACAGCCCCTCTGACACAGGTTTAAGCTTGGTGGCCAAAGCAGGCTGTGTTAGTCCTACCTAACTATCGCAGAGGTCCGTGCTTTGCCTAAGGCTCATTTAAGCCCCACTAAAGCCCTCAAACAAGGCTTGAAATGCCATTGCTGCAGCGCACGGGATTAATGCCGGTCCTTCTGCAGAGGGGTGAGTGTCATTCGCAGAACTGTGTTAATTCCTGATTTGAATTTAGATGATGTTTTTAAATAAGAAACAAGCTCAGAACATCCGCTGGGAATCTGTGACTTGGATAAACCTTAGTAAGTCACTAAATACGAGTTACTACTGGAAGAGTGCTCAGACTGCAGTGCTGGCTATGTAATAATAATAATTAAAAAAGAAGAAGATCGCTTCTAGAGAATAGAGAATAATGGCTTCAGATTGCGTATTATGGGCACGGCTGATGTATTCAGAACAGTATGACAGCATTAATGAGCTCGAGATCAGCAAGCTCAATCTACAAAATACACTCTCATGAAGGAAGAGGAATGGGAAAGGAGGAGGCTCTACCCAGGGTTTTCCTCCAAAAGGCACTTTTCTCAAAGGAAAACAGCAAGAATTGGGAGAGGGAAGTCCCCGGGGCATATCGGATCAGGACAACAGGGGTGATGAGACGGTAAAATCCTGCGGCTATTCCAGCTAAAGCCTCCCAGGGCCGATACTCGCCGTTGCGTGCCCTCGGCAACTCCTCCTGCAGTCAGTGGGTGGTAACAAAGCTCAGGCAACACCAGACTCCCCAGAATTTTGGCACACCTAATTTACCAGCATATTCCGATTAAGCCATTCTTCAGGATGATTTTCCGGCCCCCAATAAGTAGTAGCTGGAGCAGCAACTACAACAAATAGCCATCCACGACGAGCAGCTAAGAGGAGCATCCCACCACAGCCCCTGGCTGCCCCATCAACACCACGAGCCTCTTTCACAAGTCCTAGTTTCTTTAGCTTATTTTTTAAAATGTGGCGCTGCTAGACCCTTATACTGGAGGAAAAAAAGAAAAGAAACCCGATTCCACGCCATCTTCCATTGATATGTCTATTCAAAACCAACATGAAATCTTCACATTCATACTTTTCCCTGCACAAGTAATTCTAAGATGGTGCCTCTCCAGCAGATCTCCCCAAACTGGTGGTGTGTTGAAATAAAAGACAGCCCCTACCATTTATCTAGAAGGTGGTGGTGGTGGGAAAACCTCCCAAGAATGGAAAGGAAGTTTGGTGCCTTCAACTGGATTAGCACACAGCCCACATCTTTACATCGCTCAAAGCATGAGAAAGGCTTTCCAGAGAGAAGAAGAGGCAGCTGCACCAAAGAATTAGATTTAAAATACATTTACTTTCAAAGTGGGCGAAAAATGTCTCTTTAACTCCTCATCTTTCATATTGCGGACTTGCATAAAATGGATGTTCTTTTCTTTTAAGAAGTCATGCAATTTAATGCGATGCTTCCCAGCAGCCTGCATCTGTTTTAAATGTTTGCGTTCAAAATGTGAAACCGCTCCCTCCCCCCCCCTTTAATTTTATCTAGAATTATGAATACTCCATTTGCTTAAACATATCTTGAACAGATGAGCCTCAGAAAACCAAAACCTTAATCTGGGACAACGTTCTGCATCCTTCGGGATACACGATGTTTGGGAAATGCCGTGGAGGGACTGGGTAGCTGTGGTCCACCCAAGTACCAGCAGCATAAGGAGGGAGAGGAGCCTGCAGGCAGAATTTAGGGTGATGTGTGATTTGGGCTGTTCTCTGGCCGAAACACCACAGTAAAATCCTCTGAAATGCACCAAACATGGATGAACAAGCAGTTCTGGAAAGAGACTCAAAGCAACGGGGACTCCAGCAGGCTCCTGGAGCAGCTCAGGCCTTGTCGAGGAAGGGCAGCATCCCCTAAACAAACCGGGGTCGGGCTCTGGCTTGGAAAATTCTAATGATTAAGGGAAGCGTTAAGAGCGGGAATGAGGGAAAACCGAAACGCAGATTGCAGGGTAACGTCTCTTCTAGGAACGAATGCCATAAAACTCTCGAATTTCAAAGATGATGAGAAATTGGTAACATTTGTAAAAAAAAGAGACAAACAGTCCTTAGCGAATCCCACCGAAGGGGGTATATGAAAATAGTAAAGCAGACAAAGGTTGCATAGATGCCTATTTTTAGACAAACTGTAGACTACCCAAAACCAAAATGGTCATCAGGGATGTTGAAAAGCAGCTTATTGCTACAACAGGCTACAGAGAGATAGGTACTGCACAGCTTCTTAGGGAAAAGACCAACAGCATGATGATATGCTGGATGCTGTCCTGGAGCAGGGACAGCGCTGGACATCAAAGGAAGTTCAACGCTACAGAGGTAAGCCAGCCAAAGTTACCAGCATAACCCCGGCGAGCTGGGAGGCTGTGCCCCGTTCCAGGCAGCACGGCAGAGACGCGTCAGCACGGCCGCGATCCGCTCCTCTGGCTCTTCCTCCGCAGACAATAAGGATGGAAAAATCCCAACTACTTCCACCTCGAGCGGCCAATCACCTCGATGGCCAGTGGCTGTAGAGACCAAAGTTTCTGACATCAGAAGTGGCTGCTTCTCAGGCAAAAACGCTTTAAAACGGCAAATTAAATTCAATACCGGGTAACATAAACAGACGTGCAGAGCAGGGACAGCAGCCTTCACTTTGTGGGCACAGCAACAGGCTCCCAATTAAATTTAGGATCAGGAAGGAAAGCTTGGAAGCCTTATGAATGATTCCCTATAAACATCAGCCTAATGTTCTGCAATAATTAAGATGAAAATACAAAGTCAAGACCTGTTAGGAGGCAGAGAAGGGGAACTAAACCAACAAATAACCTGACGAGTCAGTAGGCGCTAAGGCACCGACTCCGCCGAGGGGCAAGGGCTCCGCTGCAGCTTGTCTGGCTGGACCAGCAATTTTGCTATCGACCAGGCGGCTTCTCTTGGTCCACAACCGTAACGCTTGTACAGAGAGCAGTAACAGGCAGGTGTTCCGCGGAGAATGAAATACTGATGATGCCGGCACCATGAGGAACAGCGGCCGGGTAGGATACAGCAGGGGACAGGATGCTGCACAGCGGGGTGTGGATGCAGGGAGATAAAAGAGGGGGCGCAGGATGGTACCGGACCCCCCATAGGCAACCACAGCATAAGCCCCATATATCTCTCGCTAACAGTCAAAGAAACGCAGACCTCGGCAAAAGGGGTAGCAAAGTGAATAAGGAACAAACACCCAACGTGTTTATGACGCTCTGCATACAGTAAAGACGGATATAACGTGGGGGTGCAGAGCCTAAGAAAGAGCATGTAAAAGCATGCTGGAAACCATAAATATATTTATTATCCCAAGCGGATCCCAGAGCCCAGTGGAAGAAACCACCAACCTCCGCCTCCTGCTTCTCCCAGCAAGGAAGAGCAAATGCCACCATCAGCATCATGCTCCTCCTGGAGGCAGCGCGGGACACCGATGACTCACTGTATTTTTTATTTTTTTTTTTTTAAGATTAAGAGCAGTCAGGACTAGAAGCAGAAATGCTTTATTGGAGAAGAGGCATTTTGAATTTACAGAAGGGTTGGCTAAGCTGAAGGGGGATAAAAGCCCTTACAAGACAGTAATTTCCACCTGCAAAAGTGGGTCTGTTTGGTTGAATTTGAATCAAACCTCTGCTTCTGCTGGTCGCATTTTAATTTTTGGGGCGGGCTTTGATGTACAGTACAGAAAGCCCAACATGCCTGCAGGGGAGCCACGAAAGATGAAAAAAGAAAACCCAAACCGTACCCCTGTGCTACCCCACTTTTTCCCAGGGGGCAGCGGAAGGGTGAGCAGAGAAAGGCACAGATATTAGGAAATACGTGTTTAGCAACATTAACTTGAGGCTTCTTCTGTAGCACAGTTTTTTTATTTTCCTTTTCTTTTTCTGTAATAAGTAGGGTTGGACTAATAATAACCATTTCATTAGAGGGTTAAGATTTCAATTACAGTAACAATACGTTCTTGACTTTGCAAATAAGATGCATTTCCTGTTGCTAATAAGATTTCAAGCGCAACGCTGCACTAGTTACAGTGACTTGCAGAACTTAAAATGAAAACTGAAGAACTGAGAATGGGGTTGAGTTTTTGTTTTGTTTTTTTTTGTTTTGGTTTTTTTGTTTGTTTTTTTTTTAGACAGTTACTATATTTTGGCAGATTCCCTCCCCTCCTTTCTCAGCTTTTGGACCAGGATACATCAAATACCTCCGTGCCAATAAACCAAGATACCTGCAATTGGAGCCCTCTCTCTGGCAATAGCGCCCATCGATATTTATATTCCTCCTGAACCTCAGACTCACTGGCTTCAAGGACGATGGTCAGAGATCCTCAGAGCAGCAGAAGAACAGCAAGTCTAGAGACCTCCTTATTTTTCTAAGCAGGACACAATCCTCATTCCCTGCGCGTCACTTCCATCGGTCCCGGCAGAAGAGGCTAAAACCAGCAGTGAGTGCAAGAGGAGCTACAGAGACAAAAGAGAAAAGCATTTCTGAACCCCCAAACCATCGCTGCGACAACACAGAGAGCAATCGGGGCCGAGAAGCAGGCTG
This sequence comes from Larus michahellis, assembly GCF_964199755.1. Taxonomy (NCBI): domain Eukaryota; kingdom Metazoa; phylum Chordata; class Aves; order Charadriiformes; family Laridae; genus Larus; species Larus michahellis. The sequence goes on along the minus strand of NC_133898.1, from coordinate 7,725,642 downwards.
GCCGGGTACCCAGAATGAAGTTATCTTTCAGGAGGGTATTTGCAATAGCAACTCAAGGACTGAGGCTGTGAGATTAGTTAGCTATTTTATGTAAGAAAGACTGCTTGAATAATCAGTTTTTCTGATGCTGCCATGTCTTTTCAGTTGTTAGTGCGGAGCATAATTGCTTCTTGTAAAGTTGAATGACTTTAAATTAGATGGAAAGATGGTCATTGCAAAGATAATTTTGAACATTCAAAGTCGTAGGTTTAAAAATACAAGTTGAAATGCGACGGAATAATTAATGTGGCAGCAGTCACTTAATTTGTCCTCCTTTCTTTGTTTCTTCCTCGCTACATGCTTTTAAGCTACATCAGTACGTACATCCACGGCAAACGAGAAGCAGGAAAATAAATTCTTTTATCTAGACCAACTTCCTTGCTGGACCTGGAAGCCTTCAGTAGAGTCAACACCAGTGATTAAGCCCAGATTACATTAAAACAAATTTGCCATGTCACTCCTAATACTTCTGTTTGGCATTCACCCAAGTAGTTCTGTTTGTTTTCATCCTCTCTCCAAACACCGACTAATGTCACCCACTCACCCCGGCTGGAAGGGTCCCTGCGCCCCGCCCCGCCGTTCATGGCAGGACCAGGGCAGGTCGCCTGGGGCTGTGACCGGCCATGGCTTGAGAAACTCCAGGGAGAGAGATGGGATCAGTACATCCCCAGCCTGCAAAACTTTCGACACATAAGAGCTATTCATAATACTCCCGAAAATCATGACTCGACTACTGCAGCAACCAAAATGACTATTTCTCACCAGCTGGTTCAGCTGAGCCTTGTCATCATGCATTTTTCCTCTCTCTGTTTTATCTATCTTTCCAAAATTCCTCGCTCTCCTATTTCTCTTCTCATTACCAAACGGCTTCCCATATTCCTGAGGGCACCCACCACCCTGACCGCAGGAATTTTGCGGTTGGTATTTCCATGCTGGGGGTACTCAGGAGTCCCTTTTATCTGGAAATGCAAAGCTGTTCTCCTTTGAGCGTGGAGCCCCTGCAAGAGCCCACGTGATGAGCCCGGCCAGATAAAGGATGGAGGGAGCAAAGTGCAGAAGAGACTCCTTTGGTTGACAAACAACTTCCAGCCACTTGAAAACTTAAGGAGGGTGGGTGGTGGTTTGGGGTCATTTCTTCTTCCTCGAGTGTGCTCTGCTCTGCTCTCGGCCCGCGGGTGATGAGAGTGCGGCTGACGAAGATGATGCATCAGGGAGAGGAGATTTTAGTAACTGGGGCGGAGGAGAAGAGGCAGCGAGTGGTGAGAGGAGGAGGAAAAGGAGCCTATATAAAGCATCAAAATTCAGAAACAGTCAATGCTTTCTTAGAAAAGAGAAATGTAAGAGTGAGAGAGCAAAGTTTGGGGAATTTTGGAACTGCCAGATACAATATGAGAACGAGCTGAAACCCAGCTGCATCTCGCAACAGCTCTCATCTCACGGATCAAACTAAAACCCAAGGTGCCTCCATCCCACCACCTCTCTCAAGGGCACGAGGAGATTTCCAGGACCTGATCCCATACTACTGCAAAAGCCAGGAGTCCAGGGGCCTCCTGAGGTCTGAAATTCAAGAACAGCTTTTGCACAGTTACTGCACCAAACTCGAAGCTTTACCAAGCAGAGGACCGGGGTCATAAAACCAGGGAACACATGAGGCTTCCCTCCCATCCATCCCCAGCAAAGGGACAAGCCCCACCACAGCTTCTGTTTTTCCAGCTGCACCAAACGAACTGAAGCCTCACCAGATCTTCCAGCGCAGCCTCCAGAAATGTGAAATCAGGGAAGGACTGAACTGTGGGCGCTGGTGGACCCGGAAGCCCAGGTGGCTGCGTGTCTCGTCCCGGCAGACCCACGCTGCTCCGTGGGCCTGGGGACGCCTGCCCCGCTCAGCCACGGCGCTGGCAGATTCCACCCGCGGGGACCCAGAGAGAATAAAGGGAGAAACAAGCGCTGCACCCTGCTCGATCTCGTGTATGAAACAGCATACGTAATTAGAGCTGCCTGTATATGCAAAGGCTGAAAATTAAAAGTCAGCAACTTCTGCTGTTACTTCTTGGTTTTTGGCAGGTCTCACTTTCCCGCTTGGCATCCTCACGCTGTCTTTGGTAACGACTAAGATAACAATCTCGATCACCGAGCGATTGTTTCTTGTAAACACGCGTTGTGTGCTCATCAGATAAATCGCCCGCTACCTGCTGTACATTTAATCTCCCCGGGACTGCGCAAAGCATTTACCCAAGTCCTGCGGAGCCCCCAGCCCCAGCTCTTCACCCTGCCTCATACACACTGGCTCCTCACTCGTGCCAGCGGCTTGTTTTCTCATCCATCCACACCATGTGCTTCCCAGGCTGGGTTTTATTGGCACAGGTCCCCAGAGCGCCTTCCCCAGCACATACAGTACTGCTAGGGAAGCCATCGTGACAGATAATAGCGCTCTTATGCCAAGCACAAATCATCTTTAACTTACTTTTTCTTCAAGTTTTTTTTCTACAATGTTGTAACATAACTAACCATGGGTTCCCAATGTGTCTTTCAGAGGCGGGGGAGTGGGGGGAATCTCTCCTTGATTCATTAAGTACATTAATGTACACATCTCTGTTTAAGCGCAGAAGTCCAATCTAATTTCATTTGACTATTTATGCTAAAACAGTTCAAGGAACCGATGACCCGCTTTGTCCTGGGACTGAAATCTGGGACCATGCAACTGGAAAACCAGCATATTCCCCTGCTGACCAAGCTGTGGACCTCCCTTGGCCAGTGTTGGTTGGCCGTGGGCAGCACCCATCACCGCTGGCTGCCCAGCTTGGGGTGGGAGGGGGGCTCTGCCCTGTCCTTCTATGGCACCTCGTCCAAATCACGGCAACGGGGACCCTGGCAGCTGCCAGAAACACAAGGTTTCCTAGGCAAGCTCCTCCTTTGATGGGCTACCTTCCTACTTAGCCCAAAGTCAACTCTACTTTAGCTTTTTCTTTTCATTGTCAGTGTTTTGCGGTCAATTCCCCCAGAATCTACGCCGCCCATCCCAAACTTCAGTCCAACTCAGGTATCCTCAGTCCCGGCACAACTAACTTTCCACATAATTTCCCGCGAATCCCCTTCTCTGGAGCAGTACAGGACAAATGGCAACCAATACTCTACAATGCCTTAAATAAATAAATAAAGCTACTTTGAATTATTAATTAACTCAAAAGACTCATGGTCCAAATCCCCTCCTCCCAGGCTCCCCATGCGTTCTCCTGCACACACCAGGGACCTGCAGCTCACTCCCAAATTCAGAGCCATCACCTTCTACAGGGATCTGACCTGAACAAGAGATGGAGAGCGATTTAAAAAAAAAACCACTCGATTCCAAATGCGAGTAAACAGCTAATTCCCATTTCACACAGAATAACCGGGGAAAAAAGGAGGCATGGCCTTTCCACGTCCTTGCAGCGGATGGGAGCAAAGATTTACTAGCAAAGGGCAGTAGTGAAGTCTCCTACTTCTAAAATTTTATTACCCTTACATAATATGCTATCAGGCATTTACTAGCATGCTGTGAAGCGCTGCCATAAATATTTAAACCGCAATGACAAGGCAAGCGAGCTGTCGGTGGCTCCTGCGCCTCTGGTTTTTGCTGCTCGCTCTCTTGGGCCCGCGGCGAGGGAAGCATCGCCGCGAAGAAGAAAAGATACCAAACTGAACACACGTACCCGGCTTCAAGGAGAGCGAAAGGAACTTAAACTTGTTATTAAAAGACCTTTTCTAAACCAGGGTCTCTTAGAAATAATACATATTACCATCAAGCTTGTCACCAGCCAGGCTCCCCTCGCCGAACACTTGCCTGACCGCAGTAGTTATTACATTTGATAGCTTTATAGTATTATTAGAAGCTTGCTATTTACCTAGTTACACAAGACCCAGCAGCTTAGAGCCCACTCTCCGCCTGGGCTGCAAATCTCTGCAACTACCTCCAAAATAGCCCAGATTTTATGACCCGTTAAGCTTAATGATAACCCCTTGGATTTACGTCCCGGGCTAGTGAGCAATGAGAGATCAAGGGCTAAGCTTTGATTTATCTGGGCGCCACGGGAGATCGTTATTTCTATATTCTTATTTTTCTCATCATTTGCCATGATGACTGTAATGCTTTCCTATGACATCATGGCAATTTTTTTTAGTGTTACTGACATGGAAGTCAATACCGGACTCGGACCTTTCTCATCGCTGGCACTGGGATTTCCTCTCCCAGCGGGACGGGAACATTGCCGGAGTGGTTTTCCATCCTCTGCCCAGCCTGAGCAGCAGATCCCGCTACAGACATGCTAACACCGGATCTTCTTGGTGGCTGCATGTAAGTGCTGGTTTTCAACCTGAAATAAGTGTTGAAGATAGGGGAACGGCGTGGGAAGGAAGGTTGTTCTGCCGTGCACCGATTTCGTGCATTTGTGGTACTTTACGTGTGATGCCCGTGGTGCCGGTTTCATGGTGCTTTAAATCCGGAACAATGAAAAGAGCAGACAGTACTGCAGAGGGACACTACTCAGCATGGCTCAGTACCTGCTTTTATTATAAATCTTACTGTTTTAACAGTTTCTCTGAAAATACTATGCCTCTAGAATCCGGAGACTGTAAGAAAATCTCCAATTTGCTCTCCAAACTTATTTTAAAAAGAAATAAAGGCAGAAGTCTTGAGAACTTGGTCCATAAGGACCACAAATGTTCATACAACTCCGAGTTTCATGCTTGCCTGGCTTTAAAATGCTCATCATAAAGCCAAACTCTGGACATTTTAGAGCCTGACTCAAGGCTGGTGACTGGCTTTAGCAAGGGCAGGGGGGTACCTCACCGAGTGACGGGGCGAAGAGTGGAAAAATGTTAAAGAATACCATGATATTAGAATCGTAGAATGGTTTGGGTTGGAAGGGACCTTAAAGATCACTCAGTTCCAACCCCCCTGCCCTGGGCAGGGACACCTCCCACCAGACCAGGTTGCTCCAAGCCCCGTCCAGCCTGGCCTTGAACCCCTCCAGGGATGGGGCAGCCACAGCTTCTCTGGGCAACCTGGGCCAGGGGCTCACCACCCTCACAGCAAAGAATTTCTTCCTGACATCCAATCTAAATCCACTCTCTTCCAGTTTGAAGCCATTACCTCTCATTCTATCACTACATACCCGCGTAGAACATCCATCTCCACCTTTCTTGTAGGCCCCCTTCAGATACTGGAAGGGGCTATAAGGTCTCCCCAGTGCCTCCTCTTCTCCAGGCTGAACAATCCCTACTCTCTCAACCTGCCTTCAGAGAAGAGGTGCTCCAGCCCTCTGAGCATCTTTGTGGCCCTCCTCTGGACCCGCTCCAACAGGTCCGTGTCAAAGCTAATCACACCTTGAAGTTACTTTCTCCAAAGATTATTACATCTGTTTGACTATGCTGTACAGCTATACTAATACTATTTAAGTAATAATGAGAAAGGATGGAAAAAGTAAACATTAAAGGGCAAATTTTGAGTAGCTCAAATTTACAGAGCGAAGAGGATGCCTAATATAATAAAGGGAACTTTGTCAGGGGAATGGTGCATTATCCAATCTTTGTCTTGATTGACAGCTTGTCAGTCTTTCACCCATTTAAAAAAAAGACTTTAAAAAGCATTAGATGGCAATTATCAACAATTTTCCCATTAAGCCCATGAAAAAAAAATAGTTGCAGTTTAATTTCTAGCTAAATCAGGACAGGTGACTATTTTTCTTTCTTACACAGAACTGGAAATTAAAGAGAAATAGCAAGATGCTGTTACATCAGTAAGAGAGAGATATCAAAGAGCAAAGTAAACAGGCAGAGAGAGGCGTGTTAGAATGAAAATGGCAAAAGTAATGGAATGAAAACACCCATAAACCCTTTAACCCTCAGCTAAATGTCTCTCACAACTAGCAGCATCAGGTTGTTGCACAAAAAAAAAAATAAATGCAACAACAAAAGAGTGTGGACCAAGTCCTGCCAGATGCTGAGGAAAAAGTCAAATTGCTTCTCCAAGCAGAAGTTTACAATAAACATGAGCCATAGAGGTATCGCCCTTCTCACGTTACACACAACCCCAGGGGTCTGTTGCACTGGTGATGTTCCAAATTCAGACTGGATTGCCCAAGAAGAAAGAAGCCCTGGCTTTAACTTGTGCTCATTAGAGCAAACCTTTCTCTTGGAAGGAAGCAGCCCCGCTGATTGGTGGCACATTCCACACTCCTCTCCCTCAAAAAGAGGAAAAAAAAAAATCCACTGTTAGCCCATTACGAGACTGTAAGTTGCTTTTCAGCTGGCAATGCTCTGCACCAGTGTTCAAATTATTTACCTCATGCCTCGTACTTCCTCAAGTACTTGAAAAAGCCGTACTTACTCACCCTGTGAATCCTGGCACTGCTAAGAGCTGGTCCTCAAAGAGACTGGGTAGGGAACGCACAGATGTGAGATGGATGTTGCATTTTCCGTAATTTCGGTATCATATCTCTAATGTAATGAAAAACTAGGGACACGCTTGTGTCCTTAATAAAAGCCTTGCCTCAGTAAAGCACTCCTCTTGCTTCCCAGGACCAGGACTCGACTCCCACCTCCCTCCAAGCGAAGTTTTCTTCTGTCTGACCCCTAGGAATAAATCCTCCGCGGCACACAAGATGCGCTTTTGCACAGGTTTCCCCAGAGCGGCCTTTAGGGTATGTATTACACCAGCTGCTTTCAGCTGAGCCCTATCAGCAATACTCGGTTTTGGCACGAGAGCTATTGGCAAGAAGTTCTTTTACTCATTGCCAAACCCTCCCTGACTTCCGATAGGACGGTGCTCTTCCCATCGAGCCACCCAAACGCAATTACAGGCATCCACACAGGGGAGTTTTCTCATTTGTTTGCTTTTCTACTTCTCATCCTTCATCTACTGTCCTAAAAACGTCAGAAGAGAGCGCAAGAACTTAAAAGGCAATCACCACCTGCAACCGTCGCAGCAACACTAAACTATTTTGGCAGCCAGGCCTCTCCCAACACATGCTTATAGGGTCTATATCCCTCATGCTGGGAAGATGTAATATATATTCCTTGGCTTTATGCTGCATCATTTTAAGCTCCTGCATAAAACACGGGAGCACCCGGAGATTTCCTAGAGCAGCCGATGGCTCAGATTGCAGCCATCGCCTTGGCACTGGAGCACTTTCCAGTAGCACACTAAACTTTATGTTTCCCACATAAAATCCCCAGTAATGTTGCTTCCCCAAACCCTGCCGGCACATCCCAGGGCCTGGATGGTGCCTCTCAACCAGCCACCCCACTAGCAGCTCCACAAACAACTTCTTCACTAACCCTTTGCTCTCCGCTGCATTCAGCCATGGGTTTACACCCTTTCATCGTTTTTTTCCCCTGTGAGACAAAGCAGAAATAAGGAAGAAGTTTTGCTATTTAGAAAAAAAAGAAGAGTTCGGTGTACGCAACAGAGACACAAAATCTATGATTCTATGAAGAAATCCTTTGCTGTGAGGGTGGTGAGCCCCTGGCCCAGGTTGCCCAGAGAAGCTGTGGCTGCCCCGTCCCTGGAGGGGTCCAAGGCCAGGCTGGACGGGGCTTGGAGCAACCTGGGCTGGTGGGAGGTGTCCCTGCTCAGGGCAGGGGGTTGGAACTGAGTGATCTTTAAGGTCCCTTCCAACCCAAACCATTCTATGAATTCATCTACCATTCTTCTTTCCTTCATGCTTCAAACTCTTTTGAATCATATCCCATTTCTATGTCCTTCAGTTGTATCCAAGAGTCCTTCTGTGAGTAGCGTGTAGAAGATTCACGAAAAATATTCTAAATGTGTTTATTTATGTGGCCTAAACAGCCCAACGAGGCATTAAGTGGTGCTTTCATAATTCCGCAAGGTACCAAAAGCCTCCCAGGACCTATCGAGCCTCTTCAGCTCAGGACTGGATAGTTGTGCACCGCCGGAAAAAAACCCCAAACTTAAACACCTGAAAGTGCTTTTCAGAAGCAATTATCCTAATCCCTCCCGTTACCCAGAGGGAAGCAGTGGCACGCAGAGGTTAAATAGCGTCTCGGAGGTGGCTCAGCGAGCAGCACAGCCCGGATTAGAGCCGCGGTGCCTCCTGACTCCCAGCTCCCTGCTCAGCCCAGCGCCTTAAATAGCTGCAGTGCGAGTTATTAGCTCCGTCCTCTCTGCACGCATTGAACTCGGGGAATGGGAAAGCTGGAGTTTAGCTTAACGATATGAAAATTTATATAGAAATCCCAGGAGAGAAAGCTTAAGTTTTAACAACTATCACCTTAACAACCCGTGCGGAGGGGAAAGCCGCTGCGCAGATTTTACTGCCACCAGTTTGGGAAGAACAAATTATTCCCAGGCAGTAGAACATGTCACAGTAAAAGGTTTATAGGGGCTACCGCCAGGATCATTCTTGTGACATTTATTCGTTCCAGTTTTTGTTTGTTGGCATTTCTTTTGTCCTCTCCTTTGTCACCAGGGGCCTCTCCATCCTTCACTTCCCGGGGCACCTGAACTGCAAGGAAAACAATGAAGCCTTTGCTAAGGGAAGGGTTTAGTGACATTACACATTTTTTATTTCCATTGTTATTTTGCAGTGTTGTGCATTTCTACGGTAATACCCAACGTGTGGTTTTCCTCCATCAGAGGGACTGTGTGCGTCTACTTCCACTATTCCCTATAGCTGCAGTATCTTTTACTTTTTCAGCTGCCTCCAGCAGGAACAATAAATTTAAAACACAGTCGGAAAAAAAGGAAAATCTCTATTACTATTTTTGGCATCCAAGTTCTTCGGCTTAACCTATTTTTGGAAGAGCATCTTTGTTCAGCAAAATCAAAGCTCCCACCCCGGTGACACCGGGGCAGCACGTCCCGCTGCAGGCAGAGCCGTTGGCCAGTGACAAACTCCAACGGCGGAGCCGGCACACAGGGCAAAGCCAGGACAGCCCACAAGGAAAATGATGGGAGCGGGGATTTCACTTTTGCTCTCCATTTATGCGTGCCCCTGAGCAAGTCGCGCCATTCCTCTCCTGCAGGCTTTGGCTACCCACATCCCGGCACACGGCTCATGCACAACAGGGACGGGCGCACCTTATGCTTTAAGTACCCCCGGGTGAAAACACGCCTTACAACTGGAGCACCTCCCGTATGAAGACAGGCTGAGAGAGCTGGGGTTGTTCAGCCTGGAGAGGAGAAGGCTCCAGGGAGACCTTAGAGCGGCCTTCCAGTACCTAAAGGGGCTACAGGAAGGATAGGGAGCGACTCTTGACGGAGTGCAAGCAATAGGACAAGGGGTAATGGTTTTAAACTGAAAGAGGGGAGATTTAGATTGGATGTCAGGAAGAAATTCTTTGCTGTGAGGGTGGTGAGCCCCTGGCCCAGGTTGCCCAGAGAAGCTGTGGCTGCCCCATCCCTGGAGGGGTTCAAGGCCAGGCTGGACAGGGCTTGGAGCAACCTGGTCTATGGGAGGTGTCCCTGCCCAGGGCAGGCGGATGGAACTGGATGATCTTTAAAGTCCCTTCCAACCTGAACCACTCTGTGATTCTGTGTCCTTACAGCCTCCAGCTCCAGCCCTATGAGGACCCCAATTTTGGTGGTTCATGAGATATAAATATTAATTGGTATATACACAGTTCATGTTTTAATAAAAGCTTTGCTTAGGGGATAAGAAAGGTCAGAAATAGGAAATGGCAGGCCAGCCGGCACGGGGAAAAGACCTAAACTTGATTCAGACATTTTTGTTTTGTTGGTTTGATTTTAAAAGATACTCAAGCTGTCCCTGCTCTGAAACGCAATAACCTTTGTGCTACCACCAGATGCACCTTCCAAAAGCAGGAGCACTCTTACGCGCCCCAAAAAAAAGAAAACAGTTGGAACAAGAAGCAAAATAAGCTGAGTTTGTGTGCTCTGGCTGGCTCTGCCTGATGCGACGGGAGCACGTGCTTCTCACGTCCCTGCGCTCACTGCTCGGAACGGGATAATCCTCGAACCTTAAAGGCACAATATTTGCCTTGAAGCCGACGCCGTGTGCCAGGGCTGCAAGACAGCTGCACCACGCCAGAACCGAACGCGGCTTAGCCCCAAAGCCCCCGCCACGCTCCTGCCCTCTGCGCTGCTTCTTCCCAGGGGAAAAATAAAATAATAAAATAAAATGCTAAACATTCATTTTCATATAAAATATTTTGTTTTCGTGGTTGTGGGGACAGCCCTCCAAATGCAATGCCAAGCCCCGCTGGGCTTGGTGAGAGGCAAGCTGAAACACCAGCGCTAACAGCAAGTCCCCGGTGAATCCACATGGCCTAATAGATTAAAGGCTTAATTAGAGTTACCTGAACATTAAATATCATTAGAGTGCACTCAAATTTGCTCTAAATTTTTTTTTCCCCTTTTAAATGGCCTCTTAACTAACTGGATTTTGGTGCACAGTTGTTAAAGTTGTTGAAACTTTCCCCGTTTTCAGCTCTTTTCCCTTGAAAACGAAGCCGACGCAGTTGTGCTGTGCATCAGGGAATGCTCCGACTCGCCTCATCGACAGCTGAAGCCGAATTTAACGGGGGAGAAGTTGTCTCAAAATTACCAAGCTTTGTATCTGGAGAGAAGGGAGATGCTCAATAGGAGCTTCATAGGATAAGAGACAAACCCATACCAGACACCTGAGAAGCTACAAGGCAGGAAGCCATAGGAACTGAGCCTCTACTGGTTGTGCCATACGTTTTTTGAGCAAGGAGATGTAGGCGACGCCTTTCGTGCTTCAAATTGAGAGTAGTAAGATTGTATGAAAATGTGCAACAGATTAGAATTAATGGTAAAAATTAATACGGTGTAACTGGAAGATGGTAAAATGCATACGCCTTCCAGGTATGAGGGATGTCAACCACGTGGTGTTTCCACCGCGATGTTTCTGGCTTTGCCTGGCTGCAGTGACCGACCATCCCACCCCCATGGCAGAGGGTTCACTTGGCTTTCACCAAAACCTGGGGAAACCTAGCCAAACCCCGGGGAAATCTAGCCAAACCCCTGCAGCAGACCCAACAGACCAACTCCACTGACTTCAGCAAGCCGCAAAGCACAGACGGCCCCAGCAACCCCACCAGGAAGGACAGACAGCACCACGAGCCACAGGGGCCAACGCCAGCAGCAGGAGATCCCCAGGAGGTATCTTAGCAAGAGGGTTTTTTGTTTGAGCTTTACGTGTATGTTGGAAACTCTTCCGCTGCTGGTACCCACAGACACCCATGAGCAGCTTCAGCGCACGCCACGCAGCAGGCTTCTCTTCGGAGCTTTTGCAAAAAATAAACCGGTAAAACCAGAGTGAATTGATATATTTGAACGAGCAGATGCCAAACATTTCGGATTCTTAACTGGAGCAGCTTCAAAGCAGCAAGTGGATTTAAGTGTCAAACGCGAGGGTGATGAGAGAGGAGGAGCAGAGATGCAGGCGTTCTTCTGCTGTGCTTTTCCTCTTCTTTCCTCCATACTTCCCTGGAAGAGCACAGTACCCCTGACAGATCTGTGCCAGCATCGCCTCTTGGGCTTCAGCCACATGAGCTGGAGTCCTCCGTGACCTCAGCTTTACACCCAATTTACACGCCCCACCTGATGCAGAAAAGAGCAGATTGCCTCCCCTGTTTCAGTACCAAATCTGGGGTCTGAGGTGACGCCGACGAGGTAAGGCTAAACTCGTAATTGTTGTTAACTAGCACCATGAGAAGTTTGTTCTCGGCCGATTGACAGCAGGAGTTGACACCAGCGAGGAAGTTTCTTGCGAAGCACTTTATTTCCCAAATATTTGTCTTCAAAATAATAGTTGCTACAACAGCTGTTACTTTGGCAAACAATAGTCAGGAAATAAAAACGCTTCGCAAGAACCTTGCTTGTTACACATTTCCATTTTAGAATCAGCCATCGGGACGCTGAGATTTCACTGAAAGCCAAGCATTCACCTACTGTGAGTATCTGTGATTGATGAAGATGTCCAGGAAAAAAAAAAAAAGAAAAAGCCACCGGGAATTAAACAGGGGTGCCAAAGGAACAAGGGAATCGAATGAGCAATGGGATTTACCAGGTCTGGCTCTGCTGGGGGTCACCAAAGGGGTTCGCTGATGACTTGTAACGGGGCTCTCCCCAACAGGGCTGCCTTGGTCTCCTCCCCGTACCACCAGTCAACCAGAAAGATTACTCTGAGCCCCCCTGTTAAGTACGGTTCAACAGTCGCCATGGCTGAACGACACGCGCGCACACAGTGACTGGTTAACCCTCATTTCCTTAGGATAAGGTTAAAAAACTGCAAGAGTGAGCAATGGCACCCTGAGCTCCTGCGCAAAGGGGAGGCAGGACTATGGCAGACTGGTCTCAATTCTTCCAGTGAAAATTAATCTCTTGTAGAAAGCACACTTCACCCGGACCAAAACCATTTGTAAAAACGTTTGAAGCAAGAGAGAGAAGAAAGTTTAGCTTCAGCACGCTCAAAATGAGTGAGTCTTTCCCTCAATTTAAACCCTGTTTTTACTCAGTTTATCACCAATTAATGTTTGATAGCACAGAAACGTAATCCGACACTGAACAAAGACCTTCCATCAATCTGAAATGAGCTACAACCAAAAAACCGTGACCAAACCACAGAAAGAGCTGCTAAGGAGCAGCTCTCGAAGCTGTCCCCGGCACAGCAGCAGCTCCCGGGTCTCTCCATCCCCACCGGCACACCATGAGAGCCCCCCTGCTCACCATGACCGTGGGGGGATCAGCCTGTCAGGAATCGCCCCGCAGCACAAACAGCAACAATTCAGCAGGAAGAAACGAGCAACCCCACGGGCCATTTTGCGAACCTCAAATCGAAACAGAAAAGCTTCTGACAGCTTCTGCTCAACCTCGGTCCCGGGGGGAGCGGACGGCCAGGGAGCCCCGCAAGCGACACTGACCCCGCTCTCCGCACGGGACACCTCATCCTCGGCACACAGGCGGAGCGACTGTCCAACCCCTCCAGGTGCATCCTCCACGCAACGAGGGGTCTGTCCCCAACAGCGGCAGGGATGCTCACCGCCATCTGCTCTGGCTGTGGCGAAGGGCAGGGGAGCGCGGCTCCTCGCTTCAGTCCTAAGCAGCGTTTAATTTAAAGTTTTATGGCACAATAAAGGCAATAAATCAGGAGCGATGATTCCCTATGCGCCATCTGGGCAGCAGAGACCACAGAGATCCAGCTCAACACAGGTACCAACTCTCTTCCCTCATTTTGCGAATGCTAAAGCACGTGAAAAAAAAATAATTCTAAAATCAAGAGAAAGGCTACCAGCCGCGTGGTCTCACTACTAGCCCCTCTCGAATCCGTGGAAATTTTATCCTTAACAGCAATGACAGCCCGCTTGGTCTAACACTATCTAGGAAGAAAAAAAAAAAAAAAAAATTCCCATTGTTTCTGTACATTAACAGAAGGCTGGTGTGTAACAAAGAGGAAGATAGGCAGCCTGCGTGCCGCCGGCGGGTTGGTAAGAAATTCTCGAGGTCTGATCGACACCAAGACAGAAAAAAAAGCACCTCTCCTCGGGTCTGAGCCTGGAGCATTATTCCGGCACGGCGGTCACCGTGCGGCTCCTTTCCTTCAGAGGGTAATGGACACAGAAAGAAGAAGGGAGTGGATGGCAGGCGCTTCTAACCCTTTATATGCACCAAAAAAAAGAGTGAGCAGAGGCATCTAGGCGCATGCATGAGCATCTCCAGGAGTGGCTGAGCATCTCCCCGGGTACCCGCTTTCTGGGGGAAACCCAAAACCACATGATATTCACAGAAAGTTGGGAGCAACTTCTTCGGGGGTGGAGGGGGGGAACCCCAAAACTGACGAAATTCAAAATGCCTTTAAAAAAAAAAAAAAAAAAGCCATTGTTGTGGGAAACCCCGGCAAGGTCTTTAAAGCGGACGCCGAGGAGGAGCCCCAGGAGAGGAGCCCGGGAGCCGCCGGCTCCCCCTGCGCCCGCCGCCCGGAGCAGCACCGCGGCTCCGCCGGGGAAGGGGATGCCCGGGCCCTGCCTTTGTCTCCCGGCCGCCGCCGAGGCGGGCACCGGTCGCCGGGATGCACGGACGGGCAAGCGACCGACCGACCGACGGGCGGCACCGCAGCCCCCGCCGCGCTCCGGGGAAGCGCCGCGCCCGCCCCCCGCCGCCTCCCGCCGCCTCCCCGCAAGGTCGAGCCTCCGCCCGCGATCCCGCTCCTACCTCGGCCGCCGCCGTCAGGCCGCCCCCAGCGCCATGTTCCCGCGCCGGCTACATCCGGGCCGCCGCCGCTCCGCTCGGCTCCGCTCAGCTCCGCAGGGCCCGGCCCGCAGGTGCCGCCGCCGCCGCCCCCCGAGCGCCCAGCGCAGGGCGGGGCCGGCACCGCCCCCGCGGCGGGAGGGGCCGGCGGCAGCGCCCCGCCCCGCGACACGGCGGGAGGCGGCGGCGGCGCCGCACCGGCCCGGAGCGTCTGCCCCGAGGAGGGTCGGTCTGTCCGTCCGTCCGCCCGCCCGGCCGGCCGGCCACACAGACACCGGCACCGGCACCTAGCCGGGCCCGCGCACACACACACCCGGGCGGGCACCCGGCAGTGCATCGTGCGCCCACCCACCCCTGCCTGCACCAGCCAATGCCCCCACCCACCCAGGCAGGCTCCAACGGATGCCCACGGGTGCACTTCACCCAGCCAACCATCCATGCACGCACCAAGCCACCCAGCCGTCCAGGCATGCACCAGCCAATGCACCCATGCATGCACCAGCCCACCCAGCCACCCGTGCACGCGCCAACCCAAGCCCCCGTGGCTGCGCCAACCCATTCACACACCCACCCGTGCACGCACCGACTTGTGCACCCACGCGCTCACCTACCCATACATGCACCGACCAATGCACCCACCCACCCACCCACACATGCGCCAACTTGTGCACCCGCCCATGCCTGCACCAACCAACGCACCCACCCACCCGAGCACACACCAACCCACCCTTCCATCCATGCAAGTGGCTGTGGAGGTGTTCAAGGCCGGGCTGGACGGGGCTTGGAGCAACCTGGTCTATGGAGGTGTCCCCGCCCATAGCAAGGGGGTTAGAACTGGATGATCTTTAAGGTCCCTTCCAACCCAAACCATTCCACGACTCTATGGCAGGAGCACAGCGGATATGACAAGAACAGCTTGAAGATAAGGGTCTGCATTAGCACTGGATGGGCAAAGTGGCGCTCAGCTGCTCACCCAAGGTCTAAACAGGTTTCTGTATCTACGAAAATCCCTACTTTAACAACTCCCACAACAACAAAAACAGCATCAGAAACATGCCATTCCCCATACTGCTTCCACCTTATTTTCTTTACTTTCCCCCTCAATCATGGCTCTTCTTAATGCTGCGAGATGAAACGAGCTCCCTGTGGTCTTGACAGCACGTGGTGTTTGGTGTTTGACAGATGGCAAAGTGCTTGCTCCGGCCTCAAAACCCGGACACGGCAGCCGTGAGCAGCACCAGCAGGAGGAAGGGGCAGGCTCCTTGCTGGGAAGGTGACTGGGGCACAGACAAACGCAGTCAAAAATAGGACAATAAAGCTATTCAGAAACCCTGGACCATAATTTCAGCTCCCAAAATGTGAAATTCCGACCCTGGCTGGTGAGGGCCACCCTCAGCGGGTGCCTGTGCCAAAGTTGCTCCCGGTTTCCATTGGTTCCCAGTGGATTTTGCAGCCAGGAGCACCAGTTGAAATCAGTAGCCACTGAAGGACGTTCAGGCTTCTGGGGAAAAAAAACCACCAAACAACCCCTAAACTAGACTAAAACTTTAACTTAAAGAAAAAAAACCAACAAACTGGGGCTTAGACCTCACTGCAAAGCTGAAGCATCAGAGTCGAAATAACACAGGACGAGGCAGTGAAAGTTTCCTTGCTCTAAGCCAGCCTGAATGATGTCTGGCAAGGTGTTGCGTGTCACACCTTGGCATGGTACACACGGTTTCTGGCAGAGGAAAAGAAAGAAGAAATCAAGCCCTCACTGTTTTGTCTTTATCTCAAGCGTCATTTGGAAGAAATTGTCTCGGTGAATCGGCAAAACAGGCTGACGACCGCCAAACCACAGCGCTGGGAGAGAGGCACTGCACCATGCCAAGAGTGTCGAGGGAGGGAGGTAGCAACAATCCTCCAGCATCCCACGTGGTGCTGGGAGAAGGGGTGGCAGAGGGGTTCAGTAGCGTGAACCTGCTGAGACTCACACTGAAGGGAGGGGGACGCATCCATCGGCGTTAGAAAACCCCACCCTCTGTGTCCCCAGAGAGCTCCGAACTCTCTGTCGTGATGGTTGAAGCCAACAAGAAACCAGATATCTCACTTGGACGTTAGTTTCTCCAATAAAGTCAACCGAACTACCTGAAGAATTGACTATTTAATCCCTTTGATCCGAACAACCAATGTATATATGCACACACATACCCCCAAAGCTTTTCAAAAAAAGGTTCATTTTGCTTTTAGCTTACTCTTACCCACGATGGCGTGAATCAGAAATACGGACCCTCAACTCATTGCAGCTGCGCTGAGCTAGAGTTGATGCAAACGAGGATGAAAAATGCAAAGCGGTCTTTTCCCCAAAAGATGAGAGCCTCGGATTATTAATTTTTTAAACTTTTCTACATTATTTGTTTAAAAGTCCATAATTCTAAATCAAAACTGAATCCGTAGCACCGAATATTATGGCCTGAGCTTCACTGTAATATTACAATAAATAGAAATAAGCCCCTACAAATTTTAGATGAAGTCAAGCCACTGCAGTGACTCAAGCGTTTGCCAAACCACCTGGATCAGGAGGTTCTTGAGACTCTCAGTCCATTACATACGGACCTGTTTCTCCTCGGGGTGCACAGAAAGATGTTCTTCCCTTCAGTTTGCTCAAATTTGAGAAAAACCATCAGGAGTTGAAACCAAAGACTTTTCCCTGTATGAGTCTTTACAAGGATTCAGTGATAAGAAATGGCCCAGCCTGCTGCCAAGAGGTAACATTTCCCATGTTCAAAATGTCCATTTCAAACGCAGAATAAGTTTTGCCGACGGTACTCTTCCCTTTACCCCATCTGTCCGTCATAGTTAAGATTATAACGTGATTTAAATTAAAGCGCAGTAACTAATGTATGTTTCTTACTCCGCTCTGCAGTGCACCTTGACACAAATTAACATTAGAATTAGTCATGTAGTCTAATGTCACTCATCAGTTCGGCACATAAAATGAAAAATGTTAAGCAACCTCAGACTTAACAGGCAGATTCTTAAATAAATATGGTAATAGCATACCCTGATCATAAGTGAAAAAAGAGCACCGGGTTCCAGCGAGAATGTATCGGCTGTTCCTTAGGAAAATAATTAAAAAGTACAAGTGAAGAACAAGATTAATTTAAATAATCAGCTTTGTTTTTCCTGCTAGCTGATTTAAATCACGATGAAAATTGTTGATTGAAGCCCCTCGTTTAAATCAGTGCCCCCTTAATGAGAGTGCATGCCTATGAACATAAGCCCATAATAGCAATAACAGACTCTTCAGAGAAGAAATAGCTTTCACAATACTTCCAGGGCTGGAAGAACATCGTCCTTCCTCTGCAAAAAGAAATACATCTCACCCAGCTAAGCAATTTTTCTCCCTTAAGCTCTTAACCCTGTAAAAATAGCAGGAATAGGGCAGTCATAGGATATTCACAGCCACATTATGTTAAGTACGACTGAATTTGTGAGCCTTCTGGCTGACTGTTGGAGAGGAAGATGAAGCATCACTAGAATGATTTAAAAGACGGGTTTGAATTCCCTAACTACTGCAGAGGGATGTCCCGTCCAGCGAGTTGTCTCGGTGGCCAGCAGCCTTCTGAGGGCTGCCAGCCATTGCGCAAGGAGGATGGTGGAAGTTGGAGTGGGACCGTGCCGCCCCGAGCACCACGCTGCTCCCGTCCAGCCCCAAAACGCTGTTTGAGGGCCACGTCTCTGGTACCAGAGCAGTGACTCTCATAGCTCTACCTCAAATCTCCTCTAAACTTAAGATGCCTTTGTTTCCCTTGGCAGTCAAAGTCCAAGCGCGAAAGCATTCCTAATGAATTTATAGCAAATGTAGAAAACTGCATTTCACGGAGGGTTGTGCGCGTACCATCAGCCTGTACACGCATTTACATGTCCACCTTCCACTGAAACAGGCTCTCCTCTGCGGTCTATAATCTGTGTCGCTTCCTAGGGACTTCAGGGAATTTGGGATTCCTCCCTGCAGAGTGCGTCGCTCGGCACAGCCCCACGGGGCTGGCAGTCACCCCTATTTCCGTGCTGCCCAGTGCTCCTCCTGCACGCCCAGCTCCTGGGCTCAAGTTGTGTGTCTCCCAGACAGGGATTTCTGCCCTTTCTGGAAGCGTACGGTGGGATGAAGGCTTGAAGGCGCAACCTTCACTGCACCGAGATCAGAAACTAGAAGGCAGACAAAGAGAACAGATACTGAACCTCATAAAGACAGTTTTGAAGTTACTGTATATTTTTAAGGCATGATTTCTGGAATGCCTGGTATTGCTACTGCCAACATCCTTATTGTTCAACAATCAAAAGATACGCAAAGATCTATAACTAGGGATATTTCTCGTAGATTTGCGCAGACTGATCCTCACACGCCTGCGATTCTTCCCCTTCCCCTTGCATTTCTGAGGGCAGCAAGGGGGCAGCAAGGGGACATCGCTCCTCCATCCAACTCCAGGGAAAACCCTGGGATGTGGCAGGGGCTTCAGTTCCGCAACGTGCCCTGAGCATGGCCCTGTCCTGGCTGAAATCACAGCAGTGCTGGGGCCATATCAGGCTCCGATCCCCTCCGGGGCACACAGCCCGCATATCCCAGCGTCTGCACGTAGGAGCCGTGCCGTGTCTTAGCAGTGGGTGCTGAGCAGATGCTGTTTCAGGAACTTCTTGGCCTTTGCTATAAACCTACAGGGATCCACGAACACGTTTATTTGCTCCTTTTCTTCCCCATGCATTTTGCAGAAGCGGTATTACACCTTGGTGTCATGCCACCCTGCAAATCTGCTTCCAAAAGGCTGCCTTGTTTCTTCAAAGAGTGTTTCCAGGGCTTAGCAAGATCTCTCAGAGCCCTTGACTTTGCAGCTGGCAAAGTTTACAGCATGTTTACAATACCCTGCATAATTTGGCTATGAGATAATGTATAGTATACTCCTTCAGCAGTGCACAGTGGGAGAAGAACAAGTGGAAAAAAAAAAAAAAGGTGATGCAAAGCCAAGAAAAACAGATGGTAGCGAGCTCTCCAAGGGGCAAGAATGAATAAATAACTGCAGATATTTTTTTTCCCGAGGAAAAATATATTGTCAAATCAATAACACAGTTTTTAGGAAATGCAAACTAGATCAAATGCGCATTTTTTCAGTATTAAACAATGGCACTTCATCAGGACGGATGGTCTGTACTGCACGTGTTTGCCTAAATGAGAGAGAGATGTAAAAATAGCGTTGCTCCGAAAAGTTCTTGCTTGACCTCAAGGTTAAATTTCACACTTCCTGGGAAGTTCTGCTGTAGATAATGAGCCAAATCTTTTAGGTGTAAATCAGAGTGCGCCGGCAGTTACCATGCCATTTAGCAGTTACATCTTTGACAATCGAAATTGTGATTCTTAGAGAGCAGAACTTCCCGATTTTTATGGGAACTTACCTGTGCCTGCTATTAGGGCCACAGGAAACAACAGTTATTAATACATCCATGTATGCTTCTACAACAATTTATCGATGCCCTTTTTCTTTTTTGACCACATCAGGTCAAGCTAGAGGGGGAAAAAGAGAGGTGCTTAAAAATAGCCAAGTATACAAATACTCTCACTCTCTTCCAGCCAAAGATTTTTTCGCCTCTTTTTTAAGTCACCCAGAGGAAGCTGAGCAACATATGGGATGCATGAAAGTCGCTCTCTGCAAATCTGTCGATCCGTTTTAGCGACGCCGTGCATCAACCCCAGCTCTGCTCTCAACACGGGCCTCCCTGTGCTCGGCTCTGCGCCCTGAGACAAACCATCTCCTGCTACGCTCATCCACAGGCCCGGGGAGCAAAAAGCTGCAAGGCATCAAATCTCACTCTGTAGTGAGCTCTCACTCCGTAGCCGTGGTGCAAAAACAACCTCTGCAGCATCGGCTGACGCTCGCTTGGTCACCCGCTGGCAGTGGTGGGTTAGGGAGCAGATGGCATCACAGGCTGGAAGGAGCCACAGCCTCTGATAGCGGGGAATAACCTCTTGATGCAAGGGCTGCGGAAGAGGGCTGTGTGCTCAAGCCTTCCACGTCGGGTCCTCTGGGCTGTGCCTGGGGATGGTGGGTCTGGGGACTAACACAGACCAAGCCCCGTGATTGTGGAGGTCTCCTGGTGAAGCTCCAGCCTTTTGGGTAGAGGCAGCCACAACCCCAAAGTGGAGAATGAGCAACCATCAGATCTCAAGTCCCAGAGCACCACCACAAAATAGCGCTTTGAAAACATCGGTCCTTCCTCACACACGTGAGATGGGGAGGCTCCCTCTTCGTTTCTGTTTCAGAAGATCTGGACTCACAAGGTTGGCTGACTGTAAAACTTAACTGCCTTTTCCCAGCACGTCAATAAATCAACGTGCTCCGGGTATTTCTTGGAAGCCAGAAGCCAGCAGAGGCGATGGGAAGGAAGAGTCACCTCCTCATCTTACTGCTTTTCCGGAGGCAGTGAATGCTCGGTTATCATGCCCACAACACTGATGATAATATTTTCATCCAAGCTCCATTTTCTATTCTGTGAAGAGCAAATCCTTATTGCCTTAGTTTTTATCTCTTTCTGCTGAGAGCAGAACCTGAGCTCCTTCTCAAAACCGTGTACTCCTAAGTTCTGGCACCGATCGCTTTTGCGATGTAAAAGGAACCTGCTCTCTAAAACCCAAAGCCTTTCTCACGCCACAGTGAGCCCGCGGGCGAGCCTCCCCGCTGCCAGAAGCCCTTGCTGCCCACCCGGCAGGTACCACGGACTCCTGCCTGTAACAGTAACTCCAAAAGAAAACCAGACCCCAGGGACCTCCAGGGAGCGACCCCGCATTTACAAGGCCATGGTGGGGCTCTCTCTCCCATCGGCCCAAGCTGCCAGGAAGCTCGGCAGGGTCAGAGGCAGCTCCTTGCGGAGCTGGGCAGGTTTCAGATGGAGGCGAGCTGTCGGAAGAGGCAATGGCCGGGAACGCCTCCAGCTCCAGCCCCGAGCTGCAAACTAAAGTACTTCCTTTTGTTAGAGCATATGGCCAAATCCTGAGTCCTACACGTGCTTTAATGCCAAGAGTGACTATTAATTTGGCATCCTACACGGCAAAGAAGCCAGCAGGAGTTTTGCCCAACGGAGAAGAGGGGTGAAAGCAGGAGGTTTATCCCGCTGCCATTTCGGCTCGTTCTGCGTGTCCTGGCCACCGTCATGTCCCAGGATTAGGCCAGCTCTTGCTGTCCTTCACTATCACCGGTCCCTTCACCTGGGAGAACGTGTTTCTGCACCTGACCCTTATATTGCAGGCTACGGAAAACTGCCTTAAAAGTACTTTGTAACCCAAAGCATTTTCCGACTACAAACAATTCTTTGCAGCAAATTCTAGTAGGCTGATCTTGTAGAGTAATGTAATTGCAATCACCTGGTAGAATATTTTTCTATAGCTTCTTTACGAGTATCAGTACCCGGCCTATATTCTCTGTCTCATACTTAAGCCTCCAAAATTATACTGATCAAAGCAACCTGCATTTATATACTGATGTGCTCCTGCATTCGAGAGATTTGCCAAGTGCTAAATATAAGGTTTCTCACTATAGTCAAAATCAAATTCAAATTCCAGCTGCCTCTCTGCTAATATGCAGCAAAGGTTCAGCAGTACAAAGCTGTGTTTGTAGAATCAGACACCGAAGATGATTAAATTAAACTGAAAGGGGAATTGGTACAAGGCTGAAATTAGTTTGCTGAAGAAGCATTCATTTCCTTCCTCTGACAGACGGAGCCACCTCGTGACCTTTAGCGATCAGAGCAAACAGCACCGTGGCTTTGCCAAGACTGCCCTCCCCTCCTTCCCCAACAGCGCGTTGACTTAAAAATCAGCTTCAGCCTGTGCTGGCTGGGGAGGGGGGAATAAAAGGATGCTCAAACCAGTGTGGCAGGTTGGCAGAGACCCCCCAACGCAGGCTGTGATCCATCTCCTCCCTCTCCAGCAGATCAGACACCCGTCAGGACCTGAAGAACAACTCTTGGGTTTATCTCGATGGTCTGTTTTCAAAAAGAAGGATTGCCCAGTCTCTGGGAAGAGGCACTGATTTGATCAAGATGGAAAAAGCAGGAAGGTGCCCAGAGTCAGCAGGGGGCATTGATGAGATCTGGAGTGCAGGCAGGAGCAGGAAGACATCCCAGGGACGGGCAGGCGGTTGCTTCCTTGGCATTGCTGATCCGGCTCTTTTAAAGCAGCACTAAAATTCCCACCACAAAAAAAAAAAATCCTCACTACGACTATAGCAAGAGAGATGAAGGGATTTAAAGCATATGGCAGCAATAAAAAGTTATTCATCTTCTCTCTCCCACTCTTCCCCATTAGCTGTTATTCTTGGGCATTATCTCCTCTGAGCACCTTGTATGCTACAATCACGCTGATGGCCACATGCAAGAGATGGAAAACAACCTGCTGCAAACAAGGATTTCTCTTGGCTATGGCGTACGGAGGCACGGGTTTGCCAAGACACCTTGTTCTCTCCCTGCAGCCCTTCTGCTGGTGCCGTTCTGGGTCTTCTCCGAGCACAGATGGAGAATAGCACCAGGCTGGTTGCTGTTCTTGCCTCGCTAACGTCAACCGACCCGATTTAGAAACCAGACTGAGACCACTGCTCCTCTTTGGTATAGGGTACAAACCGGTGCTGCTCCTCAGAGACTTGCGCGCAGTCAGGTTCCAACAACAGAAAGGATTTCCACCCTTTAAGCGGCTAAGGTTAACATGGCTCCTTGGCAACATTTAAATTGAAAGGATAAATCGTAGAAGCGGGCATCCCAGAGCAGTGGCACAGTCTCTAGCAAAAAAACCCACTACCCAAATCCAATTCAATGTGACATGGCCCAGGAGAGAGGAAAAAAAGGCTGAGCACCCCACTGTCGTGCAAATCGGCCAACGCAGAGCATGTGGCACCTCAGCCCAGCGGCATCCAAGGATGGGACTGGGTGTCCTGCTGACGGAGCATCCTCTGCCAGACGGTACCTGGGGTGTTCCTCTGCTGTGCTCCATGGGTAGACGTGCCCACACAGAGCCCCCCGAGACTGGGCACTGAGGACACGCTAACAGAAATCACCCTCTGCATCAGTGGGGCTGAGCAGGTGCAATGGAAGGAGAGGAGAAAACACCGACCAAAAACACCTTCAGCAAGGAATGGCAAAGGGACAGTTCGAGGACGGTTTGCGCAGTGCAAAGTCGCACTGGAAGTTATCAGAAAGTCAGGATAGCTCCCTACCCTTCTGCAGTCTGTTTCGGTGTCTTAAGCAAAAGGGCATCAGGCTCTTGGTAGCTCTGGTATTAACACAGCTTTCCTTTCCACCACGCTGTTTATAGGTACTTCATCAGTGACATCTCCTCAGAGGCTGGATTCATACAGAAGTAGGAGAGAGCTTTAAACTGAACCATCCCCAGCCAGGAGAGCATCATAGGGATGACAAAGACCCGCACGAGGAGGATCCAGAGGGTCTGAAAACTGAAAGCAAAGGCCTATCCAAAGGGGACTGCTCTGACTGTAGGAAAGGACCATACTAGACTTGAAAGCCAAGGTGACTGATAAGCCACACCTCCAGCAGGATATTCCTGTCTGAATAAATAATGCACGTTTAAATTTGAAATGGTGAACCCCTCAGGGATCTGATCCTCACCTGGTTTGAGGCAACTACCTCCTGCCAGATACCTGAGGTCAGTTGTAAAAGCCAATATGGTCCATTTCTCCTGCAGGATCTCCCAGGGAGAATATGCCTTGGCTGGAATAAATGCTTCGCTTGTACTAGGTCTGTACAGAAATCGCACGGTGTAGAGAGTGGGTTTCAAACAAATAAACAAAAAAAGAAGTTGCACTTTGCTAAAAAGGCTGGGTTTGGCATACTCGGGTATAAGCAGAGCACGGTCCTGCTCCCTGACAGCCTAAGTGAAAAATTAAGGGCCACACTGCCACAAACTCTGGTTTCAAGGCTTCCCACACAACCAAGGCAGTAAGTGTGGGTTTCCTCACATGGCTGAAGGCCAACACGTCTCCGGGCTGCATGGGGATGGCCCTACACCAGCTAGTTTCTGTCAACTGACGAGCATCTTCTCCTTTTCTTCTTCTCGCAAAAGGATGATTCAGTTTGTTACGGCAGGAGCCTTGCAAGAGCAATATAAAGGCACTTATAAAAACAAACAAACAAACAAACAAACCCCCTCATCATTTGTCACCTGGCCCAGCCATGTTTTACACATTTCTCACCCATGATCTGAGTAAGGAAATGCTCTTTTTAACGTCTGCCTTTCTGTGGATTTTTTTTTTTCAAGTCCTCGAGTACATCTAAGACCCAAGCCTGGAAAAAGGAGCTGCAAACAAGGGTGAGGACCAGCCTCGGGGTTGGCAGTGCCACGCTGCCCTCTCCTGCCGGGTTTGCTCATCTGGCTGGCTGTGATTACTCTCTCCGGGATCTTTAAATCCAGGCTTTGGGGATTAAGGAGTCCCCCCTTCCCAAATGAGGGAATCCTCCCTTAATCCGCTCCTGCTGGTACAACACCACCAAGGAAAAACCAGCATTTTCTGGGGAGCATGATCCTGGCTCTTTGTATTTAAAGGCCTTTTGGGAACACCACGTCTGTGGCATGAGAGTCCTTCAGCATCACGTCAGACTGTAATTACAGACCGCACCTTAGAGCCAAAACCCCTTCCATCCTCCGCTCGGCGCTGTCACAGGGTTCTTTTGGGTCTCCCACGCCAGGTACGAGCACTATAAATCCTTCTCAGCCGCGCTGCCCCAGGTGATCTGGGGACACCCCCTCCACAAAGGATGGAGCCTTTTGGCTTTATCATCACTGCTCAGCGCCCAATAGTCGAAGCAAATAGAAACAAGAACTGAGGAAAAGAGCCAAAACACAGTTAATCTTTACCCAGCACAAGAAAGACGTGGTCTTACTTGTCCTTATTCTGCATTCCCCTCTTGGAGATTTTCACCAGTTTTAACCCCCGTTTCAATGGCTGCCAAACCCGGCACAAAGCAAGGATGTTTGTTTCTGTGTTTGTAATCTTCCCCTCCGCTCCTCCAGTGCCCCGCTGCTTTTCTGCCCCTGCTCGCAAGAACCATCCTTCTTTCTGTGGATGCTTTTGCTGGGTGACCTGCGGGCTCTGACACCAGCCACACTGAGCAAGGACCACGTCCCAGTCCCCAGTCCCCACCTCAGCTCACTCATCCTAACTTTTCGCTCTATTTTTGGGTTGACGGGACTGACTGAAAGATGTCTGTAGTCTTTCGCACACTCCCCGGCCCCGTGCCAGCCCCGGTTGGTCGGACAGCTGGTGGGGGAAAGGATAATCATCGGTGTAAAGCTGTGTAAAGCTGGGAATTCACTCTCCCAGCTCCCAGGGTCACGTGGCTCCAAGAAAGTCAGATTCTATATGTAAAAAGTTCTTTTAAAAAAGTTCAAGACCTATATAAGACTGTTGACAACCTACATAAGACTTATTTACACAGGGGAAAAAACCCTAACTCTTTGTAGATCTAAAACCTAAAAAGAAACAACCTGTCTTCCAACATCAGCTATTAAAAGCATTCTGAAATACAACCCGCTTTCATCATTTTGGGGTCTGACTTGCGAGGGCTGGACCACGATGCAGCACTTTCGCCGTCTCGGGAGCTCCCTCCGGCGCAGCGAGAGGCAGCTCCGGCTCGTCCCGCACTCCCAGACTCTACCCCCACCGCAGATTTGGCCGCTGCCCTTCTCGGCCCATTGGTGCCCAGGTGCAGAAGGCAGAGGAAGGGCTCGGCAGATACATCGATCTATTTAGGGAGAGACCTGGGGTAAGCCCCTCGTCAGCAGCGGCGAGCACCAGCCCTGGGGCAGAGCACCCTCCATCTCCCTGATTTATACCCTCTTCAGCTGCTGCCGCAAGGATGATTTTTCTTTTTAATCCGTTTTCGTTCGGGTGTGCTCCAGCTTAGCGCGAGCTTTGCTGGGGGAAGGGAGGCTTGATTTGATTTGTGCCGGAGCCGGGAACAAAGAGGCAGAAGAGATTCGCTCTCCCTGCTGCTGGGAGCCCGAGCAGGGAAGGGACCGCAGCACCAGCCAGTTTTCCCCCCCTGCCCCTTTATTCTCCCAAGGCTTTGCCCAGCTTTGTTTGCAGGTGGCACTGATAAGCGTTCAGAGGCAGCACCATCGCTTTAAGCTTTGAATTGCTGTTCACAGAAAGAAATGTTCATCCCGACAGGCGCATTGTCATGGCAACGAGAGATTCCCCCCTCTTATAAGGGTACCGCTGCCAGTGAGACGATGCACCACGACGTGTCTCGTCCCAAGGGATTTAGCCCAGTTGAGGGCAGGTTGCCAGTAGCCTGTGGCGGGAGGTGGAGGGAGGCAACAGGAGACGCCCGTTCCTGGGAGAGCATCTCTAGGGCAGGACGTCTCCGTCGTGCCACAGACCCAAAGAGATGATGGGAACTGGGGAAGTTTTGCTAGCTCAGACACCAGTACATCACAAAGCGGGGGATGATGTCAGTTACACCTTTTGGATAAAGGGTTACTTGGAATTATAATATTTGTCTCTGAATTACATTTTTGTCTAGCCCACGCTGCCCAGGCACAGTGTTGCTGCATCACTTGCACACTCTGGGACAGGCTAAACCCTGTGCTACATCTCAGCAGAGCCATAAAATTAACACATTTTCTCTTCCAGTCAACAGTGGAGACCCAAGGCAGGGTCAATTTGGCTATTTAGCTTGCACAGAAAGTCTCTGGAGCCCTGTAGGGGTTGCAAGCTGCAAAGGTACAATTTTACAAAGGTGAAATTTCGGAGAGTTCAAACATTTCTGACTACTAAGACTAAGAGACTATTTGCTACGACATTTTTCCCCCCTGGTGTGACAACAATAAGCAAGCAAACATGATTATCACCTTCGACAGCAAGTGCTTCTGCCCTCTACCACATGCTGAGGCGTTCCTCAGAGCAACCTGGACCTCAATAGTCATGAGGTGGGAGGGTGAAAAGCATTACAAAAGAGCTTGAACATTGTGGCTCCCACCACGAACGCCACCCGCTGTCCCCAGGCAACGCTCAAGAGAACCCCAAAGTGCATCTTTTAAGGATGCTGGTGGTATTACTTATTAGCGCTTCAGTCCCTGGAGGACTTGTCCCTCCAGAGCACAAGGTGACGAGGGTGTAGTTTTGCTGATCTACAGTGGCATGTTGGTGTCTTTGAGAATCTCACGCAGAAGAAAGCCATCACATAGACAATGCACAGACAGCAGTCCTTGCTCTTGGGAGCTTCCAGCTCAAAATTTGGGTCGTTTGCATCAGGAAGCCAGACAAGGAGCTATATGCAAGTTGGAAACAAATACTACAGCAACGTTCTGCCTGGAAAACACTATTAATACTGGAAAACACACAAATAACCCTGGCAATAGCACACATTAAATGGAATCAGTCACAATTTAAAGTCCACCATGACCAGCTCTAAATGAGCTCCGTGGGGAGCAAAAAGCTAGAAGTGTCTACTTTTTCCGTCTAGTTTTCTTGGCAATGATGGTCAATTTTTCCTGGCCACCAGCTTTCAACTGGAGCAGGATCCCCCCTTCCCAGTACTGCTCAAGCCCAGCAGTCAGCAGGTGAGAGCCAAGGTGACAAATTCTGGATGAATTAGAGAAGAGCCATCATTTGCCATAGGCGCTACATTGATTTTGGATGGCAGAAGCTCACCTGACCCAATGTAGACCCCAAAAGTCCTTTTCTTTTGGAAAACCGCTCAAAATTACTAAGTCCTCTTCTTTAGTGGACAAGCTGCTGTTGTCTGCTCTTCATTGGGGAGATCCTTGCGATGCCAATTCTATGCCAACAGTGGGAAAGGAATAGCCATGTGCCTGGACTTGTTTTCTATCACAACACATATCACCAAACAAGTGCTGAAATGCTGCCTGTTTCACACAGAACTATTGCCTGTAGGAAGACTTTGGTAATTGCAAATAAGAGCAGGATTTGGCCCACACAGTAGAGGTAATAGATGGTCCCTACAGTGAAAAATTAGGCGCACATCCATTGGCTTACCCAAAGTACTACAAAATAATTAGGCTGGTACAATTCGTCTTAATCTCTATGAATTTAATATCCCAGAAACCATTTAAAGTCTTTCTGGTTTTACCTGCTTTGTGAAATGCTGTGTTTCTCCTGCGACGCAGTGCTAATGCAATGGCAATTTAGCAAAATCCAGTGAGGTACGCACTGCATGCCAAAATACAAATTTTTTTTTTTTTTTGTTTCCCAGGAGAACAGTTTTCAGTTTTACACCAGTTCTTTTTCCATAAGGCTCCTCAGACTTACTTCCCTAAAGAATGGTTATTCATCCTTTAAAAAGTCATTAAGATGCCGTAAGCAAGAGGGGAAGCTTTCAGGAAGACTGAAGTTTTCAGAAACACTTCAAGCACCGCAGAAAGTCAACGTGAATTTCCTTGGTCTGCACTCCAAGGCTATTAAATACAGCGCCACTGTGAATGGTTAACCTTTACCGAATGCATTTGATTTCTGCCTTTATAAAGCCAGCCTCTAAGAGTACTGCCTCGAGGAGGAAAAAATAAAGGGGCATCCGATAAGCCTCTAGCAGCGGAGCTTACTGAAGTACGAGGAACTTGCAGCAGATACAGCATCTTCTTACTTTGCTGGTTTAGCTTTGAATGAACAAGTTAATCTGGAGTTGGAAAAACAGGACACTTATTTCCAGTAAATAAAATGAGAGACAAGGCAGAGAGCTGCTGGTTAAAGAAATCGGAAGAACATGGAGACCATAAAAGAAATCAATTTGCTGGCTTCAGGTAACATTTCCTTTGCTCGATAAACCAGCACTGAATGCAAAACGTGCTCTGATAAGCCTGGGTTTTTGCTTATGTATCTGGCACGCTTAATATTATTTCATTCAACTGAAGTCCGCTTCTTAGCATGTTTAATTGCATTCTTGTTTCTACCCAAGAGCTATTTGACTCAAGTTGCCAGGAAAACAAAATGAAAACAAAACACCCAACCCAAGTACATCTTATAGTTAAAGCTTCAGACAATAAAAAGTCAACATGAATAAATATATACTCAGCTCTAATTGCTTACATGTATGTGGTATGTCGCAATACTTAGCGGAGAGGCTACATTTAATTACAGATGAACACGTTTGAAAGGTCAGCAAATGAAAAACAGCTTTTTCATTAGATGAATGGCAAATCCAGCCAACGAGTCTTGGTTTAATTTCACCCACAACTGAGTAACCCCCCTGTGAAGTCCACTTGCCTACAAATCCATCGATGAAACAGAGCCTTTTGCATCTAGGTCACTTTGCGAAGCTTACTGAGGCTGCTGGTGTTCAAAAATGAACAAATTGTGAAATTTGTTGAATTACATAGTGGAGTGTATCCACTGGTTACGATGTAGGCAAAGGGCTGGAAAACACAGTGTCGTGTTTTTGCCTGGTTTTCAGGCATAAATATTATCAAGAAATTTTGGATCACACCTAAAAAAAAAAAAAAAGAAAAGCCTCTAGGGAACATGACAAATGCTAGGAGAAGAGCCAAGAGAGCCTGGTGGCTTCCTTGGCTCTGCTCACACTTTGTACATGTTACTAAGACCGGCATCCACAAGTGTCCGCTTATTTAATGGCTCCTCTGTGAGCAACTGTCATCATCTACTCTCACTGATGCTCAGCTCAATACTAGCTGAGGTAAATAGGGAAGGCACAAGCTAGCAGCTCAGTACTTATTAAAAGCAGGGTTTTAAGGTGCATCTCCATGACAGCATCGGAGAATTAACTGGAGATAGAGTCTGAATTCAGTTTGCCTTTCCACGCTACGACCATGGCCAAGAAGGACTGAGATATGTTGGCAGATGGAGAAGCTTACCTTGCTGTCACCTCCGTAGTGTTACAAAGCACAGACACAGCCTGATCCAGGCCACACCACCTTGCCAAAGCAGCTCCTTGCTGCCAGGTGGGGTAAACAGGAGCGTGGGGGAAGGACTCGGCTCTTCCTGGTTCTCTGACACCAACAGCTCTGGCTCCCTCTGTGCCCCAATGCCCGTCCCTGCCCTGACACATCTCAATTAGGACAACTGAGGGCGTGAGTACGCCGTGCTCATTAACACTGATGGGATTTGGGCATCCAGATCATTCGGGTTGCTTTGCAAATATCAGCCATAAAGTGTAACGTACTCATGTACAGCATACATGTCCTTTTCTTTGCTGGGATGTAGCAGGAGCTATTTCTGATTATTAAAAAAAAAAAAAAAAGTTATTGGTGAAAACAGCCTGCACCCCAAAGCAATGATGAGACAGTGGAATTTATTCCACCGCATAGACCTGTTGATTAAAACTATCCTTCATATCACAGAAAAATGAACTGCCATAGAGACGAACTACCCCGGAGCTTGCTCTTTCATTCTATAGTAATCATTTCACACAACATAATTATCTTGAAAAGTTGCTGATGACAAGGCTAAAATACGAGAATATTCAAGAGCATCTCCACGAACAGTTTATTGATGCGCTAGCTAAATTTTTAGCACATACAGAGGTTGGGAGAGGTCTTTGTCTGCTTGTCTACATTAATATTTGCATTTGCTGTTCATCGGAAAATATGGGCTTGATTGTGTTAATTGCAGCTCTTTCATCTCTCTGCTGCAAGCTGTATTATAACTGACCTAGCTTAGACACGCAGTGCTAAAAGGCTCCAGAAACAGAGGGATGCGCATGCTGTAATCCCGTCTACTATCTTATGTGATGTTCCCACAAGATGCCCTCCAATTTATGCTGCAAGGCAGCTAAGACACCAGTGCCCAAGCTCCATTCTCTAAAAGCAGTGCTGGGTTAGCTCTGGTAATCTGGGAAGAAGAGGAAGACGGGGACATCTTTTAGTTCTCCAGTGAATGGCACACTTTCACATGAAAAGTAAAGCTTATAATAAGTTCTGGGGCCACTGAAAATGCCCACGTACATTGTACCACAGCTGTTTGCAGCAGTCGAGGTCTCGATCATGAAGCACAGAGACAGCTGCTGTGATTTACCGTTAATAGCGTAATATTGTGGCATAACATCACGCACCATCTGAACGGGCAGGGAAGGTTTGCTTTGAAGGAAAGTTAGTTACCAGAGAGAAGTCGAGCTACTCGGTTTTGGCTGGAGCGTGATGAAAGACACTCTGGGGATTACCCAGGTCATTACCCTTGGGCATAAGGTGCAAAAGTCCAAACGTGACGCACCGCAACTCAAGGTGCCTCGCAGCCCAGATGGAAGCAGTCCTCTCTCCCTGGAAGAGAATATTTTCCATCCCTACTGCTACCGAGACTTTTATTTCTTGAAAACGCTATCAGCCTTCACACGCTGTGCGCTAGAGAGGTTAATAAAGTGAAGCGGCACGGGTGATAACCAGGCAGGACAGCCGGATGGGTTTGCTTGGGGTGGTGCGGAGCTGGAGGAGGGGCAGCCCCCGAAGGCCCCAGCTACGGCGTGAGATGGAGCAAAGCCCCACAGCCGTACGCTATGGGGAGCGGATTCACCCCTGGGAGCGCGCTGCACCTTGCACCTTCCCAGGCAGTAATGTGAACGCTGAAAACACGTTGAGAAGAGGAACGGAGCAGATCACAGGCTAATAAGAGCTGCATCCTTATGAAAACAAGCAGGACAGCTAGGGATGGCTTCAGCAGCGCTTCGCCTGAGAGCAGACCCACAGAGGAGCGAAGGATGGTGGCGTCAGCGCGATTAAAGGCTTCTCGGCGTGTTCTGCTTTACATTTCATCCCTTCTCTCAAACGGATACTGGCAACAGAGGAAGGCAGATAAAGAGGCCTTAATTCTGACATCGGCTCCTGAAAGCCTGGCTTTGCGGCAGCTCAGGAGACGCGTGCCAGGCAGGAGTGGGATTTGTGCTCCCTGGAAGAAGGCGGCAATGGAGCAATATGTTTTTAGACAGAAAGCATAAAACCAAAATGAAAATACAGAAGCGTTTGTAACTTATCTGAGGGCTACGAGCTGTATCTTGCAGATTCAGGAAGGCAGCTTGGCCGAGTCCCTCTGGAGGCACCAAACCCTGACTGGGAGCTGGGCCAGAAAACTCAACACTCGGGAAAACACTGCTGGAAGATCGCAGTTCATCCATACAAGAGCAATTAGGATTTTCCAAGTGAAATAATTGAGTCCAGGCAAGTATATAAGGAAAACATGCAGTGATCTGATGCCTTCTGGAGGAGGAGGACGTTGACAGGCTGGAGCGATGCTAGCCGAGGGCCACCAGGATGGTTGGTGGCATTGACCTGCTGCGCTGGGGCAGGAGCCCACAGAGATGGGGGAATCTCCATCCTTAGGATTCTAAGGAAGAGGATTTAAATTGCAACCAAGCCCCCACAAACCCCATCTTCACCAAACCCTGACTGGTGCTGCCAGACCGGTCACCAAAAGTGACACCTTTGGTGCTGTTCAATAACATGCCCAAAACACTTTGGGAGGAGAGACGAGACGTGAAATTAATTCAGGTAAAACACTGGATCGTCGCAGGTGAAAAGGACAGCTAACACACCCACACACACGCCTGGCTGGTACTATTGAGAAGGGATTTTGTATGGAAGAATCCTCTGTAACAGCTTATCCAAAGCAGAGCGTTTATTTTACCTGCTCAGTTCACTGCGGGGGGCTTCCTTTGTTTTCCTGCACAGACGAGCCTCTGGAACAGAGACCACTAAATATCGCTGATATATGCTGGTACCTATAACTAGAGAACGTGTTGACAGGCAGAAGCAATTTACTTTCAGTCAGGTTTCATTTTTAAATCCTCCGTCCCTGACCTTCGAGAAAAGCTCAGCTCCGGTGAGCGCAGAAAGCACATCTGTCATCGTGCCGGGGAAAGAAAAAACAAACGGGAAGCCAAAAACCCAGAGCGTGTCCATTTTGAAAATTAGCTGTTTGCAATTTTTTGCTTTGCACTCAATAAGCTTCTGATTAAAGAAGATTTTCAGGGTTTCCCAAATACGGTTTCTTCTCCAGCTTAAGTCAATTTGGTATCTGTACGCTCAAGAAAAGCCCACGTGTTTAAGTCAGAAAGTCTGCATTAATATTAATGTCGAACAGAAAGGAATGTGGGAGTTGGACTATTTGGCAGTTTTAAGAAATGTATTTAAAGGTGTGCTTAACCCAAGAGATAACCCCTTATGGTCATCAGCCAGCAGTTTCAAATGACAAAAAGAAGTGATTATACTGGCTTTTTTCCAGTGTGAAAAGGATGCAGCAAATGTTGGGACCCCCCGCCCATTGTCGCTCCCACTCGGAGTTCCCTGGTGGCCTCCATCAAGCCATTCCTCCTGTCTGACCTAATTTTCTCAGCTGCAGAAGTGGGATATTACTGACTCATATAGGATTTGCGATGGGAAAAGGATTTATTTTATCTTATAAAACATGACTTAGAGATGCTAGTTGTAGTTAAAGGCCCAGTGTGCGCAGCAGCCGAGAAACACGGGATCTCTTGCATTTGGAGCTTGCTATTTCATCAGCTGGGGCTGACCAAGGGAGGGACTCTAAATTCACCGTGCTCAATGGTGAACAGTTGTTCTGATGAATCAGTCTGAACTCTTATCTATACCCTATCTGTATTTTTAATTTTAATTTTCCATTCATCCAACTTAAAGTCCACTGAATAATTTGTGACGCTGTTAAATGAACAATTCGTATGATGAATTCTGTACTTTTTTTTCTTGTAAATATACCCATTTTGTTCCACTCTGTAAACTGGCAATTGCTGACAGGGTTACGTAAAACTTTGAAAATGCTTATGGCAGGAACTTATTCTACTGCTCAGGTTTCCCAAACAAGACAGATGTGCCAGGTACTTAAGGTCACCTTAAAAATGTGGAAAAACTTCTGCCCAAAGCATTCCTGCTCCCCTCAAGACCTGTGCTGAGTCTTCTGGTTTTCTAGAGAGAATCATTAAAGTTTTCATGTCAAGTGAAACTTGATAAATCTCCACTGGGGGTCTCTGTTCTTCAGAGTTTTCAGTTTTTAATGCCAACTCAATACCCCGAGACTGACTCGAGGTTCTCCAACAGGAAGGAGCCCTGATAGCCTCCATGAAGCACAGGAGGGCTTGTAGATAAAACCTGTGCTGAGTACCCAAAAGGAGGTCCTGACCAACCATCCAGGTCAAGTGCTTTACAGAGAGCACTGGAAAGCATATTTTCCAGCACTATTTATTTTTCCCAAATAATCCCCCATTGGATTATTTCCAGTAATCAAGAAGCTCTTTCACTCACATGCAGAGAACACTTGATAGCCAGGAGCGTGATCCTTAAAGAATCACAGAATGGTTGAGGTTGCAAAGGACCTCTTGAGATTATCGAGTCCAACCTGCCTGCTCAAGCATGGCCAGCCAGAGCAGGTCGCCCAGATCTGTGTCGAGTTGGGTTTTGAAAGTCTCTACGGATGGAAGGCTTCTGAGACCCACAGCACCAAAATGATTCTGTGACTCTCTGATTCTACGCCACTGTAGTAAGTTCATTGCAAAACTCCATTGCAAAAGACCAGGTCTAAGCAGGAGACTGGACTAGTTGCCCACCAAAGGTTCCTTCCAACCCAAATTATTTTACAAGACCATGACAGCTGGGACCATAATTCTGGCAAGATGCCTCCTGTTTTAGAAGAGCTTTCACAGCTATAAGGAAACACTTGAAACACTGTCTCCTTGGCCCGTGGATCAACCTAGAGCTGGAGTTCAGAGAAAGGGAAAAATGCAGATCTACAAGTGATTAGGGGGCTGCAGAGGAAACTCCGGAGGAAGCTCGGGGTGGATGCCAGAACATCTGAGGCATATTGAGTCTTTGGATGGAAGGAGTCCCCTGGAGTATGGATCAGCCTACAGCTCTGACCTGAGCAGTCGTCCATCTAGAGAGGGCCTTGGAGGCCAGCATAAACCTCGGCTGGGCGTTCATGTCAGGGTACGGCTCAGGGCTGAGACAATAAGAAAGGCCAGAGCTAGAGCCAGGTTGTGAGAATGCCGGGAATCCAGAGAGACTGTTTCTGCAAGCAATAGTGTTTCAGAAGTAGCTGACCTTTTTCAAGGGTTTGGGATCCAATTCAGAGAAGCGTTTAAGGAAAGGCACCAAGGAGTAAGATCTACCATTAAAACATTACTAGAAGTCCTCAGTGGCTAGGAAACCCACTGCCAAAATCTGAAAGACGACAAAAGTTTTCTGTTGCTGGCATTCTATTAGTCAAGTTAATTAACACGGTATTTTGTTTTAACTTAAGGATCCCAAACTGGCTGATAACGTTTGTGAAGGTTTCAAAAATGTCTATAGGTCATGCTTTTTTTTTTAAACTTAAGAAATGACACGCATTTAACACATAAAAAGAACGTTTTAACTGAAAAGGTCAATGCTTACAAGTTAACAAATTCATAATTTAATGTTGTCTGTGGGATCTAAGTTTGAGCCTGTGATACACGTGCTCTACAATTATGTGCTCACACACTGGTTTTCAGACATCGAGGGCTACGTGTCCTTAAACTTCTCTTGGTGCAGCTGTGTGTGACACAAACCTACTGGCCATACATTATAGCTTGCTATTGCACCACTCATTATTAGTTGCCCTTTTTTTTTTTTTTTTCTGTATTCTCCTCTCTGCTCCCGCTCAACTCAATTAGCAGGCTACGACTGAACAATATTTAACAGTGAGTAAGAAGCCTCAAGTAAAAGACAGGAAATTTGCCCTTTAGAAAAGAAAAATGGGAAGAGTACCACAGC
This sequence comes from Larus michahellis, assembly GCF_964199755.1. Taxonomy (NCBI): domain Eukaryota; kingdom Metazoa; phylum Chordata; class Aves; order Charadriiformes; family Laridae; genus Larus; species Larus michahellis. The sequence goes on along the minus strand of NC_133898.1, from coordinate 7,689,634 downwards.
ATCTAATGAGATATATAAATAAAGAGGTCAATATTTTATTGAATCCCAATGGAACATCTAGGACATTAGAATCTGCCCAAGCTGATATTTTTCGTCTTCAGATTCACGACCAGAATAGCAAAGCGGTGTCAACCACCACAGAGCATTTGGATGCCTCCATTAATAGCCAACTGGGACCCTTCTTAGGAGTCAGGTAAGACTGAGCTGCCAGATAAGAAGTGAAGGCGTTATTTTATTGCCATCAACTATTGCTGCTGGTACCAAACTGAAAAAGAAAATGCATTATATAGTCATTGTTTTCACTTGACTTTAGGAAGTCTGAAGGATGGGGTAAAAGTCACAGCAGCGCACTGCAAGATATACGGATATTCGCATATGGGTTCCTTAATGTTCTCCAGACTAACTGTCCTAGGATCAAAACAGCATCTCAACTTTTCTAGCAATAAACATTTTTCAAGAAAGGAATGGAAATAAATAGTAAATTTTATTCTCCCCCCCACTTCTCATACTTCCCATCTTTATTTTCTTTTGAAGCCAGATTTTTCCTCTTTTCATGTTGCTACTGGAAAAAGAGAGAAAGAAGGGAAAGCAAACACGAAGGAAATAAAGCAAAAATTAAACTCTGTTCCTGCACTCGGGAGCAACACAATGCTTTGGGGCTTTAAAAAACAATTTTCAATGAGTTACTGAATTCAATTTTAATCTGGTGAAAACTGAATTTCCTGGTTATCTTTCACACAGGTATAATGCTTTCAAGGATTTCAATCGAATAGGAGGGGGAAAAAAGAAAGAAAAGAAAAAAAAAAAAAAAAGGAAAATCGCTTCAAATAAGAGTTGTTTCCTGACAGCTCCCAAAGGCTGCTGGCGTGCCTGCAAAAAGCTGCTGACCACCGAAGGGACTCTAACAGCTCTCACTGCCCTTGTCTTTTAGCTCTCACATCTCTGAAACCCTCCCGAGTGCAGCCCAAATCACAAAAACCTAAATCTGTACCTCCACTTCCTCAGCAGAATAAAACAAAAGTGTAGGGAAGCCATGGTAAGGCTAACAGAAGATTTAACGCTGTTGGGACTATTTATTTTATAAAATAAAAACCTACGCTTTCTACTTGGCTATTCCCTTTTCAAAGAGAGATAAACCAGGCCAAGGCCAGCGCGGAGCGTGGCTCGGCCAGCACCCATGGCCGGCAGCAGAATAAACCTGCCCAGTAGCAACGCTGCCGAGTCCTGAGGGCGATCAGCCCCTCAACTCGTGCCTTCCAGCTCCGTTTTCCCTTGCCTCGGGATGCCCATGGTTCTGTCCGCAGCAACGCAGGCAGCAAGAGGAAGACCAAAAGAAGCCGCACCGGCCTGAAACCTTGGTCGCCAGCAAGTACCTTAAAGCCCCATGGTGCCCCTGTAAAGCTTCCTAGCCTCCTGGAGATCTGACTTCAGTGTATGTTTTTTTAGGAAAACTATCACTTTTTATTGCTCGGTTAGTAGCATCAGGAACGCAATGGTGGTATTGATCAGAAAAGAAGCAGAGCTTTAGGATCTGCTTAGAAGAGGAGGTTTAGGATAAATCTCGCTAATTATACAGTGTTTAACTCTGCTTTCAAGATTTTTTAAAAGCATACAGCTCCCTATAACGGGCTTTTTAAAGCACATGGACAAGTCAAACCACAGTTGACAGACACTGACCCTCCACAAAGGTGTTGTCCCCTTTTTAGTGGCCAGCAATTTTGTCAAGCCCCGAATAAAGGCTAATCTAACCCTTCTGAAAGATCACCGTTTATATTCTTAAAGAAGCATCAAGCCCAGTGGCAAAAGCAGATGCCTGTTCTCCCATGACAACAATTTCCAACCGTAGAATCATAGAATGGTTCAGGTTGGAAGGGACCTTAAAGATCACCCAGTACCAACCCCCCAGCCCTGGGCAGGGACACCTCCCACCAGACCAGGTTGCTCCAAGCCCCGTCCAACCTGGCCTTGGACACCTGCAGGGATGGGGCAGCCACAGCTTCTCTGGGCAACCTGGGCCAGGGGCTCACCACCCTCACAGCAAAGAATTTCTTCCTAATATCTCATCTAAATCTCCCCTCTTTCAGTTTAAAACCATTACCCCTTGTCCCATCGCTGCACTCCCTCATAAGGAGTCCCCCCCTGGCCTTTAGGGACTGGAAGGGGCTAGAAGGTCTCCCTGAAGCCTTCTCCAGGATGAAGAACCCCAACTCTCTCAGCCTGTTCTCATAGGAGAGGTGCTCCGGCCCTCTGAGCATCTTTGTGTCCCTCCTCTGGACCTGTTCTAACAGGTCCATGTCCTTTCTCTGCTGAGGACTCCAAAGCTGGACACAGTACTCCAAGTAGGGTCTCACGAGAGCAGAGTAGAAGGGGTAGGTTCAATCCAAATCGCTGCTGCTCTGCCTAGGTCTCCTTTCCCCTCTAAGGAAAGCTGCCACTGAATTCACCTGACCTGAAAACAGGCCGGTTCACTTTCTTTCTGCCTCTTCTAACGCGCCAGTTTGTGGAGGAAGCTGTAATCAGGTGGACTCAAGCCTATCATGAGATCTCCTGCATATGACCTCCTCTGTCTCAGTGGAAAATCCCAAATCACGCTGCTGAAAACAACCAGATGCCTTCTCTGAGAGGTGCAGCAGACCTGAGGGAACAACTCCATAGCTTAGCTCACATTGCAGACCAACATCATTTAATCCTCTTGCTTAACACAAGAAACAGCAAAAACCCCGTGCAGAAGCAGAGCATTAATCAGTAATTTCTTGAACAGGCCTGAAAACAACGATCTGGTGAGTGAAATGATGTAGCATCCCAAAGGGTTAATACCATTTAGGAATGGATGCAGTGGAAACCCTTGGAGGAGTTTGCTTAGTAATTATAGTGCAAAACCCAAGCTGGGTGAGAGCCAGCAGTGCAGCGGACACAGCACTGCTGCCCCATGGGCCACCTCCTGGCAAAATATCTTTCTGCTTATGAATACGGTAAGATAAAACCCAGGGCAGGCCTGAGGTCTCGACTGTTCCCAGATATTACAGTCGTGGGGAAAAAATTTAAGAAAATAATCACTACTTTTGAAGTGTTTTCTCGACCCACACTACAGCCTCTCATTTTAATGTTTATTCGTTGGTTAAGAAGAACCACTGAATAGACAAGTTATTCCTTGAGAAAAAAAAAAAAATGTATAAAATTCGTGCGGTGGTTCTGGGTAGCTGCTGGTTTGCTTCTTTTAAACGCAGAGAGACGAGTTTTTGGGAAGGGTGGGAAGGGTTAACCCAGGAGGAGGATGGAAACACCATCACCCCCTCTTTCCCCCCTCCCAAGAGCTGCCGGTGGCACTGCGGGCCGCGGCGGGGGCGGGCAGCGCTGCGGGTGCCCCCAGGGAGGGGGGTCCGGGAGGGTACCACGCCGAGCCGCCCACAGGTGGCGCCCTTGCGCCGCGGAGCGCGCTCCGCCCCTTCCCTCCTCCCGAGAGCGCTCAAAAACCAGTATTTACGAGAAAAACGCATCCTCGTAAAAGAATTTCCTTTTTTAAACGAAAGGCCCGCTGCCCGGCGTGGGTCAGCCCCCACCTCTGACCTTAGAGCTCCAATATTTAGAGGCGGGTGGGGGGCTTTTCCTGCTCGGTCAATACACCTAGCAAGGACGGGGTGCCAACTCACCTCTTGCAGAGGCAATGATTTGGGTTTTTCCTCTTTTTTTTTTTTTTTTTTTTTTTTTTGGCAGCAGAAAGGACCAGAAACTTTTTCTGGCCAAGACCGCAAGGATAGAGGAGGCTCAGGCTGCCAGCTCAAAGCCCGGCAGGTATCGCCCCACCAAGTTGCAAACAGGAGCTTGTCCTGGCCCGGTCTTCTGGCACGAAGGGCTTGAAGACTTTGAAAAGCGCTTTGTGAGTAAGAGGAGACGCCCAGTACACACAGCCCCGTTGCCTCTTACTGCTTAGGAACCATTTAAAGGCAAACTTGGATGCTTGCATCCCTTTGTCCAGTTCAAACGGAGCTCCACGTGTTTATGCACACCCTGGGTGGGGTGCAGCTGGCAGCAGCTCCATCCCAAAAGTGCCTGGAGCCGGATTGCTGTGATACAACAGTGCTACCGATCCATGAGATGGGACCTGCACGTTCGCACAGAGGACAAACAAGAAGGACCAGTGAAACGCGTGTGGGTCATGCTGACAGCCTGCCCCACGCTCCCAGTACCCTTCCAGTTAGAGGAGGAAATAAACACAACACCCACCTGCAACACCACACACCCAGCAGAACACACCTTTTCGGGGGGATCCTTTACATCCATCCACATTAAAAATAGTGTTAAAAAAAAAAAAAAGAAAAAAAAGGAAGATACTATTTAAAGAGCAGGCTCTGACACTGAGGTTCTAGTGGTGGTCCGCAGCACCTCCACCCTGACCAAGCAGGGAAAGGTCTCGCTTCCAACCTCAGTGGCTGCTTCAGATAAAGCAGTAAGAGCGTTGCAATCTTATGTGGGAGCTTCCCTCCTGACCCACTGCTGGAGGGTAGCTGAGCCTTGACACTGCGGCATTTACCTTTGCCAGTCTCATTCCCAGGTCTGTCAGGCTCTGTCAATTCTGCAGGGGCTACCGCCAGGCTGGATGGGGCTTTGAGCAACCTGGTCTAGGGGCAGATGTCCCTGCCTACGGCAGGGGGGTTGAATGATCTTTAAGGTCTCTTCCAACCCAAATCATTCTATAGTTCTATGTTTTACAGCAGAACAAGAGCTGGTTGCATGAGGTAGGGTTTCCAGTTCTGTGTCTGCTGGGTCCTTTCCCAGACTTACCGAAACTGGCTGCTTTACAGGAGTAGGGAGAGAGGTAAATTTAAGAGAGTTGTAGCATGGCAAGCAGATACAGAGATTATTCCTACTCCATAGTTCCCAACGCCAGGCACACACTACTTCAAGAAATCCCTTAAAAAAAATGGCTGCTTCAAAATAACCTATTCCAGCACCGGCCCCAGAGATGACAGACACCTAACGAAATGCCCTTACAAAACAAATCCTTACATTTCAGCCCATCAGATCATCCAAGTGCACGGCATCCAAGTGCACAGCAAAGCCAAGACAAACACGGTGCTGCTCTCTCCTGAAAACGTACGTGGTTTGAAAGCTCTCCCTTGTTGCTCTCTCCCAGAAAATGATTCATCCTCCCCTCGGGGTTTTGACTTGCCTCTGCACGTTTCGCAACGCTGCCTGGCTTTATAACTGCGTGGTCGCACGCGGCGACTCCTAGCAGATTTCTCGGCTCGGCAGCGAGCGAAGAGGCAGCAGCTAATCCTTCTAACGATGATTTTCCTCTTGCAGCATTTCTTCTTGCTGGCCATAGACTTACTACTCGCGACGACCCTTTCCTGCCTCTTTTATGCCTTTGTATGCATTTCCATCGCATTTTTGACCTGCTTCGTTATCATCTTCTCCTTCGGCATTGTGGAGAGGAACATTGATGTGAAAGGGAGAGCGATTGTAATTCTTGTGTCCAACAACTCCATTGGGAGGATGTTTGCAAGGAACCTGGATAAAGCAGGTTTTAGGGTGTCTGCTGCACACTGGCCTCCTCGAGAGGAGGGGACAGCTGCGGAAGAAGAGGGCTCTTCAAACATGGAGGTAGCCCAGCTCCACATGACTGAAGACGAGTATCAGAAGACAATGAAAACCTTCATAGAAAGCCACTTATCCCTGAAAGGTAATTTTTAGGGCAAAATTGTGGATTGTGCTACACTAGAAATCAACATGCACAAGACTGCGAGATCGTTGGAGTTTATCAGCAAATGAGGGAGGCAAGAATGCTTTAAGAAATGGGTTATAACATGCTAACTGCATTGCATTTTCTTGTGCAAAACAAAAAAATTGTGCTTTTTCCAGGGGAAAGAGCCTGCTCTGGTGGCTCTGAAAGGCCCCAGTAGATCCCAGGCCCTGGAGGAAGGCAAGGTAGGCCAAGGAACAAGGGGGAGGAGGTCCCACCAAGGCACAGAGGGCTGGACTCAGCCTGGGGAGAAAACACACGGGTGAACAAGGGGGAGCAGAGACTTAAACAGTGACCTGAGATGATGGAATATGTCTGATTTTTAACCTCTTCTGGATTAAAAAAATCCTGAGGTCACTCTTGGCTTCTTGCCTGCTGTGGTAAGGAACAGTCAAGTCAGAGCTTTGGCTGGCAGGTTGGGACTGTCTCTCTGGACCACACTGCCGTCATTTCTGCGGGGATACAGGACTGAAAGCCACCTGCAGAGCTCACAGGGGACAGCACGAGGCAAGTGTCCTCCCGAGGGGGTGGCTGCAAGCACTTCTGCTGGGCAATCTCCCCGGCTCTTTCTAGGTTGAGATGGAGGGTGCCAGTGGGCAGGCTGGCTTACGCCCCAGCTGAATTAGCTCTGCTATCCAGGAGCCTCTGTCCTCACAGCAGTAATTTTACACCTCTTGGGAATGACAGAAAATTCAGGGCTGTAATCTCACTGTCCGCAGGGCTACGGAGTTACAAGAGAAGAGGCCAACCCTCTCCTCTACTGTGAGCCTACCTAAGGCACATCTGAGCAGCAAAGCTCTCTCCGTGCTTTCCCCATACTGCCTCCTTACTTCTCCAGCTTCTCCATCCCTCTCCTCCTTGCTCTTCTCTCTGTGGCTTCCCTGAGGCTCCCTTTGAGGTCTGCCCAGGAGAGACAAGATCTCTAAGAGCATCCAGCTCTTACCATGACAAATAATGAGACCCTTTGCATTGCTGCCCAGCACTGAAAGCTTTCTTTGTGCTCCCAGGCTCTGCAGAAGGAGGACATTTGGGAAGTCAGAGCATGCACCACCACGAAGCCTCCCCTACTGCAGACACCCTTCAAAGAGGCGGTAGGGAACCCCAGCCAACACCCGCTGCTGGCTGCAGCTATTCAGGACCCAATGGCACAGGTTATCTCACATTGCTTTTCTCCTCAGAAGCATTCAGCAGACCAGAAGTGCCTGTGGTCAGATCCTGCGGGACTCTGCATGGCCCAGGATACATCCCCCCACTCACTAGCAGCCCGCATGCTCCAGGAACAGGCGCCCTGCACACCAACAGTGGGTTTCAGACCAAACGCTCAGCTGCCTGCATCAGCATTTAAGCTAATTCACACTAGTAAAATTATTCTGGTAAAACTTACCTGTGTGGACAAGGCCTAAAAGCTCCCAAAGCTGAGTATCAGCATATTCCTGCTCTGGAAACAAACAAGGGAGACTTTCTTAACCAGTAATGCTCCGTGGGAGCTGGTGATTTCCGTGGCTTTTGTAATTAAATGAGGATCTGGCCCAGTGATATCTGTCTTTTTTGCTTTTGAGTATTTTGATCACTGTGCTAGTTAAAGGCTTTTGCAGGTTGCTTTTTTTTTTTTGTCAGTGCACTCTATTGTAAGGTCTGTGAGGTTTTACATTTAGGATCTCCTGCATAGTATTCTCATCACCGATGGGGATGTTCAAATGCATTTCCCTAGCGCTGACCCAATTGCATGGCAGATCAAAGCACTGCGTCAGGAAGGGGGGTGGGGGAAGAAAAGAAAACCCCAAACCTCACAGTTTTCTTGGATTTCTTTGTTAAGAGTGTCGCTGTAATATTGAGCTACATTTAATATGTCGCTTACATATTAAGCTGTAATATTTTGGCATGGGTTGGGTGAATGGGAACACCCGCCACCAGCTGACTGCTAATAAAACCATTTAAACCAAATCCAAAGACTACATTGGTAGGTGCCCACATGCAATTTGGTCAGCAGGATGTGGACAAGGAGAAGAAAAGAGAGTTTGTGCTATAGGGATGAGACATGGCAGAACCACTATACAAATTTCTCCATTTAAAAATTTCTCTTATGCACTTTTATACGTATGCAATTCTTGGTTTCCAAAGAAAGGAACTCCTGCGGTAGTTTTTATAAATTTTTTTTAGTAACTTGTGCCATAGGAGATTTTTACCGTTATATCTTTGCTAGTGTAAGTAAAAAGATGCTTGTTTGCTATAAACACAGCCTTCGAAATGCATCCTAAATGCCTTTCAAAAGTAACACAACGAAGACAGAACCCCCTAATCACAGTTCCTTCTAGAACTGAAAGACTTATGACAACTAAAATCACCTATTTTTTTATTCCAGTATAGGCTGAGACCCAAATTTTCAGGTAGGCTAACACCTTTATTTTGTGGTGGCAGTACAAATGAATAAGGTGCTATCAGGTCTAAAGAGACTGTAACACAAAGAGACAGAGAAAGGCAAGTCAGCCCCCTTCCAAATTCATAACTTGTTTTGTGATAGCTTAACTTGGCTCATGAAAAGTCTTGGGTTCTTCTGGCTTTTAGCTTTTGGTGCCTTTAGATCAGACGTTTAAATTTTCTCTGTGACCAGGAGGTCAAAGAGATAGGGGAGAAAAAGGAGAGAGAAGGAGTCTTAATTGCTCTCCTCCAGTAGCTGAGCTTGTACTGTCAAACACTGCAAGAGCTCCTGGCATCATGTCCAAGTGCTCTGGGATGGAGCCGCTTGAGAAATTGCTATGCCGTGTTGCTCTTTGGGCACGTTGCCTGGAAATGCTTGCAATTGCTTCATGATTTTCAGGATTGACTGCAGGGAGGGTGGGGCAGCGCAAGGAGGAAAAAAAAAAATAATAAAAAAACCGTGGAGATGGGCAAGACCCAACAGACAACAACCTGACCCGACCCAAGAGGAGTTCAGACAAATGCAGCACCAGTCTAATTAACTGCTGTAGCCTGCGTTGCCGCAGCACCTTGCGGTTCACCTAATCGCGCACACAAGCACAGACACAGGGCCGAGCGGAAGCAGGATTTACTGCGCCATTCCCAAAGACTAGCCGCCTTGGGTTTTGCCAAGAGCAGCAAGTCCCAAAAAGCTGTCAAGTGACGCTGCCCTGCCAGCCTGCACGGAGTTCAGCTCCCTGGGTCATACTGCCAGGACAAGGCAGAACAGAGAAACCACTGCTTCACATCGAGTCTCAGGCTACTCATGGTTTAGAGATTATTTGAACTGTGTTTTTTCTTCAGCTGCACCCAAAACACTTCCAGTGTCTTGACATATCCTGTCTTCAATGTTCCTCAGGTCTTTCTGCACACCAGGCTGAGCCCCCCCAAACTTCATAACATCTGTGAGTCTGTAGATCACCACTGAAGTGCATAGAGCAGCCATGATGGCAGAAGACATGAGGGACCTGCCACCCTTTCTTCCTACTCCAGGGACTACTCAAAGTTGGTTTCCCCCAACTTTTTTTTTTCTACCCTGACAAGACTTTTCTCCACACTTTCTCTCCCACTCCTCGCAGCATTTCATACTGTGCTACCAACCACCGCTTCATCCCAGTTGTTTCCACCTACTTTCCCTTTCCTTGTTTTTCTTCTGTTCTTCTGTAGTGCCTCAGGTTTCTGCAGGGCAGATGATACCTGATGGGAGCAATACCTCCGGGCGCACAGCGCAGCCTCCCTCTCTTCATTCAGATCTCTGCCATGCTGAAGTCGCTTGCAGGAGTCCTGCTGATTTTCATAGGGCCAGGATTTAATTTCTTGTACGTGAATCTCAGCTAAGACACGACCACTGGTAAATTCTTTGGTACTTTATCAGCTTCCCTCTGTCCCTGTCTGTTAAACAGCAAGGACAATACTTTTTCACACGTAGAAGAATAACTGATGATGTGAATTTCTACAGACTCTTAAGTCCCATATCTGAAAGACTCCTTCTCACCCCCCACTTCACCATGGTGTTTCAGACCGGTGGGAAGTGCCTGTTCTCAGAACTTTGTTCTGAGGACTCCAGAAGTTCTGGAGAAAGCTCCCCATGCAGACAGGTAGACCGGTGGGGGATAATGGACTGTCATCCTTGGCCATCTGTTCTCATCCCCATGATGCTGCTGGCAGAGCGACTCTTACGACCTCTTTCTAAGTCAGTCCAGGCAACCTAGATCATTTAATTAATTTAAATAGTTGGGCTTAGTTAATCCATCTGATTACTGCCTTCTATACATCAGGGGACACTGGTGCAATCTCCTCTTTGAGCAGAGCTGTGAGGGCAGTGACACAGCAGTGACAAGTATAGCTAATCCTGGGCAAGGATGGGTACACACAGCTGCGGCCGCTGACTCAAGGCTGTGTACCGAGGTGCTGGCAGAACTATAGAGCGCCCTGAAGCATCAAGGCTTTTAGCAGCCCCATGGCCTCTTGGACAATCTCCGCCTCTTCTGAAGGGCAAGCTGTCTTTCCAGTTCTGTTCTGCAGTAGGTAGCAGTGACAGATGCTCTCCCGCTGCTTTCATTCGCCTTGCACCTCTCCCTCAACATCCACCTACCTTGGTTAGTCACGCAGTTTAGTCCATGGAGGCACTCTTGTGGCTGAGACCCAGAAAGCAAGACCTTACAGTGGGCCTGAATAGGGGACAGAGAGACATGTGAACTGCTCCCTTGTGCGCTTGGAAGCGCTACAGAAATTCTTTTGCTTCCTAAGGATGCCAGTGTGGTCAATCAAATTATTTTATTAGACGGTACCCCATCCTCACTCACTTTTCTGTGCTACGGTCACCCCAAGATAAAAGGCTAGGCCACACAGTCATTCCCAAACTCGCAGCAGAGGGAAAGTTCAGCTTTCCTGTGCACCGGTATAGCCTAGTGCACGGCAGGAGCAAGGAAGAGTCGCAACAACCTGCCATTCCCACTCACTTCAGAGATGGATTGCACAGGCGCGATAATCATTGCCTGCAATAAACTACAAGGGAGTCGGAATTATGAATGAACAAAGCAAATGAAATCATATACTCATGCAATTTTAAAGAGTACTGCATTATTTAACTTCACGCAGCTACAACTGCAGGCCCCCTTGGATAAATCGGGCCATTTTCTAGGCTGCAAATGACTATGCTTGGAGTTACAAGTCAAATGACTAATTTTTGTAGCTATGCTTTTGTGCCTTTACTATGGGTTATCCAGAAGTCTTTGAAAAACAGGCTTGCAACTCCGTTGCTTCCCAGTCTCTTGGGGATTTGTCAAAACTAGAGAAGCACTTTGCCACAGCATCCATCAGGGCTACGGAACAGCTCAGAGAAAACACATCTCCTTCTGAAACCACAGGTTGGGAGGAGCTATTTATTTTAGCATGAAGAGGGCTTCCCATTTAAAGTTCTTTTTTTGAAAATAAGAATCTAGGCATCATCTATAGCCGGTGCATTGTGTTGTTTTGGTTTTCTTCTTCCAAAAGAAGACATGCATCACCACCATTTTATGGGAGGTCAGTGTTCACTTCCCCTGAAGTGCTTTTGTAATTCTCTTGTTTCGACAGACAACTTCTCTGCCAAGAGCCAACCACCCTGGACGTACACATAAAAAAAAAAAACCCACATGATTAAAGAGTTACACAATCCGGAAAAGCTGCAGCAACACTTCTCCGCCTCCGTCCCCATCCCTCACTCTTCGCCAGCGGGCAGAGCCCCTTCGGGTTCGAAACCTCCGTCCCCCACCCCACATTGCTGCTGCCGGATCGAGGGGAGAGGCTGGTGGCTGGCAGGGGATGGCGCTTCAGGTCCTGCACAGAGTCCTCAGGACTCCGCCGGATCGTGGTTTTTAATCACGGCAGGGATCAGTCTGGTCAGCTAGCCTGACCTGGATTTTATAGGCCAGAGAACTTCACAAGATTTCAAAATAGCGAAGCAGGCAGCGTGGAAATACGTGGGCAGGGAAGGCGGGAGCCGAGCTGGAACCTGCGGGTCCCGCTGGGCGCATCCGCGCGTCCTCCAGCTGTTGGTTGCTGGCTGGAGGGTTTCTGTTTGCTAACCCAAGATCTCGGAGCAATAATTAAACAGGCCTATTGGTCTGCCATATGTAAAAGTGGGTTATTTTATTTACGTGCATTCAGAACGTGTTGGCACGCTCACCACTAATAGCAGCCATGCGTATAATCGTATGGAAGGACAAGGAGGTGAAAGAGCCACATGCTGCCGTCCCCTTTTTTAGCTTTCGTCCCAGTCTTACATTTGCAGATGACAGGAACAAAAACGGCCCATTTCTTAAGAAAAAAAAAAAAAAAAAAAAGAAAGCCACCCCAAAAATCAAAGCCCAGGTAGTTGGATACTTTTGTTATACTGGCTCCTAAATTTTGCCAGAAGCATTCCTTAGCGTCTTAAAGCAATACCCTCCTCACACCGCCACCGCTCAGCAGCTCCTACGAGTTTTACTCCCATGATCTAAAGTTTATCTTACAACAAACTCCAAGGCAAGAGTTACATTTCCAAGCTTCATCAATCATTAAACCACACAAGACTGAAGAGTATTTTCAGAGATCAGCAGAAAGATATCTGTATTTATGTCATGTCGTTCTTGAAACAAACTATTGATGCATTTTCATGCAATTGCAGCAGTAGGATTAGAGACGCAAGGTAAAATAAAAACCCAGTTATTTGGGAAGCTGTTTATTTATCAGTTATGCGTGATGCTAAACTAAGCCCCGAGCCTGTAAATCACTGGAAATATTTCACAGACACGACATAACCTTTACGCTAATTTTTAAAGTGTCCCAAAAAAGCGCTTAACTTTGCACCAATTTAGAAGTGTTGACTTTCACTGGCCAGAGTTGGACAACTTCTGACCAGAGAAATATTTTGGAAAAAGTCCAGGCTTAGAGCCTGAAGAGTTCTACATATTTATTTCTGCCTTAGAAATAAGGATGTTTGGCAGAAAGAGCATTTGGAGTGCCTTTTTTTTTTTCCCCCCACCCTCATCTCAATCCTTCAGGAATATTTTCCAGAGGACAGTTTTGACGGGGAAGGGAACCAAGTGAAAGAAAAGGTTTCTGCACCTCAGCCTTCCCATGTTACAGTATTTCCGATGGAAACTTTCTGAACAGTTCTAAGACATATGCTTAGAGATTTAAATTAAATTATGTAGTAGGACTGAACATACATAAAAATGGAATACTTCTGTATATGATAAGTAAATACTTCCTCGATACGTACAAATAAATTATCTGTTTTATTACAGAACTTCTGAGTAGATTAGTTATTTATTTCAAATCTACTCTCTTTAAATTACCTACCCAACTGACAAACTGTTTTCCCAACACTTACTGTGCTGTGACCTCCCAGACAACACAGAATTGCTGCAGCGCTTTCAGTGGGAAAGGGTGGGCAGGGACAAACTGTCCTACAGAGTTGTCCTTGCTGCAGGACAGAGGACTTGGCCGGGCTTCTGGTCAGCACAGCCCTGGGACCTTCGCTTCGGCACTAAATTGTTCTTCTGGTCCCCTGGAGAGACCCTGGGAGGAAATGTCTGGCAGAGACAGCCCGTGGTACTCAAGCTCTTAAAAAAAAAATTAAAAAAAAAAATCACAGCACAGAGCCAAATTTCATCCCAGGGTAGGTTGACTTGGTAATATTGACTTAAAAAAAAAATCGCGCCAGTTTAGACCAGACAACAACCTCCCACCAGAGGTTTTTAAAAGAAAAAAAAAAAGAAAAAAGAAATCAACCTGTTTTTCAGGTCTATTTAATTATAAATGCATATGGTGAAAGCCTCTTAGGCTTGACACTTTGTTATAGATAGTCAAATGATTTGTTATGAAGAAACTGTCCAAAAAACCAGAGCCTTCCTTCTGTTCTTGGGTGGTTTTCCCTAGTTTCTGGGACTACATTTGTTATCATCATCATCATCAAGTATTCACTGCTATGGTTTGGTCAAATAGTTTGAAACCTACGAGCTGCCTGATACGAGATTATCTTGCCGAATAGCTGTGCCAAGTAGCTTTCATTTCTAACCCCGGGCTTGACGGAGGTAACTTTTTAAAACAACAGACTGATGAATAACAAATAGTTATTTGCAATAATGAATAGTAATTGTATTTCCTCCTGTAAAGAAGTTTGTCACCAGAGAGCCATTCCCAGTGGTTAAGACAGACATTTACGCCTCCATGTCTAACCGGTGCGACACCCAGCTGCTCTCCCCATACGCTCTTCCCTATAGATCTCAGCGTTAAGTTCCATTTTGCCTTGTCCTAAAGGCAGAAACACAACACACACACCATACAAGTCCATTTAAGCCTTAGAGCTGTGCCAAAACATAATAGCCCAGAAAGTTTTGATTTTTCTAGCCCCTGCAAACGCGTTTTGTATTTGAACTGCCCTTTTTCTGCAAAAGCCCAAGTGCCTGCTCTCCATTACAGCCTTGTTTTCCCCACTCCCGTTTTAAGTGATCATCATTAAATTAATTGATATGTCATCAATATAAAGCTAAAACTGCTTTCAGGTTACTTGCCTTCCACTCCTTCCCTCTGGCCACCTTTGTGGTTTCCTATTTACATATATGAAAAACATTTTCTTTCTTTTTCTTGCTACCCAAGAGTTGCACAGAATCGCGAAAGCTTTTAGTTCTCATCAGAGACTTGAATTTCAATCCGGCTTTCAATTTACGGAGAGCAATGAGTAAACACACTGATGGAAAATTCCCAAGCAGTTCCAATGACCATATGTACAGTGTCAACTAATTTACCAGGTAGCAAACCATGAAGGGAGGGATTGCGCCCTCCTTATCCATCCATCCATCCAAGAACAGCAGACTTCAGGTTTATTTATACAAGGCCCAGAAAATAAAAATACAGGCAGAAATACAAGAATAAATTACAGCCTTTAAAAATAAAAAAAGCCTGCAAGTCAACAGAAGCAAAGTCCCCAAACGCTTGGATGCCGGAAAGAGAGGTGACAAGAGGAATGCTACTGCCATCCCTTTGCTCTCGGCATCTCTCTTTAGACCTCCCTAGCAGACTTTTTATTCATGCCACCAGCTCCGGGGCACAAGTCACGGCTGTCTGCGTCAATCGTGTGGATTCACGCTGTCTGATGGAAAACAGGGTGATGCATTGACTCTGCAACTGAAACATGAGGGCAGGTAAAAGGAAACTTTAAGTCTTACCATAGTTTTCTGAGAAGCAGAGAGGACTGGGGACAAGACAAGCCTTTTTTGCTCACTCCCAGAGGGATGTGCCACGGACCACAGTTAGCCCAAGCCACCACCATACATCTGGTACAGCACTTGATTAATCAGATACAATAAATGAGAGATACAATAAATCTCTGATAAACAAGAATAACAAGGAGTTAAACCATGGGACAGCTGGATCCAGGATAGATGTGAATCAGAGGTTCAGCCCAAGTCACTTTTCCCAGGGACATCACTGCAGGCGTGAACAGACAGATAACAGGAGCCCAGCACCATCCACAGTGCCTTTTGTTACAGCTTTTGGGTACCTTTACAGCTTCCAGCAAATGTGGCAGAGAGAAGGACAATTCTTGGCCAGAAAAATTCACCCAGAGCTTTCCTTGGGCTGTCCCTAGGACACTAAGGAGATACTTTCCTCAATACCTTGTTCCGGCTCTCCTTCCCTAAAGCAAGGCAGGCCACTTCTTTCCTCGAGCAGGAGGCCACCGTCTCCTCACACAGCAGCCCCCCTTTCCCCTCTCCCTCCCGTGCACTGTCAGGAGACACCTTGGAGCCCCCACCAGGTCTAAAGGCAATACAGTCCCTTCGGTAGCCACTGCATTTTTATGAGTTAGAGCCCTTCGGCACCCTGTTTCGAAGCTAGGAAAGCAAACAGATAAAAATCCCCTCTCAGAGATTATTCATTGCAGCACAGACAAACAGGCCACGGTTCTGATTTCGTTTGCCCAACAGAGTAGAAAACTTTTAAGCCTGCATTTGTCCCTGTATGATATCCAGACACAATGGCTTACCATTACGAAGGGAATAAGTGCCTTAAAGAGACCGAGTCCCAGCAAGTGATGGTTTCTAATAAATGCCATTTGATTTTTCCTCAAGAGCATTTCTTGGAAAATACTTTGCTTGCTTTGCTTCTAAGAAAAGTAATTTGCTAATGTTTGCCTGATCATAAAATTGATTTGACCTTCTACAAATAATCTGTCATCACAGTGTGTTGCTGAGCTGTTTGAAGTGCATTAGGTTGTTCATACAGCAGGGCTTTCTCCTATTTATTCTGTATGGCCTCTTCGTATAACTGATGGAAACATTTCCAAAGCTTTCATAAAAATAACTTCAAGCAATTGATAAAAACATAAAGATTTGAAATTCCAATGGAATACGTAACAAGTTTAAATGGGCGCAGTGAGGAATAAGGGTTTTTCAACCAGCTCTACTTCTAGTGCTGTAAGTCTGGCAAACTATGGCCTCCCACCTCCCCAGTGTGGATGGCTGCTATAGAGCTCATTACCTTCAGGTTTTTAATTAGAATTAGTGGCAACATGTCACCTGTACCTCTTATGTCTTCAGAGAAACGTCACGATGTAATTCAAGAATGAGCTGGAAGAGTTAATTTAGCTCATCCCCTGTTAATTTGGCAGGCATGTATGGGATGATGAAGAAGCCATCAATCCTGATATGGGAAGAAGAGGAACCAGACACGTGCAGAGAGAAACCTGAGAGAAAAACACTTGAGAGAAAACACTCCTCTAAATGGAAGCAGGTTTTCAAGGCTCCAGGTAGGAACCATTTACTGCGGTCAAGTACAATTGAATATATTGTATTTCTCTGACAATGTCAAGATGAGGGAGGGGAAAATGTCTTTACAATTTTTTAGCCAATAAGGTTTTTTTCCCTTAACATGGTTTTCAAAACTTCAAAAACAAAGTTCTTGTTGGTGGCCACTCCTTACCGGGGTTGGTCACCCACAGCTTAAGACACACGTTCAAAGGCACCAGCTTTGGAAGCTCTTGCTCTTGTAGGTAAGACTACTCGGGTAGTACAGAACCAACGTGGGCAGAATCAGCCCTGCAAACTGTCGCAGGGACCATCTGAGACCCCTCCTCCTTGCACGGAAAAAAATAAAACCCCACAGGTCCCATCCACAAAATACAATTCAGTAGCTGGCAGCACTGGGCCTTTACCAGAGGGCAGAAATTCTCCTCCTGGTTAGCTCTTCACACAGGAGATGCTGCTGCCTCCGCGTTCATGGGAAGAGGTTCGCTGTCAGGGCCAGCTTTTTATAGGAAGGAAGACTTTCTGATTGGAAATAACCCAATAATTAAAGCATGACTTTATTAATTTACATCTCACATTCATTTATAGTTACTTATTTGCATTATAAATCTGTTTGCATTACAAACAATACTATTTCATTTTAGTTGCATGCTAAGTCTCCTCTGTGAGACTTGTCGGTATTTGAAGGCGTTCTTCAGGCTTGTAAGAGCCTGGACCCTGCAGGCAGACGCTGGCCTCAGCAAGGTGATGACTCTGGCTGCAAAGTCCCCCTGCACTTTCCTTAGCAGAGAGAAGAGTGACCCACAAAAAAAAAAAAAGCTGTAAGAGCAGGCAGCCAAGCTCTCCTTCATGAAACAGCAGAAAAAGTAGGCATCTAATCCTCCTTTCCCAGGTGATATGTATTATATGTGGAGTATATCACAAAAAGTAGATAGGTAAATAACCAAGATATCCGCCACCTAACTCCCTGAATCACCAGCTCTACCATCGCTCTCCACGAGCCCCTGCTCCGGATCCCAGCCAGCCGGCACTGGGGGGATCCAGCATCAGTGGCCACCCCGCCATCCGCTGGCTACCAGGACATAGTTCACGTTTGTAGGGTACAGTGAATCGCTTGTGCGGCACAGGGGGAGCTCAGCAGGTGAGCCCCTTCCCCACCCAAGCCCTGCTCCTGGCCCCACAGCCCCCCTGCAACGGGCACTGGTGGGAGTGGGATGGAGGAGCGGTGCCTCTGGGAATCCAAAGCCCATAAAGGCTGTGCTGAAAACGTAGGGTTTTTTTTTTTTCTGGGTGCATTAACATTCCTCTTTTGCTGTCGGGTTAGTGGTTGAAACAGCGGCACTTTTCTGTTTGCAGCCCTCTGTGTAGCAGTCCTCTTCTGCCCACTGAACTGTGCCCTGACTTTCCTGAAGAGAAGCCTGCAGCTCCTCCTGCCTCTCATGAACTCCAAAAACTGAGAGGTGAGACAGCACCCTCACCGCTTAGTGACATACCCCTGCCAGAGCCAACCAGCATCTCCTGCCTCTGCCGGGACAAGGAAGGGTGACCCAGCCAGTAGGAAAAGGGCTGGGAAAGCAGCCTCCTGCCCCCCCAGCACGCCGACGCCTAAGGACACTGCCTTTCTGCACCAACCTGGCCCCAAGGAGTCCAGCCCGGGGCACAGCCACATGCAGCCAGCCGCCTGAGGGGCAAAGACAAACCAAATTTGGCTTGTGTCCCCTTAACTAGTAAACGCTGCCCTGTACTATCCTAAACAGCTGTAAAACCACAGCTGTCAACGTTGCTGCGCATTCACTCATATAGAAATCCCACATTGTATCAAGTGATGTGACCCAAACGCAATTAAATAACTAAAAATACTGACACAAAACCTTTTGCAGGGTCTGTTATTGGTTTCAGTGGTGGGTGTTTACCCAGAGCCCTGCATGCACTGCCACCAAAATCATCGGGAGAAGAAAAGGACGGGCTCTCCCAGCAAGGAAGGCCGGGCAGTGCTTTAGAGCCTGCTGCTACGCGAGCAGATCTTCCTCGGAGCTCTGCGCCCAGAGCCGTGGGAGACTGAGACTGGTAGCAGACACAAGACCAGCCAGCTTGGTCTCCAACACTGAGGCAGAGCGTTAGCTGCTCTCCTGCATCTCAATGGCATTTGAGAGACATGGTAGTTGCTTTTAAAGGGCAAACCCAAAAATATCCCATGGCTTTTTCATTCATCTCTCCCCCGTTCCTGTATTCTCGCCGTTGCAGGCTGTGATGGCTCTTGAATTACATTTACTCCAGCACACGGCTAAGAGAAGCACTGAGCTGGTGTCTTCCCCAGCATCCCCGCTTGAGACAAAGCATCCAGAGCCTGCTGTGATTCATTGATCCAGGCTTTAGGATGGGGTGTGTGGCGGGGGGGAGGGTTAAGGAAAAAAACAAAAAAAGATAGTAAACCAGAAAACGATATGGACCTCCGGGTATCCCCACTGGTCGGTCTCATCTTTTCTTGCTAAAAGCGAGAGGGTCCCTGGCTTTCTATCTAACACTACCTTAATACGTCTAGTTCTCAGTAGCCTCTTTGCTTTGACCTTTCCGAGTTTGGGGTCAGGGCACCAAGCATGCTGTAGATGCTGCGTTGAACATATAGGTGAACATAAAGCCTGTTCCCCCACTGCAATGTATTGACCAGCAGTGACAGAGTGCAGGTGCGATGAGGGAGGGAGTGCAGCAAAACAGCAGTGGGAATGAAAGTCAGTTGAAATGACTGAACAGCGCTGAAGAGCTAAAACTCTCCCGATGTCTTTCAGCTGGAAAGGCAACCCACGGAGCGCTACACGTTAATGCTGTCACACCACAATGGAAAAATGCTACGGGAAGGAGCATAGCTGGGATCAGAAGTGACAAACTCCTGGCAGGGGAGGATTATGAGTGGTGACTTCAATCACAAGACAAGAAAAAAAAACTGCAGATGAAGACAGCAAGCACCGCCTGAACCACGAGGCAGGTCTCCAACTCCCTTGCGAGTCTGATCCGTAAGGGAGAGAACACCGAGACACTGAAATTTTGGGTTGTACAGTACATTGTACACACTGGGATATGCACAGAGGAAAAAAAAATCCAAACATCTGAGATGAAAGGAAATAAAGGGGAAAAAAAACCGCTAAGGCTTGGTTTTCATTATCTAAAGCCAAAACTCAGAACTGTCTGACTGATGATAAGAGATGTCACCCACCCAGGGTGTTGGATCCAGAGAGGAAAAGGAAAGCTTTCAAAACAGCTTCTATAAGACATTAAACCAGCTTAATATCAAGCCAGACTGAAAACAAACATTTCAATTCCAGAACATCAAAGCATTGGGAACGAACATGCTAAAGCAAAAAATTCCTGAATGAAAAGCTTGGGGTTTTAGTCTTGACATATTTGGCAAGTATCCCGTTATATGACTAATGCCAAACCCATATATTCTGCAGGATGTCCCAGGAAAGGTTTCCTTTAGCCAGAACCCCATTTTGAGCCAGAGATGTCAGCTCTCTCAGTGTGTAATCCCATTCTGTGCAAGTAACCCCCGTGCAATTTGAGCTGATAACCATCATTTTCTCCTCCAAACCACTGGAGGCGACACGCGTGAGCTGCTACATGGCTATTCTTTTCCCCCCAAAGTGACCTTCCCTCAAAGGATGACGCCTGCTTGCGTCCACAGTCGTATTCATGGTCTGAAATTAAGACTTTATATGAGCAAAGCTCCTGAAGACTTCAGTGGAAGTTCTGCTTGCCCGAGGACTTGGGGATGGCCTACATTTGTTTATAAAGCTCTCCAGTCCAGTGGGATACAGAAAACTGCTGCGTACGAGCATAAAATTATGACTGTGAGGCAATATCACCATAAGATAAATTATGACTGCACTTAAAGTTGTTTAACACAAATGAGCTATATCAGACTAACGCCAAAGTTATAAGTCAGCTGAAGCTGACTAAGGGATCTGAATGCGCAGTTGCTTTTAATTTGAGTGGGAACGAGGGATTTTAATTCCTTAAATAGTCTTGAATGTTTCATAGCAGAAAAAAATAAAATTAAAGTAACTTGCTCCTGAAGCCTACAAACCTTGCCAAAAAGATTTTGCCAACATCTTTTGGGACACATTTGGGACAAAAATGAGTGATTTTCAGGAATCCCTGAAAATATTCCAAGTTTTGATGAAAATTTTCAGAAAAAAAAAAACCCAATTCAAACAAATGTTTTTCAATAGGTCACTGATCCAAAATTTAATTGGGCTATAAGTCTATTCAAAGTAAATAAACTTTAGCAGCAAGCCCTCTGTCCTACAACTCACAACAGAAACAACTGATCACGCAAGACCTGCTCTTTTCTCCCCGACCCCAACTGCAATACTTCCTTTTTTTTTTTTTGCCGTTTTAAGAAAGCACAAAATTGGACTTCAAACATAACAGGTTTGCCTGGGCAACACTGTGAAATTATCGCCTGACAGAATCAAAATGCTGGTGACGACGGAAAAACAGAGGGAAGCAGGTTACACGAACGCATCCTTTCACCATTTGAAAATATGTTAACAACAAGTCTCCGAGCCAATACCATTCCTTCCTGGATGTCTGTACGCCTGGTAAAAGATATTAAGACAGCATCCCCCTGGCCTAAATACTCTTCCTCACTGTCATTCTCTTATTAGGAGTCTCTCTTGATTTTTGGGGAATTTTTCTCCAGACCTCCCTCTCCTGAGCAGATTAGCCACACAGACAACTTCACTGAAGCCAGAGCCCAGCGTGCAGGTACTGTTCACCTCCACGCTGAACACTGGGAAGCATTTCCGGCAGCCAAGGCCCCTGAGGCAAGAGATTTCCCTATATGTGTTTATCGTATTCTAGGAAAAACATTCAGGGGTGGAGAAAGAGGGAGGAGAGGGCAGGAAAGCAATATAATAATGATTAGCGTAATGGGATTTGCTATTCTTGTTAATAGTTTAATCAATATAAACATTTACTGAACCCTCTTAAGTGATTGCCACGATCCAGTTGCTTTATATTTAGTTAAACACCCATAAGCCGTGGTTAGCATCGTCTGCATCTCTACTACCCACTCACTTCTGCAACAACAAAAAAAAAGCTACAACTGGGATTTCCCACAGCTAAAAACTCAGCCGTGCACAAGTGACCTCCCCAGCCACGTGTCCTGGTTGTGCTGGATACCCCAGACACGGAGATGATGGGTCTTCGGGGAGGTGGGACTTGCTCTGTACGAGCAAGTTAATTGCAAAGGTGCCGTGCTCCAAGGCAGCGCTTGCGTCAGACTCACAAATGGAGCCACAAGTGCTTCTCACCTGCACTGGAGACAGCCCAACACTCCTAAAGCTTTGCAGATCACACGCAGTTGGATCCTGCACTCCTCACGCAGTCCTTCCTTGAAGGGATGACTTATTAGAGCCTCTGCTTTGCGAGTCCATCGATTAGATACCAAAGAGATGTAAAAGATATAAAAGCACGCATACACGGAGGGACAAGGTGCAGCTGGCAGCAGGGTGGGACAGCACCAGTCCCACAGAGGTCACGGCGCTGGCGGTGCCACAGTGGCTTTGCTGGGTTTTGCCCTAGAGCAGTTGCATTTGCTATTTCATACCATGTCATTTATGATATATTATTGGTATCATACCACAGGACACAGCATATGTTCTAAGGGGCCACAGGCCTTTCTCACAATCCGTTTTCTTTAGCTTGATTTTAGGCAGGAAAAGATTGCCTTAAGTGGTGCTTTCATCTCTCTGAATAGGTAGTGCTAAAAGCATGTGAAAACATCCTATGGGTGTATCAGTATAAAGCTATTTTAAAAGGCTTAAAAGTGGCTTTGAAATAAGCCGAGAGAATCTCCAAACTGACAGCTGCAAGGGGAGAGGTGGAAAAAATAAATATCTACTAAAGGCAGATTTCCCTATGGAATGGTCCTCCCCATTGCGGGGCTCGATGGGAGGGTGGGGGGCACTTTCCCCCATCCAAAAGCCTGTCCCCACGGCCTCGCAACAGGGGAAGTCGTGCCATTTATAGATGCCAGTCTGCGAGCAGACACGCGTCCCTGCAACAGCGAGTGCCACAGGCAGCATCTGTCCAAGGAGCCCAGATACCATGCTCCAGAACACGACGACTCTGAAACGCCTACTCACCAGATTAGTTTGCTATAATGGGTCTAATTTATTTTGGCATTTCCTAGGGACTAAAAGAAAGCAAAAACACAACTACGGGCAATGCTGTTGTATCATCTCTGAAAAGCATGAAAAAGTACAACCGCAAGAAACATGTCTTTTAGGTGGGTGGTTTTTTGTTGTTTTTTTTTATAATTTTTTTAAATATTTTTTTTTATTATTTAAGAAACAACGCACAACTTCCCATTGTGCCACTTGGATGCCCTTTGCACTGCATGGTATCACAGGTCAACTCATGCTCAGGGCAAAGCCCGAAATACCGTTTCCCATCGGGGCTTCGAGGTTGTCACCGCACATATTCAGACAGACACAAACACTGGCCACTCAGCAATACAGAAAAAGTTATATGCTTCTCACTAGAACTTGGTAAGAACAATCCCATCCTCCCTAGGGCCACACCACAGCACCAACCTCAAACACTGAGCAGAACCTTAAATATCCACCGCTACCGCTGAATCCTTGTGTTTGGGGTGAAGTCTCCAACTCGTTTGGTTTCTTTCCATGTGACACAAGAACCTGTCCCACAATTGAACAGGAAAGTTAAACTGTTAGAAGCATTACAGAGTGTGACACGGGGAAAAGAGAAAGCTGAGGGGTCTGGAGTCCTAACCCAGTGTTCTGGGAGTCACTTCCGTGCCAGACAAGCTTTGGGTAAACTCTGCTGACCCATCATCTCACAGTATTTGAACTTGACCATCTCCATCAAGGCTTACATGCAAACCAGAACGAAGTCTGGACTTAAGAAACTGAGGTGAAGCCCCTCAGAGGTGGGTAATTCCACCAATTTGTCAGTTCTAATGAGAAGAATTCAATGGAACCGCTTTCTTGGGAATTTCTCCGTAAAGCGTGTTCAGAAGCTGCGCAAAGGGTCAGTTAGCTTTGTTCTTCCATATTTGTAGTACTCCTCTTTCTGAATGCAAGAATGCATTTTCGGAGTCAAAAGGTTAATAAGTGCTCTATGATAGATAAATAAAGGAATAAAGCAAGAAGCAGCTTACTTAAAACATCCTGTTAGATTTTAATATCTCTTTTCTTAAGCATAAACAAGTGACTAGATGAAGAGAATTCCCGATTCCTGCAGGTAACAGGAATGAAGCTTTCAAAGAGAACGCAATCACATCGATTACAGTATCACACGTGAAGTGAAACAACACATACCGGTTTCCTACTTGCATGTTTAATGGAGCTGTTATTTGCAGACAGCTGTAAGGAAAAAATTACCTTTAAGTAAAAATAAAAAGGGAGCTCGAGGATGCAGAAATTAACTATGGGGGGGAAAAAATAAAAGAAGATGCAAAACATTAAGCAGACTCTATGAAGAAGCGCAGATGAAAGGAAGAAGAGCCCAAGTGCTAGCAACACTAATAGCATTCGGGGGACCATTAAATGCTGAAAATGTGCATAGCTAACTTGCCTGACGTCTGTAAGGCTGTCACCTTCTGCTGTTTGGAGAGCTGCAAGAAGCCTGCTCTGCATTACTTCCCTCTATGGGCCTCTGAAACCACCAATATCTAGGGGCTGAGGCAAAGCAGGATGAAATCACCAACTTTTAGCTAGTTAACAAGCGAGTTTCAAGTTAGATATTGTGATCTATTCATTGCTTTGTGCACTCTCCTACCCTGCCCTTCTCCGTGCTTACGCATTTGATCCTTCTCAGTGCCAAAGCGGAAAACCTCTGGTTCTCTACAGCTGTATTGCTGAGAAGACAAGATTCTCTTTCCATCAATACCAGGTTATTGGCACTGACCTAGTTAAATTAACCTGCATTTATGCGGTTAGATTAGTGTAAGTTAACCCTAGCAGAACCAGAGGTCATTCAGTCCATCCACCTGCATAAGGGAGGACTTGCATAGGTCACTCCTGACAGACAGAGGTCTAAGCTTATTTTTCAAAGCGTCAGAGACTCACCTCTCCCAGGGAATCTGCTCCTTCACACTCCCTTAGTATCAGATTAATTACTAAAAATAAATTGCCCTAATTACACCTTGAAGTAGTTTAGCCCACAGCTTCTTGTCTTAACTGCCAGGCTGAGGAAGACCAAATCATTTCCCTTTTCCTTTGCAGCTGCTGACAATGTTTTGGAAGAGATTTAGTCTCCTCCTCAGTCTCCCTCTCCTGAGGATGAAACCCCCACTATCTTTCCTGGCAGATGAAGTCTTCTAGACCTTTGATCAGTCTCACCGCTTTCTTTTTCATACTCAACCATTGACCAGCTCAGCCTTGAAGTTTTCTGGACAGAAGCGAGCGCAGTGCTCCCGCTTGCTGGCACGGGGCTGGCCGCAAGGATTATGGCACTTGCCACGGTGGCAACAGCCCTGCTCATTCGCTTGATGTGCCTTTTCTGCACCAGCATAGCATGACTTGTTCACCATCACCTTGTGAGCCATCAAAATATTTCATCCTTATTGATGAATCAACTATAACATGTAGTTGTTGTTCCCCAACCTGTTATAACTATGTAATAACCTATGTTAAGAGTTTATTGCAATACATAAATCTATATTCAGCAGAGGGACAATGCAGTGTCCTAGCTGAATGGCAAGCTGTTTTTTCTGGGTTTTTTTGTTTTGTTTTTTTTTTTTTAAACACATCTCTAGCTTTCAAAGATCATACTGAATTCTAATCCTGCCCAGTGTCCTCACATCATCTTCCAACGTGGTGTCAGCCTGGAATTTAAACTGCATACTCTCTCTTCCATCAGCCGAATCACATATTGAAAGAAAAGACATGTACACAAAACCACCCCCTCAGAACCTCCCTCAACAACATCCTTCAATCAGTTTTTCAAGCAATTTTACACCCAGGTATTTTCAACCATGCCATCCTTACAAGAGCGCATGTGAAACAGCTTCAAAATTCAAACCAATCTCAGGGTGTTGCCCTATTTTACTGGGAAATTAGATTGGTTTGAATCTCTTGCATCTAAAAAAAAAAAATAACATCTAAGCTGCCTGTTACTCATCCCCTCATTTTCTTTGAGGCGCTCACAAAATAGTTTGTTTGGTTACTTGTTCCAGTGTTTTTCCAGGAACTGAAGCTAAGCCTACAGGTGTATAATTGTAGATCTGCTTTTTAGCACCACTTTTGTACCGATGAGCTCAAACCTGCACACAGCACTCCTGGGCTCTGCTCCAACACACCACTTTAGCACATATTCAATTGCAAGAGTGAGAGACATCTGTGGCTGTGGAGGGGATGAGTCACATGCTTAGTGTTACGCATGTGCTTGGATGTTTTCCTAGTTCCTAAGAATGGATACATTAAGAAAAAAAAAAACAACAAACAAACCAAAAAATACCAAAACCAACAAAACGAACACCACACCAAAACGAAGCAAAACAAAGATGTGCATTTATATTTATACAATGCTTATGACCTTAAGAACGCAAATCCCAAAAGGTATTAAACATCAATCTCCACGGTCGAGGGAAAAGCAGGAATCATTCTGTTACCTTGTGATCACCTCCGCAATGACGTCTTCTTTTAGCTATTGTGCTGCTTTATTATCTAGTTTTGCTAGATCTTTCTCAAATCTCCCTTATCTTAATACCTGTTACATTATGCCTCCAGCAAGTTTTTCAGCCTTGTTATTCTTCTAGACAGTTAATTAATTAATTAGATATCACTTAGTCTGTCATGAACCGCTATCGACACCTCTTGTAGCAGCTTTCTGAGCATTTCAAGTATATTTTTATGCTTCTGAAAGACACCAGCAGCTCTGGAGAGCTAGACTAACCTCACTCCTAGGTCAACTCTGCCCAGATCAGTTCAAACCAACACAGCTATTAAATCCCACCCTTCATCTCCCAACTTTAGGATTACCTGTAGCAATATCTCAGGAGGCAACAGCACATTGGAAACGGTCAAAGACACGATGGGGTGAACACACAACAGTGGGGCTCAACAGGAGTCCTCTGCTGCTCTCCCTCCTCTCCTCCAACTTCAGGAAGCCTTTGCCGACCTCCAAGTCAGGCATTTAGCTTAAACAGGGCCCTGGGTCTGACTCATGCGGCTTTATCAAATGGACCGTTTACACCTGTGGACTCCACACCAACAGTCACTCAACTCTGCTCCACGGCTAATTGCCCATTTGAACTCTGCCCATCCAGTGGCTAATTGCCCATTTGAACAGAGTCACCTGGACAATCAGGTGCTGAGCCCCAGCACGTAACTCCCCTCTATACTTCGCTCCGCTCAGGTTCCCCTGTTTCTATCACCACTTGTTGCTTCCTCCTGAGCCCAGGAGGGAGGTGGCCAGCCAGGCTTTCTTCCATACCTCTCCTAGCTAATTCCTTCATTCTCCCCACACAAACCATTTCCCCAGACCAGCAAAGAGACCTCAAAGCACACTGCTTATCCCAGACTAATTTTATCTTATGCACACAGAATTGGGGAGGAATTCCAGCTAACAGAGCTCTCTTGCAAGCTAATTATTCTTCAAAGAAGTTTTAGGCGGTCCCAGGGAGCATCTAACTATTGATTTTCTACTCTGTATAATTTCCCTGCAAAATTTAATCATTCTCCTCCTGTCTCGCACTGTCACTTGTCTCTCACAACAACCTGGGAACAATAAAAGAATGGAATAGAGGGCATCAATAAGGGCACTGCCAAAAAAAAAAATAATCTCTGTACAAGCGGAGTCTGTAAAAGCAAACCCAAGAAATGTATGCAGACCTTGTTTAATATTCATCAGCCAGGGTACTATATAACTGAAACCCAAACTAACTGTTATGAAAATTCAGGCTAGAAGGAAATCAAATGGAGACAGTGTTCTAAGGACCTTGGCATTTCAGAGTTTCTCATTTCTGGATTTCTAGCATAAATGTGCCACAGAGGGAAATGTTACTGAATATATTGGTTGCTTACAAATGGCTACATTTGTATATAAATCCACCTCTTACAAAAAAAAAGGAGAAATGAAATTGGCAATAAGAGACTCCAAGGAACTGGCCTAGTGTAAATCTTATTGCTAACACATGATTTTATGGAACAACAAAATAAAACTGGAACTGAGACCAGCAAATCTAAAAACCCTGTTGTGCAATACTAAGCTGGTTTTTCCTTCCTCAGCTCCCTGCGCAACAAAGTGCTTGATGCATGATTAACTTCATGGAAGTTAAGAACGCCCTTTGACTTCACAAAGTTAGCACCTTCAAATTCACCTGCATTGTGAATACTGAGTATTTAAGCAGATGCTGAGGTCTAGGCTGGTGCTTAACTCCTCTGTGTTTGCTGTAACACCCAGCCCACTTAAGGACACTATTGAATAATTCTTTGATTCTGCCTAGTGAATCTGCCTGGCAAGGGATGGGCAGTCTCCAGAAGAACCACTTCTGGTCCAATCCCAACATACAGCAAGGAAGATAAGGGCTTGCTAGGAGAGAACAGGGAGAGCAGGTTGGGCGCCGAGCGGTACCGCTTTGCCCACATCTGCGCTGACAAAACTCTGTGATGCAAGTTAAAGCCGCTCCCAGAGTGTTTTTAATCAGGAGAGGGC
The DNA here is from genome assembly GCF_964199755.1 of Larus michahellis. NCBI lineage: Eukaryota > Metazoa > Chordata > Aves > Charadriiformes > Laridae > Larus > Larus michahellis. The sequence goes on along the minus strand of NC_133898.1, from coordinate 7,661,479 downwards.
TGCACAAAGCCAGCTCGAGAAGCTGCGTTTGGGTCTCTGTTGACCTCTGCCGAGTCTCTGCCCTTCCCCTGTGGTACCGGCACGACACAGTAAAGAACTTATTTTGATTTCTTCCATGTCTAGGATTTAAACCCTGCAGGACTCGGGATGAATGTTGGTTCTGAGGCTGTACTGCTCAACCTGGAGCCTGGTTAAATCAGGTTTTGCCAGCCCCTGTCCTTTAGATGTCAGATGACAGTTCAGGAGGTGAAAGGAAATGCTTTGGAAAGTAGAACACACAATTACAGTTCGCGGTAGGGCTTTTTTTCTCATTTTCTTCAGAAATGTCCAAGCCCTTCCTATTTCCCTTAGGAAAATAAATTCTTATCAGAAGCTATTTAATGAAAGAAAAGAAAAAGCTATCATTGACTTAAAGAAAAAAAAGTAGCTGAGCAAATTTAGGTAAATCGCGTCCCGCTGCTGCTGCCAGGCAGAGAAGCTGGTGCTCAGACAACAGCTTCTTTTGTATGTCAACACGTAGCTATGCATCCTGGCATTCATTATTTAACAGCCTCCATGTGACATATAGCTTTCAGAAACATGATATTCTTTAGCAACCCAGATAAGAGCTCAGGTTTGAAACGTTCCCACTGCTAACTGTGCAACAGCTTCGACTCTCACTGATCTGAAACACGGCTGTGTCGACACCCCCGTGCGCTGGCAGAGCAATGCCGGTGGGCTCTGCTAGGAAGAAAGCTGGTTTCAGAATAGGAACATCACCACGGAACTGAGCTGCTCTGTGGCACGGCGTCTGAATTCGAGTCCAATTCCTGTTCCCTGTTTGCCTGGCACCCTTGGAAATCTGCCAAAAAATAATGGAAAAAAAAAACAACCAACAAATGCCAGAGGAAGGGAACAGCCAAAATCCACATGCAAAGTTTATCATTAAAACCTTAAATCCGAACTTCCAAATCCAAGTGCTTGAAGTTATGCTCCAAGCCCCCTGTGAGAAGCATTAAAAATGATGCAGTTTAGAGTGACTCTGAGCAGCCGGAGTCCCGTCAGTCGGCCTGGAACATTCCCTGCGCTGCTCCAAAGCATCTCCCTTTCATCTGGGGGCCCGTTCAAAAAGAGGACATTTGCACAATAGCACCAACAAAGCAAAAGGACCTAAGCAAAACCCAGCCTTTAGGATTTAAAATACATCTATTTTCACTTTCCCAGCATTAACAGGAGCACTTTCTTCTACACCTTTGGGCACCTGCATGCCAAGAGATGAGGGCAAGCCGCACAGATGCTGCCAGCCAAAGACAAGTTGGGAAGAATCCAAGCTTCACCCAGGAGGAGAATGACATTTCAGTAGATTACGCTTGGGAAGGTGCCAGTCCAAATGATCTCCTACGCACTGCCTGGGCTGGAAAAATAAGCCCCCATATTTCTGTAATAGTGCAGTTACATTTTCTTACCGGTGATGCAACCGTTAGAGGAGGCAAAGATCCTGAGTCAGGGAAACTGCTCCGCGGAGGGGTATGGGTAAATGCACAGCTTCTGAAAAGCGGGTGCTGTGTTTTTCTCATAAAAACAGGACTACATGAGGAGGGAGGGAAAAGGGGTTAGAAACTGCCCTGAAGAATAACATTTACATCCTGTTATCTGCCAAGACCTGGTTCTGCCGACGACGTTTCGAGCTCTTTCTCAAGCCCAGAAACGGGCCCTACGTGCCAGCTCACTTACTGAAGGGCCAAGAAGGTAACCCCACGCAGCTGCTCAGAGATGGCATGCTTGGCAGCGCTTCTGGCAGCTGGAGATCGGACTGTATCAGAGAAGCCAAGCCTTCTTTCCTGGGGGCTTTTACATTCCAGGAGGAAACCAGACCTATTGATTAATTCCTTCTGCATAACCTAAGTGAGGTTTGGGACCAGCTGCAGGTGGGTGAGTTGTAGCTGCTGTCCCTTGAATCATTCTCTGAGGGATTCAAATTGCATCGGTGGGCTTAGCAGAAATGTCAGTATCTCTGTTTCTTCTATTAACAGCCCCTCTGCTGCCTACAATACCTGTCCTTCTCTTGCACCCCTCCAACTCTACCACGGAATTGACTTTTGACTTCTATTTTAAAAAGTGCAAAGCTTCTCTATTTCTACCCTCTGGGCATTTCTGGTTTTTTTTGGTGGTGTTTGTTTTTTTCTTTTGGTGGGGTGAGGTATTAAGCTTGTCCTGCACATGGGGACAACTCGTCAGTAAGGAAACCAGGCTCCTCTGGTCACACTTGGTCTCTGATCTGCTCTGTGCCCTTAGGCCACCTTACCCGTCCTTGTGCCCTCACTACCAGCTGGCACGCTACTACGGAGAGCCAAATGATACTCAATACAAAATTGCAGACTAATTTCCGTAGAGCTATTTCTAGTAGGAATCAGTGTCAGACTCCTCCAGTTCAGACCAAATCATGTGCTACCTTCTGTGTTGTCCTTGGACAATCAAGCACGAGGGAAATGGGCCCTTAAACCCACGAGCCCTCTGACTTATGTCCTTAACTAACCTGTACCAGAATTAAGTCCTCAGGACACCATTTTGCAGGCTGACAGAGCTGGGTGCTTATGCAGCAGACTGACAGCTGTGGCTGGTCATCGCCTAAAAGCCCACTCTGCCCTTTGTGTGAGCGTTACTCTACCCTAGAAAGACGGAGCCATCTGAGGCTATTCAGTTGCCAGCCTCGCCTAGGTCTTGGTTGAGAGTGAACAAACGTACATCCTTCTGAAGCCTGTAAGTTGATGGCACCAAGGAGCAGAGAACAGAGATGCTGTTTTATGCAAAGTCAGAGAAGGAGCAGCACCCTCCTGTGCTCATGTATATTTATTGCAGTGCCAACTCAGAGCTCTTTTGCTGCTTATCAGCACAAAGTATTTTTTGGCAGTCTGCCTCCTAGGTCTCTTTCATTGCACCCCCCGCTCCAGACTCTGTGTTTTCAGGGATGTAGTTTTCCTGCTATGCCTTTAAAACATCCCAGCTTGTCTGGTGGCTCTGTGGCATTTCCATGCTTGTCAGCACATCTCACCTGCTTCCCACCCATCCCATCCTGGGGCGCAGGTGAGAGCCGGCACGTCTGCACAGCATCGTCCGAACGCTTAAACCTTGCGCAGAGGGGCTGAAGAGCACAGGCCGCTTTTTTCGCCTGCAGAGGGAAGGTGGGACATGTACGGGGATAATCCTCTTTTCCTGCAGGTATAAACAGGGCCCATTTTTCCACTGTGCAGGCTGCCATCTCGTGGGCATCGTCTGGCATCTTCCTGGAAATAAATAACGACTCCCAAGTGCTAATAACACGGCACTGTCAATATTCTGCTCTGCTGATCTAAGAAACCGCACAGCTTCAGGCCCCCGGCTTTGGCAGATTATAGAGGAGCAGAGATGATGGAGTTGTTGAGCTGGTACCACGGCTGGTAGGATAGATTTTCCATAAAAATAACAGCTTTAACGGGCCGGTGTGGAATACTAAGGTCGGAAAGAGCAAGCTCAGCGTACTTGTTACACAAAAGCTAAAACCCCGCTGCCAATGTCACCGTATGAGCTCCAGGCTACTGCTGTTCTGTCACTGCATCGATACAATGCAATCAGGCATCCCAAAGGAACGGAAATCTTTGTATTGACTGCATAAAGCTTTGGCTCCGGTTCAGATGTGGGACAACCAGAGTGTCCTGGTTCCGGTGGGGATAGGGTTAACTTTTCCTGGTATTCCATGCCATGTGAGCCATGCCCACCCTGAGCTGCCGGGGGAGGGGGCAGGAAGTTGCTGCTTAAAAGCGGGCTGGGGCGTCCCGGTCCGGCCGGCAAGCGGCGGGGAGCGGTGGTCCCGTAATCGCGTTTGTATATTCCCCTGTCCGTGTTGTTGTTGTTTGCCTGTTCCCTTTGCTGTTCTGTTAAACTGCCTTTGTCCCAACCCAAGAGTCTTGCCTTTTCTTACGATCCTTCCTGTATTAGGAAGGCACGTGCGAGCGGCACGTGGTTCTTTGTTGCCATCTGAGGCTAAACCACGACACAGAGCTAGCTTAAAAATTGCTAACGGACCCGGGTGCTTTCATGAGCACCCTGTCCTCCCAGGGGTAAGCTATGCCCTTGGAAAGGAGGGAAGACCCTGGTGTTTTCTTACTGATTTTTTAGGATATAGCAACTCGAGTCGGATTTCACGTTTCTACCTCTTGCATTGGGAGAATCTGCAGTCAAATCAAGGTAAATGTGTCCTCTGTGCTTTTCCAGGCACTTATACAATATTAATCAAAATTACTGAAAGTTAATTCTGGGCAGATTTGGAGTGGGATATTTAGGGCTTGGGTAAAATTCTTTTAGTGTTTGCTAACGCTTATGCTGGATCAGTTTATCAGCACTGAACTGATTTTGTATCTACTCTGACACCACTGGCATTTCCCAACAGTCCGACCGTGTAAGGGCTTTTCATCATACGGAGATGCTCGGGAAGAGCCGCCGTGTTCAAACACACGCTCTTTCTCAAACCGAGTTAACTTTTAACCAGAGATAAATCCTAATCTCGCAATGCTGTACCTCTTTTTCAGTAACCCTCAGGTTCAAACCAGTTTACCTGTTGAATCTAACTATGTCCGCACTGTGTGGCTAAGGTGAAAATATGTGCTGGAGGAAACCACTTTGATTTCAGCACTTTCTAGCTCTGGTCACCAGGAAGAGAAGGAAACTTGATCTCCCCTCATCCTCATCCTCCACCTCCACTTGAAGCTCTCCATTCGCTACACTGTGGTAATCCTTCCATGCTAGGAATGGGCATGAGTCAGCGTGGAGAAGCAGTCTAAGCATTTTTACTCCCTTTTGGGTCATTTTGTGGTAGCACTTTCAAGTCAGAATGATCCAACATTTGTCTTGCAAGCTAGAAATGAGACAAAGCAGTGTTTATTTTTTTGTCTGTTCCTGGAATGTAATAATTGGAAGGTACAGTGTGTCTTTTCACTTTCCACACTGTCCATGCACAAGGGTACACCAGCTGAACCATGGCATATCTGTCCCTGAGCCAGGGGTGTTCCAGTTTAAAGAGGATCAGTCACTTCAGGTTAGAGAAGGCAGCAGATTTTTCTGCTTCTAAGAGAATTTCCCTCCCGTCTCCCTTTCTTTGTTTGCTACTACTCCAATACTGCCAGACAGGACTTAATCCTAGGGACTTAACAAAATAACTTCTGACAAATGGAAGACTTCATCTCTGGAATAGACTGGGCATTGCACGCAGTGACAGGTATTTGAAAATATTTCACGGGTAGAGATATTCCTGCCTTGCCCTTTAAAAGGAAGCCATCTCCCTTTTATGACACGCTGAGCAGTACACGTGGCATCCTAAATCTGTTTTGTCAACTGAGGCCAGGGTTTTTAAAAATATGCAATAAGATCTTAATACAGCTCATCACATTATACAGAACCAGACATCCTGCTTAGTCTTCAAAGACTTGATATTCCCCATGCACAGCCCACATGCAACTGCTCCTAATTACATGCAATGACAGCCTTCAACTGGCTCCCTTCCTTTGACACCACCGCAGCGCGTTCACTGGCTGAGTCCTGAACTAGGACGCACAGCTTGCCAGCTCTAAAAACTGCAAGCGTTTCTGTTCAGAATGTCTTTGGCTGTCTAACTGCACCAAAAATACACTATTTTAATTTTCTTCCTGGAAAGCTAGTTTTACCAGCCCTGAAATGCTCGCCTGCAGAAGCAGATTCAATTTCAGCTTTTTGGGTGGTTGCAGCAAGCACTGTCATTTGTGTGTCAGCATTAGAAGGCAGGAATGTATTTTGCTAAGCTTCTGTCCAGATGGGCTGGTCAAGATGGATGAGTTTCATGTTTTTTTCTGTTGGGTAAGGCTCATTTTCACTCTACTGGTATCAAAAAGTCCCCGCTAAGGTCAGCAGCATGCTCTGCTATTCACTGTACGCTAGCAAGAGGCAAGCTAAACGGTCTGGACTCTGAGCTGAGAAGACACAATGGACGGCAAGGAGAAGCGCGTGCAGCACAGCCAGCTCCTACGGGTCAGCAATCCTGGTCCCGTGCCCTGGAAATCATCAGCCTGGCTTCAAAAGCATGAGAATGTTAAGCAAAAGAGGGGTCTGTGTCTATCGTTTCCTAGGTTTGCCTGGTTATTTGGAGCTTTTAGGAGGCCGTCACAGTCTGAGCATTTTTCTGAAGCTTTGACAAAGACACTTTCCACCAAAAGTGACTCCTGTGAAACCAAGTGTGGCTCTGCAGTTACTTGAAAAGGCAACAGATTTTCATCTTTGCTTCAGAAAATAAAAATAATGACTTCCACACGATGCTGGGGAGTTGAGGCTGCAAGAAAGACATCAAAAATCATTACTCCTCCTACCCGCTACTGAGAGTGGGTACCACTGAGCCTGACAGATGGCACATTTTGAGACAGCTCCAATTGGCGCTAAGACCGCCAGGAGGAGTAGAGGTATGAGGGGCTGAGGGAACAGCAACAAGAGAATGGGTAAAATAAACAGAGGTGAGAAGAGGCAAAAAGATCAGAAGGAGAATACGGGAAGAGAAAAGCTACGTTGCCCCTCCCTTCCCTTGTATCTTGATTTCTACTGGAGCTACGCTCGACAAAGATCTGCGAGATTATTTAAATGTCCTGTAGGAAGCTCTGCTCCCCACAGCCACTGACCCTCATCTCAGGAACTAGGTAAAAAGAAGATCTTTCTCCTCTGAAGTCAAGCTGCAAGTCCTGGGGGGCACTGGAGGAGCACAGCCCACCCCAGCTCTCCTTTATCGTGGTCCTTTCCGGCCAGTGCCTGAGAACAAACTGACAGTCCTTCGGAAATGCACCCTGGTTTGAGGGTAGGGACAACATGGCAACACTCCCCTGCTCAACAAAAAGGTTATAGCGTCATTTTGTTCCACCTAATTTCCTTTGGAGCAGTAACTGAAGAGTTAGTAAGATCTGAGCAGTACTGTTTTCCAAGAGGAGCCTAATCTTAAATACCTTAAATCCTTAGTTTTGGCACTTCTGGAAATGGCCTGATTTTCCAAGGTGTGGAAGAACCGCAGCCACTGTGGTCCTCAAGGATGCAGCACTTGACTATCTGCTTATCTAATGACCTAAGAAGAGATTGTGATGCCTCTGGGAAGCTTGTTCTTCAGTTTTTAACTGCAGCAACTTGTTATTTCACACTGTGAAACTTATTGGGTGACTTAGAGGAAAACTTTAAGCGTTGCCATTCCCAGAGAGGCTTTCAGGAAGAGTGGCAGATCCCTGGGCATGTCCTAGGTGTAGACTTGTTCAGACCTTCATCGGTATCAGCCTCCTCACCTCCTTCTGCAAAATCCAGACCTTTGCTTAAACTTGCTACAGGAAAACAACATCTGACTTGAATTCCATATGAGGTAAAGCAGACTGAGATAGAGATAAAAACTTAAAGAGTTTTTATTTAAAATGAGTTCTAAAGATGAAAAAGGGATTTCAGAAACTCAATATCAATATTAACACGTATGAATGTGTATGTGTGTCTACAAATACATGTATGTATTTGAGTTAGGAACAGAACAGTATTATCACAGAGGAAAATCATTCCAACAAATAGAGAAATTCTACTGCACATAGTCTGCACAATGGACCTAAGTGGCCTCATTTTCTGGACTAGGTAATCACAAAGTTGTTTCTAACTGTGAAGGATACAGTTCTAATCCATAACTTTCAGGCCAAATTATTCTGTTGCTCTGACAACATGCCGCTCCTGTTCTCAGACGGGAGCGTGCCACGTTTGTGTGCCACATTTTTAATATCTTTTGAAGTTTATTTGGAATCGAGACAGCAGAAGATTCAGAGGTTAGTTGGGTCACCTTTTATTCTTCGGGAGAATGGTTTTGTCACTGTCTGTGATCTTCCTGTTATTAACGGGACGCGAAAGCTGAGAGAGTGGAGACTGGCAGACGCGGGGGAGGGGTGGGTAGGAGGCACGGAGGAGGTGAATCTGGAATCCCTCCCCATCTTTTTATGCCGGAGGGAACCAGACAGAGAAGCTGGCTGGAGGACAGGCTGTCATCAACTCTCATGATTTTGAGGGTTGCATAATATTTTTTAAATGTAAAGACAAAGCTTTGTGACTCATATAGTCGCAGAAGACTGAGTGATCTTTAGAAGGCTAAAAAAGGGCAGCATCTCCCAGTGTGATGGAGCATGATCAAATAAATCCAACCGAGGACAGGTATCTGGATATCTTCTTCTGGGTTTAACCATTCTGCTTCCTACTTTGTCTTCCAGCAGCAAAGCATAACCTCCTCTTCCAAGCCACTTGAAGCTGCAAGTGCTATTGCGCAATGCCTGCCGGAGACCTGAGCATTGCAGAAGAGAGAGAGCAGTGAACAACTTAAAGCTAAAGTAAATCCAGACAGACGGGCAGCCGACAAGAGTAAAGACACTCTTTACTTGGCCTCGGCCCATGGAAGAGAGATTTAAACAATTAATTGTTCCCTTTCTCCTTAGAATGGCATTCAAAGCACTCTATTTCAGAGCAAAGGGCTCCCCATGCAAACATGAAACGCAGCTGATTGCAGGGGCCAGTGCCATTTCTGGGGACTCATGGACAGCAAGGCACCACCGGTTCTGAAACCCTTCTGCCACAACCAGGTACAGCCAGTATTTAAGACCAACTCCTAAAAGTGAACAAGGCTGACTGTGGAGCTACAGTGATGCAAATTAGGCAAATATTTAGGATCATCCCTTCTCCTGGTGAGTCCTGCTGCTTCCTCTGCTGCTCTGTGTATGTCAATGAATGACTCTGGCCCCTTTGTGTTTTTCACAAGCCAACTTTAAATCACAATTAATAAAGGCATCTGGTTCTTTCAACCATTTCATTTCACTCAGAGGAGGCAGATATGACATACTATCCCTTCCAATCGCTGCTTGGAGAGTTTCTCAGATGAAAGAAAGGGCAGAGAAAACACTGCCTAATCAAATTTCTCCTGTAATCTTAGCTCTCAGGGATCTTTGTTCAGCAATGTGTAACTGTCATTTTAGCCTATAAGAAACAGACGTTCTCCTCTACCATGGAGCGTCTAGAGGCACCCGTGACATGACACAGTGGACACAGACCTGGGCCATCAAAAACCCGCATCAATTTCATACTGTACTATAACATATAACAACTATAACATAGTCATGCAGCTGTATTAGAAACCCCCGTCTCGGGGATCTACGAATACTGGTGCTGCTTTCATTTCACGCCCTGTGGCCAGCCTGTAGCCATTGGCCTGTGCGGAACCCAGCTCGGCGGAGAGGTTGAACAGCCGCTTCGGCGACCGCATTTCGGCACAACCCAACCCCCCCTTTTTGGCCGCACAGACCCAGCTGACAGCCCCCCCGCGCCATCCCCGGTGGGGAGAGACCCCCACGAACCCCGGGCACCACCAGGCTGCCGGTCCCCCGCCGCTGGGAGGACCCGGGGAGCGGCGGGGCGAGGGCGGCGCCTGCCCGGGGGAGGGGATGGCGGGCGGGCAGGGAGCTCCCCGCGGCCTTCATCCCTCCCTTTCTCTCTCCCAGACGGCGCGGCGGCGGTGCGGGCAGCATGTGGGCTGCGGCCCCTCTCCTCCTCCTCCTCCTCCTCCTCCTCCTCCTCGTCCTGCTGCTGCCCCGGCTGCGGCGGCGCGGGGCGGCGGGGCTGGAGCCGGCCGGGCGGGCCGTGCTCATCACCGGCTGCGACAGCGGCTTCGGGCACCTGCTGGCGCTCCGCCTCCACCGCCTGGGCTTCACCGTCTTCGCCGGCTGCCTCTGCCCCGGCGGCGACGGGGCGCGGCGGCTGCAGCGGGAGGCGGCGGCCGGCGCCGGCCGCCTGCGCGTCCTGCGGCTGGATGTCACCCGCGCCCGCGACGTGATGGCCGCCAAGGAGCTGGTGCTCAGCCACCTGCCCGAGAGAGGTGAGGCCACCCCTGCGACCACCCCGGGGGAAGCGGGGGGAGGGACAGGGGCGGCGGGGCGAGCCCGGCGGGCAGCGGCAGGACCGGCGCCCCCAAAAAGTGGCTGGGAGGGGCTGCCGGCAAGGGACAGCTGGACTGTCACGGCGCCACCGATGGTGCGAATGGCAATTACTGCCATCAGGGATAACAATGATAATTTTATTTGGCCCGGCAGCACACAAAGCGGGGCCTAGGCAAAGACGCCGAGGGTGGAAAGTGGGTGCGCTCTCCAGGGCGCCCACGGGTGACTGTCACCTCTCTGCCACCAGAAGGGGAAACCCCCGAGTGCGGGGGGTCCCGGGATCCCTCCCCAGGTGTCGGACAGGAGGAAACTGCGGGGAAAGCGGAGAAGAATGAGTGTGCGCGCACTGGAGGCGATGGGAAGGTGATGCACTTCTGGGCATGGCTTGTGGAAGTGGGAATAAATACAGAAAATGCAGAGAGAGCGGCTGCCACGCCACACCGAACCACCTGCTCCTCGGGACTACTCAGGGTCTGTCACGCTAGTCCCTGGAAGGATCACTTAAAAGGAAATCTGTCAGTTATACGGGGGGACACCCCTGGATCAGAGCTTGCTCAGGCTCAGAAGTAAGGTTCCCTCAGAATTACAGACAAACAGTTCCTGCTCACACAGGGAATATGAACGGAGAATAAAGCACGCGGGACGATGATGAAATGCAAGGCCTCTGCCTGCCTGGCTCATCAGCACGAGAAGTGAAGAAAGAAAAAGCCTAGGTGCTGCTCATTAAGTACGTGTATTTATGGTTGATCTTGACCTTATCTCACCAAGAGGCAGCGCGTCCCCCTCTCAGGCTCTTTCCCAAGCTGCAGAGACAACGCCGATGTCTCGCAAAAGCCCTTACAGGCTCGTAGGACTGGGTCATCTGAAACTCTGGGTTACGGATAATTTATCCTGTAATTCTGGCAGCTTAAGCAATGGTCATGTTCATGCTGTCATGTAGACTTTTGAGTCTGCAGTAACTTGGGACCTTCAGGCTTAGGGACCTTCAGATCAAGGCAAGTCACGCTTAGATATTTCGGGGATTCCTGGAGGGGCCAGGAATGACACTTTGGGCCCAGCTGGTGTTGAAACGCAGCGTGAACACACGTGCGCACGGACAGGGGGTGTCCTGGGTTGTCAGTGAGGCTCTTCCACCCCTAACGCAGGGCTGGGCACGCACAGGCACAGCACACCTTTGAGGAAACCTTTTTCCTCTGTCGGCCGGCTCTTCTGCTGCAGCATTTTGAGGGTACGCTGCAAAGGCAGAAAAGAAAATGTAATTTTATAGGTCCAGATAGCACATACGCCATTTGGGAAAACTCCCAATTATCAAGTAATCTTCCTCCTAAGTTTATTAAATAAAAAGGAGCAAAGGAGCTATTTTAATGCCTGATATGAACGGAGTGAATGCCACGAGCCGCCTTCATAATTTATAAAATATAGGGGCAAAAATATTTTTATCTCAAATGTAACAAAACTGGGAGGATACTCTACTTATGTGGAGTCTTTAAGCAAAAGACTTCAGCAGGAGTGTTCCTTCTTGGCACCTCTGAAAACAGACGTGGTATTTTCTTTGGTATTTTACCTTTATAAAAACAGTTTCAATTAGGAGTTCAACTGAAGGTTATCTCTCGTATTAAGCAATTTATTTGTCAAAGACAGGAATTGTAATTTTCTTACATTTGGATCAACGATTGGCTTCAATGAAATTCTTTTTCGTTAGGAAAGAGGATTCTGAACCATCTGTAATTGCACTTATGTTCTGAAAGCACCTAGAGGATTAGAAGAGTACGTGACTGCACAGAACATTTTATCTGCTACCCAAAGGGTGGGCAGCGAAGCGTGGGCCTCAGTGTCCCACCAGTTAAGGAACGCTCCGTAGTGAAATCTTAGGACGTTTTCCCTGGTGGATCACAGACAGCAGCATCCAGGGCCTACAGCAGAGGACTAACCATGCAGAAAATCAAGTACATGTTGGATATTTGTAATAAGGAGAACAAAGAGCAGGTGGTGAATCCAGTAGACTGTTTTAAAAAAGCATTGGACAGACAAAAAAATAATAATCTGTTGTTGGGTTTTGCAGAAACAATTCAAAGCGATGCAGGAATCCAGTGGATTGTGCTGAAGGGTTATACTAGATCATAGATTATCTTACTTAAAAGCTGTGAAAACATCCACCTTTAAAGCAGGCAGTGTTCTGGATGTCGATTTTAGCTTGTAAGTGTGATGGACAGTTCTGCCTCTGCCTGTCTCTCCCTCGCACTCCCTCGGAACAGGATCATTCTGTTCAGCAGCTCTCTGGAGAACCTGAGACGAGGCATCCGTCTCTGGCAATCGCAAGGCATTTGCTTAGGGATTGTTCCCTCCCTGCGCTTTATGCCATTTTTACTATAATCAGTTTGACTCCGGTACCAAAGGTGTAACGTACATCACATCGGCATGCTGCACTTCTAAATTCAGATCACTGAAACATTCTCCTCTCGCTCCACAAATAGTCACAAGGAAACCGCTTCAGCTGTCTCCAGGTTTAATGGTAAGTGCGCAAGGGCTATGGATTCCAAACTAAAACCTCAGAAGATGTACCAAAACAGAGAGGAAGCAGGTAAACAATGCTCGCTTTCTGCATGCTGTGGTTGAATAGCTCGGAGTAAATCCTGGATCCTGGTAAAGATTAAATATTTATTCTTTACGATTACAGTATTATCCTTTCCATGGACTGTGCATCTCAGACAGGTATGACTTTTTGAATGTCAGATGTTGGCAGATATGCTCTCTTCCAAGTCATCTTAATCTGACTGATAAGCCAAAATTTTGTCCTTTATCTTAAATCTTTTTGTGTAGTTGATGAAAATACATGTTTTCTCACGTTTGTTACGCCTCTATACGCTATTTTCCTGCTTTGAAACTTGCAGAATGCTCTCATTTCTGCTTGTTTTTCCGTAAACCCCATCGATCCCGGCCAGCGTCACGTACTCTTGTTCCAAACCTGATATATGGACAAAGCAAGAGAGTTACAATCTAGAACGCAGGGCTCTCCAGACAAGAAGCTGTCAATGAACAGAGGCTCAGAGGGCTCGAGGGCTTCTGGATCTTTTTCTTTGGCAGATCTCAGTTGCTTCAAACCTACGCCCAAGTTGAACAGGCTGCAGTTCTACACTGTAAAGCCTGTATTTTTTTGCCTAGACTCCCCATGAAAAACCTAACCCCCTAATTGTGGATTCCACTGGATGTGAGGGTCACTCTCTCCCACTGACTCAGTTCACCGCGTGGAAAAGCACGAGAATTTCCTGGTTCTGGGGAGAATGAGTCCAAGAAGCTTCGCTCAGCAGTTGCTGGTGGCAAGGAAAGTCACGGAGGAACGCTGTACTCTGGCATTTCCTGGGCCCAGGATAAGTAGACTTATAAAAATCTAAAAGTCTTTCTGCTTTAAGTAGACTATTCAGTATAAAATGTACAAAAAATGTATAAAATCTCAGGAACAAATCACAGTACTCCATACACCCATATTTTAGCCCAGATTCCTATTCAAATAGACTCATCCTCGCAATGAAGACAACCACAGCATAACATTCCGAGCAAAGGATGGTACGTATCTGAAGCTCAGGAGTCTCAGCTGGCCTGTTACCATGAACATCTTGCATCGCCACAGATTGGCTTGATCCCTCTCTTCATTTTTTCAATAGGAATATAGCAAATCACACTCTCCTTCCTTTGGCCGGTTTCCTTTACCATTGGATTGGAATGTTTCAGGAGAGAGCCTGTCATTTTTGCCTGGGCTCGGGTTTAGATGATAAACCCTGAAGATCAGTGATGCCAAGAGTACACGTTCAAGTTTAGAAAATCTGGCGGAATTCAGATATTATCTGTGTGTAGGCACCTACATAGAAACAGCCTGATTTTCAAAAGGTTTTGCAATTGATTTTGCAACAGCTTGATTGACTTGAATAGGAAGAGGACTTCTCCAAGCTTCTGGAAAAACATGAGGCATCTTTTAGGCCTAAATACGGACTTTGGGTACGTGCCTTTTGGTCAGCCTGTCTTGAAGTAGAAATTAGCTGGGAGGTTATGTGAGAGCTAGTGTTCTTCTGAAAGCCTCGCTAATCTTAAGTTTGGTTTCCTAAAGTGATTCTTTAGATCCCCTGCTATAGCTCTTAATCTTTGTCGTCAGGATCCATTTTCCCAACGCAGACATATCAGTGAAAATCTCTTTGACGTCCAGTTCTGCTTTCCAGTTCATTTATTCCCTGCCTGCTGTAGCATTTTCTGAGACCCCTCTTCCCAAAGAGTGCTCGGATTGAGTTTTGTTTTGACAGCCTGAGTAATTTTTCCCTTCCAGACCAAACATCATCTGCTTTCTCCTAACGTGTCTGTGCATGGGCACTCTGAGGAAATGCGATGTCTTTCTCCTTCTGCTGTTCAAGTCTTCCTTGTGCCTCTTCCTGCTATATTTCCATCTAAAGACTATATTTCTCAGGTTACCTAAGCTGCATTTTTCTAAGCAAATATACAGTATATTTGGTAGGCACATTTACAGCATGAATTTTTACCACAAACATTTCAGGAAAGGAAGACCAAAGCAGATTCGAGGACCCTGAGCGCATAGCTGGGCAGGTTGTTTCTCAGGAGGTAGGAAATTTTCTGAAAAAGTGGCATAAGGGGATAATGAACTGTTCGTTACTTGGGTAGAATGTTGCTAATTGATTCAACTGACCAAAGTGGCAGGAAAATTTGTGGAAAATACCAGAACATTTGCCATTCGCCAATGCCAAAACGTTCTAAGAAACAATATGTTTCGCTTGAGAGCAAGCAAAATGTTTTGAGCTGACCCTGTGCAAAATCTCTTTTTATGTTTTACTTACTCTTCTCTTTGGAAAAGGCTGTTCCAGTTTAACTGAAGCCAGTTTTTCTCCTCTTGACTTTTGATTTGGCCACTGCACAGGAAGAAGGAGCTGATACTCTGTGAACTCAGCCTGTTTATACGTACAGACACTGGCCTCACCACTAACCACCTGGAGCCTTTGAAGTGCATGAGGGAAAGCTGGCAAAGAGCTGGAGATAAAACTTAAGCCCTGCAAGCTAAATTCTGCGTTTCACAGTTTAGAGAAAAAGGAAGGAAATAAACTGTCTTAAGTCTAATGGCCGTATTTCTGAAGCCCTAATGAACTCGGGGGTGTGTGGAGCAAGAGTTCTTGCTGTGCAGGATGCAGTGGCAGAAGCAAAATGACGTATTTTTTTTTTTTAATTAGAAAAGGTAAAGCTGAGAAGATCAGGGAACAGCTTTTACAGCGATGCCAGGCTTCAGTTTGTGTTGTGTTACAGTTAGCTGATGTAAAAATAAACCCGAGTACAGAGACCTCCAGCCTTAAGTAGAAACAGATGGGGTGTGCAGCTACTCAGTCCATCTGTAGATCAGATCATGTGCAAGTACAAAAATATTGATAATTAGCTTTTGCAGAGGACTCTCTAATCCATTGCTCTTGAAGCATTTTACAAGGAGGTCAGTCCCACGGGGCTAGTTCCATTTTAAGAAGGATAAATAAAGCCACAGAACGATGGAAAGGCCTGGAACAACAGGGCAGTGGCAGGAGGAAGAGAAGGAAGTCGAGGGTGCCCAATTCCAGTGGTCCATTTTTTGGTCCATTTCCTCTCCTCCCTCCACTAGAATTTGGGGCAGTAGAAAAGAGGTGAGTACCCAGGAAACTGCTGCGTTACGAGGACAGCAGTCGGCCTGTATCTAAAGTTATAAAAGAGGTCCAGCGTCAAGAATTGCTGTGGTAGCAGACCTGAATGATGAGTTATTCTCTTTGGAGGGCAGAGTTATCTAAGTTCTGTGTGGTAAGTTCCTGATTTGGAGTGTTTTGCTCTGCAAATTCACTGAAAGAACTTTGTCTATTTCTCTGTTTAAACACCAATTTCATTCCGTAGTATCAGAACACAAGTAGTGTATACCTGTTAGGAAAGCTTACAGAGGTTTGCTTTACAAACTAATTTAAAAAATGGTCTGTTTCAGCTTTAACTACTGTTGTGAATGAAATGCTGTATTCGCAGCTCTTGGGCTCTGGAAGGACGAAGGTGCCATGAAATCATCGCAATAGCTTTGTCAGAGAAATCAGAAAGAAAAGAGTTCAGCCCAAGGCTTTCTGCAGCACCTTCACCAGGGTGACCAAAGGTCCCCTGAGAAGATCTTTGCCACCATGGGTACCGGAGGCTGCAGCTGGGTTGGCATCACAGCCATGCCCCAGACCCTGTGGCCAGAGGAAGGGAGAAAGGCACGGTGACCCACTCTGCCTCACCGGAAACCTAGGCTTGGAGATGCTGCAGAAAACCATCATTTGCTTCAGACACATACAAGAATTCTTGGGGGGGGAAAAAAGCATAAGCAAAATTGTCAAGGCGGGCAGAGACAGGCTGCAAACTTAGGTATTTCAGTGCAAGTCAGGCTACCCTGTGCACTTCTTAGTTACCCTGCTGGTCACCCTAGTCATATCTCAGTCAGGATTTGAGGACAGAAACAGAAATGTTTTCAAGACCACTGTGTCACTCAGCGCTTTACCGTACAGCTACAGAGAGGTGCTATGAAGGTAAGAACAGGTCAGCACGTGAGCTCCAAGCTGCAGGCACTGCACACATCAATGAAAAAGCACTTCCACCAGTCGCGGTTATTAGCACCGCAGAGTGCTCGCACGAAGCCTTCTCTGGCTTTGGGCTAAAGGGCTTGCGCTTTCCGGCAGAGAATTGTGTCAGAACAAGCTTTGCTGCCGATAAATTTCCGCTTGTAAACACTGGAATCCCACTGCATTTCGAGGGGCTGGGCTCCTTAGCACCAGAACCCATTGTTATGTGGGGAATAGAGTTGTCCAAGAGTACAAAATGAAAAAAATAATACCGTAGCCACTGACCTTACTTGGTTACTTTACCCAAGTGTGCTGCACCCATGTACCTGATTCTGGCTGATTTCAGAAGGCATCAAAGCTCAAATCCTGGAAAAGGAGCCAAGCCTTAGGCTCCTAAATTAGTCAGACACTTTGAAAATATTACCCCTTAGCCTTTAGACTGCTTAATATAATTTTCACAAAGCTCCTCATAGCACACGGTGGGATTAAAGTAATTAAAATATCATGGTACACCACATTGGCAGTAAGATATAGTCTCCCAGATCATGTTATTCATAAATAACTTAAGACAACTATATAAAGTGAGTTATTATTAAATAGCACTGAGACTTATATAGTCCAGACAATGACCACAATTACATTCCTTCATTAGACAAAGCATGCCTGCACTTGTAAGTAGAAAAGACAAAAAGATAACACAACTAAAAAGTTGTTTCCAAGGGTTCAAATCACTAGTGTTGTTTTGTTGCCTAATGGTGGTTGTTTTGCAGTGTAAGATGCTTGTTGAGACATTTCTCTCCCGTAGGTTTCTGGGGGCTCGTCAACAATGCAGGAATATCAACATTTGGCGAGACAGGGTGGCTGTCTATGGAGAAATACGAAAAATTTGCAGATGTGAATCTTCTTGGGAGCATCAGGACAACCCTGGCATTTCTTCCTCTTCTAAGGAAATACAAGGGTAATGCTAATCCACTGTTATTTAGAGTTGTAGAATAATTAGCTTACTATAATCAGGGTAATGTAGCATCTATAAAAGAAGCCTTAATTGTCTCTCATTGAACTGAAATGACAGCCTCCTTCTGTGTGGCCTGAAAGAGCAACTTGATCCTGAAAAGAGGGTAAAGTCATAGGGGGAAAAATACCTTTAAAGATTCTGTTATTACAATACATAGAAGAAAGTATTTACAAATAATGAACTCTCTCAGTGTTTCACTCAAAACAGAGAGGAAAAATGCTAACGGTAGATCATTAAGCCCAGGCAAGACTTTGTAAGCACTGACAATCAGAAAACACAAAGATCCAATAAAGTCCTGCTTAACTTTATTATTTAGGCTTTACTATTTTACTGTTTGGCAATTAGGATGGAAGGATTAGGAGGAAGGATGACCCTGCAGAGGTGAACTAGAGACTCCCGCCTTCCAGTTCCAGGCCTAGCAAGATCCTCTTGTGACCTTGGGCAGTAAATTTCAAGTATGTGAACGAGTGCCGTACAGAGATGCATGAGTATCCAGGGGGATAAACGCATTTGCATGGACCTCCGTACGCGTGGGCCTTATCCTTTCTTCTGAGAAGGAATGGTTCAAACAGCCCTCTACAGCATGGCAGCGTGTCTCAACTGCTTTGCAGTTTGTTCCCTACCTGTCCCCATCTCTATTTGGGAAAGAAAGACACCCTTTTCCTTTCTGCCCCTTTTGCTTAGCTTGTCTATTTAAGTTGTAAGCTCTTTACGGTGAGGATTTGTTCTGTGTGTATACAGCATCAAGCACAGTAAGGGCTAGGTTTCATCCAGAAGCCCCAGATGCCACCGTTCCACAAAATGTTGGTAAGATAAAAGCATCCCCTTTTTGGCTACTCCGCTGCTTTCTGCTTGGTTGCCTTTGGTTGATGATACTCTGATGCAAGAAGAAAAGAAACTTTAAAATACGGCAAGCTGGATGTGTTTGTGTAAAAGAATGTGCTATTGCATATACCCAGTGAGCGTGTTATGTGGCCATTACACACGGAGACATCACTTTTTTTCTGTGATGTCCTACTTATTGCTAAAACTCTGTGATGCTGCTCCACCAGAGGCATTTGTCTGACTTCATGAATTGCAAGGGGTTACTTTGAAGTGAAAGAGACTAATCGTGTGTGTGATATTAAGCACATGCGCAAACTTTTAGAAGATTTGGGTCTGGCTGGTTGCACGTACATAGTACCTTATCTCAAAAGACCGCTCTGCATCACACTCATGGCTGTCAATGCTGCCTTTATTAACTGCCCGCACTCCATTTTCAAGTCCCATCTATGTAGGAGAGGAGGCCAGGGCACTTCTAGGAAGAATCTTAGGCTTCCTGTCTCCTTCCTTGCAGGAACAGCCAGGACATCTTATAGCTCATGGTTTTGCGGGCAGCAAGCAACCTCTCCAAATGAAAAGCTTGAATTATGGATGTTGGAGCATCCTCCTGGGAAGGCTGGGTTTCAGTTACCTTAGGCAAAGAGACGAGTTAAATGACGTGTCCCACATCCTGGGTTTGTGCCCCAAATCACTTCGCTACTGGATAAAGGAGGCGGAGGTCATCCTACCGCCCAGTAGCTGTGCTCTGAAGCAACGGGCTGACAGCCATTTGAGGATGAGCACCTTTTCCAAGAAAAACTTCAAGATTATTAATACTTGCAAAGGGAGTTATCATCCTCCAGCCTAGAATTCAGCATCCTACTCTGAGAGGAGCAACGTTTCCCCATATCTTTTCCAGACGGCTGGGCCAGCTGATGTAGCGTCTTGATCAGCAAGCTGGTAGTTGTTCTGTTGTCGTATGTAAGATTGATTCCAGACGCTGTGTAGGAAGGCAGGGAACCTAATTCAGAATGACAGATTTCACTGCATTCCCATGATACCATTTTGATATCCCACAAGCCTATAGCATTTGGTCAGATGGGGGCCCAGACGTTCTCTGCATCTGTGACAGCAACAGGAATGCAACTATGTTCTCTGTATTGTTAGCAACGAGGCCATCTTCTCTCTCACCTCTGGTATTTATATATCCACATTCACACATTTCTTACTCTATGGTATGACTATGTGATAGAAGTTTACAAGTAAACAGTGGAAATGAACCACAGCGCAGCGCCTCAAATCAGAAATATCTGCTATTTAATGCATGCCTGCACTTGGCAAGAGTTATGAAGGGGAAAAAAAGCAGCACAGATCAGGGAAATCACAGCAAGGCAGTGTAAGGCTGCACACATTTTGTCAAGTCACCTTTCTCTGGTGAAGCTTATCACCGTACAGTCCATTTTTGACTTTATATGCACAGCTGTAAGCCAGGTCTCAGTGCAGAGACATCATTAGCGCAGAAAAAATGGTATTAGTAGTCATATATCCACTGCAGGGAAACAATCTGCTCCTCTCCTCTGCAGTCCTTCTCCTATTACTAACGTAGTCTTTTATTACTATTTTTCAGTCTGAAATTTTTAGGGGACCGCATTGTTTCCATCGCTTTCATCCTGTCTCAGACTCAGGAGGAACAGGCAGCACGTTGGGAATGTGTTATGCTTTGTCTAGTCCAGCGTCTGTCCTTCCGCTAGATGGAAGGAAGATTTTTGCGTGAAGTTCTCTGCTTAACAGAGCTGACCGTGCTGGGACTGCACACTTACACAGCCCAGCTTTGGCGTACTCTGTAGTAAAACAGCATCATGCCAAATGCCACATTATTAGCAGTTCAGAAGACTCGAGTAAATCAATTCTATGTTAAAGACTGGGAGTGAGGTTATGTTATTTGCACTATTTTCTTTCCAGGACGTATTGTTTTCATGTCCAGCATTATTGCCTATTTTTCTCTGGGAAATGGCATTTATTCTATGACCAAGGCAGCTGTTGAAAGATTTTGTGATGCTCTAAGACTGGAAATGAAGAAGTTTGGTGTCCGGGTAAGTGACGTAACAAGTAGCTGTTGTGTGAAACTCCCTGCTATTTCTAATGTTGATTTTCATATGAGAAAGAGAGAAGTTTCACTCCTGAAACTTCCTACAGAGCAGAAATGCATCTTTTTTGGGGGGAAAAAAAGCAAGCGACTTGCACAATGTGACAGACAATGGTGTGAGAGTGGAAATTTTGGCCAAGGGAACAAGAACAAGCGTATGGAAAACAATATATAATCTCGTACAAAGTAAGCTCCATGCATCTGAATGACAAAGATGAAGATCAGAGCTGAATCCGTGGGTGCAGCTTCCCCTTGGAAAGGGGTGGTTTGTCTATGGCTAATCAGTCAGCTAGAAATCACGGAGGAGAGCAGACCTGGGTGATGTTTGCAGTTCTGAGAAGCTGTGGGATAGCCCATCTTCTCTTTGTGCCAACGCTGCAACTCCCACCCTTTCTCCACATCCTCTACGCTGGAGAAACTTCGCGAGTCAGGTAACGGAAACTTTTCTCTGGAAGCAAAGAGCCCAGATGTGAGCACTCTGCAGCGAGAAGGGAGGCTTGTCACCTACCCGAGGGGTTCTTTCTCTCTCTCGTGTCACACAACATCAGTGCTTAGAAGCGCCTTCCTTTTTGCGGGAACAGCTTGAGTGCAAGAGGCAGTATTGTGCAGAGTAATTATATTTTTATTCTCTTAACCTAAGAGGCTCTAAGAGTGCTCTTAGTGCCCTGTCTAAGCAACACTGATATTCAAACCTGAAGCTTAGATCACTAAGTAGCTTCACTAGGCCTTTTCCTTGGAGTCACTCCACTGCTGAAACACTCTTCTCAAGCACTAAAAGTCTTCCCTAAAGGATTTACATCAGTGTACTCTTTACGTACACAGATTTACAGCATTGTTCCTAAGCTTTGTGTTGGAAGAAATTACAGCTATGCATCTATTAACTGCTCCTCTCGGATAAATATAAAATGCTATAAAATGCAAGTGATTTTACACATCCTAATACCACACAGCATGATGAGGATTTGAACCGATTAGCTGAGGATAATCACAAATGCATGGAAGAGCTTAGTTTAACAGGTTAGCTACTCTGGTCGTTTTAGGATTTTTACTGTTCCCCCACCCCCGGAATAGCCCCAGCACACAATACAGTGAGCCAGGCTGACAAACATTCCCAGAGTATCTATGAGAGTTATTTTTCTGTTTCTCACTGTGTGCAAGGCACTGTCTGGCATTTGCCTCAGAACCTATCCTGCAGAGAGCCTGCAGAATACACGGTCCCTCTTCCCTGTGCTCCCCTCCCCTCCTCTGCCGTTCCCTTTGCTCCTTCAGGAGAAAGTCGCCCAGAGGTGGCAAGGAACAGATGGAGCTACGGCTCTGTCGCACTGAACTCTGGCCAGGCAAGCTGGCTGCCTACAGGAGACGGGGTATGTGTCTGCCATGAGAAAGGCTACAGAAAATCAAGAAAAGGGGGAAAAAAAAGTATAATCTCCTTCTCTCCTAGACAACTCCAAAAAACTCCAAAACATGAAGTTTTCAAAACCCTTTAGTTTAAAATAGATGAGGGAAGTTGACTAGTGGCATTAGTTTGGCTAACACTAAACAATTCTGAAAATAGCACCCAAAAGGAGGGCTCCCAAGGATGCCCTGTGACAAACGTGCCTGAAGCAGCATGAGATGCCCCCAGCTATGGGTGCTGTCTCTCTGCAGGAGCTTACCCGCATCCCTTCCTGCTCCCCACATACAGCGCCTGCTCCTCAGCCCCTCCAGCGTGCGGTGTGACAATTGCTGTGCCATGCCAGCACTGACACACAGGTGGTGGCCTCTGGTGGGTGGGCTGGTTGGCAGATTGGAGACATTAAGGCGATTCTGCCCCACTACTCTGTCCTTGTGAGACCCCACCTGGGTACCCCACTGCGTCCAGCTTTGGAGCCCCCAGCACAAGAAGGACATGGACCTGTTGGAGCAAGTCCAGAAGAGGCCATGAAAATGCTTAGAGGGCTGGAGCACCTCTGCTATGAAGACAGGCTGAAAGAGTTGAGGTTGTTCAGCCTGGAGAAGAGAAGGCTCCAGGGGGACCTTAGAGCCCCTTCCAGTACCTAAAAGGGCTACAGGAAAGATGAGGAGGGATTCTTTATCAGGGAGTGCAGTGATAGGATGAGGGGTTACAGTTTTAAACTGAAAGAGGGGAGATTTAGATTAGATATTAGGAAGAAATTCTTTGCTGTGAGGGTGGTGAGCCCCTGGCCCAGGTTGCCCAGAGAAGCTGTGGCTGCCCCATCCCTGGAGGGGTTCAAGGCCAGGCTGGACGGGGCTTGGAGCAACCTGGTCTGTGGGAGGTGTCCCTGCCCAGGGCAGGGGGGTTGGAACTGAGTGATCTTTAAGGTCCCTTCCAACTCTAACCATTCAGTGCTTCTATATTCCCACAGACTTTCCAGAGAACACCTGTCAGATCCCCAAGTCTTTTACACAGCTCAACACTGTTTTTCCTCACCTTGTGTTGTAGTCTTTAGAAATCAAGTCAGTTAAATGCCATGGAGTTTTTAATGTTGCATATCTACAAATAGTTGGAACATGCCCACTGCTAACTGAGGAAAAGCGTGCGCACTGTGAGTGCTCAAGCCTGCTCTGAAATTCCCCAGAAGCCTCAGGAGTTAGCAGAACAGTAGCAACACCACATGCAAAGAAAACAGGCGGAACAGCAAAGGATTTGTGTGCTTTCAGTTTAAATCTACATGCACAGAAATCTATGGAAATTTGCTAATGACCAGTGAGAGCTAGACCAGGACCTTTGGTACCCTCTATACATGGCTGACAACACCTATTTTCCTTTTAATTACACTTACTTGGGGAAAACAGCCGTTCTTTCCCCAGGACCTTCTAATTTTCTTTGACATCTCCTTTTGTCCCAAACTGGGGCAAAAAAATCACCAATTGCAACATTCGCCACTAAGTGAAAAAGCCAAAGTATTCCACTTTGGAGACATCAAAGTCATACTGAAATGCTTTGTCTCAGTATTGTCAAAACATTTATACCATTAAGCATTCTATAAAAATCAAAGATGCGCTATTGCATCCTGTGAAGGTATGCTGAGTAGTCAAAACAAGAACATTAACATCAGAGCGAAATGAGGAAGTCAGAATAAAGCACCTCTGCAATCTTAAATGTTTCACGGGAATATATTTGATTTCAGTCAAGTTTTCAAGGTTAAAATTTCAACAAAGCAGCATTTTCTGTAAGAAATCTGTCTACAGAAAGCTTTTGATCCGTTTAACTGACTATAGTATTTAATCAAACTGAGAATGACTGATTGCATCTTGATAAAGTTTTACACCTTGCTTTTAGGTCTGTATTATTCAGCCAGGAAATTATGCACGCTCTACAAAAATCCAGCCGCCAGTCAGTGCCGAAGAGATTTGGAATGAACTCAGTGAAGAGGAAAAGGCAGTTTACAATAAGGAGTACGTTCAAGAGCGGGCAAACTTTTTCAACCGCATTCTCAGCGAAGGAAGCGCCAACGGCAGTGAAGTTGTCGATGCTATGGTAGATGCTTTAACGTCCCCTGCACCCAAGGCGCGTTACATGGTGGCGAAGCTGAAGGAAAAAGCGCTGGTGTTTGTGTGTGCTTTATTCCCGACCGCTGTGATGGATTGCGTTTTGTCTTACGCTCTGAGTAAAGTAAAACTGGCATAGCCTACGTTGGTACTGGTCAGTGACTCAGGCGGGGTAGTTTTTTTAAAATGTGAAAGCGGGGGCTGAATCTAATACCCCCAGAGATCGGTGTAATGACACCAATTAACTGATACAAACTTTGGAGGGTCTCCCTAGTCAGAACTGTTACTTCTTCATAGGGAAAAACACACAGGACCTCATGTGAAATTAATACATTTGTCCAGATAACTTTATTTCTCCCATGTGGAAAAAAAAATATGGCCACTCTGGCTACTTTAGGTATTACCTAGAAAATTTAACGCAGCTTTTTCTAATGCAAGACCAGGTTACTGTGTTACAGACATGATGGAGACAAAATGGAGCACATCCTACAGGGCAACTGCACACCTGAAATCATTAGAGAAGACATGAAAATACCTTATCTGTAGGAACCCGAGTAGTAATTTATTAGGGGCGACGGGAAGAGGTTAATGGAAAAGCTAGGAATGAGCAATAGACCTTGAAATACTTTGAGTGGAGTTAAGTGGCTGTAGAAAGTTAGGAAGTGACAAATAATAAAGTTGTAATACGGAAAGAGTGTCTTGGCTGACTACAGTTCAGTACTTTTTCAGGTGTTCTGGATAAATCTCTAAGAAAGCCAATGTGTCATGGACTTTGGAAAATAAGTAGCATATTCCGTTTAAAAATGAATATTCAATCCAAAATAAAATCTGTCTTTTACCTAACGTCTGGATTAATCAATGCGTTAACCTAAAGTGTAGTCAGAGCGCGAAACACCGAGGTGACAGATACCAGTATGCAGTAGCAACCTGTAGCTTAGAAGTAACATATTCAGCCTGGAGCTCTGGTTTTGCTATTGTTATAGGGAGTAAGGTCTGATGAAAAAAAATATATATTAACATGAACAGGAAAACTTTAGTAACATGCATCTACGAGAGTAATTAAGCACAGTGGCTTCATTAGCAGTCTCCTGCTAACTGTTGTGGAAGAGATGGCTGGTTTCCACACACACAGTTTTAAATTTGGCTTGGTTGTGGCACAACACAAAATCCAAGAATTCTGGGAGCAAAAGAACCCAGAATAGCTGGGATAAGCTGTGGTGACACTGGTAGATACAGAGCAACATCTTGGAACATTAGCCTCTCCCACGTCAGGTCTCCTGTATCAAACCAAAGACTCTGCTGTAAGTTGACCTAGTTAACTTTTTGGTCTGAACCAAAAATCGCATCCTATAACTGGGAAGTCTTTCCTAATTTATTTAGCTAATTACTGAGAAAAGTTACTCTCTGTCGTGGCGGGTAATTGGGCAGTCTGAGTCAGGAACATAGGCAAGATGAGCAAACACACTGCCTATTCCAGGTTCTCTCCTGACACACTCAGCAGTGGAACAGCCATCCTACTGCACCTCGTTTAGATTGTGACTTCCCTCCAAATGCTGGACCCATCCCTGGAGCTGGCACTGGCAAGAGGACAAGCCAGGGCACCCACCTGTTCCACAGCCGGTCAACAGCAAGATTATCAGATGATTATCATCCACTCTCCTCACTTAACCACAACTGAGCAAGGCCAAGCAAGGGAATAGGAACAAGGCTTATTCCGACTGAACCAATTGATTTCGTGTACGGGAATTCCCCCTGCTTGACCTCGGGGATTTCAGCAGCCTTACGTTGCTTTGGAAGAGTTGCTTTCCTGCTCTTAGCCATTCTTTGTGCAGATTACCCTTCCTTACAGTAAGCAGCACTGAACTCAACAAACAGCTTTGAAACCCAGATGTTTCTCCATCAGGCCCAGGATTGGCCTGATGCTTCTCCCTGCCTCAAAGACAACGTTGCTTTCCATTACAGGGTTTCCCTTCTATCTGCATTTCTAAGAGCTACTGCAATAAGTTGTAGCCGAGAGCCAGCACCATCAGAAGACCTGCCTCCCAGACACTGACGACATGAAATAACTTCCAACTGAAAATTCCTCCTTGATTCGCTGTCTCTGTGGTGAAGCATGTGATCAATATTTCAGTGGCCGCGTGTAACATCAGGTGAGCAGCACTCCAGAACATTTATTCCTTTGTCTTGAGAACTAAGCACTTGCAGTGCGTAGTATCTCACGTGGGATACAGTGACAGGCCGGATGAGAACAGATGGGACAAATGAAGGCAGTTTGTATTTTCATTGCTGTCTAACCTGACAGCGTGGAAGCTAACTGAAAAACAGCTACAAAATCATTATCTTTCCTCTTCCCCCTCAGTTTTTTAATAGTATGATCTGCATATAAAGAACTAATCAAGAGAGAGTCAGAGCTCCGGTTATTAACAGGCCCGATGCGCTCCCACTGAAAGTCATCTGGAACCCTCCCACAGTTATATGTGTTCCAAGGCACACCGTTAGACAAGTACATCTCAAAAAAAGTAGCGGGAATGATTCCAGAGTCCCTGGGCTTAATAGGGAAGAGACCCTCATAAGAAATGGTGATGAAAGGGGTGCAGCGCTCCCTCCTCTTCCTGAGGTCTCGTCGGGTACAGTTACGGGATTATTAACAGAAGCTTTTGGTGAATAAACATTACTAACCAAGTCAGTGACCAGCTCCGAGGACCCCCGGAGCTGTCGGCTCTTCAGCTGAACTCCTGCCCACCTGTGTGTCACTGGAGAGCTCTCCCGACTCGAGGGATCCCAGCCCTCATCCTGGGGGAGCACATGCCGGGAAGCGCACAATTCCTGGCCCACCCCACCATCCCTTGTGTTACTCTGCCAGATCCTCAGGTGAGGAGTGCCTCCCTCTTGCCCAGTAACCCTGAAATCACCTTTACCTCAAGTTAAAGTGCAGATGCGTACAAGAAGCCTGTGTTTACAACATCTAACATAAGCCACAGTTACAGTGTTTCAGGAAAAACTTCGGTGACAAAAATAAAAGAGAAAAAAAAATACTTCAGTGACACTATTCTTAAATCTGAAATGCTCCTCTCCAATACCCAGCCAATACCCTGCTGCAGATGCTTTCCTGGGATTGTTTTTCTATATAGCATTCATCTCAGATTGCATTCAACTGAGAACTTCTTGGCAGAACACATTAGCTTTTATCACTACTCATTTTTTATAAGCCCTGCTGACAGTTTGGGAAAAAATTTAATTTTCCCTTTGAAAACAGCCACCACAAAAAGAGATGCAGCTTTCCCCCCAAGTCTCTTCTCGAGGGACACAGTATCAGGGACCTAACAAAGTACGTAAGCAGACATGATACCACAGTGGGTTATGGTGCACTCTACCAGCCGTATGGACATGCACATCACACACATGGATTTTACAGAGGTTTGCTCAGGAGGTAAATTCCAGCCATTGTGGGGCTTTCTTACTAAGCACTTGCACAGAAGAGAAAATCCATGAAATAGCTGATGTAAGGGCTTATTCCTAAGAGTGCATGTTAATTGGCAGAAAGAGTAAGCATTGTTTTTGACAGCAAGCAATTACAGAAAGAATGTAAGGAAGGGCAAAAAAGTTAAGAAGCTAACAGTAAGTTGTGCATTGATCCGAGTGATATTAACAGCTTCATACAGTGTTATCAAAAAAGACACAGGGCGGAGCCCAGGAAACACACATATAACTCAAGGAGTAGCAGGGTGTTACCGACCAGCACAGTTTTGAGGTCGTTGTGCTGCTGCATGAAACAAAGACTATCTCCAGAAGTTCACTGTTCCTTCTAGAAGGGGACTATTCCCCTAACTTGAGAGGGTGCAGAAACACCCCCATGGCAACTCGCCAGCCCAGGCTGTTCCGGTGGGTAAAGAGCTGCAGCCCTGCACTCACGGTCAGTGTTGCTGTGGGCATCACCACCAGGTACACACTCACATCCCCCTCTGAGCAGCGGCAGCAGCACTGCACTCCCACCGCAGTTTTACTGACACTTAGCAACCCTAACAGCCTGATTTGATCTCGCGCTCCCTCAGCGCAACTCACAGCTAGCTGAAACAGTCCAGCCAACCTTCAGAATTAGCCAAATGCATATGTTTGTGTCATTCTCCCAAGCTGGCAAATCTGAACAAGGAGATTTTGGGTGTAATGCACCATGCAGCAGATTTTTTGCAGTAGCATCAGAATCCGGAGAGATGAGTAACAGTAATAATTACTTGCGCAGTAAAAGGCTTAAGTAAAAACCCTGCAATCCCCAAGCACACCTTCCAGCTGAAGTCAGGCCTGTCACCTAGCCCAGCTCCCACTGATACCAGCAGGACTCTCGCGCCAACCAGCACGAGAGACCTTATGGTGCACAGCCTCCTTCCAGAGGCCTCTGGGATGTTTGCGGCATCCTTGCACTTTTACATCAACATATAAAAACCAGCACAATACAAATACAGCACGCGATACTGCGGATGACAGCTATATTATTCCACTTGTTCCGTACAGGGACTGTGCAGTGCTGTCAGTCTGGCACCTTCTGCCAGCACCAAACAAAACTTCACAGCCTTTATATTTCAAACACTTTGAAGCAGCTATTCAGCACTGAAATCTTTTCATGCGTAATTAGACCATTTTGGAGCTGTAAAGTGAGTATATCAATAAGGGGGGCTTTACCTATCGTGATGAAGCATGTACATTGTAAGAGCAATTGAGGTTAATGTTTAAGAGTGTGTAAAACAAGGGGAAAACATATATGCTCCTCAGTAATAAGTGTTCTTCGGAATAATTCCGGGTAGGAAATAGTTTACTACTGATTATCTCATTATCAGATGCTGACACGGTAGGCAAAACCTATCCGCTATGGGCTCCACAGATTGCATTCATCCAGGTAACCATGAAGCCAGTGGAGCACCTCTGGGATTGTCCCAGGAGCAGACATTGCATTTAATGTGTGCTACTCTGCCATCATGAATATCTAAAGTAGCAGTGAAAAAAGGAGAATTCACCTTAGGCCAAGACACATGTGTGTCTCTGTTTGCGGCAACAGCAAAAGCAAAAAATCTCACACAGAACAGGTAGGGAAACATCTTCTGCTGTGTCATGTCTGCAGCGCCTATTTAGTGTGACCGAGGAGAGAGAGGAGACGGGCCTGGGGGATATATTTTCCAAAGAGGAAAGTGGTCCACCAAGGCAGAACAGCGTAAGACTAATAACCCAGCCAACTTGTGCTACAAAGTGCTAGTGTGAAATAGCCACTTGTACGGATGGCACTCCTTGCAGGGGGAATAATGAAATTCTTTATGCTAAAATGATGTTCTATATCGCCGTGACTCACCACTCAGTCCCAATGCCGCTTGTCGCCCGCCTTTCCACGCCGTCAGACCTGCATCCAGCCGTGGGTCACCGCTTCCCTGGCAGGAGAGATTTCATATCAAAACCAAACCAAACCAAACAACAACTTGCTTGTTGAACTCCCTCGTGCTGGAGGCATTGTGCAAACAATTCAAGAGCCAGCCTTGGCCGGGCAGGAGACGAGCAGCCTCCCCTCTGCCATCACCCCCTGCACCGTCATCGAGCCCACGGGGAGCAGCGGGACAGTTTGCGGCAGAAGGAAAGTGACGGAAAAGCAGGAGGAAAAGCTCGGGATGTCCTAGTGTTACTGGTGTTCGCCTTCCTGAACGACTTCTGCTCCCGCTCGCTTACACAGTTTTGAGTGTTTTCTCCCATTTGTTGGCACTGACATTTATTTCCACCCCCCTCCCCCCAATAAATCAGTTTCTCCGTCCAGTCAGGCCTAACAGCAGCTGTGTTTCAATTCAAGCCTAACGAGCCTTAATTTACCTTTACAGCGCTACACAAACCCTCCAAGGGGCGGCTAGGAACTTTGGGTTATACGGGAATCTCGCCGCTCCGTTTTTGTGGCCCGTGATTCCAGTAAAATTTGGAGGTGAACCAGCGTGCCCGGCCCCGCTTTCGGCGGGAGGGGAGGGAAGGAGGGAGGCCGGGCCGGCGCGGCGGGGAAGCGGCCGCCTCAGGCCTCGCCGGCCCGTTGCCAGCGCAGCCGCCCCGTTGCCAAGGAGGCGGCGGGCGGCTGTGGCGGGTCGGCGCTGAGGGCCCGGCCGCCGCCGCCGCCGCCAGGCTCTGAGGGAGCCGGTGGTTCTTCAGGTGAGTGGCCGGCGAGGGGCCGCGGCCTGGGCCTGGCGGTGTGAGGGAGGCCGGGTGAGGCGAGGTGAGGTCGGGGGGCCGCCGCCCCAGCGGCTGCTGAGGGGTTGGGGAGGGTGAACGCGGGCCCTCGGCTCGCCCGGGCGAGCAGTGCTGGGAGAGTTGGGGTTGTTCAGCCTGGAGAAGAGAAGGCTCCGGGGAGACCTTGTAGCAGCCTTCCAGTCCCTAAAGGCGGCCTACAGGAAGGATAGGGAGGGACTCTGGATCAGGGAGTGGAGCCATAGGATGAGGGGAAACGGTTTTAAACTGAAAGAGGGGAGATTTAGATTGGATGTCAGGAAGAAATTCTTTGCAGTGAGGGCGGTGAGCCCCTGGCCCGGGTTGCCCAGAGAAGCTGTGGCTGCCCCATCCCTGGAGGGGTTCAAGGCCAGGCTGGACGGGGCTTGGAGCAACCTGGGCTGGTGGGAGGTGTCCCTGCCCAGGGCAGGGGGTGGCACTGGGTGATCTTTAAAGTCCCTTCAACCCAAACCATTCTATGATTCTGTGCCACCCGGAGTGGCACCACGGAGCTGCTGTGCTTGGGATTTATCCAAAAAATCCCCCACGCTAGACATCGGCACCCCTCCTTAACGCCCGGCACCTCTCTCGGAGGAGGGTGGGCTGGAATTTACCTCAGTTTGTCTCTCCGCATCGCCTGGCGACTCCTCACCCCTTCAGTACAGCGTGGGGCAGCGCCGGCTCTGCAACATGCTCCCTTTCCAGCCGCTTCTCTCCCGTTAAAGCCAGCCTCCTCCGCAGGCCACCTGTCCCTCTGAGTTGCCACTCGCGAGGAAAATCAGCTAATGGCAGCTTTGTCCCTCACCCCAGGGGCTGCGGGAGCGGGTGCATACCCGGTTCCTTGCTCCTGGGCCCAGCAGCACCTCAGCACCAGCAGTCCTGGGGCCCAAGCTCTCCTCCTCCCCAGGAGCCATCTCCTCTTGGCCCCTCTCCCCAGCTGGCCATGGTCATTCCCCTGATTGCCAGGTGCTGCCTGGCCCCGCTGGGGCTCTGTCACATTCCAATTTGGGTGAATGCTGAAGCAACTGGGAGTCGCAAGGCAAACTGAAGACAAAAGAATGCGCATGTTTGTTTTGATCTAACCCAGCCAGCGACCGCAGGACTGTCTTTACAGCAACTCAGGACCGGGCCCGGTTTCCCAGCGTTGAGGCCGAGATGTCAGCACGGGGCTGAAACCTGCTCAGTTCAGAGAGGAAGGGACCATCGCTCAGCGCTAGGCAGTGCCTCAGCGCACGGCAAAGCATTTCTTGAGAGGTAACACCAAGAAAAGCTCAAAGAGAAAACCCGGCGTTATAGGCTGTTCATTATACTGGAATTCAGTTTTAGGAGGATTTTGCTGCATCGCTCCTATTAAACATTAGTCACAGCCAAAATCCCATGCAATTATTTGTATAGAGCTGTAAATACAGTGTGGCACTGTTACCATATTGGTATCTTTTATACCAGCAGACAGGGCTCATGCTTATCTCTGTGGCCAGCATGCAAATGGATTAAATTTAGAAAGTGCCAAGCTATTTTCTCTCACTAAAGATAAAACACATGAAAATTTTGTTTACTGGTTTGTGAATAGCGTTAATTAAAGGGATGTTTCCAACCTGAAATGTTGAAACTGAAAAATGTTGAAAACTTTCAAAAAGGAGTCACGGGTGCTTCCAGCAGCAGTCGAGCACCAGGCTCCAGCAGAGAGTCGGCGAGCGAGAGTGCTGGCCACCAGACCGTCCCTCTCTGTCACTGTACCTCGGTCGCAGCTTGGAAAGCTTTGTGAGAAAAGAGCAATCTGATTAAAATGATTTTCTTAATGCTAGGTGTACCGGGAAAAGGATTAATCTGAATTTGAAATGAGTTCATGCTCTCAACCAAAACAATGATACAAGCTGGCAGACTGAAGGTAGCGATTCTGTGGATGTTTGTCAACAGATAAAATTGTTGCTGAGCAGATGTTACAAGCGTGGGATTTATGATTATAGCTTCATGAAGCCCTCCCCAGAGTGTGGCTGTCTCACAGCCACGTTAACAATCCCTCATTTTCCATTAAAACATCTGTTACAGGTTAAGTGATAAAAACTGCATGAAGTACATATGGTTGGTAGCCCGGTTGGTAAATTTCATTTGCTTAATGAAAATTTGCAAGATGCTGGAGTTATATTTTCATTATAGGCGCCTGTTTCACTTGCTTGTAACTTTACCTGACTCTGGGTAGAGTTTTCTATCCCACCTGCCTTACTTTTATTCTGTTACCGTAGAAACTTCTAATAGAACTTGATCCAGTCACTTTCGAGAAATGATGTAAGGAAATATTAACCGCCACAGTTAAATTGTTACGGTTGTTTTCGTGTGAATTGTTGGTTCTTAGTGCTTTGAAGCAAAGACTTTAAACTGGGTAGGATCTCACTGGTGGTTGAATTGCGATAACATACTTCAATGTTGTGATGAAAATAAATTCACTTATGTTTACGGAAACAATTTTGTTACGGTGTATGAAGTATTAAAAGAATACTATGATAAGCATCTCAAAAGCACCAGGAAAAACTGATCAGGCTGAATTGGGCCTAAATTGGAATGGAGTGTAATACATTACCCTGTGAGCAAAAAGGAGAATGTGTGGTTAAGTATAAGGTGTGCTGTCAATCTCATCTCCTGAATGGGGCAAGGGTTGTAGGGGGCAAGTAAAAATACCTAATCACGTACTTATTTCACTTTAGTTTCAGACTTGTTTTGCAAGCGCGTCGTCTCATCTGCTGGAAAACGTGGCATTCTGGGACATGCTTATTCTGGATGCTTATACTTCAGGGCCTGAGTGTAGTGTTTGTGCAAGAGGTAGCACTAGCACTGTTTTGAATCTCAAGGATAATCCATAAAATAAATCCAAATCCATATGCTTTGAATCCGATATCCATTTGTGCCTTCATCAAGAGTTACTGACGGATTTTTACCAATTGCAGTGCTGCTCGCGTTCTGTAGCATTAACTAACCTATTTCCATGGAGAACATTGTTTCTTCAGTGTTTGCAGCTTCAGGGGGGAGAAAGAAGGGAAGAAAAAGCAAGTTTTGATCCTAAATGAGTTCCTGAAAAAATGCTGTGCAAAATCCATGTGCAAATAATGAATTAGAGCGGGAAGAAAGGATCCCATTTTTGGAAGTGAACCGAAGTTCCTTAGTGCTGCAGGGTGGTGGGAAACGGAACAAGAGTTTGAGAGAACATTTAAGCTTGTCAGCTGCATCTAAGTATCTCTAAAAACATTTTTCTTGCTGAATTTCAGTGGTTTTAGTACTGTAGGAGCCTTCCCTGCGGTACCTTCTTGCTGCTCCTCGCCACAGCCCCTGCAGAACTTACACTGCTTCTTTCCCTGTGCTCAGAAGCCAGGAAAAAATTCCTGTACTGAGGATTTGCTCAGAAATTACTTCCTAAAGTTTCAGGCTCTAAAAGCTAGACTCCACAGGGGATTCGAATTTTCGCTTCTACCAGGGCATTACCCAGACGTAGCCTTATTTCTCGACTCTACACTTTAGGAGTAGAGTGCTGCTATAATTGTAACCCCTGTCAGTAGAAAAAAAATAATCTCTGCATTTATTCCCTTTCACAGGACAATATGCCCCAAGAAGCACCACATGGTAAGGATGAGAATAAACAAGCCACAGGCGACGGATGTAAGTTATCACTACTTAATGATTTAATTGTGCGATGTAAGACTGAACTTTCTGTGTGATCAGAATGAGGGTTGTGTAAGACCTACACAGAAAAGAATGTAGCATTTAAGCAACATCATTTTTAAATGCAAGAAAGACCCCAAACCGTAGAAGCAGATGACCCATTCTGACCAGATTACATTGCAGAAAGTCTTTGCATTTTGGTGCTCACTTCGACGCTTCTGCAAATGAGCAGCTTCTAATAATGATTCAAATAAAACACAGCGTAGAGCTGATCAAATCTTTTACGACAAACAGTTTTTCTAGCAAAATGTGAATGTTTTACAATATTTTTGCAATGCTCCATAGACCGGCCCTCCAGCCACAAGTGCTGAGACTAGCTAACAGAGGCTAAAAAGCCTTAAAAAAAAAAAAGTCAGAACCAGGAAGCATGTGTTGCATCAGCCTGAGGGAACCTTTTTCTATGCCAGTACCCCCACTGTCTGCATACTTTTTCCCCCAAGGATTTTGCTGCAGAGAAATGCAATTTGCTCTTTTATGTATGTAGCCCAGCAGGAAGTTCATGCATCAGCTATGAAAAAAAAGACGGTGCTCAGGTATTGATGAAGTGATGCTGGTATCAATTTTATATTTCAGCAAGTGCAGAGAACACTGTGACTTGTGATTTATTTTTTTCCCTTTGAAGTACAAAAATGACAGATGATCAGCCTCCTCTTAGGCTTCCACGTAATCGTAGATTATAACAGTTCCTTGAATGGAAAGCAGTTACCTTACAGTTTCTTAACTTAATTTTCACCTTGAATGAGACTTCTTTAGAACAGTTTTAAGACTAAAAAGAACAATTTTGCAAAGTGCTACATGTGTTTATATAGTCTCTCTATATGCTATATGTACTAAATGAGATAAATTCATTCAAAGCTTAGTGCTCGGTCAAGTGAAAGTGGGTATTTTCATACCTTGAACATAATTTGATTCCTGTTCTTACTGGCGTATAATTATAATCACATCTCTGTGTTTACACGTTTTCCTCTCTCTCCATGCAGGCGTTACTTCCTTGAAAGAAGAAATTTTTTCTTATTCTAGGATGTTACCAGTAGATAACAGACTTAGAAACTTACAGATCTACAAGCTTCTTCAATGCGTTCACCAGAAAGACAAGAAGCAAATCGAAAAGCTGGTCCAGAATGGATTCCCCAATCTCATTAATTTCCCAGAGCCTGGGGAAGGATATAGTGCCCTTCATTTGGCCTGCGTTAAAAATGACACTGACATGTGCAGCTTCTTGCTGGAACAGGGAGCTCATCCAGATGTCCAGGACAAAATGGGACGTACTCCAGCAATGAGGGCAGCTGAGCTAGGCCATAAGGTGGTCTTGGATTTATTAGCGCAAGCTAAAACAGACATGACCGCTGTGGATAATGAGGGGAAAGGTAAGTAAAAGGGGACCTTACCAGACCAGAAATACCATAAAATGATTCCTTGCTGTGTTACACACTTGCTAGATGCGTTGTGTCCAATCCGTAGAGGGGAACCGTGGTTGAGGGTAATCCTTACAGCTCAGCAGAAGCTATCGGCCATCAGAGCTTTGATGAAAATGAAAATAATTCTCCCTGGACAGTCTAGGCCTTTATATCATAGGCCCCTCCAGCGCATAGCTGAAAGATAACTTGCAACTGAGAATTGTGTTCCTCCCATGACCTGTCACATTAAATTCTGGTTTACTCGCCAAGTTCAACGGCCCTAAACCAGAAGTCTTTTTTGCATAAAAGAAGTTGATGGGTCCCTATTGAAGGAGTTTGTCCGTTCAGCTGTGAAACTTACAGCCCAAGTAACTTTTCTTACCATACAGTATTGCACCTGAATCCCTGATGTTTTTTCTTTGCAGGTGTTTTGTTTTACTGTCTTTTGCCTACAAGGCGTCACTACCACTGCACACAAATTGCCTTGGATTATGGTGCGGATGTTAACAACTGTACTGCTGATGGGAAGCCTGTATTTCTACAAGCCTGTGAGCGAGCTCATGATATTAAAGAAATATGTCTGAATTTCTTGGAAAGAGGAACAAATCCCAATGCAAGAAACCCAGTATGAGTATTTCTGTAACTAAGAACATATATACAGGAGTACAGCGTAGTTACCAGATGACTAGAGTATATGACCTTAAATCCTCACATTAAAATAATAGATCAGTTACAAATGCTTAACGCTGTGGCCGTGCCTATTCCCTTCTTCTGTATCTCCCTTTTCTGCAAGAGCAGGGATTTAAGTCTTCTGCTTGAACCACATATCCTGATTTAGATTTTTGTAGGTTAGAGTGCAAGCAAATATTTTACAAAAACAAGATGTTAACTGGGCCAGCTCTTAGGAGGTGTGGTTCTCTGTACTTCAGCGGAGCAATACTGATTTGTACTTTGCCTTAATGTGCCCTAAGGTTTTTAGAGTTGAAATAATATTCACTAAAAGGTGAGTCCAGCATGAAAAATGTGACGGGGAATCAAGGCAGGGACAAGGCATAAGAAACTCCTTTCTCACTTTTGTATGTCTCAGTCATTTATTTGATTACTTCTGTAATTTAACAAAGACCTGAAGGACTAAAGCTCTGTGCCGATGATCAAGTCAAGGAGCTCAAGCTTCCCCTAAAAGCTGCCCGTGGCTTTTGCTTTGGTCCTGGTTTTGCAGTATCCTCCCTAGCTTGTAGCTATAGCAAAACCTATGTTTGGACATCCTCATCCTTCATGCACTCAGTGTCCCTCCAATATGAGAAACCTGTATTTTTTTGGTAATATGGTGGGCACATACCTGGTCGCATAATGGGAATGGTTTGCCAGGCCCAGAGAAAGACAGATATCGGGGAAGAACGTATGGTTCAGTGGAACACATCCACAGCTCACTGCTCTCTTTGCCCCTCTGTGGAGTGGCAAGTCAGGTATTCTAAGTGCTGCTGTGGGCCGACATGTTAATAGCAGGCGATCCCTATGCTCTGTTCTTGGGAAGGTCACCAGATCTACCAAAGTCAGCCATTATAAAGAAAATAGGTACTGCTAATCACAAACATACACTATTATCTAAAAAAATACATAGCACTAATGTATTAGAATGTGATCTTTTCCTCTCAGATAGAACAGTAGTGGAGTTCCCGAGTTGCTCTGTCTTCCCTATAGCACTCTTCCAGCCATAGCTCCTTATGCTCTTTCATGATAGAGGTGGTATTTTGTGTTAAATTTTGTAAACGTGCATGAGAGCATGCACACAGAATAAAGAATTCCTTAACTAAGGAATTAATTTGCATGGGGACTATTCAAGGGACTCAAGTTACTAACGTATTTGAGTTGCTGGGATTTGACTACACATATTCTGGCAGCATTATGACTAAATTCTAAAAGTTGACCTACAAATGTCTTTGAAACTATTAGACTTGTCTCCTTTTTTTGGTAATGCCTAAAAAGGAGACCTTCGGTTTTACGCCACCTTGCAACAATCAGATCGTATTGTTCCAACCTGAATTAGCATACGAAACAAATTCTGAATTGTTTTCTTTCTGCCTTGCAGGCTACGGGTCGCACAGCCTTAATGGAAGCTGCAAGAGAAGGCGTTCTTGAGCTGGTGCGTGGTCTACTTGAGAGAGGAGTCGATGTTAACCTGTTTGACCTTGAAAGACACAGTGCTGCACATTTTGCGGCCAAAGGAGGCTTTTTTGAGGTAGTGTCATTTGTGGTGTTAAAGCATGGCTGCAAAACCAAACCTGGGGTGGTTTTCCGTTTGATTTTTTTGGGGTTGGCTGGTTTTTTTGGTTGGCGTTCTGTGTGTTTATTTGGTTGGCTTTGTTTTGAGTCCAGTATCTCAGCTGATCAAAGCATAATAATCAGCAATCAAAAGCAGCTTTCTTTTTATGCATCAAAGGGAATCTAGCAGGGACAGAATCTCTCTCATAATTGCATAGCCTTTTTTGGTAAGGTACCTCTGCGTGCATGTGCTAGTGTGCCTGTCTGGTGTGACCAGCTCCACTGGAGAGTTCGTCTCTCTCAACGTGTAACGTGTCACAGCTGTGTAACTTGGATGAAACATTACCGTTATAAGAAGGACCGATGCAGACAAGCTGCAGGGTAGGCAAGTATATAAAGTTACGCAGTTTTGATTGTGCATGCAACATGAGCGTCACTTTAAGACAGCGGCCTGTGGTAGTCTGGCAGGTGTGAAGACGTTCAGTTGTAGACATCAAGGACCAAGGTTCTGTTTCCTCTGTTAGGTAAGCACAGCACTATAGAAAGCTTGAACGTTATGTGCCCGTTGATCAGCAGGGCATGAGAGAGAAGTTCACTATCTAAACTGGGAACATATGATATCGCATTTATTTGGAAGTCATTCTCACACTTTCCCATCTTCAGAAACAGACAAGATTTTTTGTAGTACTGTCTTTGTTTTTCTAGATTTTGAGGATTATTTCAGCATATAACGGAGATTTGGGCCTGATTGCTATGAATGGTAACACGCCGCTTCATTATGCTGCGGAGGGAGGATTTGCAAATTGCTGCAAGTTTATAGGACAAAGAGGTACATTAAAAATAAGTTGCACCACAACTATCACATATATTCTTTTTCTGTGATAACGGAAAGATTTCACTTTGACATTTATGAAAGATTGGACTCTCTGAGGTATCACGTGGCATATGTAATTCTCATTAATAAGTGCCTAACATAGGCTATTATGACTTATTTCTACTAATGTGGCTGAGAAAAAACATTCCTTAAAGAAAGCGGCAGAAACATCATGGGTTTGTACAATTTAGAACTGAACTGTATTAAGTGGGTCTGGTTTTAGTTGTATTTAGAAGTATTACATTGGAACTTCCACTAAAAAATTAATTTTTGGTTTGCTGGTCACTTAAAACAATTATCTCAGTGTAGTCATGGAGAAAACTCGGCGCCCCTGGGCACTGAAACATACTCCAACGAAGCTATGATCATTTTCTAACTTAATCAGGTAATTACATCACGTCAAGATTTGATTCAAGAGCACCATGCAAAATCCTATATTCTGCTCTTGTGATTCAAACGTTTAACTAGTGGTCCATTGCCAAATTGCAAGGTTGGGGTACAGGACAGTGAGTGACATTTTTATCTTAGTTTGTTTGTCCTTAATGTTGTTTACCACTTTAATTAAAAATGTAAAAATTTCACTGAACTTCTGCCTTTCTATAGATAGTCATGAGGGGACAAGTAAGCAGAGCATGGTTTGCCCAATGAATCTTCCTTTGGGAAACAAATACGGACACGCAGTTAACCTTCCAGTCTGAGATCACTGATGCGGTTCCATCTACCGTGACTATTCAGTTAAGACGGTATAAAATCGTAGGGCTGTGGCAATGAGTTGCATGTATATTACAAGTCTCTTGTATTACCTAATTAGGAATTCCACTGAATCAGTGAAATCCAATCAGTGAAATTGTGTCCATGTTTTTAGGCTGTGATCCTACGTGGACAAACTTGTTAACAAAGACCCCAAGAGCCGTTGCCAAGGAAGGCGGTTTTAAAGCAGCAGTAGCAGAATTGCGTAAAATCGAAAATACGTTTAAGAAACAGTCCAAGCCTGATGCTAAGGAGGACAACCCCCGCTGGGCACTGAGACTGTACGACTGGTCCTTAGAGCACCAGCCTGCCCTCCGCAAGGCATTTGAGGCTGTCGACCAAGGAGATGGGACTGTAGCTAAAGACGATTTTATAGCAGTCATTCAGAAACAGTGTGCCTTCGTGAACGCTGAACAAATACAGACTATTGCTGAAATACATGAAGGATCTCAGTCTGAGGGAATCAGCACAGAAGAATTTTTTAAAGGCTCTAAATACTTGCAGAAAAGCTGCCTTATAACATCCTTTGGACCCAAAGGGAAGAAGGCGAAGAAAGGGAAGAAACGGAGAGGCAAAAGAGGTATCGCCATCCCCGTGCCGATTTGCGTTATTCCGAAAAGCGCGTGTCTGCTTCGGGAAGATGGCTTGCCTGTGTACATGATTGAGGCGGTTCAGAACATCGCTGATAGCTGCCATTTTAACCGAGACCACCCGTCTGCCCATCCCGTGCACGATGACCGTGCCTGGTATATAGACGAGCCAAGGAAGGTGTACATGAATATTAACTACCTCGTCAGAGGAGGAGACATTCTGTCTCTACAGAAAGCATTTGAGGAGGGCGTGCCAGTAGACATACAAGATAAATATTACAAAACACCTTTGATGACTGCATGTGCAAGTGGGAACATAGATGTTGTGCAGTATCTTCTGGAACAGGGGTAAGACCATTTCAGAGATTTTTTTCTAAATTTCTATTTTGGAAGAGCTTTCAAAAGCATAAATTCCAGTAAACATTTGGATACAGCGGACTGTGGTTTGTTTTCTATTTACATAACATTTAATATTAAAGTTAGTTCCATAAGATCCTGAGCTACAGAGGGTTAGTTTACTATTTTTTTTTTTTCACATTTTAGTAACAGGGAAATAGAAACACCCAAGAAGTAAGTTCCCAGGTCTGAAATTTTTGGTGTTTGGGCTGTTGACATTTTGGTCACATGCAGAGTACCTACAAATCCAGTCGATTGGAACTGCAGTTAGTTCACACCTACGGCTCGAACAGTGCATCCTCAAAACTGAGCACACTTAAGGGGATAAGCCTTATAATTGCTTCCCTCTGCAGCCTCAGCAAGCTGAAGCAGCAGGATTTACACCAGAAGCATGGGCTGCTATTTGGTGTGTTCCTCGCTTTAGAAGTGCTTCAGTAATTTTGTGGCCTACAGACACACTTGTGAAAAATCTCAGCAACCGCTTAGAAATGAAAGCAATTTAAGAAAGATTGAGTCATACTTGTGTAATAGCATAATCTCTTCTTTTTTATTGTTGGACTGCTGTAGTCCTACAGTCATTCACATAAACACTTAAATTAGCATGTTTCAAAGATACATAGAATCATAGGGTTGGCAGGGACCTCTGGAGATCATCTAGTCCAACCCCCCTGCCAGAGCAGGGTCACCCAGAGCAGGTTGCACAGGAATGCGTCCAGGTGGGTTTGGAATGTCTCCAGAGACGGAGACTCCGCCACCTCTCTGGGCAGCCTGTGCCAGGGCTCTGCCACCCTCACAGGAAAGAAGTTCCTCCTCATGTTTAGGTGGAACTTCCTATGCTCAAGTTTGTGCCCATTGCCTCTTGTCCTGTCCCCAGGCACCACTGAAAAGAGCCTGGCCCCATCCTCCTGACACCCACCCTTTCAGCATTTATAAGTGTTGATAAGATCCCCCCTCATCCGTCTTTTTTCCAGACTGAAGAGACCCAAATCCCTCAGCCTTTCCTCATAAGAGAGGTGTTCGAGTCTCCTAATCATCTTGGTAGCTCTCTGCTGCACCCTCTCCAGCAGTTCCCTGTCCCTCTTGAACCGGGGAGCCCAGAACTGGACACAGCACTCCACATGTGGCCTCACCAAGGCAGAGTAGAGGGGGAGGATGACCTCCCTCCACCTGCTGGCCACACTCTTCTTGCTGCACCCCAGGATGCCATTGGCCTTTTTGGCCACAAGGGCACATTGCTGGCTCATGGTCACCCTGTTGTCCACCAGGAATCCCAGGTCTCTTTCAGCTGAGCTGCTCTCCAGTAGGTCAGCCCCCAAGCTGTCCTGGTGCATGGGGTTATTCCTCCCCAGGTGCAGCACCCTACACTTGCCCTTGTTGAATTTCATAAGGTTCCTCTCTGCCCAGCTTTCCAACCTGTCCAGGTCTCTCTGTATGGCGGCACAGCCTTCCGGTGTGTCAGCCACTCCCCCCCAGCTTTGTGTCATCAGCAAACTTGCTGAGGGTGCGCTCTATCCCCTCCTCCAGGCCATTGATGAATATATTGAAGAGGACTGGACCCAGTACTGACCCCTGGGGAACACCACTCGTCACTGACCTCCAACTAGACTCTGTGCCCCTAATCGCGACCCTCTGAGCTCTGTCTTTCAGCCAGTTATCTCTCCACCTTACTGTCCAGTCATCAAGCCCGCTCGTCCCAAGCTTCCGTATGAGGATGCTGTGGGAGACCGTGTCGAACTACTTCCATTAGTTTTGTTCTCCACCTATAGCTAGACTTCATTTGAACGTTTATTTCTCAGGAATAAGTGGCTGTAGTCATTGCTCCAATTCCTGCAAAGACTTAACAGCACGTGGATCTTTACACACCCTGGTAATTACGCCGACATTCCTGGAGCGTACGGGAAGTTGTGTAAATGTGTATATTCACGTTTTCCAAAGATAAGGATGCAAGAGTTAGCAAATTAATCTCCGCTGCTTTCGTCAAGCCTCACTAGACAGCACTGGAGTCACATCTCATCATACTTAACAGTTAGACCTAGAAATGTAATAACTTAGTTTTAAAAAAAATAGTACCAATTTTGAGATTTTTAAATTGGCAGAAATCAGAAAATGCGGAGGAAATTTATCAGTACAGTGTTTAGTCTCGCATCTTTCAACAGTGTGGACTTTCAGATACTTCCAGTTCGGCATGGGAGTTCAAATGCTTTTTACGGTACAACCTTTGCAGTACGGTGTCACAAATCCGTATCAGATGGAAAACAAAACATTTATCCAGAGCTATAGAAAATGCTGAGGTTTAAACATAAATTGGTTGGATCTACTTTCTGTCTCGTTCCAGAAAGACTTAGAAGTAAATTGAATTTGGGCTAAAGGCAAATTCAATGCTCGATTGGGAGAAAATGCAGAAGAATGTTTAAGTCAGTGCTGTGTTGTCCCTGTTCCCTTCGATCAGCTTCGTTCTGACAGAATGAAGTTAGCAAAAAGGATTCCGGGACAGAGTATCAGTACAGGCGTGAAGGCTGGGTTGAGAGAGAAAGCGGAATAACTGGAACGGCTTATTTTAATGAGAAATATAAAGGAAATGAAAACTGCATACGAATTAACCATAGCAGCTATGCAACTGAAAGATAACAAAGGTAAAACCGGTAGGCTGAGGGAATTTACTGTGATAAGATCTCACCAAAGGTAGCATTCTGAAAAAAGATTAAAAATGTAAACAAGAAAAGATGGATAGATGAATCTGTTCTTTTGATCCAGAGTTAAATATTAACCACCTGACCTGAAAAGCAAAAAGCTATTCCTGGAAGCATCTTCCTTCCTAATTTTTACTTCCTCCTCCCTCCCTGTCTTTTGGGAAGACAGCAGTTCTAGCGTAAGTGGGGCAGCGACCCTAGTTCAGTTCAGGCCCTCTAGGCTGCCCTAAATACAATGGAAAATAATTCGCTCTGCTCGAGTACTGGAGAATCCTCTCATGAGGTTTTGACTCCTCCTGAATCTGCACATTGTCCGTGTGCGAGATCGCAGATCTGGGCATGGATCATGGGCTGCGCTTTCTTCAAAGATACGGGGGAACCATATTTCTTCCCTTTTGTCACCATTAAGGGGCTCAAGTGGCGCTTGTTCCCCAAACCTTGCCTTCGGGTGCCCCCAGCCCAAAAGCTCCCGAGGCAGCCGGTTGCTAAGGGGCTGATAATGCTTTTCCCCTCAGCTTCACCCAAAGGCAGCACATTGCAAATCTCTCCCTCAAACTAGCCCTTGCATCCTCCAGAACCGTGCCAGTTTTAGCCTGGGAGCAGAGACAGATTGAGTCTAGTGACACAGTGGCTGAAAAAGTTTTAAATCCTCATATTTTCTGAGATAGACCATTTTGCCACATGTTTTAGAGCACCTGTTCGTGGCCCGCAAACATTCGGTTTTGAATTCCTTAATCTGCTTTTTGCTATTCTCAGTGAAGCTGGAACACAAACACATTTTAGAGGACTAAGCTGTTTGTTTGAATGCCCATTTTTCTCTGTACCTGTGAAAACCTCCATGTAGAGGACACTGTGTTGGCTTAGAGGGGGATACGAGCAACACCCAGGCAAGTTCTTACAATTAATATTCCATGACAAGCTACGTAGCAGATACTAAAATGGTTTTGGAGT
The DNA here is from genome assembly GCF_964199755.1 of Larus michahellis. NCBI lineage: Eukaryota > Metazoa > Chordata > Aves > Charadriiformes > Laridae > Larus > Larus michahellis. The sequence goes on along the minus strand of NC_133898.1, from coordinate 7,617,627 downwards.
AGCAATAGCAATATGAAGATATCTGTTTACATTGCATATGTCATTGCAGTGGGCAGTGAACATCGATTGTGCTTGGAGTTGGGGCTGTCACTGTATGTAGTAGCTTGCTTCATCTGCCACCACGCCTCTTACTCTTTTGTAGGGCTGATGTAAACGCAACAGACAATTTCCTGTGGACTCCCCTCCATCACGCTTGCTATAACGGACACCTAGATATTGCTGAGCTGATAGTGAAGGCTGGAGCAGCAGTGGATGCACCTGCCATAGGCAACGCAACCCCGCTAATGAGAGCCATTGAGATCTGCAGATTGGACATAGTCTATTTTTTAATTGAGGCGGGTGCTGACATTGAAATGACAAACAGCAACGGTAAAAATCAGTCTCTCCCCCAAAGGCCTGTTTCCTTATGTGTATACATGTTTTATTTAAAAAAACCCCTAAGTTCTTGGAACACTTTGAGAAGTGTTCTGAATTTTAATTGCTGTCAGGATCGGGATGAAGGTAAGAGTTAGGTTCAATTAGTTTTCTACAGTATGGAGTCACTATTCTAAGTATTCTGTTTTCCTGGGGTTTATGCATCTAGAAAATAAAATAACACGATTAATTACGTTATTAAGGAGGTTATTGCTCCTCACAGAATACATACAGAGTTATAAGTGACTTTAATGAAAAAAATTCTATCTAGTTATTAATATTATTTGATGGAAAATCAGATTTTAGTTGCAGCCAGTGTGTACTCTGCCACCCATTTAAATCACTTATGTTTATGCACAGGCAGCACTGGTTAAAAAAAATTTCTTGCCACTTAGCGTGTAAATATTATTCCCTGAGAAAAAAAATACTTAACAGAAAAACAGATCTGAACTGTTACTGAAGTGTTACCTCCTCACAGCAGATCCCTCCTTCAGCATTATTTCCTCTATTTTCAGGGTAATTTAAACAGTTAACATTTACGACATTTTAAACCCTTGCTCTAACACAGGAAGCAATATTGCTGTGTAATGAGACTTTGCTTCCCAAAATGCCTTGTAGGTGAAACCCTGCTTATAGAAGGTACGTGTATTCCCCATTTCTGTCACCACGTGAAGTTCCAATTCCCATGCACTTTAGTCTCCCAACTACTTTACAGCCACAGTGTCTCATCTCATAAGATCCAGGAGAGTTTTTCCTGTCTTAGGCACTGAAGGTGTTCAGCACTATTTAAACCACAGGGCTTTCCCTTGACTGCTTGCCAGCCACAGAGGAAGCACTGGAAGAGGCGGATACCTCCAATAACTTGGTCTATATTCCTAACCTTGTGCTATGCTGGCCGTTTCCTAGTGCTAAACGCTCTCAGCTCTCAAAGATCAAATCTACAACCTGCAGGACCGTTGTATTAAACTGCAAATATCAGGACAGCCAGAGCAAAGCAACCACGCCAAGAATTCCTGCAATATTTGGTTTCAAGGCTCAATTCTGCAGGCCCTTATTTCTGCAAGCGGTGCTGATGACTGCCAGACCTCACAGCAATGTCAGGCATGCTGCTGAAGCACTGAATGGTTAACAAAATAGAGGCCTAATTAAGTTCAGTTGACTGTAGTGTCATTATCCAGTTACAATAAGTGTCCAGGTTCATTTTCATGGCTCATACAGGTATTTGTTTCTTTAAATACAGGAAAGAATGCTCTTGATATTGCTAAAGTATTTGCAGATACTAGAATAATAGATCTGCTCCAAAATAAACTGGAAAATTTGCCAGAAGTCCTAGAAAAAAAAGAAGCAGGGAAAGAAAAAGTTGTGAAGCCAAAGTCACCTTCTACACTGACGCCTGTAGAGGTACAAGCTGTGAAAAAAGAGGTATGAGAAATGGTAACAAAGGATTGATTTGCTAATAGTTAGTAGAGCGCTTCTTTCTTTCACGTATTTGCCATCCATCTCTCTCCAAAGCTCTAAATCAGGCGGTTTTGTTAAAGTGAGTATTTTCAGAAGCCAGTACTCCTCCTTGACAGTACTCATACTTGTTCATTGGTTGAAATTTTGACTTGTATGAACAAGATATCTTCCCCAGTCCCACTTAACAATTATGCCCTGTATCACTGACAGGACACGGAAAAATATTTCCTCTTCTTTTCCCTCTTCTCCTGAAGTTTACAATCATCCAGCTCAGTTGTGGTAAATACTGAACAACTAGTAACCGTAATTCCTTAAAGGGAGCACCTGTTTCTTCAGAGGATAAAAGCAAGGCCCTTCAACTTAGGAGGAAGGTGTTTTTATTCTGCTAATTGGCTCAAGGAGTTCAGTATCAGGCTTGCTGACTTCTCCTTTCCCATCTTGTCCTGGATCCTTCCTCTTCTGCTGTTGACCCAAGTCCTGTTTCTCAAATCCCACACTGATGTTTGGCTGTTGTACTTCTGAGTGCCTTTCCTGCACCCCCTGGGAGGCCTTGAGCACCTTACTATTGCCCTAGTTCCCAACCTGACATCAGCCTCCCTGACCACATCCTGGTCATCTTACTGTGGATCGGAGCTTCGTGATTTACCAGTGGTACTTGTTGGTCAGATCTGGGATGCTCTTTAAAGAGAAAATGCAATTTTATCTGCATTGCTGGAAGTGTCCTTCAGCAGTCCTGCCCTGAGCAGTGTACTAAATATGTCCCAGTAGCCAAAGATCAGTTTCCCCCTTTCAAAAATATTTTGAATTTGTCAGGGGTAGTATAGGATGTCCATAGGCAGGAGGATGACAACCTCGGGTGCTCGTTTACTCATCACCCAGCACAGGATGGGATCGCCAGTGGTACTAGGTGATTGCCTTGTGAGTCTTAAAGAGAGCAGTTCATGTTTTAGTGTCCGAGAATGAGAGTCATCCTCTACCTTTTAAAAGCTTTCCATCATGAATTTTGGTTATAAAAAATAAAAGATCAGCTTGAAGAAAAACAAATTCCGAACAGATTAAGAAAAATACACGCATGGTAAATAGAGAGCAAAAGAAGTGTCAGATGATGCGGGATGTGCGCCTTGCTCCTGAACGCGATGTATTGGTATAACTGCTAACTTCTCTTTCAGCCCCCACAGGTATCTCTGCCAGTTTTAGAAAAACCCATTCTTGAAAAGACAACACGTTCCCTTAAGGACAGCGTTAATTATCTGAACTCTCTGATAACCAGTGGTGCTACCAAGAAAGATGACATCGCATTCAAACCCAGAAAAGTAAGTACAGTAACAAAACACGAGCACAGTTTCGTGTTAATTTAAAGGTCGACCTTGCTGTAGATCAAAACCCAGAACAATCTGATGAAATGAATTCACGATTCAACTAGCTTGTAGATGACATGACACAGGCTAGAGAGACTGCCACAAAACAACAGTAAACTAACGAGTTCATATATATATGCATATATGTATTATATACACACACATATATTTATATAAAACAAATTATCATGGAAATCAAGCTCTTGTCAGGTTTTAAAATAGGATTAAAGTGAACCCACAGTAAAAATACAAATACAACTACATTCATAGTATGGATTTTTATATTCTTACACTTAAAGGATAGGAGTCCTTGTGCATGGGACCGCCACCACCTTCTAATATGCCTTCTCAATTAGTTATCACGTGATTAACTGTGTCTGTGACAGTTACCAAACTAAATGGATCACAGTGCACTAAATATTTACTACCTAGAGTTAGAATACTGGAAATACAGTTTTTGTATCAGGGACTTGTTAATACTCATTCGCAAATAACTGAAAAAACAGAAAAAGAGGATCAGAGAGAGAAGTAATTTCTTAATTTTATTTTCTCCTTACAAAGGAAAAGAATACCATTGTTGACTGAGGGGTTTTATTTGGACTTCGCCGTTTCCCTAACCCTGTTTTGTGCTGGTTTCTGCAGTGGCCTCAGGGGAGTAAGGCTACCTTGCCAGTGACTCTACAGCTAATTACTATTTTCCACTCTGAGGATCTTGGGCCCGAATCAGTCATTCTAAACAATCAGCTTTGGATCTTCTTTCCTACATTATCCCTAATCTGAACCCATGGCACGTTACAGATTGGAAGTGACACAAATTGTGCTGTCTTCTGCTGGGAGGCCACACTGGTTTTCTTCTGTGTCTCAGGATGGAAAAAAAGAGTGCTAGAACATGGCTCTCTTTGGATAACAGTATCTTCTCAACACTTCAGTTGCAGAGGTCACATCCAAATTAACTACAAATACCTTTATTTTCTAGATTTGGACCCCTGAAGCTGCAACAGAGGAGCTAGTAAGAAAGCAAGAATTGCTCCGTGAACGCTTTGCTCTCAATGGCCACTCAGAAAGCTTCACGACGCCCTTTAATAGAAAAGTTACGGAATAAGCACACCAGCTGGAAGAAGCCACTTCAGCACATATTTTGAGGGGACAAAGATCTAAAAGGCTGCTTCTCTGTAAGGAAGGAATCGTGTAGTGCTCAGTAAATGTATCTCAGTTACGATTAAGAAAATTGTGGCAAGTTTTTCCTCTGTAGATTATGCTGCTCACACACAATCTTTTGTTACGGGCTTAGTCTGGAAAAATGTTTATCCTCATGTGATTATTCTAAGTCTTGAAGCTGGCTCAGTGTGGTTCATGGAATGGCCGCTGTTGTGACACACACGTGTCCTTTTTCTTTGTAAAGGTACGGCTTTATGAGGCCATTTTTCACCCCAACATAAAATTTTGTCCTAGAAGATATAATTGATACCCTTTCTACTAAAAGGTTATAAAATATGAAGATAGCATTCAGAAATTATTTAAGACACCAGTTGTTCTTGGTTGCCTGCAGAGGCAACAGAAAGTACAGGATTTGCAACCAGGACTACTACTGTCTGGCGTACTGTTTTCATGCTCTCTCTCATACGCTTGCAAGACTGCACAAACCTTTCTCCTCGCCCATTGAGGATGTGTTCCCCAACTGCACTGTTGTAAAGCCGTTACCAAGACCTTTAAATATTTTCGGCAAACTTGAAAAAACGTTCAGAGATTTTCTGACTGCAGAGTCTTGTGTTAAAAGCTACATCCACAGCTAATCCAAATCAGTGCTTGCCCCCGCAACAGCGAAGTCAACAGATACTGTCCCTGCCATTAAAATGGGTTCTTGGCTGGGAAGGACTTGGTGTCCTAGAAGTGACGTGACCAGGTTGTGGTAATTCAGTATGAAGAAAAGGTACCAAAAGTTCATTATAGGAAGCGTATAGTGTCAAGATTCATGTGATGGGACCAGGCCAGAACAGCCTGCGTTCTGCTGAGAGACTCAGCACCTCTTGAGTTCCGTTGCATATGTCTGCAAAATAGTTTGCAGCACAAAAGCGAGCCTGATTTGGAGCTTCAAAAAAGGCAGTAAAAGGTGATGAGTCTTGAGTAAGCAGAGGCTGGAAATACTGGGAATGTTTAGCTTAGAGAGGAAATAAGTGGGAGGGAATGCCATAAAATATATCTAAAGATGCAAAAAAGTGTGAAGTGAACTGAAACCTTCTATCTATTCTTTCACGGGATACAAGAACATTCAGACTACAGAAAAAAAAGAGAAAGCAGCACACAGATATTAAATACTGTACAATTTGTAAATAGCCTGTGGAACCCTCTGGCCCAATTATCCTTGCAAACTTAAAAGAACAAAAAAAATATTTACATAGGTTGTGAGAAGAGTAGTTAGATAATACATAAGGGATAAAAATCCCTTGTGTTTCAGGACCTCAGCTAATCACTGTTGGCAGACGATAGAGAAAGTTTCCTGGCAATGCCGTTCACTCCCCGATTGTCCAGTGTGGTGATGTGTGTGTCCCTTGGGAAAGAAGGCGACACTGGCCTAGACAGACACCGTAAATTAAATCAGCTTCTGGTTTGATAGTACCTATTTTTCAAATTTATTTTAACGTTGAGAGACTTCAAGAGCTGTCTGGCTCAAAAGTACAGCTACTTTTGAAAATTTGTTTTCAAACATACTCTTCTTTTTTTTTTAACTGCAAGCCTTGAACTCCAGAATCTGAGCTTCAAACTGTGTTCCTTCCTTCTGGTTCATCATTTCTTGTAATAAGAACCAAGTTTTGCCCTTGTTGATGTGTGTGACGTGGGATTTCCACGCCTGGATTTGCGTAGGTATGAAGAGAGCAGAGTGGAAGATCATTGGGGAAATCCTGCACAGTCGCATTCTTAAAGACACCAGCACTGCCTGCATGACACTGCGTGCAGTGATCCCTTTTTAACTCTAGCTGGGCATCCTGATGTAAACGTGGTATTTAGTAGATAACCAAGACAAATGCAAAGCAAGTAGATGTATCTAGTGAGATCCTATTTTCAAATACCATCACCGAACGTACCATTTGTATGAATGCGGTTGTGCACGAGTAGTTTATGACAAGTTGCTTACATTGAGAAAATACCCTGGTATGTTTAGCATTTTAATAGTTCGGTATAAAGAAAGACTTTACGGGCAAGTGAGATACCATTTCAAATATCAGCTGTCTTGGAATGCTTAACAGCAGCATATCATCTTGGCCTGTCAGCATAAAACTTCTGCTGGCTGCAGATGATTGTAAATAACAAAAATAATAGTGTTAAAGTTAGGAGGCAGTGCAGGCAAGGAGCAGGGGTGCCCGTGAACAGTTGTAAGTAAAACTACATCTCTAAAAGGAGCAGAGGCATGGGGTGGATTTGCTGAACAGTAGCCATCGAAATAAAAATCAAGCAACGCAGCCAGAAACTCCTAACTCATCCCGCAAGGTAAAACTGAGTTTCTGGCAGGGTTATGCTGTGGAGGTTAGCTGGGAGAGTTCTGCGCTGGGGGAGCCAGTTGCTCAGCACTCCTCTCTGGAAGTGCCACGGAAGTACTCCTCCCTTGGGTAACTATTGCCGCGTTAAGGAACGGAGCGTTTTCTGCTGGCTGTGTTCGTCAAGGTCGCTGTCAGCAGATTGGCAAGAACTTGAATGCAAAGGGAACAAGCTAACCTGGCCAGCAGAAGGGGCCGTCTCCTGCATCAGCTCAGGTCACGTTGCAGAATTAGGCTTGTTGGCGAGTAGCCTCTGAAAAGGTTGTTTGGAGAAGGGGGCTCCAAGAGGGAGACATTTTCTGTTCCCATGGGAAACCCTTATGGGCATCATCCTTGTGCTTTTTCATCCCAGGCAGAACAGGCTACAGACTCTCAGTCTTTAGATGTTGTCCCACAAAAAGAAAGGCTGAAGAGCTGCACTTCAGCTCTTCATGATCAGCCCACAACACGATGGCTGAGTAGAAAGAAATACTTATGCTCTTGGCCTGCTGGCTTCTCTGTAGCTCCCTGGTCTTCTCCGTAGCAGGCTGCCCAAAGAGTTGGGAGACTTGTCTCACTGGCTACCATCCCATCTCTCACCCAGCCCTCAGCCCAGGACTGGCTTTCCGCAGGAGCATGGTGCAAAAGGACAGAAGAGGCGAGACCCGCTCGCTCGTATGCAGCGGTGAAAACGGCTCGTTTTGTGCAAGAGAAGAAACATTTACCAAACGTACGTGAGGGACATTACACAGGGCTCCCTGTCCCGGGGATCTCCGTCCCCACCCCCAGTTGTTTGCTCAGGCTGGCTCGGTCAGTGCTTTTTGCTGCTATCGCAATAGAGAGCAAAGCACCGCTCTCTCAAGCGAGAGAGCCTTCTGGAAAGCTGAATCAGTTGTATGTCAGAAAATGAACCGAGAACAAGGAAACCTGCAGGTGGGAGTTCAAACAGATTATGCCTGTGACTCAGTCTCTCGAGGTAGGTAGTACAAGTGAGAAATAAATCAAAGAGAAAGCAATGCAGAAAAATTAAGCAGGCAGAGGGCAGCAACACTGAAAGGAAAAGGAAAGATGAACTCCACACATCTACACGACGTAAGACTAGATGAGTTGTACGCTACTTTTGGTTCACAATCAGGCTGTAATCTAACCTTAGTCACCCTTTGTGATTTGCCTTTGAAGTTCGAGACACTTGTGAAGTCTTCAAGTATTGTTTCAAATGACGGCGAGTACCTCAGGCTAGCAGCTCTCGACCCCCAAGAGTGCTTCACGTACCGCTCCATTGCAAAATGGGGGCAATTAGATTTCTCATCCCCTCATTTCCAACATGGGCTATTTTTAGTTGACTTGCAAAACACATGAAATTAGTTAGGGCTGGGTATTGCCGTTGCAGATACCACTGGCACACATTTATGTGCTCAAAACTTTGTAACTCCGGGGTGCTTTTTAAAAGGCTGCTCATTATGTAGGAAGCCCCAGTGCTGAGTAACAGACTCTAAATTCATCAGGCACTACAGGGCATGAGAGTCACTGGGCACCAGGAGGTATCTGATGGACAAGACCTCAGTGAATCATCAGCTGCCTCAGGCCTATCTGGAACTTGTTTCAGTTTCATTTAAAACACCCAAACCAACCACCACCACCACCAAAAGCCCCACATCGCCATTGGGGTCCTTTCTTCTCACATATGGGGACAGTTGGACTTACCCCCCCCCCCCCAAATTCCCCATTTCATCCATATCCCCCACCCCAGCAACCCACCCGTTTCTACCCAAAATGCAAACACGCACAATGTGTCCCTTTGTGCGGTTCCTCTGACCCTGAGACTTCTCGAAGCTACTCTACAGTGTCACCAGCTTGCCTCTACTGTCGCCCTTCATCTAGGAGGGAGACGTGACCAGAGTTATCTTATGCTAAGCAAACAGTACAGCAAATCATCACTTCGATATGACAACAGCTTCAGTAAGAGCCACAAGATGAGATACATTTGGCAAGAAGTCCTCTCACCTCTGTCTTTAGAGGCTTATCTTACAGATTTACCCCTTATCTTGCAAGCTTCCTACATCCAGTACGTATATTTTTTTCCCAATTTACCATATGTTTCATGAAAAAAATATTTATGGCTGAAATATAAGAACATGCTTTTTCTCTCTATTTTTAATGCATTTACCATTCACAATTGGTTTTTTTGGAAGGCAAACTGCAACACAAATATTGTTCTAGTCGCAGCAATCTATGCTCTTATGCCAACACCAAAGAGATGCTACAAAGTGGGATTCTTGAGCTGCTGTAAGTGCAGTGGAGGTAGTAAACATGGTACAGTTTAGGACCTTTGAATGTTCTGAATAGCCCGGCTTATCAAGTGTTTGAGATTGAACCCCAGGAAATTTAATTTAGCCTTACTACTGCTACAAATCCCTTGCCATAATTCCAAGAGACATCTCGTTTGTAATAAGAAATCGTGGAAGAGTTCCAGCAATTGGCTTTAAAGGGCTGGAGGAAGGAATATTTCCTCCCCGCCCTGCAAACGGACTGGGCTGGGACAAGGCTGCCAGGGTGTGTTGTCACTATAAACCTTGGAGAACCTCTAGAAGGAAAAGACAAAAAAAAAAAAAAAGGCAAAATAAAACAGAGCCTTGCCAAGTGTGATTTACTGAAAGGGTGGGGTGAGTTAGTCCTCTCCCACTACCAGCAGCGCTTGTACAACCCAACAGCTCTTCTCCCGTAGCACGGGGCTTGCAGGGAAATCAAACACTATGGAGCTGCTACCTCTGACCAATTACTACAGCCTATGGCGTTCCACTTAGAGGAGAAAGGAAGTCCAGGTACCCCAAAAGGAAAGGTTGGGAGAGCTGTAGAAAGACAAAGAGCAGACTATAAAAATGGGAAGTTGCTAATTTTGTGCAATCCAGCTCCTACCTGGTGACTAAGGAAGACAAAAGGAGCCCAGCACATCGTGGGAAATTGCTGCTGAGCTGTACAACCATTACAGAGGGACAACCAGAAACATCCACGCAAGCCAAAAGTAGCTTCAAATGGCCTATTAATTCTGAATGCCTGTCAGCAGTTATTATCTGATGGGCCAGAGTGACCTGGCATCTACTAAAGAGAAAAAGAAGAAACCAAATACAATCATTACTTAAAAGAAACGGCCACAGAATCATTTCATCATGACTTTCATCCCCCTGTGCCTTTTAGCCCCACTTCACAATACCTTATTCCTCCAGGTAGCAACCCGCTCTCAGCTTGCTAGGGCTGCTTGTCCCTTCACTTCCCCCACCATCTTCTCCTGTCCCAGCTGCTGGGACCATATTTAGAAATGTGCAGGTCCCTCCCTCTCCCAGCTGACTTGAATTGGCTGTTACTTGCCAGCAGCTGGGGTTTCCCCTCACCAGCCCGAGACTTCAGGGGTTTCCTGTTGCCCCTGGCTGACTCAAAGCCTACCTGGGCGAGCAGATTTTAATTTCTCTGTAACCAAGGAATATCCTCCTGCTGACAGCGAAACCTCCTTCTTTGTGCTGAAAGGCACCATCTGCATTTGAAACACCGATTTGCATCTTTTTAAAAATGAATTTGCTGAGGCCAGGCTCCTAACCCCGTGCAGTGTGCGCTCGGTGAACAACTGTGGGAGGGAACTTTTCCTGAATATCAAAAATATTCAGCGAAAATGAATTTCAGAGACGCGTGTTGCTTTGCTTACAGAAACCAATTTTAAAATGAGCCTTGAGCATTCACAGCAAGATCTGCTGGGGAGTATTGAAAAATATTGAAATATTTTTCTCTTAAATAAAATTTTAATAAAGCTTGTAGTCAAAACTTCAAAACTGACTCTTTTCCTTCCAACTCCGGACAAGGTTGCAAATGAAATAGAAAAAAAGAAAAGAAAGGAAACTCCATCATTAATGTCTCTGTTCCAACAGACGTTTCAGAATTACCATTAATAGTTTTCAGTAAAATAAATAACCAAGAATCCGTGGGCTTTGGGCAGTTTACTTGACTCTGTGGGCATGCTTATGCAGTCGGGGAAGACAAACAATTGCTCGTGACGTGACTGACCCATCACCGCCGAATGCCTGGCTTGCAAAGGTGGATGGTAAGTGCTGGCTGTTTGCAGGGAGCGTTTGCGGCAGGCTGGGCTGCTGGGGAGAGGTGGGATCACTCCAAGCAACGGCCGAGCCCTGGGCAGAAGAGTGGGGTTGTGTGTAATGCTGCACCGATGAGCTCTGTTGGTTTCGGTCCTGGTGCTGGCATCCTTGCTAGACTCTGCGGTTTAAAAACCTTGCCCCAAATCTTCAAAATTTTTTTCTAAGATGTCAGTAAGCACCATTCAGCCCCACGTGCCTCCCTGTCTGGCAGGGCAGGTCGTTTATCTCGTGTTCTGCACCTTGGGGTCCAGCTTGGTACCACGTACAGAACAAGCCTGAGAAACCCGCCAGCACCCCTGTCTTCAGTCCATCTTCAGCCACCAACATTTGCAATCTGAAACTCCGTTGCAGCAAGAAACTGTGGTAAAGCTGGTGGTGAGCCAACTTCTGGAGTGGAGGTCCATATCTAGGGACTGCTTGTGAATTGGCATTAAAGAGGCACTAGGGAAAAAAAAAAAAAAGGGAAGAGTTTAATAATCGTGCAGGTTTGGATGTGGACCATGCCAGCATGCACGAGCACCAACTTTTCTTCATGCTCCCTCCCCACATAAAGTATTTTCTTGTCTCGTCACGGTGGGTGCAAAGACCTCCTGGCGAGCATGGGGCAAGGAGGAGGAAGGGTGCTACCCTGGCATACACCATCCCAGCACAGCGCGGCAAGAAACACCCCGCTCCTTCCTTCTGTAGTTAAAAAAAGCCTTATAATTTAAAAAGGCTTACGCTGCAGCAGCTAAGACATCAGTGCTTTTTCACTGGGTTTTCTGCCTGGGGGTACTGACAACAGTCAGAAATTTGCCTGGAAGCAATAAACTAAGCCAAAAAAAAAATAAAGCACGAGTGAAAGGCACAATTGAAAGTCATATCTGAAGAGGCAAGACACCGTGCCAAAGCAGTCAGCAGCCCAGTGGATATTTTAGACTGTTTAATCCTTCAAATATATGCCAAATTTATACCTGCAAGTCCTCAGCTGACAGCTGTGCTTCAATGAGGGGTTCACTCCAGAGAAAAGCAAATGTCGGTACCTTCCTTCCACTGGAGCTTCTGAAAATAACAAGTTATAACTAGTTAATAGTAATAATTGCAATACACCACAAATAATTGGATCCCTAATAATCCTGTTTTGGGGAGCCATGGTCCAGGAAGTAGCTTTGCCCATCCGTAAAACTGAATTACTTTATGAGGAACCCCCCGGTGTTTGAGATAGCAGGCTGCTGGCAGAGCAGAGCTGGGGGCAATCCCTACCCAGCCCCTTCCCTGTGCTTTTTGGTAAAAATCGGACCATTTTGCTGGGTGATGCCTCCAGAAAGCAACTCTGCAGCAGCCTGGGAAATGGGATGATGGTGAAGCGCTTTGGCTTTAACCGTGGAAGGGAAGGCTTGAAGAGAGTGAGGGGTGCGGAGAGAAAGCGGCTGGTAATGTCGGAGGCAGAAAGACAAGTCTGCTGGTGTAAGGGCAGTGAAAGTCTGCTCCTGGGGGCTGGGGGCACGGCGGCGGCTGCGGCAGAAGGAGGGAAAGGGGCAGCTCGCCCACACGCCATGAATAAAAGTCTCCGTCAGGGAAAAGGTCCCTCCACGAGGCTTTTGCCTCGGCTGGGCAAGGGGGACCGAGCATTTTGCGTGGTTTAGCGATGGTTTTTGTCAGAATTAGGTTGATGGTTGGACTAGATGATCTGAAAGGTCCCCTCCAACCTAGGCGATTCTAAGAGTCTATGCTCTATTTTCTTTGCAGCCCAGAGCAAGACCTGGGGCTCAGATGTCAGCCTGAACGGCTTTTCGCCTTCCTTGCGAATATTTAACCACTAAATTTTCCTTCTGTCAGCCGGCTGACAGGAGTGAGAACCCGGTGGAAAGCACAGGCCAGAAGGACAGGAATACATTTGCATTCCTTCCAAATGCCTCAGCGGTGCCGGGCCCACCCTTTGGCGAGCCCTCAAAGGCGCTCCTTGGCCAGCAAGGGACCAGGGGGACACGCACCCACCTCCGCCCCCACCCAGCACAGGCAGGTCCCTCATGCGAATATACAGGAGGAATAATTTTCTCCCCCTTTCTGGCCACTGCTGCAGGGTTCTCGTAGCAATGTTTTCTTCCAATCTCTGCTGCCCTCTGCTGATGCAAAGCCAAGGCAGAGAGGAGAGCTCTTGCGATGAGCCAAAGCCTCCGTTTTTTGCTGCAAAAGCTCACCCTCATCCTCATCCAAACACCAGCACAGCCACAGCCTGGGCTTTCCCCTTCTTTGTCCCCAAAACAAACTCTGAAGCCATAAGGCATGTCACTGGGGGAAGGATTTCTTGTTTAATCACACCACAATGATTTAGGAGGAGTTGATTTGCCCTCATTACCTCACATCAGGTTTTATCAACTTGCAGACTTGGATATTAAAAAAAAAAAAAAAAGAAGAAGAAAAAAACCCCCACGGGTAAAATGAGGGTTAAAGGCTTTGGCCTGAAACTGGGTCCCTGCATTTAGGATTTTCCACTTGAATTTTTCCCTGCACCAGGAGTAATTCTGGGAAACTTAGCCCTGACCCATCCGCTGCTGCTTACAACCCCACGTTTAGGTCAGGGGCTCGGGGGACAGAGTGGAGAGGGGAATATTCTCTAATCCCTGCCTGATGTGCTTTTTAAATAAATTAAGACAAAAGCTGCCTTCTTTATGGAGATTAAAGCTGTGAGAAGTGAGCAGGGATGGAGTCAGGCTGCTGCACGTGTATAACAGGCACCGTTTTTACCCAAGCGCCGCTGTTCCCATCACTGGCTGCAAAACAGATCTTTAAACCACCCAGAGACCGCTCTGCTTCTGTCTGTGCAGTGACCAGTTCAGAGGAGACAAAACCCTTTAAGCTGGCTCCTGGCTGAGGAGGCAGTGAGCCCTGTGTTGAACCTGCTCCTCCGCTGCCGTTCGGCATCGTCACGGCTAGCATCCCCGGCACAGCGCTGCTCAACAGGGCCCGGAGGGAAATGCTTCCCTACAGCACCCACCAGAGAGCTGGAAATTGCCAGCAGGCTATTCCCATGCCGATTCGCTTGGTCACGGGAGGGAGGCAATGTAGCCTTGTAGCGAACGCACCGACCCAGAAATCCAGACCCCTTTTCCTCTCCTGCATCTCTAGGAATGATGGCTTCATTCCTCGATGCTCGAATTGCTGCCTCTGCGGAGCAAGGGCATCGTTCCCACCGTAAAGCAGCTTGAGAGCTGTTGGTAACAAGATTTATGGTTATTGAGGAGTTATTTAGTACAGCTTTTAGATCCTGCTCCATTGATTTTGCTTTGCAGACTCTGTGGCTCCTGCCGCTATTACCGGTTAACTAACACCGGCCCTTCAGTAGCTTCTGGACGTGGTGTTTCTGAAGGAGGACCCCGGCACTCAGAGCTGCACAGAGAGAGGACCATCAGCCATGATCACCAGAGGATTTACAGTTTAAATTAAATCTTGAATATAAGCTTCTTTCTTTCTTTTTGTGCTATCCCCTTGGACTAGGGAACAACAAGGGAAAAACACAACCACCAACGCCGCATTTAACTCACGTGTTACTTAAGAGGATGAAATATCCTTCTCTGATGAGCTCCATGAAAAGTAACGGGTGATGGTAGCCCCTAAAGCAGGCCATTCCTCATCAGTCCTGTTGCTTGTATGACTTGTGGCCAGTTCAACACCCCTTGCCGAGCTCTGCTGCCCTGTGCTTCTCCGCTCTGCTCTGTGGTCCTCAGGGAAGGGCTTAGGGGTTGTGCAGTGGAGGGTTTCTCCAAGCTGATGCAAGTTTTCATCCTTAAGAAGGAGTTGCTTTAATCATCTAGGCTGCAGGGCAAAAAGAGGCATCTTGTTCAGGTTATGGTGTTTGGTTTTAGGTGAGGAGGTGGCTTGATAGCTGGTAAATGCACCTTCTGGCTCTGAGACTTTATTAGGTTGCATTACTTGGATAGCAACAAGCGATTTTCCCCCTTCAGTAAAATCTATACCATTTGGCTTAGTGGGATTAATAACAAATAACACACAAAAAAAGAAAGCAAATTTGCCACAAGCGGATTGCCTGAACATCCTTTGTGTGCGCGTGTTTCTGAGCGTGTGAAGGACAAGAGCCTGAGTCACTGAAGACAAAGGTCTCAGGAAGCCCAGATAAAACATCAAACCGCTCAGCAGCATTTCTGCTTTGTTTATGCAGTTGCCATTGGCCACTTGCCATTACTCCCTTCAAGTAGCCGAGCTGCCAGTTCATAGTCTGGTATGAAACAGCACACGTTCAGGGTCAGCACTGCCTGTGCTTTGCCTCCCTGGTCCCCCAGATTCGAATGAAACTGGTTAGGCTGGGAGGCGATGTTGCAGGATTCTCCGTTTCCTAATCCCAGCAGAGGCGGCAAACCGCCTCCAAGCACATCATCCTACCCTACAGTTGCCTTTAAACCCAAATCAAATACCAAAGAGGAGCTCAGCGCTCCACTTGCAGACCCAAAAGCTGGGTTTTCATTCAAGCACATTTGTTTTACTCCGGATCCCATTCACAAAGCGACACTGGACAGACGGTGCCTGCAGACAGGAGACGTGGTGGCAGGAGGCATGAGAACGCCCTCGCCGTGGTGGGAGTTTGTGTACTCTGGACCATCTCAGCAGCAGTGCTGGGCACTTCGCTCTTCAGGACACATGAAACCATCATCGAACTGCACTGACAGACTTTTGACTTTCATGTACTGGGAGAGAGTGGTCAATTCTTAATAAGGTAATTAAAGTTCCTCTTTAATAAACCAACACAAAACACTTTATGGCTCCCGGCTACTGGCCAGTGTAACTGAAGTTCAGATAAACACATTGACAAAGAAACATCCATTTCATCTAATGTTTATTGACCAGATTTTAAAAGCAGTAGGCTGATGCAGGAATTCTCTGGAGAGCTCGCTGCTGCTGCTGCTCTGCTGGGGGATGTCTCCAGGTTTTGGGCTCGCTGTGCTTTGCCGGCGTGCGGAGAGCAGCATCACAGCCTCCCGGCTCTCCTCCCAGAGATCACGGCTTCGCCGCTTTTCCACCGTCAGCTTCCATCTCTTATTGCGACAGCGGCTGAAAACTCAGTATGTGGCAGCCTGCCTTGAAACAGACAGAAAGGCTCGGCTTATCGCCGCTGAAACACGATTCTCTGTGTTCCTTGTTAGGGTACCGTGCTAATTAATATCTCGGAAGGGGCTGTCGGGAGGGCGTGCTGATTTAGCGTGAGTCCAGCGGAGAGGGGCTGGGTGGAAGTGTGATGCTGGAGCTGGTTTCTTTCTTTAACTCCAGATTTCTTTGCCTCTCTACAGCAGCAGCTTTCTGCCTGCACTTCTCTAGCGCTCTCTCCGTCACAGCCCTGGACATCACAACAACTTTGGTTTCTTAAAGACAGACACAACTATATTTATACTGCATTATTTTCGCCCATAAATATCACAGATGTGAAGACAGTACAAGAAGTAAGTCTTAACAAAACCGATCCCCCCACACTCAGCCCTGGCATTACAAGATGCTTCTGAATAATCTGGAGATTTCAGGTCAACAAAAAGGCTGTTAAATCACATCCATGAGGATCTCTTTCTGAATTTCTGAGCGTAGCTGGATGGCAAGAGGATGGTGGCCTACTCCTGCGGTAATTTTTTTTCTGGAGAACAGACTTTCTCAGTTTCTGCTACCTGCTTTTACCCTTCCTTTGGCATCCCTCGTGCCCTCCTGCCTTGTTGCAACTGCTGAAACCCTTCGGGCCTGCCTTGTTTCACCTCTCTGCTGCATCCACCTCTGCCCCTTCCAGGCTGCACCTCCTGCACTGTTCTCATTTTCTCCTCCACTGTCAGTGGTGTTTCCGCTACATCACTTCCAGCGCCGTATGCTTCTCCCTCTTGCATCTGCCTCTTCCTCCCCACGGCTGTCGGCTTTTTTTTGGCCCTCCTTTCACTGGAGCAGGCAGCCAGTTGGTATTCCCACACTGGAGGAAGAGCGCTTGTCGCAGTTCTCAAATTCCCATTGCTAACAGCCAGTCTCCTTCGGTTACCCAAAAGGGAGATCAGCGGACAAGTTTTCAGCTGCCAGCTAGCAGGCATCCTCAGGAGTATTCTCTATTTCTGTCGACATGCTACCACTGCATACCGAGATCGTATATCCTAGTATTTTTCCATGGGAAAAGACAAATTACCCAGAATCTTGTGACTTTCAAAAAGCCATCACTGATTATCTTGCAGTTGCAACCAGGAATGTCTCGAGGAAACCTGTACTTTTGAATGCAGCAAGGCGCACACACGAAGATTTGTCTTGTTGGCAGGATTGCAATTTGCATTTGTGCTGCCAAAAGGCAAATGCCACTCTGGGCCAGCTGAAAACGTACCAGTAACTCCAACTCTCTAAATAATCCAGATGTGTGATTGACTGGTGTTGCCCACTTCATACATTGTAACAGGAGTCTCTTGGGTTCGCATCTTCAGATGGGACCAGCAGGATGTACCTGGAGGTTTGTGTCAGCACCAACCAACCCAAAGCAACCGAATCCCCCAGGGCTGGGTTCAGGGAGCGCTGTCTGGGTTGGCCAACGCTCTGCCGGGGAGGCAAGGGCAGGTTTGCGGGGGGGGACAGGCAGCACAGGAGACCCTGCAGACACATCCCTGCCAGAGCTGTCACCCCCTTCCCGCCCTCCTTCCCCTGCCTGTGTGCAGACACCCCCGTACCCCATCCACACACCCTGCCCCAAGGTTGCAGAACAGCCCTGGCCGCTCGCCTCCAGCTTTGCGGAGACCTGCCCACGGTGCTCCGATTGCAGCATTCAGCCGCTCTCCAGTGCTCGCTTTCTGCCTCACCATCTGCTTCTAAATATATTCAGTTAACATGTTATTTTGCAGGGGCTGTTGGTACATGAGAGGAAGCAGGTTTAACAATCACCACCATGCTCTATTTCTGAAAAGTCAAATACTACATACCGCATTTCCTTTGGTGAGTTCAAGTGCTCTGACCTTTACAACTCCACAAAGTGTTGGGAGGCAGGGAAGCGAAAGCATGGAGAACACCATTGCTTGTGCTGGTCCTACATCTGTTTCGCCCCAGGCAGCTCCTCTCTCCCGCTCTGGGTTTGACCATGCTCTGCAGACATGCTGGATGCACCACCATCCAAGGCTGTACCCCCCGGGGCAGTGAAGAAATCAGTACAGAAGAAGTGAGATGATCATGGTCTCCTATTTCCAAGGAAGCTCAATACTCCCTCCTTGGTGGGGGTGGTGGCTCCACAAGGTCTGAGGTCCTCCGGACCAGGCTAGCTCCACCGTGGGGCTCAAAGCCAGACAGATTTGGCCCCTTCTGCTCTCACAGGGTGGCATTGCCAAGATCTGTCTCTGCTCTGTCCCCACCATGAGAGGACACGCAGTTCTGGGAGCCCAGATGACCCCCGTGGCTGGCACAGCACAGGTGAGGAGCTGGGGCAGCCCTGAGAAAGCAGTGTGTGTGGCACTGAGAAAGCAGAGCATGGCAGACTGCACGCAAAGACTTGGCAAGCCATAAAAACACAGTAACTTTAGCTGGAAGTTGCAACACGCTCCTCCAACGGGAAATGCACGCCACGTGCGTTTATCGGAGTCCTGGATCTCTGTATTCTGCCATACTAACACCCTTTCCAGTATGCCTTACAAAGCAAATGTTATCATAGAGGAAGATGCATCTCTGCAATTACCACCCATATGCCCTGAGCCTCACCTCCCTTTAGTGGAGGTGCAATCCAAAGGATGACGAAGACAACAGACATCTCAAAACTGCCTGGGTTAGTCCAGGCTCTGTTTGCCCAACTACACATCATAAAAAGGTAAAAAGAAAATCCCTTCTCAAGACTGTCTGTAAACTGCCATATAAATGAACTTTTTCATTTTTTTTACATATACGTATGTAAGTTTTGTATATATGTAAAGTATATTTACATACGTAGACATGTTAAAGCCTTTGGTAGGGTTGAATGATCCCTACAGGCTGAGCTATTTGAATTTCCCAAGATAAGACTTAAGCACCTAATTTTATTTGCTGGACTGAGGACATTAATCTAAGATATTTCTATGAAAAAAACTCATATTTTTCAATAGTTGAAATTCTTAAGGCCTTAATCAGGTTAGAGGGATTTAGAAGCTAGATTGAGATCTGCATCACATGGGAAAGAGAATTGCTTTTTCCTAACTGCCTCCAATAATGATTATAAAAGGAAAGAAAATCCTACCATTTCAGCAGACTTCTCTTCTCCAAGTCCACACAAGACACGCTCCAGCAGCCAGGTGCCACCCTTCTGGTTTCCAAGAGCTCTGTAGCATTTCAATGCATTACTGCAGAAAACAGATGTATTTTTATGGTAATCATTTTAACACCTTTGACATTGTTTTGTAACTACCTTGGATCCTGTTACGCTTCACAAAGCTGCAGAGAGAGATGAGGGCTGACAAGTCTAAATTTAAGGAGCAGAGAAGACCTGCCTCGCTTTCTGGCAGTGCCACTGGCTCCCTGTGTGAGCGAGTACATCACCCAGGGTCTGCGCAACACCTCGGCCTCGCCCAGCAGCCCTTCTTGCCCCAGCCATGTGTTTCAGGAGAAATTGTGGACCTGTTGGAGCAAGTCCAGAGGAGGCCACGAGGATGATTGGGGGGTGGAGCACCCCTCTGTGAGGACAGGCTGAGAGAGTTGGGGTTGTTCAGCCTGGAGAAGGCTCCAGGGAGACCTTCTAGCCCCGCTTCCAGTCCCTTAAGGGGCTACAGGAGAGATGGGGAGGGACTCTTGATAAGTTAGTGGAGTGATAGGATGAGGGGTAACGGTTTTAAACTGAAGGAAGGGAGATTTAGATTAGATATTAGAAAGAAATAGGGTGGTGAGACATTGGCAAAGGTTGTCCAGGGAAGTTGTGGCTGCCCCATCCCTGGAGGGGTTCAAGGCCAGGCTGGACGGGGCTTTGAGCAACCTGGTCTAGTGGGAGGTGTCCCTGCCCAGGGCATGGGGGTTGGAACTAGATGATCTTTAAGGTCCCTTCTGACTCTAATCATTCTATGATTCTATAAATTTTCTGGGTGCTGGTCAGGATGAGAAAGTCGGTGGCATCCAGGCATGTTTCCATCACATGCTACAGCGTTGCACTGAGTCTGCACCCACCTTCTGTGGCCATGCAAGGGGCCAGGGATGGTCAGGGCTAACAGATGATCAGCGTGGTAATGTGTTATGTGGGCAGGCCAAGCTTAAACTTTATGCTTTGCTTTGGGCAACTGTTTCTGAATAATAATGGAAATTAACCCTTCAAAACAAAAAAATGGCCTTTTCAACCAGAATTAAAAATCTAGTGGTATTTTTTATTTCTGTTCCAAGTATTCTGCATTTCCAGTGGGAAACCAGGGTGGTGGGGGAGATGATAAAGATATCTGGGGTTTGTTAAAAAAAAAAAAAAAAAAGTATTTAATTTTCAGAGATCCATGTATTGTTTGGTAAGCTCTGAAAATGTGTTGCTATAGAAAATGAAAAAAATTTGATGACCGTATTTTGTAAAAGAAAAAAAATAAATTAAAATGCCATGAGAAATCTAGAGAGAGGGCCTTCCTCTGGCCCTGCCCTCAGCTGGGACCGTCCCCTGGCTGTCTTTAACCACCTCCAGCTCTATGCTGGCCCACGAGAGCTGTGGACAATCACTCTGCAAGCAGCCACAAAAGCCTCTGGGTCAATGTGTGCCTCAACAGCAGTGTTTGTATTTGACAAATTCTCTGCTTATGAGATCCACACATTATGTTCTCTCTTTCTTGTGCTACAAGCATTAATCAGAGAAGCCTTTCTGGAGGGAGGAAATTGATGGTGAG
Organism: Larus michahellis; assembly: GCF_964199755.1. NCBI lineage: Eukaryota > Metazoa > Chordata > Aves > Charadriiformes > Laridae > Larus > Larus michahellis. Next base: position 7,596,940 of record NC_133898.1, on the reverse strand, counting down.
TTGAGGATTACACCTGCAATGTGATTTTGCTACTAATATTTCTGCACTGTGACTTCTGCCACATCCAATGTCAGCAGTGCTCCTTGGAGAGGATCTCCTCCGAAGCCATCTGCTTGTGCCAGTGATACCTCATGCACGTTGGAGAAAACAAGCAGAATTCTGCTCCCGCTCCCCCTCCCCGCCCCCCGTCCAACAAGCCGGAGCCAATAAAGGCTAAGCCAAGCTAAGGAAATAAATATCATGCTGGAATACCAAAGCCCTCACTCCCCTGAAACAGAAGGTAAATATCTCTAGTATTTACTGTACCAAAGTTATATTGGAGAACGTTCCCACAGAGACACTGACTCAAAGGGAAGTGTTATCGGGGTTTCGCCTAGCACATGGATTTAAGTCCCAGCTGCAAAGCCTTCTGCCATCTCCTAAGGACAGGAGGGACTGGTGCGGCCAGGGTCACCCAGCCCCCGGCTGCCTGGGTGAGAAGCAACAGAGCATTCCTGAGACCTGGGGAAAAGAATAAAAGTTAAAGATAAAAATAAAAATACTCAACCTCCATTTTGTCCTTATCATAACTAAGGATTTGGTTAAAATTCAGAGGCACATGCCAGCTCCATTGACCCATCTCTCTCCGGCTCATCACGCTGCCAAATCCCTCAATATTGCAACTGCCCTGAGGCGTGGGGTCTTGCTGCCCTGGCACAGGGATTTCCCCGGGAACATCAGCAGCCTTGCTCCAGACACAGGGTGAGATCTGGTTGGGATTCACACTTCCCTTGCTGCTGGGAGGCCAGGTCTGTCCCACAGCTTGGCTGAACGTAGGACCTGGCAGCACAACTGAGGCTGAACAACTGATGCTTCTGGAAAAAGAGGGCAAGATGAGGACTTACTTCTCGCTAGCTACACCCTCAGTCCTCTGCTAACCTTTTGCCACTGCTTCAGACCCTCTGATGGCTCAAATCCCCGTGGAGCTGCAGGCGCTTGCTGCAGCATCAGACCAGTATTTCCCAGTGTGCTCCTGACTCGGTCTTGGGGTGCAGGACGTAGCAGGCAGAAGCTGGCATACGCAGCTCTGCAAGCTGCTTTCCCTAGGAAGTTCTTCCTAAACTACATGATTCTGGATCAAATAATTACATTTCAGGAAGAAGGTGAGAAAAAGAAATGCCTTATGGGATTTGCTTTGCTTCTAGGGAAATTGAAGATGGCGAGACACCAACAAGGTAAACATTCTCAATGCTAGCACAGAGCGGCTGCTTCACACATGGCACCCTTATCCTCAGTGAATTGCACTGAGCAACTGAGGATGTGCAATGCCGTCCCAAGAGCCTCATCGCTCTCTTGCAGAGAAAGCATCCTGCCCTCCCCAACATCTCAGTCTCAGCCCTCTCTGTCACCATGCCACAATGTACCTGCATGTTTTCAGTTGCCTCTTTCACTACTGTCCTCCAAAATCCTCTTTCCTCAGATCTTGACAGGTCCATCACCCTCTAGATAGAAGCTGCCTGCTGTCACCAGAGCCATATCCACACTTTCTGGATGTTGGCTTTGGAAGGTGCGCAGGATAGTCTGAGCGGTGATGCAGGGCAGTCCCCCACCAAAAACTGGAAACAGCAGCAAACCCCAAACCCTGTCGGTAGCCCCAGTTCCCACTTCCACAGCAGGGAGCTTGGAGCGCCAGCCCTCCTCCATCCTGTTTTGCCCTGGGTGATACTGGCCAGGGAAGCAGGGCTGCAGGGGGTTGGTGAAGGAGCGTGGTGATGGGAGCTCCTCTGGGCGTTCCTCAGAGCAGCATTCCCACCAGGCATGCCAGCACAGGCAAAGACAGGAAGGAAAAGTATCTATTTTCCTACCTTCCGAGATCTAGAGCTTGACTCGTTTCGCTCCTCAGACCCACTCCAGCACTTTCAGCCTGTCTTTTGGAGATAGGCTGAGCTGGACCCCAGCTTTCAATATCCTTCATGTTTTATAGCTTCTAATCATGTCCCAGCTACTGTTTCATCCCACGTTGGATAGAAATCAGGATCCCCTGACATACTCCCCCCTGCTCTGACTTCCCCTTCTGGTACTCAATGCACCTGGTCAGCAAAGAATCCCTTTGAGTTTTGCTACTTGGTGAGAAAGCAGTTGATCTGTGTCTCATTTTGCTGCAGAGCTGAGTGTAGGTGTTTTCTCATTGCCAACTACCCCTCAGCTCTCCTGAGGGGACACGCATGTCCCCTGAGCTCGCTCGGTGCAGTGAATCCTCAGATGCTACCAGCAGTCTAAGCATTTATCACTAGTAACATGATTTCCTGGGGACTGGAAGGTAACCCAGACCACAGATCTGAAACGAAAAATCAGAAAAAACCTGTGCTCATTAAATATGTCATATCTCACAGTAACAACCTCCTTTAAAACAAAAAAACCTAAAACACTCTTGGAGTCTATGCCTGGCATTCCTCTCCATCCATGGAGAGCAGAAGAGCCCAAAAGTACTGACCAGGGCTGGATTCAGAGAAACTGTAGGATTTGTCCTAAAAGGGGTAACTTTTACAGCCTTCATCACAGTTTAGCCTACAGTATTTTGGCCCAGAGCTGGCTGCCCACCAGGATTGCTGCGGAGTCTGAAGCCGAGCTCCCTTTTCCAGGCTGCACACGTGCGTGGTGCAGATGGAGACGCCGAGGGGAAAAGCAGCTGTGGCAATAAAAAAAGCTTGCGCTGCTTGAAACTCATCTGACTTACAAAAACTAACTTACTAGAAGTAGCCAGACTGCAGTGAAAAAAGTTAATCACCCTTTCTCTTCTGTAAGTATAACAGTTAATAACCGTATTTGATTTTTTTTTTAACTGCTCCCAATCTGAGACTCCACTTTCCAGATTCCAGCCCAGACAGAACTTCTGCTGACGAGTTATGAACCCTGAAATTGGACACAGAGACGTATATGACTGCAATAGAAACGATGGCACTGCCTTGGTTGGAAAGGAGCAAGATCACAGCTTATAAATATCTTCAAGGTGACAGTATATGAGAAGGCAGGGAATTATTCATAATTTGAACAGATAGCAGGAGAGAGAGCACTAACTTACAGGTAGTAAGGGAGGAAAATACCTATAGGTGGGGGAAGTTCTTGGTAGGAATGCTGGTAGAGCTGGTAAGAGCTCAGCAAGGAGAGAAACTCATTGTTAGCAGTGCTCTGCCCAGCCCAGGTACGGCACAGCACCGCTGGGCCTGTGGCCCTCACTCAGCTAATACAAAGGATGCCCGTGGGCAATGAGGTCGGATCCCTCATAGCTGCACCACAGCTCAGACTTATAACCCAACAGGGCTGAGGTACAAAAGAGTAGGCCACAACCTGCCAAAGTGTTGGCACAAATATAATTAACTTTGTTCAGTTTCTGACAAAAGGTATCCAATACACGCGACCAGTAAAAGTTCCCTTTTCCTCCTCCATATAGAGTAGCAAAACGCATCTCCAGCCACTTCCAGTACATAAAGAAACTGAGGTGCTGGACGCTGAGGGTGCATGTCTGCTGCTAATTTATTAAATCAGCCAAGTAAACAGCATTCCAAGCAGGCAGTCTGCCATCGCATTTGCAGGCAGATGAAAGAATACAAGAATAAAGGGACTGACTTTGAGGTGAGGGTTATCACACCCTTCCTTGATAAGCTCCGCAAACAACTCACTGCTGCCGTTGGACATTTCGACCTATGCAAATCTTCTGCCACATACTTGCCTTGGGTGCTTGCTCGCACACGAACGCGTGACCCACACTTACGCATGTTGCATAAGTTGCAGAGGGCTGGCACCTCCTCTTATAAAAAGATCACATTTTCTTTTAGCGACTTAACAGGTTCCTTGTACTTCCTTACAGCTTTTCCAGCTTACAGCTGCAACACAACAGCCTTCGGCAGCAGCACAACAGCCTCCGGGTCCAGTCCAAATCTATGATTTCCTTCAAAATTTTCCACGGCAATGCTTCCCGCTGTCAGTTTATGTCTGCATCCCCATCATGATGCAATGGGCAAGAGAGAATGACCGGGACAATGTTTCTAGCCGCCCTCGGCTTTCCAAGCAGCTTGGATACCGCTTGTTTCACTACTGCTTCAACGTTTCTCTCCTGTTTGAGAGTCTCAGCACATGATGCTCTAGTTTGGCTAATTAATTTTTAAAGAAGCTGTGTATGTTAATGCAAATTCTATTAGTGATGCCTCTTGGCAGCCTGCGTATTAAATACAATGCCAGTAGCATGATAACACTTGACAGTCTCCACAGTGGTAAATTACATATATTATTATTTTATGTCCCTTTTAATGCTTTTAAGACACAGCCTTAAAATAAGCCGGAATTGTTAGTATGCTTGTACTAAAGCATAAGAATATTCCTTCTTAATTTAGCAAAGCATATGTTCCTATTAGAGCTATAGATGCCAGATAAAGACTGGCACACACCATGTGTGGTGTGAAATGGTGTAGCTGTGCTGCCTTCAGTGGGATTGCAGAGACTGATATCAATGGAGGCTGTGAGTCGCTATTCCTCCGCAGCCATAACTTGATATTCCACATCGGATGATTATCACCATGGGAAAATCGCAACATTTGATAGCGAGCCCATCTACTCTGCAAACTGTTTTGGTGATAGGAGTTCATAAATCTCTGCTCATGTTCCGGCCACTAGAGAGGGACAAAGGGAGATACTTTGGAAGTGCAAATCACTGCTTGGGAGAGTTTATAGCACAAAGTTTAGTGGAAGTACTGCCTGTGCTAGTTTCAGACTTTTCATGTTAAAGAAGAAAAATGTGCTGACAAGTTACCTTCCACCGCAAACAAATTGTGCTGACTGCTCATGATCCAGCAGGAGTTGGACACAAGGAAGTGCACTGTGCAAGATCCGAGCATAGATGCTGAGAAGCATGAGGTATTATGGAGAGAAAAGAAAACTAAACAGGGCCAGAGCATAAGTAAAGGGAACCTTTTCAGGGCCACGTTCATGGGACCAGCAGGACTGAAAGCCTGGGATGGGACAAGCAGCAAGAACAGAAAGGAAAGGAAGAGGGAAAAGAAGCAGTCCTGGAACAGACAGGGACACAGGCAGCCCCAGTGGGATCAGATACGAAAGACCCTTTAACCTGCAGGATCATGTTAGATCCTGGAGTGGAAACAGAGGCAGGCAAAAATCACCCTGTAGCCACAAAACCCAGTGGTAAAGACACTCTGCCCTCGCACGCCTGGCCCGGGTGTTCAACAGTTTACTGCTCTGCTAGTCCATAAAAGCAAGTAAAGCTACTCAAAAGTTCTCAGCCCCTCTGTGAATGTTAAATGCAATGCCACACAATGAGGCTTATTGATTTCTAGTTCCCTCCCATCTTTTTTTTTTTTAAAGAAGCATACAGAGAAGACATGGAAACCTAGTAGTTAAGCTCTCAGAAGCTGGGATGCACCAGAAGCAAGCCTGCACAGGTAACCTTAACTGATGCCTCTTAATGTTATAAGAAAACCTTGAGCTGTACAGTCGCACCCTTGTCTTAGTCACGGCTCCCTGCTTCACTTCACTATGCAGGAGGAGCAACATGGCAGGAGCTGACGTTTCGCTCCAGCAAGCACCGTTTGCCATCTCCTACCTTTGACTTGGTAACCTTAGCATCCTTCAAATAAAGAGGGCAGATCCACTGATAAGGTCAAGCTGCTCTCTGCCCCCGAGGTATTTACTGCTGCTCAGATGAGTTCACCTGGGTAGACTGCGTAGCGGAAGGGAAGACGGGCTGGCTGACAAAACCCAGTCAAAAGACATTGAGTGCCCTTGCGAAAATAATTTGCGACTGGATAGCATTTTGCCTGTCAGGGGCCAGCGAGGTAAAATAGGTCAGCTCAGCTTTATGGCCAAGCCCTGCTACAGATGGAACCTTCTGAAGATGTTGCTGCCTGCAGACATCCTGGGTTTTGCGCATATTTTTGCTTCCCTCCACAGTGCATCAGCTGTGACGAATAACGTTTGCAAACACCATGACACACCAGCTAGTGCAGGTATACTGTGCCACCACGGAGGTAGCTGATTCTGCAGTGGGCAAGCTCCTAGGAACAGACACTTCTGCCCATCTTCACCTGCACCTTCTCCAGCCCCTTCTTCATTGAGAAAGTAAAACAAAACACATCCTTGGACATGCAATTACAGAGCAACATGGCATGTCCTTCTCTCATGTTGACTCACAGAAGACGAACACCAGGAGGCCTGGTAACTGCTTGGTGGATCACATTCTTGAAAAGCTGTAATATTGCCCACAAGTCATGCCAGTGACTCCTCTCATATGAGCTATGCAACAGGTCCTGGGCATCTGTTGGAGTAAATCAAACACAGCACCATCAGCTGCAGTGGTGCTGGAAGAGGCCCATGGCCTCAGGCAGCTGCCTGGGCTCCCCTTAAAAATAGGGGTCCTTTTAGACCATTATTTCCATCAGCTAAAGTCTTAAAGCAGCTTGTGGGAAAGTAGCAGTTGTGAATGGCTCTCCCAATTTTTTTAAGTCTCGGTTCCCCATTTGATAAATGCAGATACTGTATTTCAGGTCAGATGCCCTGTTCGACCCCAAACAGTTTTCCTCGAGTCCTTCCTCACCCATGCCTTCGTTCATCCAGAAAACAGAAGGAATGGAGGGGAAAAAAAATGCATTGGCACATCTCTGCCTCGGACTACCATATGCTACTCCGAATCTCCTCTCTTGCCCTCTGAATAACCGATTTCTGCTCTCTGTGCTCTCACATGTGTGGCGATCAAAGTACTGGAGGAAAATATCCATACTTTTCTCAGCCATAACATCTGACATTTCAAACCCCAGCACCCTGGCCTTCCCCCACCCTGCCATTTTCGAAGCAGACCATGTTTCTTCCTCCACTCACTGAGATTTGATTGGCAGCAATAGAGGCTTTGGCAAAACATCCTATTCCGAAGCACACAGCACATATGAGATATCAATGGCAATCATCCCATCCATAATGTCAGAACCTAAAGAGAGATCTAATTGTATGATATTTGAAGACTTCACAAGAACAAGTTTCCTTTTTTTTAATTTGACTTTGGGATTTCCTGTAACTGAAATAACAATCTTCAAATTATCCTTTCCTGTTAGAAGGAAAGTTTTGCAGTACAAAATATACAGCGATGCCTCAAAGTGGTTCTTACCTACTTCCTAGGAACAAAAGGTCGCAACAAGAAAAAGCACAGGAAGCAGAACTTGCACGTCGGAAGGATCAAATGTAGGTCAAGCCTGGCCTGCTTTGAATTTTTTTTCCTCTGCACTGAACAAAGAGGTTAATTCCACCCCAGGCCAGACCGTGCTGAGAGGGAAGAGTGGCTCTCCTCCACCTCCAGGTTCCTTCCTCAGCTGCAGTTCAAACCAGTTCCAAGAACTTGGAGTCAGTAGTGTAACCCAAGTATTAAGAAGATCTCAGCCTAAACTGGCTTTTCCTCATCTGAGGGAGCATTGCTGGTTTTTTTAGGATGCAGGGTAGGTTTATCCTAGACAATAGTACTGCCATTCTCATATATTAACTGGAGCTAACTGGGATGCCAGACCTGTGATTGCAGCTCACACATTATGCTGCAAGATGCTGGAGGCATCAATTCCCCATGGGTCCCACGAAGCCAGCTCTAACATCAGTTCCGTGAACTTGTCTTCTGCAGACTGCTCCCTTCCTGCAATGAACCAAGCTTCTGACACGGCAGCAATGGACTTTAGGGGCTCACTAAAGGCAACTCCTGACCCTCCATGCAGAGAGGGACTGAGGCTTCAGCAGCTGCCGTCAGGAACACTTGCCAACAGCTCATTCACAAGGACCGAGTAGTAGGGGGAAAGCGTTCATCAGCACTGAAGTAAGCTGGTGTCAACTCTGACTTGCTAAAAAGCAAGTGAGCCTTGAAGCCTTGAAAGTGGTGTATGGGGGAGAGTCTTCAAAAGGTCTGATCCAATCCTCCAGTCTCTGAAAGTCTCATACAAAGACAGCACAGCAAACTGCAGCTCCAATGGTGCAGGGGAAAGAGATTTGTTCTTTAGCAGAAGGCAGAAAAAGAGAAGAAGGTTCCTGTGAAATACTGGAGGGGGAGGGAAAGAACAGGAGACTTCAACAAACCCAGCTTTAAATCCCAAGAGAGTTACAGGAAACTGCTTAGAAACGAAAGCAAAGGAAAAAGCAACTTTCCTGGGTGCCGGCTGTGACTTCAGGGCAGAAGGACTCATGATTTTCCAGGAAGGAGAGGATTTTGCCCAGGAGGGACAGATCTATGGACAAACCAGACCATCTTAATGTGAAAGCTCACCCTGTCTTCAGTTACATCTTGCAGGCATCTAACACCCTCCGTGTCATTAACCTCGGTGCCAAGTCACTCCAGGGGGATGAGCCTGTTGCTGCCAGCCCTCGTCTGACTGCTTTGTCACCAGCAATCAGTGAAGGTCTCCACACACCACGTTCATTACCAGAGATGATACAAGAGGCAGAGAGGAAGCAACTTATTCTTCAGGTCAAAGCTTGACTACATGAAGGCAAAATTATCTCCTAACTTGTAAAATGAGCACAATTGGAATAGGACTCCCTGAAAACCAAGTAGAATTTAGGTAGTCTGTATCACCAAGTTATTTTTCAAGGTACCATCCCTGACACTCCATTTCATGCACTTCAGCAGGTTGTGTTGGCACTTCTTTGCCACAGGCACCAGCCACCCTGCAAGGCCATCACCTTTCCCTACTCCTGCTTGCACTCACTTCTTTGTGGCTCAAACACTGAATATGAACCGTGGACAACAGTGGCTCAAATTCAACAGCAGAACCATTGCTTCCAAGTGCTGATGGCCAGGCAGGGAAAACCCATTGCCATTAAACCTCTCCTCTGGTTGCTTTGAATTTAAGGCATGAAGGAAAATGAGGCAAGTTCCTTCATTCTGCCAGTGGCCTCTTTGCTCAGTCCTCACTGAGCCTTCCTGAGCGCCTGTCAGCGGATGAGGAAATGTTTCTTGAAGTGCAGCTTACAGATTGCTGCACAAAAATAGTTTATTTGCTTACAGTGCCAGGGATGCAGCATTACGAATGCTTTCAAGTCACTGGAAGTATAGTACCGCTACAATACGAGCTACTGAAGCAGAAAACCTGGAAGGGGGAAGGGAGACAAAAGAAAAAATATTTTTCAGGCTGCCTTTAACGCTATAAGCTTTGCGTGTTTTGTTTCCCAAAGTGACGTAGTAAGCTGCTTAGGAGCGCAGAGTAACAAATGGTTCCTGCATGGATCACTTTACTAACGAAGTATTGATAAAGCCAAAATTAAAACTGCATTCGTAATGCCCAAAAAATAAGTGCTATTTTGCATTTATAGAGCCAGCCTTAGGCCCAAAGATCTTTCATGACTGTCTTAGTCACTTACCAAATGGCTTTTGAGGAAGGTTCTGGATACTCTGTGAAACCCCAGAAGATCACGAATTAGGGCTGCCTACATCACAAAATTATGCTCATCAACTGAGTCAGCACTGGAACAAGATTAGCATTAACAAGACTTGATAGACAATAACAAGACAGATTTAAGGTACCACAGAAAGTTTATTACAGTGCAGATGTACTATGCAACAGTTGCCACTAGAAAAATTACTACAGTGCATAGTTAATAGCTAATTTTCAAAAACACGTTTCACAGAAACTTTGAACGCTCAAATGAAAGGTGGGCGTTGCAGAAGTGAAAGGGCTCTGAGCCAAATTTTGCTCAGTTAGATGTGCTGTTATTGCAGCTCCTAATGAGATTTGGTCTTATAGCCGAGAAACAGAGTAGTGGCATGCAATTATTTTTTTTTTTTTTTAACCAAAATAATATTGATTCAGAGCTTGGTGGAAGAGTCTAGTTATATTAAAGGGCTCGAAAAATAATTTTTTTTTTCCACCTGTATTTTCACAGCTATCAGGCTTTCATAAAATAAAACTCAGAGGTCAAATTCAGCAGTACCTCCTTCCCTAAGCAACGCTCTGCATCACTCCCTCCCGCACTTGCTATTCAGCCTCCTTTCTTCAAAGCTTTTCTGTGCATTGCTAGTCTTTTACTCCAATTTTAGCCATATCCTACATGGCCACTGAGAATCAGTTCCCCAGACTTCCCCTGGCAGAGCTAAATATGTTGGTGCTATAGGAAAAACAGCACCATATGGCAGTTGTTTGATCTCTAAGCAGAAGCTACAGTTTTTTGAAAACTGATGAGCTCCACCTGTCTAGAAAGTTTCCTTTCCCTCCAGACACTGCAAATTTGTTTGTGCATTGCACATGTCCCCAAGGTCCAGGATAAGGAAACTCTGGAGATTTGTTCTAGACCGTCACTGATTCCTGACACATTACCCGAAATCTGCAGTATCACTATCATCTCGAAAGACGACTGTGGACAGAATTTTCCCCAGCAGGAACATTACCAGTCGTTGATGCTCAAACATCATTAGCTGGTGGGATTTTCCTGTCCATTTCCTGGGGTACTGACCCCAACTGCAGATAACACGCTTCAACATCCAACTACATGAGCCTGATATATCATACTAACAATCTGCTTTTAAGACCCTCTGACATTATCTTGAAATAATTCTTCAGGCCAGTAAGTCTTGTTCAGTGTATTTATGACATTTATGTCTACATTAAAATCACTTAAGGACGTAAGAATGGTTCAGCCTTTCATGGGACACACCAAATTGTTCACTCTGATCTGCAGTACGGCACCAACAATACCTAGATACCTAGTTTGGCACACTCAGTGCACAGCACCATGATGTGGACTGGATGCATCTATAGCAAAAAAAGGACTAGAAGAGGCATGAGGAAAGGGAGAGTAAGCATCATTTCTCCGTGCAAGGTGCTGGCTCTGCTTTCTTCCTTCATGCTGTGCAACTATTTGCTAAAGGAAATAATTTCACTAAGACGCTCCGCTTCCTTTGTGAAATTACTCTTTAAATGCTGGTTCTCCATCTGGTGCACAGCTCCAGATTTTGAAAGATATTTAGGGACTGAGCTCCCAATTTCAAATAGATGTCTGACATGTTTTAAAAATTAAATTCCTCTGTCTTTACATGTTACAATACACAAATTTAACCCTTGATTTTTAGGCTGGGGGGAAAAGTATTAAGAGTAATCAGAGTGACTTAAGAAAAACAGATTGGCTTGAGCTTGAAACAAATGCAGGCCTTGATGTGAAAGGAAGGTTATTGACCACACATATGACAATAACAGCCACGTGTTACACCAAAGAGTTTACTGGTTGGTGATGGGCTCTCAACTGTCAAAGTAAGCAAAAGTTAAAGTTTCTTCACATCACATGGACTTCAGTAAAAGGCTTACTTTAGATAAACTCACTTGCCACTAATATCTGGTTCCCAGGAAGCTTGGCAGGGAGCCCTATAGAGGTGCCTAGTTCCACACCATCTAACCAATGCCTGCTTTATGGCGTGGAAATGGAAGACAGCCTCAGTAAGGAATTTTTTCCTATAGGAAACTGCCTGTCAAAGCTCCAGCCTCACAGCTATCACGTCATGGGGATGAGGCAGAGCACCATAAGAGTAGGACTGAAAGGGCTATACAGACTAGCACAGGCAGCACTCTGACCCTCACCAAGGCTCCTAGACCTCCACCACTCAGCGTCACCTTAACTTCAGTCCCCTGACAAGTCTGCAAGTCACAGATTAGAAAGATGCCTTGACAATAAATAGTCCCCTGGGTAAAGCTGAACTGCCGGTTGCTTGCACATTTCCTCCTTGTTGATAACTTGAAAATTTGCACCTTTTCTATAGGAACTCTGAGTTTAATTTTCCTGGACTTAATTTTTAAATTGGTCTTTTTATACACACATTTTCCACAGTCACCATATTTATACACGTTCACATTTTTATAGAATCCTCCAGGTTCTATAATTTGAAGGAAGTTATTTTAAAGACACTTCAAAAAGGAAACACTTCTTGAGTCATCTATCCATAAAGTCAAGTGCTTTCACTATCATGAGTCTATCCAGTGAGGACTCCGAGGGACACCAAACCCAAAATGAATAGCTATCCTAAAAACTTTGAGATAAGCAATAATTGAAGACCAACGTGTAAGAATCTTTCAGGGCTAGGAAGAAATGCTGTATGACTTATTTGGAATGTGAGCCAGTGTCCCAATAGGCGAAGGTTCCAAACAGCTTTCTTGGTTTTTAAATAAAGCCTAGACTCAGACAACATGGCGAAAGACACTTAATGCATTTAACACAAAACATGTAACAAATAATTTTAAGTCAGTCATACATTCTACTTTTCTGTCACCACGGGATCTTCCAGAAAATTGGAATCTTGCTGCAAAACCTTGCTTCATCTTTCATTTCTCATTGCAGTTCCAACAAATTGCCATGGAGCTGATATGTGGCCGCTGTAAATACTCTGTTGAAGTCAATGGCATCACACCAACTCAAAGCAACTGTAATTCAAGCCCATCTTTCTCCCTCTGTTTAAAAATTAAGGTTCAGCACACTGCTGAGCTTTCTCCTTGGATATGCAAAAGTCTGAAAAGTTTGCTTCAAGAAACAATTAGTTCTTCCATTCATCCTGTAATCTGTTCATTCAGAAACCAAATGACTGTCCTCCTTCATATTACAGAAGTATTCGTGCTCTCATCTCAGGGTAGCACTTTGTAGCAGACTGAAGAACCACTTAAAATGATATATTAATTATTCATTTCCAGAGGTCATTAAATAAGAATATTTCATATTTGTTTTCTTCATAGCTTTGTATTTTTGCCACAATTTGTTGCAAATAAGATAACTGCTGGGTCTCAGTGGAGAAGATCAAGGATGCCAATTACTTCAACATACAGTCTATGTTCTGCTAGAGTTTACAGAACGGTGTTTCTGCTCCTGAAAGCCCCACAAACCACACAGTGTAAGCAGCAGTCACTGCCTGCAATCCACATCAGCAGACAGTTTGGGAACTGGCAGGAGTGGAGCATAACCCAGCTTTTCCGCTTGGAAACAGGCCTTCAGGGAAGAAAACAAGCAGCAGGCAAAGGCCATCCTGAGGGAAGCCAATACTCCACCCCAGGGGAAACCATCCCAGAGAGCAAAGAGTACAACTTCTGTCACAAGCACCAGGAAGAGGATGTACTTCTTCCTGAAGACAAGGTTGCAGTTGAGAACTGACTGATGGAGAAATCCTGCTAAGGAAGAACCACTGCCATGACAAATAGCCAACAGACGCCTAGGTTCAAACTGTATCCCTATTTTGGTTGATTTTTCAGTCAGAAAGAGACCCGTGGTCTTTTCCTTATGCCCAGTTCCTCCACAAGACAGATGCGTTTTTCTTGGCCTTTCCTGGTTTGCAAAATTCCCCTCCCCTACACTAGCATTTGATGCAGGACCAGGCAGTTTCCAACCAGACTGAAGCCCGTTAACCACTGCATGACCTGCTTTTACATTGCTGCCCTCAGAGTCCTTTATATTGCCATCACATGTGTGCCCTTGGACCCTGGGGGAGGAATAAGCAGCATTGGTGGCCTGAGGGACTACCACAGTTGTTTTGCCGAAGCTTAGATTGTTATAAGACTACTACATCCTCAGACGATAGACTTAGGTTACATCAAGCAGTAGAGACTCACAGTTGCCAGCAGGGCAGTGCCACAGGGAAAACAGCCTTGACTTTGACAGGGTGGAAGGGGAGGGAAAGAGGGCTGGAGCTCTGGTGAACCGTGCTGTGCTGCTGGCCTCAAGACACTCACACACGTCAGTGCCTCGGTGGCCCCTGACGTCTGCCAGGATTAGCTCTTTCCTGAGAAAGTGCTGCACTTTGGACAGAACAAGAAAAACCTTAAGGACAGGTAGCAATCCCCTGGGGCCTCTCCCAGAAATGCCACACCTCTCCCCATATCTGATGTCTAAGGGAAACTCTTCCTCCCCCTCTGTCTGTCTTCCTCCAGCTGCACTTATTTTCCTCTGCACTCGGGGGAAAAAAAAAACCCAAATCAGTCAGGTACCTGCCGCCGAACACTGCACTGGAGCAAAGAAAAGACAGGGCAAAGGAGCATTGGCACGTGTGCTGAGCAATGGCAGCAATGGGCTGATCCCAGCGCTGTGTGGGTTTCCCATCCATGGCAGCACCAGCTCTGCTGATACATACCTTGTTTTTCCATGGGGCTCTGGTTAGTACAGCTTTAAATATTTTTCTTCCCTCTTAACATGGTTGCTCAGAATGAGGCAGTTGAAAGGAAACACAGAGGTCCTGGATGTATTGATTCAGACAAGTTATTTTGTTAGCAGGGTACATCATTCCTCTCATCAGCTGCCTCCCACCTCTTTTCCTTCCCCCACATGACATCTCCTGTTTTTTGGGCCCTAATGAAGATGGCAAAATGGTTATGGGACTCTGGGGATCGCTAATCAGGAATTCTATATCTATTTTAAAGGCCTGTTTCATTCACAAATGTAAGGATTTCTCTCCTAAGGATGCCCCTGAGTAACTAATTCATTTGAGAGAAGGGCTGCAATTCAGATGAAAAGTAGAGAAATGTCCTTTTGCTGAATAACTACAAAGAAAGAGATGATCAATATTTACCTGCATACTTTCTCACCACCCTACAGGACAGCTGCTCTAATACATGGGAAGAGATGAGTAAGGGTGCAAAAGAAGAAAAAAAGTACTATATTCGCTCCTACCCCCTTTACAGGGCACATACAGCTATTAAAAAGGCAAAAGAGAAAGACTGATAGATAAGTGCACTTGTAGTCAGGGGCTTTCTCCTGCCACTCATGATTTACCTGTGCTGTGCCAAGCAGCACAAGGGGCACTGCTGAGCTTCACCCTCAAACCTCACCTTACTTGGAGCAGCATGAGGCTGCTTTTGGTAAGGCATCCTGTAGCCCATTTAGGGAATTTGATTTCAGAGTAGCCTTTGGTACTCTGCTTTCTACAGGAGTGTCACAGGTTCACATAATCTGGATAACTTCAGAAGAGGAGAGAGCAATTACCTTCACCAACACTTTGAGATCCTCTACCAAACTAGACACAAGAAGAGATTCAGCCAACTTGAAGGTTTAATCCTTCAGGCTGGCTGGAAATCTCAGCCTCGCTGGCCTGCCATGCCCAGGGATTTAGGTTGCCTCAGGTCTAGGCTAGCTCCAGCTTTATCAACCTTGTCCTCTGAAAGGGACAGGGGTCAAACCATGATACTACCACTCTACTGGTAGCCAAGACTGGTTTTGGTCTGCCAGATGATCTGGCATATAAATTAAGATCTGGCTTAGAAAAAGGAGACTGGGCCAGTTCAGCTAACCTGTATTTGAGCAAATACACAGCCCTGGTACCCTACACAGCTTTCAACATTGCTTCTGACACAGTCAAGGAGCCAATCCACCAAGTCCCTTCCCCCAGAAAGCACAACATAGCTCACCTCCAATGTCACCTGTGCAGCTCCTTTTAAGCCAGCAGAGAAACTACCCTAGCATCTTCGTTCTTGTTCAGTAGGACACTAGTATTGTATGCAGTTGTAATACAGGATGCTCTGTAAAGGAAACTGTTATTGAAGGAAGTTGATATGGGACAGGGATCTTTCACCTGTGATAATGCTTCAGCCTGCCCAAGGTCATCGATGTCCATTCAGTAATTGATGAAATTATCTGAAGATAGTTGAGAAGACAGACACACCACAGAAACATTCATTACCAGCCTCAGCCACCTCCTTGGCTGTCTATGGGAGAGGCCAAATACTAAATGGATGCAAGAATTGAGCTTTCCTCACTTTATGGATTGGAGGAAGAAGGATAAGACATGTTGGCACAGAATGATGACAAAGGAACCAACATCACATCCCTCCCTCAAGAGATAGATTATTCCCTTCCTGGGCATCTTTTTCCCCAGCCTGTCTATATACCATCCCTCATCAATACCATGCGTGCTTTGGAACACCTGAAAGATTAAAAGACTTCCCTTGCTATAAAAGGGAAAAATGTGATGGGTTTGTTCAAACCATGCTGCTTTTGAAGGCTCTGCAAGTGAAGTAATTGTGCAATCTGCTCCACTGAACCACAGGAAACACAAAGAAACCTCTTACCTAGCCTGAGAGCACTTCAGAGATGAACATAACCAAATAGAAAACTGCCAAAAATAGGGGTCACAGAAATAGGTGCTGTCATGATGGATTTTTCCCAGGAAGTAAGCTGAACAGTAATCCTGCCCCAACAACAGTTGGTAACTGCCAGTGGGTTTTCCTGAAAGCTCATTTAAACTCTGTTTCCAGCAGATCTTTACACAAACCTGTTGTGGGTACAAGGAGAGCATGAAACGCTTTTTTCCCTTTGCATCACCCTCCTACAACCGGTGTGGGATTACAGCTAAGAGCTGCAGAGGCTTTAAAAAGGGACAGAAGACAAATATATATATACAGCATCCCATGTAGTCTACTCTAGCCAGCCCAACCAATGCAGTTGGGTTTGCACACAGCAAGCAGCCACCTGCCCCTCATTAAACGCCTTGCTGTCGCCCACTCTTCCTGGGAAAGCTAGCTGTCACCATTGCAAAGAACCGACATTGCAAGCTGGTGCCAGTACTGGTGCTTTTCCCTTCCTGGCTAAATAAATAACAGCAGTCCCCTTCGTACTAGATTGAAACCTGCAGTTAAGCATTCATTCAGGGTCAGATCTCTAATTGGCTTCTGCCAGGGGAAGGGGAGAGTCAGCAACATGTTGTGTACACTGACAACCAAACAGGATTCCAGAAAGTGATGCTGTAGGAAGAGTCATTTGGGTCCTTTCCTCTTGGGGCAGGAAGTGCAAAGCAAGGGAAGAGAAAGAGGAAAAAAAAAATGTTCCTCCATCAGAAGAAAATATCTTAAAGGTTTGTCACTTAATATTGACTGGTTTAGCTTTTTGAAATTGTTGTCTTTTCCCCTGAATACTTGCAAGACTTAATAAAAATAGGCTTTCTGAAGCAGCAAGCTGCTGCCTGCCATCTCCCCCACACCTATACAAAAGCAATACAGAGAGTGGGCTAAGTTACTGCAGCATCTTCCCTTGCTTTGTTTTTTTTCATTTTATTTTTATCTCTGTGTCTTCCTCCAGTTCTCAGAACAACTCCTGCACACCCCTGTCATTTCAGACTCATTTCCCCCAGTGGATTTCAGATTCTTGTGATATTTCAAGTATCCCTAGATGAAAGTGTCAGGACAGATTATTTTTCTTGATCTCAGTACCCCTTTTTATTATTTATTTTCAACAAGCATCTGAAAAATACTTTCTTCTGAACAAAATGACAAGGACAGCAGGGCATCATTGTACACACAGTCCTATTTCTTCTGACCAGAGTTTTGATGCTGGTTAGGCCATGCTGCTGCAGCACAGGTTACACTAAACTCAATTCCTTCTCTCAGCACAAGTCAACAAACCAGTCTTGGACCATGTGCTCCAAGAATGGCAAACTTAAGGCACTGGGACTTCTTCCATCAGATAAATTATGCTATTTAAAGTCTTATTCTTATGTACAGTTGCATTTGGCATAGAACATACAGCTTGAGATGTGTGAGATGCTAGGAGCCTACGGAATACTGAGCGAGCATCTTTACACAACGGGTTGCCCTGTTTCTGGTTTGCTTTTGCATGGCCATTTAGCAATGCAATGACTACACTGTTCTACCAAGTGTTCCTACCATGGAATGCTCTCTGTACAGCCTGTATACAACAGCATACATGCACAGGAAAGCTACGCTGTACCCTACTGATGGCAGTCTAGCCTTATATGCCAAGTAGGAACTGTAATGAGGAGACATGGTGAACTGGTTTATCTTCCCACCATCTCCCCAGTGAGGCAGTTATGAGACTATCTCTAGGAAAAAAAAAAATCAACACCAGGAAACAATTTCTTCCTTAGAGTGCTTGAATTATGATCTGAGGCACATCAGTTTAAATACCTCCCAGATCTCTTGGGTTAAAAATAATAACCATTACCTTGTACAGCCTTGGAGTTCTCAGCACAAGGGGAAGTCTACTGAAAGTAGAAAAGCGCTGACCAGAAATGGCTATTTCCTACTGCCATTTGCCAGTCTCACCTATTTTAGGCTGCAAACTCACTGGAGCATGGAGTATGTCAGTCACTGTATTTACATATGGCACAAGAGAAGTTGTGCTTAGTCTTGCTTTAGGCACTGCTGTCATGTTAATTATTTATAACGGCAGTGTTGGACTCAAATTGTGATACACCCACCACTCCCAAAATCCCCAGTGCTATCCCTCTTGGAAAATGGTAAATACCAGGAGAGAAAAATAGAGTATTTCTATAGAGTGTTTAAAAATCAACTTATAAAACTCAATACCTGAACTGTAACTCTAAGATTCAGGTTATGGCCTGCCAAATGCTCCTGCATTGAACGAGAAGGACAACAGCTTCACACACTGTTTTTCTGTCACTCTTCAGATGCTGTCCCATAAGCACTTACTGTGGCAAAACTACAGTTTATCTCTATAAGATGGTTTGTAACAAAAAGCCTCTGCTGGAAGCCTCTCTCTTTTCCCTGCATTCTGATTTTTAGTGCAGGCAGGTGGAGCTGAGGGGTCCAGGCAGCACGTAGTGTTTTGCTGGCTAGGGATGCAGCAGTCTGCACAGTGATTGCTCAGAGTGCGCAGAGAGGGTTGCTAGCAGATTGGTTTTGAAAGATCTTTAATACAACCAAAAGGATAGAATTCATTTACTCAGAAAAGATAGAAAAGACCTTTTGCAATAATATCAATAAAACTGCTTTCAGTCTCTACCCCCCAAATCCCCACTGCAAATTTAGCAGTGATTTATTGTTAGCTGGCTGAGATGAGCAATTAAAATAGAACATTAGAAGATACTTAGGTGAATTCAGCACCTTGTGTGGATATGTGGCAATAAGTCTGTTCTCTGGCAGTGTGTGGGAGAATTCCTCCCTGCTGTGGATTCATACCCAGTATCAGGCAAGGCTTCTCTAGCTGATTGCCAAATAAGCAGTGGGACTGGTGCATAGGATGGCAGCAGTCCCAACCTCTATGCAGGAAGAAAACGGTGCCAGCGCTAATTCTTCGTACAGGTAAACTAGAGGCATTTCCTTTTCTACAAGGAAATGTCATGCCAGACATTAATACACACAGGCTGCTTCTCCCTTCAGCCTATGCTATGTTGTTTTCTGTTTGTTGTGGGGGAAGGTAAAACCAGCAAATTGTACAGACCTTCCACCTGCCCAACCTCCACAACAAAACCAATCAATATCACCAAGCAGATCAATTTAAAGAGTCAAATTCCAGTACCTTTGCTCCTACACAGAAGTTTCTCCAGCTTTTAATAAGGCTGTGTGAGGAATGACAATCTATGCAATAAAGTACAGCTGGAGTTTTTGGATAGCCCCTGTACCAACGCAAGAGGGCACAGCAATGCTGCCCTGTCCATGCCAGGTCACATCCTGTCTCCTGTTGGAAGCACTGTTATGTGGAGAGTAGGGAAAGAAGTGGAGAAGCCAAGCAAAAATCCTGGGAGGAGCCCACAAAGACAATCAGGCAGAAAGCCTAGCATGTGATCCAGCTCCCCCGACACTGGTAAGGCAGCTCCTACTCTGGCAAGCTCTGTATTGTTGCAATCTTTGGTCCATTTTCTACCCCCTGTGGCTGGAGGTGTAAGTGCTGGAAGCACAGCTTTTAAATAGCTGAAAGCTAGAAAGCAAATAGATTGTTCTCCAAAGGGATCATTTTTAATTTCTTTGAGTACTGTGTGTTTGGGGCTGGACTCCCAATGAATTCAAATAGCTGAGATGACTAACAAGCTCAGTGTTGCTAAAATCTCCCAAATGAATGATTCCTGCCTTGAAAGGACCTTGGCTCCAGCACAAAGCTATTTCTACCTTAGCATGATCGATTCTGCAAGCCTGCTGAGTTTTTTGTGCAGAAGATCTTGGATCAGCTGAAGGGTACGTTCTGCAGAGAGACTCTAGTGCTGAGACAGAAAGTAGTACACATAGCTAGGCACCAGGGCCACGTGCCAGGTGACTCACAGGAACAAGGGGACACTGAGAAACGAAATAAAAGAGCTTAACTGTTCCGCCTGGGCCTTCCCTGCAGACCTTTCATACTCAACTGCCTTCCAAGGGTCCTGCCCACTGGGAACAAGAGCAGCTCAGCTCCCTGCTGCAGCACAACAGCCACAGTCCTGCTGGCCCCAGGGGTTCTGCACCACACTGGGGCATGGCTGGAGAGGCAGGAGGAGCATCCTGGCATAGGAGGGGAGAAATGCAAGCTGCAACAAGGGTATTTTCAGGTGCTCCAAGGCCCAGATCACCCCTCTCGCCTCCCAGGTAACCAGCAGCAAAGGGCCATGGTCTACCTGCTAAGCAAGCTACTACAGAGGGGATACGAGCCCATTTTCCTTGCACCTATTCTGCCACCAAGACTCACATTGCCTACAGAGAGACAACATGAGGAGTCCCCATCTCCTCTACCCAGCTGCAGAGTCAAAGTAACAGCCTAGCTCCTAGCAGAGCAGTCCCCAGCCTGCAGCATCCCTTGAGCCCATAGCAGCAAGAAAAGTGCCAGAGGCAACAGCCTACTTTGATCTCCCTGTTATCTGGATCATCCTGGTGACAAGGAACACCTTACTCATGAGCCATGGTTTAGGCACCATTTCTTCAGCTGTAGTAGTAACACTACAGTAACAAGGAAAATACATAATTAAAATACATTATTATTTCTCTACTCACCTTTTAACTTCATTCCTTTGCTTTGGAAAGATGCTGGAAGATGAATGACGAAGGCCAAGTCTCTGGACATCTTTCACAAGCATTTTTGACTCAGGTCAGAGACAGAAAGCCACAAGCCTGCTCTAGGACTAGCAGCAAGAGAGGTAGTACTGCTGTAGGCACTGGTGGGAGCTGGGGGGGCACCTGACCCTGATAATAATGGCTGTAATGGGCTTAACAGGGGTCACACAGTAGGCATCGTGTTCACTTGGGGGTGTTCATTTGTGGTCTGCACAGGCTCTAAGAGACTCCTCTTAATAAAGGGTCTCGTTTTGGCTGCAGCCTGACTTGTGGGCGGTCCTCAGACAGTCTTCAAGTAATGAGGCTTTTCCCTGCCCAGGAAACAATCTCTAAGGAACTATTTATAAGTGATCCAACAGCAATCCATATCAACCCTCAGTCCAAAGCTGTCCACAGACTTGCGTTGAAATCCACAGGACAACTCCTTTGGATTTTGGATCAGGCCTCCACTTTCTCCAGTCCTTTCATCTTGTTTTCTTACACTGCAAGAGCACACCTTGATCAGGCAACACAAAAGCTTTCTCTTCAGCATGCCAACACACCCAAGCCTGACCTTTAACAGCCCCTGCCAAGCCAAGACTGGGCTTCACAGTAGTGCAGGTTATCAAATGCTATCACGCTGCAGTGTTTGGTACTTGCATGAAAAATGTAGATGAAGCAGTAAGCTGACATCCTCAGATCCAGCTTCATACATTCACATAGCTCATGTGAGAGCAAGGCTTACTTATTACTCAAGACAAGTCCATATTGTGCATATTTTAGAAACAGGCAGGTCACAGAACACTCCTTAAAACACTTTAAGAACACCAGGAGCAAGAATTAGGTTGAGAAGTAGAGTTTTCCTCAGCTGAGCTCGAGTCCCTCAAAATATTTTGAATGTTTATTAGTTTTTCAGGAGAGGAAAAAATATTCCACATTCGGAAGTTGAGGAGTTCTTGACAGATTAGCTTCCCTCACTGGCAATTTTCAGCAAGTTTCTCCATCCTAAAAAAAAAAAAAAATCAATTATTTGCAGAACACTAGGAGGGAGGAAGGGAAATTGAAATAACTCTCACAATTTTCAGTACAGTTTTCACTCACATTTAAGAGATATATTAAGATGTTGACCCATAAATCCACAGAAATAGCGTTTGTGTTAGACTGATGATGTGTAAGAGTCCTTTGCCTCAAACCAGGCTGAGGAATACTGCCAGGAGTAATTTTAAACGTACTTCTACGCATGTGGAAGCTGAACACAAGGGTTAATACCTTATGCTAAGTATCTGCCTGGTCTGTCTTAAACCCAGTCCTTCTATTGTACACAGTAAGCCGGTCCTCCTTTGAGTCACCTGATTTATTCCAGATGCACAACCACGTGATGGAAAGTTGACATCATGGCCCAGAGGAGCACTTGCCATTTCCCCTTGAGTACGTTCCCTGTCTGATGTAGTCCACTTTTGGGCAGAGATTAAACAGACATATCAGGCTTTCCCAAGAGCCCTTAGTGACAGAAACAAGTTTCCGAGAGAAACGGCAAGCTTATGACTTCCCTTCACCTAACAAACAGAAACCTCCTCAGTAGGCAGTTGCTCTGTTGGCTTTCCAGGCCCTCCTTGGAGAGGTAAATTACAGAGGCAGCACCAAGTCCCACTGGGCTGAGCACTGGGCAGATATATAGTAAACAATAGGTGAGGATGAAAATATTTACAACCTTAATAGGAGAGGGAAAAGCAACAGGAAGAGAAGCTGAGACAGATTCAGCCCCAGTTTAAATAGGGGGAGAGAAACATGCGGCTGCGTCAGTGCAATGTATTCTGTAAAACACCATCAGGGAATGTGGCAGCCAGTGGTCACAGGGAGGCTGACGCTTTTGTCACAGGGAGGCTGACGCTTTTGTACCTCAGTCCAGAGCGCTAATTTTCAGGGTGGAAGTGACTTTGCAGAATCATATGGCTGTTCAAGAGCAATGCTAGGAGGAAAACCCAGGTCCCTGCCCTTGTCCTAGAACTTGGTCTCTTCCACCACTCTGCGCAACAAGTAGCAAGAGAATTTGCCAAGGAGAAAGGACCATTTCTTGAACAAGACAGTGAAAATTGGAGAAAGAGATGTTACCCAAAGTCACAACTGACTACATACAACAGATGTGTTCTGATGTGCAGTGGTCACTTGTGGGCTCCATAAGGAATAATAACCCAGACTGCCTGACATATATAACAGAGCTAATTAATCTGGAGTAACAGCTAATGGTGAGCAGCATGGTCTTTGAGTCTGTAAACACTGTATCTCAAAAACCAGATTATGCCTATCTGTCAAAGCTATCACTCTCAGCTTTTGAGCCTCCTAGCCCTGGAAGTCCCCTACCGCTACACCTGGAGCCAGACACCAACAGTCTCTTCAGAGAGGGATTCAGCTCAGCATCAAGTTTTTCACTGAAAGCAGCAGGTAATGGCTGAGATAGCCCTGACACTGAGGCCTCAGGATCAAAAGAGTCTCTGGGACTGTGCCTACATTAAAAAAATATGTGCTTGGCTGGACTGCACATTTCTCTTGCCATTTATGCCATTTAATCTACCTGAGGATGATCTAAAGTCCTGTTGTGTGGCAAACAACAGTTTCTAGATAAAGATTATTAATAAGTGAGGAATTCATTCCTTCTTTTTCTGAATCATTTCTACAGGTGCCTGAAATTATTGCAAACTATTGCATCAGCACCATATCACTCTCTCCTTTGCATATGTAAGTACAACCTGTCCCCTTCATAGTATTTTGTCATTCCATTGAACAAAAAAACATAAAAAAATACGAGAGAAAAACCATCCAACAACTGCACTGAGTCACTTAACTTCAACTTGAATTTTAGCTACACAATCAGTCAGCAGGACTAGCTGTTACATCAGGGGTTTGGAAGCAAAGGGAAAGGAGGAGGTGAAGCAAGCCCAGGAGACAGCCAAGAGGAAAACATCTTTAAAGCTCCCCTGAATTGGTGACACTTGCCTGTTTGTTCTGTTTTATGCCTCTAGGTTTCTCTGAAATAGAGAAGAGCAATTATGAAGTGACCCACTTTCCTCCTGTTTGGCGTAAGGAGGAAACAGGGGGAAGGGGAAGAAGGGGAGGAAAGGGAGAGGTGCAGAAGGATAATATCAAAGGGGAGAGAAAAGGGGGAAAAAAAACTTACAAAAGGTAGGAGGGTAAATTGTGATGACCCAGTTTAAAGGAGGAGCAGGAACTAGACCTACTAGCAGTCAACACCTTCCTACACACTCTGAGGAAAGGAAGCAGCAAGGGAGAGGAACAAACTCAGCGCTCACAGCACTTCTTTGTGCTACATACACATTCCTCCAGGACAAAGTTTGTACAGAGAAAGCTCCACAGCAAAAGAGAGCACTCCTCCCATCAGCCCTTTTACTGGTGTAAGGGAGGGGTGGAGCAGCAGAAGGCATCCTGGTTGGGATGGAGTACATCAGGGCCAGGTGCCAAAAATTACAGTCAAAAGAGCTCAGCCAGTTTGCACCAGCTGAAGTTTCCTCACCTGTGAAATGGCCAATCTTTCTCCTTGTAAAAGACTCAAGAAGTGGCATCTTATGTGCTAATGTCAGAGGAAATCACTTGACCTGATGGCATAATCTGACACGGCAGCTTTAGCCTTCGTACTGGCCTGGGAGGGCATCTTCAGGAGATCTTCATCTGCTGTGGCTTTTACCATTTACTGTGACAACTGATGGCCCTGAGCTGATACCTCTGTAGGGGAGCCCAAGAGCTGTCTAATTTCTAGATAGAAACCAATATCTGGGAGGAGAAGGGGTCTTCTGGTTTGCTTTACTTTTTTGGCTTTTGCTTCTGGATTCATGAGGTTTCTATTTCCTCCCTCAAATCATATTTACCTCACTCGGTATAACCAGGCATAACTCAAATGAAGTTAGTACCCCCGCACCACTTCACACCATTCAAAAATGATGAAATAATCAATGTAATAAATGCATGTATTATGTGGGTGGCAATTATAACCATAAAGGATGGGCCATCCGTACCCTCATCTCCAAGTGGATTATTTAAAATAACAAGCCAGCTTGTTGAACACAGCTCCATCGATTTTGAAGCCTGCAAACAGAGAGAATTGCACTTCCCAGTTCTGAAAGTCTGCATGCAGTTTTAAATAGCCTGTGCTTCCTTTAAACAAGCTATATCCCCCAAAAGCATAACCTCATTTTAAGCGTGGATTAAATCAGCACGTTAATTTGTACTCACTTGAAGCTTAGTGGTCAAATAGAGTGTATGGCCAAAATTATATGGGGAACTGCAAATATATTACATTGTGTGCTGATATATTGGTGGGCAGTACTGTGTTTTCATGCTCACAGAAAAGTTAGGCAAAAGAAACTGAAGTGGAGACTACAGCACCAAACAACCCAGTGATGTGGTCATTATCCATTGTGGAAGAAGCCTTAAAAGGATGAATTTGAGGATGCATTTTTTCAAACTACTATCTCGCATCTTTGTTTTTGCTGTTTCTACAGGCAGAAAATGCTTGCCACGCTCCTTACCAGAGCACCGTGTATGCAGGAGAGACCAACTTGCTGCAGCTGGCAGGAGTTCAGTGGTCCCTGCTCCAGCCGCCTGCTCGGTCGCAGTGGAGCTACCTGAATTTTGAGCATCTGCTCTGCAGCCCATGGCCTGAGGCAGCTGGAGCTGGGCCCCTAGGGCCTGGCGTCTCCTCTTTTTCCCTGGCTTGAATGTAACTCCTCTTTGGCAACAGCTTTATCCAAACAGGCCTTACCCAGCCAGGGGCAGCAATGCCCAGAAATGCAGCTTGAAGGGACACTGGGTATTCTGAGATCAAAGAGAAATGCCTGGTGCCTTTAGGTGCTTTCAGGTTTGCACAGCAGCCAGGAGGAGTTTTACCCACAGTTTGATGTTCCCACATCTCAGTTCAGCCTGCATCCTGTTTCATGGCACTTCTGTCCTCTCTTCAATTCAGCTTTTAGACAAGTTTTTGAAATGGTTCCCAAATTAAGGTCATGTGCGCAGAAGGAGAATTCAAATCTGATGATGGTTTATTTTATTAAAGCAGAGATTTTTTTTTCAATGAAAAATGGGGTTTAACCCTTACCTGCTTTTTTGTCACAGGCACACAGACATATCTGTGTGTATACCCCTTGCTCCATAAAATATAGACCAAATGGTCCTATTCCTTCTTGCTCTGTGTCCAACACCTTTGTGACTCTCTCTGTGGGACTTGTGCAGAGACTTCTCATGGCAGTTGAGCTTGGCCTAAAACTCCCATTGGCAAGGCTCCTGGAGACCTCAGACCAGTCACACCTCCATGCCAGATTATAATCCCTAGAGATTTTATTATGTTGTGACTACCTCTCCTTTACACATTGGATAATAGATGTTAAGGTTTGGCATTGTTGGGAATGATGTGGTCAAAGCAGACTACATAGCTGTGGGAAGGAACCCAGCCAAGGCAGGGGTGGTGGGGTCAGCAGTGGAGACCCAGATTCACTGAATGCTTAAGTCCTAGTTGCTCTTTAAGCAGCTAACTGTGAGTCAGGTACCAAAACACCTATGGGGGTCTGTCTCTGCGCATCTAAGAGAATAATCAGGAAATTGATGGGGACTCATCTCTGAGGGTTTGTGTTAAAATCGTATTTTAAATCTCTCTATTTTTGAACATAAGCCTCAGAGGAATCTTGGCTTGGCTTGAATTGGAGCAACCTATCATAGACAGATCCTTAAAAAAGCCTACAGTTTAACTGTATGTCTAGAGATCCTGAAAATGCAGGGGAAAAAAAGAAACTTGGGCCCAGCTATTCCCTCAAATTTAATCAGAAGCAGCCTGGGGCGCAGAGATGCAAGTGCCACTGATGGTCAAAATTCAGTAGTTACATAAACAGCAGTGAATGACACAAAATAATTAGGAGTTTGGCATAAAGGGCTCAATCCTCAAATTGCTCTGATCACACATCCCTTAATAGACTGGGGTATGCCTTGCCATCTAAGCCTGGGAAAATGTAGAAATCAGAGAGGCTGTGAAACGCTCACTGCTAAAGCAGGTACATTTTTCCCTTCTTTTTTTTTTTTTTTGATGTCTCTTCCCTAGTTCAATTTATTTCCCATCCACATACTTGAGACATAGAAGAGCAGCACTGGGATAAACAAGGTATTTCCCTCTCTGCTGAAAAAAAAAAAAATACAGAAATGTCTGGGGAAGGTGGAGGGAATTGAGGCAGTCTGTGTTACAGCCGACTCCAGGAGAGCCCAGGAATTAACGTCTAGGACCTGGCGGCACTGCTAAGCATTTTGGTGTTTCCTTCACTTAGCTGCCTCACAGCCCATCTTTGCAGCATGCAGGCGTGTGCGTTGGAGGCTGAAGGTGGTTCTGTGAGCAGCCAGAAAGCTTCCACTGCCCGTGATCAGACCTGGAATTGGGGACAAAACAAGGGCTGTCGTTTCCTCCCTCCTCTGCCTGCTCTGCCCTTCCCCGGCTCCTGGCCGGTAATGTGGGAACCCACATCATGCCACTCATATACAGGAAAGCCTGTTCCCTGTCTCAGTATTCATGGGCTGTGCCCACAGGTACTAGTTGTTCCGCTTGCTGAATATTTGCCTGAATAATTAAGAGGGAGCTGAATCATTCTTAGACCAAATTCCGGTTTTCTCTCTCCTCCTACTTCATTTTTAGGCTTCACTTCTCACAGCTCTCCTGTACACAGTGTGAAATGAGTGTTTAAATACTATCAGATAGAGTCAATAAACTCCCCATGTGCTTTTTTTTTTAAAAAAAACCCCACAAAGCATCCTCAAATAATGCTAGAGAATCAGCTAAAATTGTGTAGTAGCACTTATTGCGACAGAAATCCCAGTGCTGCTGTGCAAAAGGCTGCCCCCCTCTGCATCTCCCGGGATAGAGGCATCCTCCTTCCTGAACAACACAAAATATATCCCTTCCCTTACTTATTTTCAGAATAACTGTAGAAAAGGCAGTTGTTCCAACTAAGCTTAATGGGTAATGTTCATGATCTATTTAATGATTCTGCACTACGCTGTTTTATTAAAATACGTGACTTCTGCTGCAGCAGAGCTTGAAAATAAATCTTAAATTGAACCCAGTTTTCTCACTGGATAGCTACCTCTCATCCTCCTCCCACCACCTCCCTCCTCTGTCTTCCTTTTACCATCTCTTATATCTCTTTCTCTAAGTTATGCTGCATTTTACTTTGCCCTAACTGCATTTTCCTCCTTGGCTTTTGATACAAGGAGCCAAATTCATCCCTGCTGGTATCCAATGGACTGAAATTCTTCTCAAAGGAGTTATTGGGCTGAATCCAAACCCAGGCAGGATTTTGCAGTGCTGGTGGCTTAGTCAAAACAACAGTTTATAATTTCTCTTTTGCTTCCCTTATCTACCGTTACTATGAATTATTAATAAGTACTAGTATTGCTCTCTTGAAAATCATACTTCATTTCAAAACCACCTATCAGACAAGCTGTCTGAAAATTTCTTTTTAACTTTCCTTGTGTACTAGGAACTTGCAAAGCACAATGCGTGCACAGGGGCAGCCTGGATTTCAGACCAAGACTCACTCTGGGATATTCCTCTTGCCATCTGCAGCGCATACCTAACTGAAGTGCTGGGTACTATTAACCCATGCATGAGCTGGCCGGAAAAGGTTTTCTTTCCCAAACGGACAGTTGTGATGATAAATCTGTTTCCTAATCAGGCTGCTGTTCCAGATCCCTCACCTGGGGGAGGGGGGGTGTCTGCACAGTGTTAATCTTATGCTGTTAGTCTGTATTTACAGCCCTTAAACCTGACAGGTTCTCTCCTTCCCTGCAGTTTTCATGTGCACAGCTCATTAGATACTCTAATGCTGCAGGGAGCCCCTCTTGCTTGAGAATTCCTTTGTCGTATATTTAGCAAACTTTTGACTGCTTCCTTCCAAATGAGAGTGAAGGACATATTTTTGTAGGAGAGGGTGAGAATCACAAAGCACGATCTACAGTCACGTTTTTCTGTGGGGAACTACAGAGCAGGGGAGGAGGAATCACCCGCAGTTCTCTCTCCTTCTCCCCCGCGCTTTCCCTCCCCTCCCCTTCCCTCCCCCACCCTCATACAACCATAACACGAGATGAATGCGCTCCAAAATACAGCTGCATAGCCTTCCCTCTCTTCCGGTTTTCCTTGCCATGGCAAAAGGGGGAAAAAAAAGATGATGAGGATAGAATTATCGCTAATGTGGGACTGGTGTTTTGACTCTGTGTCATCCGCAGACTATTTAGAAAAGCCTGTACACGTGGTGTCAGAGTTAAACATAGCCAGTGTTCGGTTATTGCTCACAAGAGAGGCTCAGACAAGGAAGAGGGAGGCATCACAGCTCGTCTGTAGGTCTGGATGGTTCCATAAATGAATGCATGAAGGCTTGTGGAATGAAGAGGAAGGGATGACTGAGGTTACGAAAAAGAGCATTGCACTTCAGACGCAATCCCCATCCTTCATTAAAATCCCCATTAAGAGATACCTTTTACAAAAATACAACATTTTGTATGGAATGAAAGGCTTTCCTCCCCATTAAAAATTATGCTAGAGACAGTTCCATTTGCTCCAAATTAGGTATGCTCTGAATGAGTATTTTAATTAATCCATGATAAATAAGCCAGGCTCCTTCCTGGAACAGAGTTACCGTTTTCCTCCTCAGCAGCAGTGGGATGTGCTCACTCTGCTGTGTGTATGTATGTACGTGCCTGGGCTTTTGTTTGCTTTTAATTTCTCTCTCTCCTTTTTGAACCCGGCCCTGAAATGATCAATTACAACACATGTCCTTAACCATGGATTTCCTTGTGTTTGGCTGCTCTTACTTAGGGGGGGGCAGAGAGGGGGAATAATCAGATTAACACACCCAGACCCCTGGCACGATGTTCTGGGAAATAAAAAGAGGGAGAGAAGGAAGAATTCACACATAAAAATAGAAGCCCACGTAGATTGGCCATATATGGAGTACCGGGGACTTCAGAGGGATACCCTCTTCGGACCACCCCTTTGGCGGAGGAAATCGCTTCTGCAGGAGGCCCCCTTCCCCCCTCCCCAGGCGGCTCACCCGCAGCCGCGTTCAGCCCCCCGCACCGGCCCCGCATCGCACCACTCCGCGCCGGGGGAGGCCGCCGAGGGGCGGTTGCGGAGAAGCGGCGGGGCCGCCTTGCCGGCGGTGCGCGATGCGCGGAGCAGTGCGGCGGCGGCGGCGGCGGCGGCGATGACTCAAGCCCGCCCGGCCCGCTCTGCCCCCCTCCCGCTCCCGCCCCCCCCAACCCCCCCCGCCGGGGAGGGCTATTAAAAGCTGCTGACGTAGGAGCAGACGGCCATCTTTGATGAGGGCACGGCTCACGATCCATTGAAGAAGGAGACCCGGGGAGGTCAGCAGCGGCTGTCCTTGCCTCCCAGCTGCGGCACCAACCCACCGACCCCGCGGCCCGGCGTAGCGCTCCAGAAACCGAGGTAAGGGTGGGAGACCACCGAGGGGACCCGCTGCGCAGGGGGAAGGGGGCGGTAGTAATGAGAAGGAAATGGAAAAAAGGATATATTTAAAGAGGGAACTGCTCGGCTTTTTATTTCCAGCTTCTGGGCTGCTACGGGGATGGAGGAAGGCAGGGGAGAGGCGTGTAATTTCACTGCTAGCCTCATCTCCGGCTGGAGCCAGGGGAGAGAGTCGAGCTCAGTCTCTCCGCCGTGCCAGGCTCTCTTGCGGGTGTCAGGAGGCCGGAGGAGAAGGAAAGCCCGGAGGAGGTGGGAGGAGAAGGGGAACCAGCGCCATTCTTCCCCCGGAGCGGGGAGAAGGGTCTGCGGGGCCGGACTGGGGCTGCTGCCGCCCGGGGCACTGCAGCGCCCTTCCCGCTCCGCACCGCGCCGGGCTGCGGCGGCGCTTCAGCACCGCGGACAGCGTGAGGAGGACGAAGCGGGGAGGGGGTGTTTCAGAACGGCGGACAGCAGCCGGGCCCCTCCGCTGGGCGGGCAGCGCTCGGCCTTTCAGCACCACGAGGAGCGTTCAGAACCGCGGACAGCTCCGCAAAAGCCGCGCAGCGCCGCGGAGGCGGCCGCGCTGCAGCGCCCTGCGGCTCCGCGCCTTCGTTCCCCCCAACCCCGGGGCTGCCCTCCCCGGCGAGACCCCGCCAGGACGGACGGCGGCAGAAACAGTTGTGGGTTGTACGGGGTCCCCCGGAAGCTCAGAATGCGAAGAGGGAGAAATTAGAAAAAATAAAAAAAGGCAAATAGCTTCACTTCCTGAAATTAATCGGCGTTTAGCACTTTGGCCTCTCTCCCTGCCTTTTCGCGTGGCAGTGTGAGGGAAACGGGGGGTTCCGTAACGCTGAGCCCGTGGGGGCATTGCCCACGGGCGCCAGCGACAGCCCCCACTCCCGCCGGGGCTTCCCCACGCCCGCGGAGGCTCCTCGCTCCGTGCCCTCGGCGCCCACCCCTTCGCCCCTCCGGCGTCTCGGGCACCCCCTCGGGCTGCGGTGCCAGGGGCTGGGGTCTCCCCAAGCCGTGAGATGGCGGGGGCTGAGCTCTGTTCCGTGTCCGTCCAGCCTCCCCCCCCCCGCCCTCCGCGGCCGCGCTGCGGATCCCGCTGCCTTATGTAACACGCCGCACGGGCTGCCCTGTCACTGTCCTCCCCCCGGCCGTCCTTTCCGCTCCCCAGCACCCCAATCTCCCCAAACCCCTCGGTGCGCCTCTTTGCTGGCGAAGTTGGTAACTTCGCGGCTTTCCGCGGGGCAAATAAACAAGGAGAGAAGGGGGGATCGGGCTGCGTGTCCAGACACTGCGCTGCGTAGCTGCGTCAAACCAGGGCCGTGGGATCTGCCAGATTTACGTGCTTGGCTTGAATAATTGCTGCTGGTTTAGTTCCCAGCTGAAAAGGCGGGGGGGGAGGAAGGGGGGGCTGGTCTGCGGCGCAGCCCGGGGGTGGCGGAGCAGCCCTACAACCCATACCTGGCTGCTGCCAGCCCTGGCCGCAGCATCTGCAAGGACATGCCTGTCCTGCACCCCCCACCCCATCCTAGCCCTGGGCATGGAAAAACTCTCCCATCTACCGTGGCAACAAGAGGAGGGTGTGTGGCAGCCATCCCTGTGGGTGGCAAGAGAAGGGATGAGGCCATCTGGGAGATGAGGGCTCCGGGGGGTACAGCTGGGGAAGTGACTCTCTCTTGGGCCCCCCCATCTCCCCGCATGTCCCTGCATCATGGGCAAAGATGCCAGTCTAGGAAAAAGCAGCAGTGGCTTTCCGTTGCTTCTGCGTGGTGCAGAACGAGTCAGCCAGGAGGTGACCACTGAAGAGTTTGATACCTAGGATGAGTGCCAAAAAGACAACAGAGGTGACCAAACCAAAGGTGCAAGCTGGCCTGATCTGCAAAAGCAAGAGCTTGAGCCTGCCTCTGAAGTCAAGAGGAGCTGCAGAAACTCAGCATGTTATGAAACAAAATGCAGCTAAATAGCAACCCCCAAATGAATGCAGCTTAACTTTCTTTCTACAACTAACTAGTAAATTAGAGTGGTATTTCCAAAAGCACCCAGGACCAGGCTCTGTGTCCATTGAACTCATGGGGGCAGTGAAAGAAAGAACAGCAGAATCCAGTCAGTTCTGAGTCCTCAAAATATGTCTAATGAGACGCATCTCCAATTTGCAGATTTATCGCACTGGAGGTAGGAGCTGCTTTTCAGGTCAATGGAAAGCTTTTCATTTGTGCCTGTATGCTTTAGGTATGGCAACAAATAGCAAGATTAAAGTGCTAAGACAAAATAAGCATGGTCTCTACCTAATGTTTGCACCGCTTTAACTGAGCAAGGTAAGGAAACAAAATACTTTCCTGTCAGTATGAACAACTTCAGCAATTTTTTTGCCTATGTGTCATGAGGCTACAGCTTCTGCATATGTAGCAACCCTCAGGGGAAAATGGAAAGTGTATGGCATGGTATAGGGCTCACTTTGTTAATGATTTCTTCTCTCAGGAATGTAGGGAAGAGAAGAATTTGGTTTATGTTTGTCTTGGCTTTTCACACAACTATTATTTTTCTGGTATTTTTTTTTTTTTCCAAATCTCTGTCATAACTCTTTATAATATAAGCACAGGACTTTCACCTGTACATATTTATACACACACACACACACTAATTTCAGAGACTTCTAGGGTTACAAGCTAGGTAAAACCACAACAAATGTAGACTGCCTTTGCAGCCTTCATCGGGAAGAAGGAATTTTTCTATCTGCGAAGTTTCATCTACCGCTACCGATGCAGTCACCTTTGGGTTGGGTGAGTGCCAGGCCATCTGTAACAGTAGACTTATTCAAGCATTTTAGAGCGACTAACAGAGAAAAGAATAATGCGTTGCTTGAGAGCTGCAGCAGGATGCAGATCTCAGGCAGATCACGATTACCTCTAGGAAGCTGAACTTTGAAGTGGGCACCGGGGCTCACATATCTACTCGTGGGAGTGCTGGATATAGGTTATCAGGGAATCAGTTGTCAAAGAACAGTTTATTTCTTTTTAGCTCAAAATTTTTGAGCCTTAAATGATATCTTCGCCCTTAGCTTCGTTAAACTTTGGCTTTCTTTCCTACTGACCTTGCAGATTTAGATTGCTGCATTGTATTGCAATGAGCATTTCTCCAAAACACACAAGTTATATTCCTACTTCTTGTCTATCATCCCTTTGTTACTCCCTCCACAAATACTTAGATACACACTCCCACCAGCAAAATCTGCCTCTTATCAGATCATAGTTTTCAATATGCTGTCCTGCATCCTGCTAAATTTTCTAGGACTTTCCACCAAGCAGAAAGACATGTCAACTTCATAGGGTCAAAACTATTTTTTCCTGCTTTATGATGGCCCTATGGCTGATGTTGCGAGACTGAAAAGTGGATTTGAATGGCCTTGAGGAAGTGTTTGAACCACTTGCCCCGTTATTTTAGAAGGAAATTGAGCTTTGCCTTTACATCTTTCGTTGTGTTCACCTGCTATTTCCTCATCACTCACTTCATCTTCACGCTCACCTACAATCCTCTTCTGACTACTGCTAAAAAGCACTGTGATGAAAGAAACACAAACTTGAACACAGCATTAGGGCCCTGACGTGAAGGGAGATGAGTGTGGCCTTCTGATTTTGATTATCCCAGGGAGTCTAATCCAAAGTCAGTTGAAATCAAGGAAAATACTTCCACTCATGAGGCAGACTGTGCATGAGACTCAGAATAAGCTCACCAGTTGGGCTGTGTGCTGCTAGAGGTGAATGCAGGGTACGGAAAGCTTTCTGTTCCCAGCAATAGGTGCATATTGATCTGCCCTGCAATCCAAGAGGAAACCCCGCACATCATTTTGTGGGACTTGTAACAAAGACAACATTTAGCAGTTTAGGTTTTTCAAAGGGAGACAAGCACTGTGTACATGTCCTCTCTGAAATATGCTGGCACACTGTAGTTATAAAGAGAATTCAATCATTGCATTATAACCTTTTTCTTCTCTTTTCTTTTTTTTTTTTAATAACAAGAGATATGGCATCTTATCTTATGCACTGAAGAAAGCTGAATTCTAATACAAACACAAGGAGTAGAAGACGGAAATACTAAGTAATTAATCATGGCTGTTCCTGGCCTTTGAAGACTGAAAGTTAATGCTGACCCATCTGTGTTCTGTCTGGCTATTTAAAAGACAAAGATTTTTCTTTTTTTTTAAGAGCTAACAATGCTCCATTTCACTTTTTAAATGGGATTTAACTTATTATTGGGCCACATTGTCAATTGGTGTGAATTAGCATAGCTGAGTGCTGTGCTACACTAGAGGCTGATGAGCTCCTGAGCTGTGGCTCATCATTCATGTTTTAAAACAGAAATGGGTACACTTGCTGAAGGAGCAGGTTTTTCTATTAACAGAAGTAACTTGAAATGCCATCCCCGCCCCAAGCCCTATTTTTACCAGCCTGGTTTCACTGTCGCAGGTTCTCCCAGACAAGGTTCACACAGATAATCTGCCTCAGAAACGGTGACAGTAAGCAACGCTGAAGCAGCGGAGGAGGAATACTGCACGATATGGTTGTATTTCAGGTTGGGTTCTGCTGCACTCTGCTGGTACAAAACACCAGCAGAACTTTTCATATGGTGTAAAACCCAGGGCGCAGCCGAGTTTTTCCTAGAGGCGCATTTACACGCAGAAAAAATGAGAACTGTATAAATGGATGTGGAACGAAATGAAACCTGCACTTCCAGGTGCTGTTTGATTTCACAGACTGCACTTCCTAGCAGTAGTCATTCACTTTTCTTCCAAATCAGGAAGTAGCCTGAAGTATTCCTGCATTCCAATAAATACGCAGGAGAATTATGCTTCTTCCACCAAGATTTTTAAGGCAGAATTTTTAATATTTGACTACTCAGACATATTATTGGGAGAGTAGAAGTGTAAAACAACAAAGGCAAAGTCAAGTCTCACTGTAGGCATTTCTAGATCAGAAGGAGGGGAACTGGCCTTATACAATTTTGCTATAATTAGTTTTCCTTGTGCTTTTAATATGACAAAGTTATTGTGTCAGAGTTTACTGGTAGAATCCATGAGAAAAATGTTAGTTATCATAGCTTGTGTTGGTGCTAACAACTAAAATGTATATCCTAGGCATGACAAAAAGATGCTTTATGTAGGTGATTTTTGAAATTAATGCAAGATTTGCTATTTCTTATTCAAACCCTACCAATTAAGAGGGAGGTGCACATACGAAGGTACTGCAGAGTGCTTTGTAGGGCATCTTTGTAACTTTACATTAATCTCTTCCATCTCCCACATTTTCTCAGTAGCCTACCCTTACTAAAAATCCCAGGCAGCAAATCTCCAAAGGCTTTCACAGTCGCTATCCTGTCGAAGAGACTAGAAGGCTAGCGTGGAGTGAGCTGAAAACTAAAGGCACCGATCACATCACAGATATGGTGTTTGTCATGATGTATTTATTCGTTATAATTACTCTCCACCCGAAGGAGAGGAATTCTGTTTCTGGGCTGCAATACAGTTGTACCAGAAGTAATTTAGTATTTTTTTTTTTTAATATAAACCAGTTATTTGGAAGATGTGCCAACTGCTCCTTTGATTCCTTCCTCTGTCCTGGAAATTATAGCTCACAGTGGAACTGTGCTGATGCCAGTTCATTGATCTGCCCTACAGAGGTAAATATATTTCCTCCAGCTACTCTAAAAAATGTCACGAAACACAAGTATATTTCGTCAGAAGAGCTGATTTGTCAAAATAGTGTTATGGTTCACTGATTTTTTTTAAACAGGAACAGAAGCCTTCCATGCATATTTAAGCATCTTTTAAAAGAAAAGGTACTAAAATTAGCTTCACCATGCTTTGGATGCAAATTAAAGTTTTCTTTCTACCCTCCGCGTTAGTATTTTTTGGTTCAGTCCTCATTCACATCCTTAGACACCTCACCATTTACCTCAAAAGGATATAGGCAGGCTTGCATTTCTGTAGGCATCAGGGGATTGCTGTGTGATTCAGCCCAGCGCTGCTCCTGCCTCTGCACCACATACGCACACACGGACACACACCTCTCCGAGCTCAGGGCTGCCTGTGCTGACCCCGGAGGTGGCTGACATTGTTAGCAGAGAAATTCCTGTTCTCTATTTATTAGGCACAGACAACTCTTGGGAATAATTTGGTCTTGCAGAAAGCAGTAAGAAAGCTATTGCAATTTATTGGACTAGAGATGTGCAGTAACAGTCCGTTTAGCTTCAGATATTGTGGTTCAGGGACTAAAGCACAGGGGCTGCACCCAGAATATCTGGATTCAGGTGCAAGTATCACACACCAAATGTAACCTTTGTCAAGTACCTCAATTACCTCCATCCACGGAAGAAAGAACTGAGATTAAAGCAATTTTTAGTTTGCATTCCTCATCTTCAGATATAGGACAAGTACCCTGTACTTATGGAAAGATGTTTTTATGTATATTGGGGCATAGCAGTCTCCGCTGCCTGGGGTTGGTGACTTAAAAATTGATACACCTAAAATGCAACTTCCTCCCAACATAGGTGTTTAGCATTTACTTGGCATTGAAGGGGGTGTTACACATGACTGTACCCTTCTGATTTGTAAGAGGGTTGGCTGAAGGTGCCATATAAACACAGATTATTAGTATTACCTTCATGATAGCAAGAGAAGAAAGCAATCTCAGACCAGAAGGTAGATGAAACATTCACACGTTTGATCATGCTCTCATGGCTGGGCATAACACAAGACGATGAGTTTGCCAGAGCCATGGGTTCTGTCAGAGCCGCATTAAACTGCAGGGGGAGAGTGGGACTGAGCCCTCTCTGCAACAGCATCGGTTCCAAACCGATAACACGACAGCTGTATATACATTTTGTGAATATTAGAGTATTTCAGCCAAACATTTGCTTTTCCAGAGAGTATTCACCTAAGTGACACTCAAGTATGTGAAAAGCCTTCAAGAAAGAAACTAAGGTATGCGAACCCAATTAAATTGTAATTCACCACTGACTTTTAACAGCCGTTCTCCCCAGAGAAGTGTTTGCTTTATTTGCTTAGCTGTATGGAGACACGTATTGGTTTCCTAGCCTTTTAAAGGATTTCCTACAGGTTTTTTGCCATTAAAGACATGTTCTTGGGATGCGGTACCTGTTTTTGTAATTCCTGAAAATATATGTCTTTTATTATACCAACAAGAGTAGCAGAGGCCTGAAGGCCAACAGCAGCAAAGAGTTTTAAGATGGCGCTTGATTAATTCATGAAGGGAATTATATGACGTAGCTGTTGGTGGTCACAAGAGACTAAACTTGATAAGGCAGCAAGTCCCTTCGAGTCTGATTTTCCTAAGAGGTTTTTCATATTTAAAAAAAAGAAAACAGAAGAGAAGAGGAAAAATAAAAAAAGGCCTGGATGGCTCTGTGCTGTGGTGGAGGCCTGTCAGTTCAGTTCATTTCAGAGATGAGCACGTCAAGAAAGAGACAGTGGAAAAAATCCTCGAGGCGCCAGGAATGCACTAAGTATAATTGAAAATGCTCTAGACCACTTTTGTAACGCAACAGTAGGGCCATCTGCATGCCTCCAATTTTCAATACTAGTAAGACATTTTTTATCATTGCATCATCTAGTTCCCTTTTTCTTAATTAACTGTTCTAAATAGTACAAAATAGCTGCTCCTGGAGCAACTTTTAGGCTCTGAAGATCATTTTCTAAGCCTGGTAAACAAGAACTGGTGTGCATTTCTAACGGGTTGACACATAAGAATGCAAGAGAGCTGCAGACATCACAAAAAAGGTGTTAGCTACCATAGTACCCCAATTCCCAGATTAGTGCGCAGGGCACTTAACGTTACAGTATTAAGCAGGCTGATAGATGGTAGCACGTGACAGAAAAGCCTAGCAGCACCTCTTGTCCTCTGGAGGCCCTAGTAACCATGCCGCCTTTTTGTTTCTTTTAGTTTGGGTTCTCCTCCCAGTCCCACCTCACCTTACCCAGCCTCAGCTTTCTGCTTTCCTCATATTCCCCAAATGCTCTGAGGGAAAACACCCTCCCAAGAGAAGGAGATGCAAGGAAGGACTCCTTTCAGCCCCATTCAGGACAGGGGTCTTGGTGTGCTCGTGTGGACAGAGAAGGCATTACATGCAATAGGCCACCCACAACACAAAGGGACAAATGGGGAAAGAGCAGGAAGACAGGAACACAGGGTAGGTGGAGATGAAGAGCTAACTCTTAGCTCCTCGCTACATAAGCCCCCCCAGCTACAAGGACCCCAATGCTTCCCCTCCTTTGACTGGTTCATTGAGTTAGAGGCCAGAAGAGGTTACCCATCAGTGAGCTGAACCCCCTATGAAACAGAACATCCCATAGACTCTAGGACTTCTCCGTATTAACTGTTTTTCTGGCAGTACAATTATCCAGTCTTGACTTCAAAAATTGCCCCTGGTGGAGAATGTGACAATATGTGGTTTTTAATAGAACAGTGAAATCCAATAAATTTTTATTGTGTATGCAACCATTTATCTGCAAAGTTATTAAACTGCTACTTAGATTGATGAGGAACTCTGCTGTGATTTTCCCATGGTTACTCCCATTCCTTTATGGAGTAACACTTGCTTTCCTCTTTAATGTTGATATTCTTGAGAGCTCCGTTCTTCCCCAATCAGGATCCCTTTATATTTCTGCTCCTTCCTTGCCCCCAGAAAGCCTTTTCTTGCGTTTAGGAGATTACGCACAAAGCTTTTAAAAGATTCTCTAGCCTGGCAGGTGAAGAGATAAGACACTGATCCAATGGCCAGGACGCACTTCGTGATGCTGGAGATTAGACCTTCAAGCACAGAATGTGGGACTCCAGAGCTGTTTACAGATTTCAGTTTCTTTACCTTCTTTTTGCGGTCTAGCCTCTTTTTGTGGTGACATTTCCAAGAAATGTGTTGTACTCTCAGTTGTTCTCCAGACAAAGAGGTCTTTCATTCATGCCTGCAGCCAGAATCTATTTCTCAGAACAATCTACTTCCCGGATAAAGTCAGAGACCCTTCAAAATTTAACCAAGCTTTCCACTATTGTCAAACACGGTAGGCCAAATCCTGGGCTTAGAAGAGTCAGTTGTATCTTAACCGAACAATGATCCACTGTATGAATAAGGCTGAAGAAGGGGACAAGAGAATAAGAGAATAATATAAGAAGCAGCCAGGCAGACTAAAATAAGAGAAAGGACATGATGGACTTTTTGATTAATTCTCTTTCTTGACAGTCTTTCCCTATCAGCATGTCAATGACAATTAACTAGACTTAAAAATAAACTTCAATAATCAAGTTTTTGTCAGTAGCATCTTATAAGTGCCCTGAAGTGTTAGGTTATAAAACATTCTCACTCCTGGTATTTAGCCTGTGTCCCTTTACACATGCAGAGGTGCATCCTTACTCCTAATCTCATGAAGGGTTTGGACTAGTTTAACTTCTGTTTCTTTCACTAAGAGAAGAAAACCTCTAGGGGTTGGTGGGCACAGACCCTAAAGGACAGCTTTGCAAACCACTGCTGCAGACTGAGAAAGAGAAGCTCTGACCAGCAGGCAGCATGCCCCAAGCTCACACTCCAGTGTTTGCCTTTACCTTAAACTTTTCTGCTGGCTACTTTCTGCAAGTGCCAATCTTTCTGGCACCAGACCTCTTAGCAAGGAAGAAAGGCCAACAAGAAATCAAAGCCACCTTAGCTGCTTAATAACCTTAAGTCTGACTGATTCTTGAGTCAAGCCCTCTGTGCTGCCAGCTGTGGGCAAAGGTGGGCAGGGAAAGACCTGGCTGCAGAATGTCCTCCTTTTCCTCCTCTGTCCTGCTGCCACACAGAGGGAGAGCAGACCCTGGGGAGGGAAGGAGAGGGGTGGCATTCACATGAAGGCCTACAACTTGCCATGACATGTAAGAGTAGCAGAGAGGCACGACAACGCTGGTTTTTGCAGGCAATACATATTCTTCATGTATTCAGCTATGCTATTCTTTAGGGTTGCAACATGCTAATACCCTGCTGGAAAAGGGGGAAATTAAGAACCAGCCAGGATTTTACCACACTGAAGTCTACAGATGCATATACAGACACCAAGACACCAGGATGGCAGTCTTTGTGCGAACTGCAGGGACTGTTCCCCTGTAGTTAGTGTTTCAGAGACAAATAACTGAGCAAAATGTTAACGACTGCTATCTACTCCCTGTGGTATTTGAGACACGCACTCACTCTGCAGCACTTACATTGAAAATAAAAGCAAACCAGTGTTTGTAATATCACAAGGTAGAGCCCAGACTTTTTTCTTTTAGCTAGAAAGCCTAAAAATGGCACCCTTTTCAATTGTGTTAGAAATAGAAGCCTATTTTAGAAGAGACATGAAGTTATCAGTGCAAATTAATAGCGCCAGATGGGGGGTTAAATTACTGCCTCACAGTTGAAGACATGAGACAGAATGAAAGTGGTAGACTATAAAAAGGGCGTCACCAGAAGTGATGAGATCCCACTGCGAGGTGGGATTTGTGAACACTGCGCTTGTGCTTGTAAGCAGTTGCTCAGATGAATGGTTTTATGGGCCAGAGAGAGGGAGAGAAAGGAAAAAAAAGTCACAGCCATTTTGAAGAACATGTCTCACAGTTTACTGCTTTGCTCAGGACAAGCTGTCCAGCAGCACAAGCTACAATTAAATATCATAGAGCTCTGTCTCCTGGGCTGGCTCACAGCCACCAGGATAGGGGAGCTCGCCAGAGCAGTCAAATAAATGTGGCTGTTGAGCTGGGACGGCACTAACTGAATTGGCTTCCAGAGCAACAGGGAGCTTTCTCAGAAAAATTCCAGGTTTAAGAATGTTGCTACTGAAAAGCGACAATTCTTACATTAAGAGAGTGATTTTTTAATATAGGTACTTCTCAAAACACTTCAGTTACATTTCATGTGGGTAGGAAAAATGTTTCTTTCTATCTCATCCCCACTTTCAGAGGGTAAGGAGAAAGAAAAAAAACATTTTTGCTAATTATAAACAGGGCAATGAAAAAAATGAGTAAGGATTATATAAAACTGTTCATATACCAAGTCCTCAGCAAAAATGGGACATCCCAAAACCCAAGTGAGAACATTTTTGCAAAGTCTTTTAGACTGGCACTTGGATATGGGATATCCTGGTGCATTAAGGCCTATATGTATATGCCAGAAATATTTGTGCAGACTACTAGCAACAGAGTAGCTAAGAACCTGCCATGGGCAGGTCCTACCAGCCAGAGACAGCTCTTCTTCAGCCGATATACCGTGCCAGCAATAAGACATCCTACAGACCTGAAATAACCAGACCAATAGACACAAGAAAATGAAATTGTTTCAGTGTCAGGATTCTTCACATTTCAACCGAGTATTGAGTCCCAGATGCTTAGCTGGAGTAAATCAGTACAGCACCACAGCAATCAGAAGAGCAAACCTGATCAGTGCCATGTGGAGATCCTAACAAGCACTGACTTAAAAACACACTTGAAGAGAAAGGTCTTTTTGGCAGTAACCAAGCACTTTTTAACTCTCTGGACACAATAACAAAGGAACCTATTCAAAAAGGAAATGGCTTAAGTGCAAAAACTTTAATAATGCATAGCTGCATTATGCAGAAGACAAGCTGTGGAGCCGCTCCTCCTTTCCAACTGGAGCACATAGTGCAGGACGGCGGCTCAGGAGGCATTGAACACCACTCTTCACAAACCCGACAAAAACAGGGGCCGCACTTGTGGTCTTCTGCACACCACAAAGAACCAACAGCACAACCCCTGCCTAAATCTCAGAGTTAATAATAATTTAATCCACTGACTGAGAAACTGGGAAGAATGTTACATATATACAAATATATAGTGGTTGATACAAGGCAGGAACGTAACCCATTCTATAAAAGCCTTAATCATTTGAGCGTAATAGGAATTTTTCTATGAATCATCATATGTCTAAAGGAGAATTTGGTCAAGTACTCTTTCCATCATGGCAGAGCAGAACTGACTCACCTCTGAGAACTGAATCAGTTCTTTAAGTCCAAAGCAGGAGCAAGGCTGAGAAAAGTGGCTCATCAGCACCTCAGTAATCACATGGCTGAGATACTCTCAAGGTATGACTCAGTTGAAGAAGCAAGAGAACAATTCGCAGCAAATAAATTATACATTATTATACAGAAATTCCCATAATTTTTCTGTGTTTTGGGGAATGCTCACCACAAATTTCAATTTTTCTTGACTTCCTCTTCATCTGAAATGATTTGATGAGTCTTTTCTGAGAAAAATAATTTCTAGACCCTAGGACTGCACATTGCATGCATTTGAAGCTCCACCTGTGCTGCATTCCTCCCATTTTGTACAGAGGGCTTTCTGCTCCCTTACTGAGTGTGCAAGGGCTACAGACGTGGGTAGAGTGAAAAGCTTGTGTTTCAAATCCAGAATTTACTCTCCTTGAATATTCTTAATTAAACATTTCAAAAATTGATGCTTTGGCAAGCATTAGTTCCAGTAATTTTTTCCACAAGATTTTTGATATGGATATTAACAGAGGCATGTGAAATAATATTAATTTGAGGCACCAGGAGGATGTTATTAAAAATGCAGACTTGCAGCTGGATGTGTGTTGTTCACATTTCCTCAGCTGAGCTATCATGTTCACCTCTGCAGAAATAGCAACTGTCACTAGCAACAGTGACAAGAGATGCATCCCCCAGAGAATCACATTGAGCAAAGAATAATATCTAGGACAGTGATTTAGCTTGTCTGGATTATAACTTTCCTCATAGATGCTTTAACATTGTTAAAAGGCCTCCTAAAGGAAGATGACAGGCTATTCAGGTCTGCCATGAGTAA
Organism: Larus michahellis; assembly: GCF_964199755.1. Taxonomy (NCBI): domain Eukaryota; kingdom Metazoa; phylum Chordata; class Aves; order Charadriiformes; family Laridae; genus Larus; species Larus michahellis. Next base: position 7,553,849 of record NC_133898.1, on the reverse strand, counting down.
AACAGAGGAGCAAATAGCAATTGCAGGAAGGCTAATATAGTATGATACAGTTCCATGAAAAATTCTAAGCAACTTGCTGGGAATGCTGGAACAAGAACATTCAATTTGAATTTTAGAAAATCCCTTTCTCTGCTGCCATGTGTTGTAATATGGGGGAAAGCCACGAAGCTGGCTTTGAACCAGTGAGGTGTAAAAAGTTTTTGTTGCCTGGGTGACAGTCTCATTTTCACAAACTCACAGCCCAGTGGTCACTCTGAGGTGGGACATCGCAAACAAGATGGATGAGATCAAAAAAGTGTCCGTCTCAAGCCAGGGGTGGATTACTTTGACCTGAGATAGGGACATGTGATCCACTATTTAAAATTTCTTGAAAGAACTGCCAGGACCTGTCTCTCCTCATAGGAAGAGAAGACGTGTGCATGTGGACTTGTAAGGGTCAGCAGCAATCTGGCATTCTTGGAGCAAATTATACACACTGCAGGGCTGCCAAATACAGATGGACCAAAGGGAAACATCCAGATGTAACTGCAGATGTCATAGGAAATTAAGCCATTCACTTGTGCTTGTGATTCAAGAAGTCCCATTTCTGGGTCAGACAACAGCTCAGTTGGCCATTACTGCAAATATCTCTGACTTTTCTTGAAGTTTTCTGCCTACAACTCATAAAAAAGCAAAGGACGGATGCCATTTTTATCGGAAGTACACTGTAAAACCACATGAAGAATTAATATAGAGGCTAACAATGACCTAAGGAAGCAAGGTTAGAGGGTGAGGTTCTCCAGTACTCAATAAAAAAAAAGATACACTGAAGAAAAGAGTTGCAACTGTTTGTTTTCACTGTGAAAAACAATATTGCCAGTTTCGTGTATGTAAATACATAAACATTTGTTCTAGTAGATACAACTATTATTGTTTGTGATTAATTGGATTTTTCAGTAAACTACCAGTACAGTTTATTCATCTATACTGTTGCTCTGTCCCGTTGAATTATATCTTAGTATAAGTGCTAACTATGGGTCACTGAGAGACAAATTGTTTGCTTAATAAATCAGACCAGCAAAGAATATAGAACCTTTGTTTAATCAGTGCTGTTGAAATTAATTTATTTCAGAATTCAACTCCCTGACTCTGTATAAATATCTCCATTGCTGCTTAAACTACTTAATATTTCTCACATGAGGACATTTCAATTATATGGTAAAATCTGAAAGCTCAGAATGTGAAATACTGGGGGAAATTCAGTATTTTAAATAAGAAACATTATCCATTTTCTACCCTTTCCAACACCAAAGAGAACAGTACTTCCCTCCAGAAGTAATATAACCTATTGCATTTATTTTAGCAGGTGGTACAAGCATGGGTACGTAATATGTGATAAGGCAGTCAAGTCCCTAGGCAGTGAAAACAGACCTTTGATTTGCTAGTGGAAAGAAAAGGAATAATTTTTGTCAAAGCTTTGAAAAGCATGAGTAATTTTTAGAAATAAATATTTGCACTTTTTAAATTTTCTGCAAAACTTCCATTGATGTAAGAAATGAAGAGTTTTAATCTTCTTAGTAAGCTTTTTGATCATTATTTGATTAGTTGTTAAAATCAGTATATTGCACATTTCTAATGAAATGGCAACTTTTTTCTGTTTCTTTGCTTACTTCTGTCTATCATGTGTCTGGCATGAGTCTGGTTTAACTCCTGCCAAAGAGTCTCTACTGATGAACGACATTTGTACTGTTGTTTAGTCCAAAACCCCCTAAAGCATTTAGACTGATTACGGACTCCAGAGCCAAGAAATACTGATACACAATCAGAATTGGAGAGAGAAGGGGACAAAGTTTTGTTGCTTCTGCTTTGGAGATGTTAAAAAAAGCTTTTATAGCCTCATAACTTTGGCGACCGAAATGTAGTGAAAGTGGGAAATGTTTCTATCATCTCATTTTTGGATGAGATGAAGCAGATGAAGACTGATCAGGCTTCCCATGGCGGAGACGTTTCTGGAGATGATGCATCAGATGTCTGGGACAATATGGAAGCTGTGGTTGGCAGCCTCTAATGCAGGTTCCTGTCTCTTCTGCAAAGAACATTAAACATAAAATGCATGGCCTTGAAACTTACATTATCTGGAATAGCAAATTCCATGCCATGTTTCAGAAAGAAGCATCTTTTTAAAAAAACAAATAGCTGGAGAAATCATACTGTAGTAATACTGATGTCCTACAGAATTCTGTACTTTGCTTGTATCACAGCATATACTTGCAATTGATCCCTTATGGTGCCTTCTGGGCACCTGCTCAAGTCAGGCTCTCATGGGACAAAAACACCACCCCAGCAGCTGGAAAAGCTTAATACAGTTCTCCTTCCCCTGGCTTTCCACATGCTCCATGCCTCTTCTGCTTGTGGGCCTTGGGGTGCCTTAAAAGAAAACAGTCTAATAGGCACTGCTGTTCCAGGGTGGGGCCACCAAGGGTCTGAGGCTATGTATCAGTCAGGGAAGATTGCCAAGGCACTTGCTGGGAGGTGATTTTGGGGATGCCTGAAAGGCTCATATTTTGTGAACTCCTCCTGTCTAGCTTTTGAATTGATCATGGTTAGAGATTGCCCTTACCCTGGGAGTGGATAACTACTGAGGGACAGAGGACAGGTACCCACTTCCATTCCTGGGTCTCTGCGAGCAGCTGTTCACACCATGAACTTCTGGGGATTTGCCCATAGACCTTTGTGGGTGGCTGATACCTCAGTGGTTACAGTCTCTATGTCTGGAAGAGCTACGGCAGTAAATCCTAGTGAACAGACCTCTACTCCAAGGTAGGGGGAAGGGGAGAGTATACTTAACGACTCATTGCTTTTCCTCTTCAATGGGTGTAAGTGGCATGACACTGGGTTTGGATTTTGTTCTGGATTTAGTAACTTCTTGGACAGGGACCTTTAAAAGCTCTGCTAATAATTTCATGTGCTGACTCAGGAGGCAGCCTGTTTTGACAGGCCATTTTCATTTCTTACTACATCTGCTAACCAAGGGCAAGTGTTAATCAGCAGTGGAACGAAGGAGCCTTCTCAGCAGCCCAAATGCGGCACATGCCTTACCTAGTTAAGCGTCGCTGGCTCAATGACATTAATTTGCTCCTGACCTAGTGCTCCCAGAGCTGCAGTTCAATATGTTTATTAATTCTAGGAATGAGCCTTCACATGAATTTTGTTGTTGCACTGAGACACAATGAGGTGAAGATATGTAGCTTCTACTCTGTTCTCCATATCTGTGCCATAAAACATAGTGTTTTCTGTGCCTGTATTATTTGTGAGCTTGTATTAGTGCTTAGCTTAAAGCCTATTGAAATGTCCTGGAAAGAAAATAGTCTCATTAAACTTTGGGGTAGATTTTTAATTCTTGTTCCTGTTTTAAGACAGAGGCAATTTGAAGCAGCAAGGCTTGCCAAAGAACTAGCATTCCTGCGTCACGAGATGTTTCACTAACCTGGATCAGACGCATAAAATAACTAGGAGAAATTTCCTAGTGGGTGACCACTCCTGACATGAATCACCTTCTAACTGAGGACTGATGGGCTGGTCTACTGTTTTCCATCTCAGGGAATCGAATACATTCCTCAGAAGAAGATGGCACAGGTTATTATGGAGGCAAGTGACTGGACTGAGTGGACTCATATTGTGATGCACCATAGGAAGTGCCACATTTCAGTAGCAGAGAACTTTCTTTTACCAAAGGGGGATATTACTTGATATTGATAAACAGGGAAAATATCTGCTTTCAAAGAATGATTATTAAATATGAATGAGTATTGATTTTTTTCATTATGAATAAACATCTATAGTTAGACAAGGTACTCAATATGAGCTACTATGACATTAGTCTTATGAGCTAAAATTTGCTAAAACTGCATTCACAAGGAAGATTTTGTTGCTTCAGTAGAAGCGAGATGAACTCCTCTGAGAAAAATTATGCCGAGGTTTCTCCCCTTAGCCTGACAGGGAGAAGGGTCTTTATAATGTTGTTTCATTAAAAAGGGAGTGACCTGTTCCAGGCCAAGTCCTCGGAAGATATACACTGATGTTAACTCCTTCCCTCAATGAACCCAGCGATGGTTTAGGTCACCCGGCCCAAGGCACCTCACTGGTTTCCAGCAGTGAAGTCAAAGAGGCATGCAGAGCCCTTCCTCGCAAGCTGGCTTTGCTTCCTTAAATACAGAATTAATCTAAAATTAATTTTCCACATTTGCCAGTTTCAGCCATGGTTGTTTCCAGATGCCAGGAAAACTTTTAAATCAAAACCCCCCTGTATTTCTGGGTTGCCTGAAATTCAGATTGAAGCTAAGTTTGCTTCACAGACTGCTGCCAACTGTCTACTGGGCATTGACGATTGTTCATGTTCATCCAGGGCCTGTCTGAAGTTTCAGACAGTGATAACCCTCAATGTCTAATGGAACTCGAGAAAAGTCATTAGACTTTTTTGTAACTCTGCTATCCTGCGTATCTACTGTGATTCTAGGCAGTGTCACGGCAAGGAACAGGGAATGTAGGGAAAATAAATAATTTGTCAGCTGGTTGTTGTGCCTCCCGTCACCTGGGGTTTGAACAAAAGCAGGACAGAGCACAAAGCCTCGCCAACGGCTGCCTGGCTCTGTGCGCCCGAGGGGAAGGGGGCTGCTGAGCCTGAGCCTTCTCCTTGCCGCAGGGACACATGGGCCTTTCCCTGCCCAGCAAGGCCGCCTGGTTCCCGCAGGGCTCCAGCGCTGGATCCTGCAGCAGACCGCACATGCTGCAGCAGCTGAGAGCAAATCCCCAAGGCAGAGGGCTTCACTGCATCAAATATTAAAATGGATACTGCATTATGCCCTCCCTGCTTTACTCCTGGCTCGAATTTAACACCCAGGACGCCTCCTTCTCAGCCTCTTCCCTGCAACCTTGGAAGCAGCACTTGTGCTGCAGACACTGCAGTGCCCTCTGGTTTGAAGGAACCAGGGGGTGTTGCTGAGGGCAGGGAGGTGACTCCTTGGGACAGAAGGATTTGTGGGTCCGGCTGGGAGTGGTGGGAGAGGGGGAAAGGCATCCCACTGCTGATGGGGCTGCTCCAGAGCAGAAAAGCCCAGTGAGGACAGGCAGGTGCTGCAGAAAACATGAAGGCTCATGACGGGTTTGCGGTACATCCCTCTGAAGAGGAGGGCGCTCCTTTTTCCCTGGCAGCCACCCAGGTCCAAAGTGTAATAAATTCCCCAAATGGATTCTTTTTCTTTAAAAATAGAGCACTCCCCTCTCACAAGCTCCTTAAATAAATCTCTTGCCCCTGTTCTCTTCAGCTCAAGGTCACCTGGAAGTGCAGCCTTTTCACTGGTGCTGTGGTATTTCACCACATGAGGGAGGAGACTAGAGAGCCCGAGGGCTGTGACCACAGACGCGCTTGCTGTCTTTGCCCATCGCACATCATATCTGGGCTAAGCCTGAGGCATTTCAGACAATAGTTTGGCTCACAGGGCTCCCTGCTTACAGGGGCTGAAATACATTTACAAAGCGCTCTCAAGCCATTAACTGATTTAAGTAACATAAATATTCCTTTTTTTTCCTCAACAGTGGCTTATTTATTTTTTTTTCAAGGGGTTTTTAATCTCCCAGATGGGTCTAGGCTATATGTCCCCAAGATGTGCTCTTTAGATGCATTTTCAAAGCTTAAGCGTGTAACTTCATTTAAATCTGTGGTCTTCAATTTACCCTTGGGTTAAGTGTGAAGGCAGCAGCTGCACCACAAGATCTCTTACACTGCATGGATTTTCTGGTTTTTGTGTCATTGGGGTTTCATGAAAGAAGGAGTCATCTCCCTCTTTTTATACACTTACTAAGTCAGCACCGTGAAAGCAGTTCAGTCTTAAATATCTGAACTGAGCAATGTTGCTTACTGAAAACAAATTCTGTATCAGACACAGAATGGTTCCCATATTACTCTTAGGTCAAGAATGAAGACTCACTGGTTTTTCATCCACGAATTTAGATGACACAAAATACACAAGAAAGTAATGACTGCTTTAGATTTAAACTGGATTACATTCAAGTCACATTCATGCCCCATCCTGCTGACTTTACTTACAGGAGCAGTATCTATAAATATATAGTAAAGCATGTCAATATTTTTGATTGGAACTTAATTTTACTGATGAATTACTTCATTAGCAAGTATTGTTCTTGTCTTCCAAATATTCCTATTTCTAAAAATCCTCAAACATACATTTGCAGAAGGGACAGAAGCTAAGGGAGAGCTCTGCAAAAATAAAACCTGCTGAAAAAATAAAGGGGTTTTGGCTGATATCGGAGCATTTCTACCAAAACCTGAAACAATGGCTCTCCACTGGTGAATCTCAGAGCAGAGACACGTTTACTGTTTCCTAAACAGCTCCAGCAAACCCCTTGGGTGCACCATCTGCCTTGAACACTGACTGCCTGGCCACTTAAAAGTGTAAAAGCACCTTGTGGGGTGCTTTTCCCTATTTTACAATGCCTGATCTCACAGGCTTCACAGTGTACCACCTCCTAACTCCCTGTTTGAGGACATGGCCAGAAATCACCTGCCACCACTGAATGTGCCTTTTGGGAGGACGTCTGCTGCCATCCCTCTTATTCAGGCATTTCCTCTGTGCCATAGACCGTGCTGGGCCAGATGTGCTCAGCGTTACGAGTTGTACACCCCCACCTCACTCTCACCACGGGCTTTGCCCCGTGGTCCTTGTCATGCTGCAGCTTCATAAGCAACAGTGCCGCTTGCTCCCGGGCTGCTGGGGGCTGAGTCTGAGTGAGTCATCTCTGCCACGGTCTGGAGGCAGCACTGCTGATTGTCGCCTGTCCTTGGGACAAGCTCTGCTCTCATTTAGAGAGATGGAAAAGCAGACTGTCTGCGCTGGAACCCAGAATTTCTCTGGATTTATGCTCAGGTGAACGAATGCAGATGTGCCTAAATAAATGGGAGTCCTGTGAAGGTAGAGGTTGGAAGGAAAATGCTGTTTTTCCGATGTAAAACAAGGACCATTTTAATGTTTAGAAGAATCAGATTGGCTGTCACTATTCATCCACTGCAAGGAATATTTTATTCCTTCATTTTGGCATGGCTCTTTATAAAGCCTCTGGTCTTAAAGGCCCAAAGTCACCCCATGTAGCTCCCAGTGATGGCAGAAAAAGGTTTAGGGATTTAAATGAAAAAAGAATTGAAGCTTTCATTGCCAGGCAGTGAGGCAAAATCCTCCTGCCTTCAGCTGTGTAGCACACACTCTGCTCCCCAGCTTGAAATCTGGAGCTGTAGGATATTGACAGTAATACTGTGGGAATATCCAAGCACAGTTCTGGGGAAATCTGCTATTTGTTGAATTCTGCAACTTGTTCGTGACCAGACTGTGATTGCTCTCGATGTCAGCTATTAATTTTTTTTTTGCTGAGTTTATTCTTGCCGTCTCTTCTGGCAGCACGTGAATTGCTCTTGTCCCAGCTCACTGCTGTGGTTCATTGTTCAGCAGCTGAACGAGTGGGTTAATTTTTTTTTTCAACACATGCTGTAGCCAAAGAGACCTCTTGGCTATGCTGTGTGTACACCTTCACATGCGATCCTCAATCTACGTAGCTCCAGGTGTGCTGATGACCTGGATGAATATAAGGCAGTCTGTTTCTCTGCTTTTGTTTGGGTTTTTTGAGTCCTGCTTTCTCCAGTAAAAACACTCCCGTGCTACTACAGTGAATATCCCCTCTTGCTGTCAGCAGTAGTTGTACCTGCATACCTCAGAGATCTGTGCATTAAATATAAAGGGTTTTAATGGGAATCCCCACATGCCTCTATGCCGCAAGCTAGTTGGCACATCAGCTTCCCCGTAGCCAGGCTGCTGGGGCCAAGAATCAGTCAATTGTTTATCTTCCTTACGCGATCAAATTTAATCTCATGTTGTATTGTTCGGGAGAGCTCTGTAAATCTCATGTAACCCCATAGGACCCACCCAGCTCACGTCTTTCCCACGTCTTTCCCACAAAGACTGTATCACAGCCTATTTCAATACATTCGTCTCCCTCAATGAGAACACAAACTTCAGCAGGGAAAAGGGGGAGCTCTTGCAAAATCTTTTAAGTTCTGACCTTTCAGGGCTACCATCTGTGCGTTGACGAGATTCAACCAATAACGATGCAACCATAAGACCCAGGGAAGGGACAACATTCCCACAAGGAACTGGAAAACCTTCTACTCCCAAACACAAATTGAAACGAAAACGTTAGAAACCAAACTAGACCACCTTATGTACCATTGCAGGCCTTAATTCCTTCAGAAACATGTGCAAACTGAATAAAAAGAACTAGCTAAATAAAAATCCCCACGCAGAGGGAAAGATTTTGATCCTCTGTTATAACAGTTTGAGCGGAAAGGATTTTGCAGCCTCTCTGTTAATCTGCCTATCACGTGGTTGAAAGCGATGCCCTTGAGGAACTATCTAGCCTGTTGTTGAATTGATTGGTCAACAAAAAAAGAAAGGAGAAAAAAAAGGAATAGAAGTTGTGCTCTTGTATTAGTACAGCTAAATCCCTGCCTGCAAGTCTGGGTAATCTGCAGTGTAGGAGCGTGCTGGGGTTTTTTCATCGGTCTGTGGAGGCTGAAATGGACTTCAGAGGAAAGATAGGTTTCTAAATCAGCCGCGTGAGCCTGTAATAAATAATGAGGAGTTCTCATACCCTGTACCAGGGAAAGCCAGTGTGCGTCTGTGCCCTTGGCCTCTTCGAATTTATTTTACTGATTCCTGGGAAATGAGTAGCAGCCAGGAATTAGTTGTAGGTGTGAATCAGAAAGCAGCAGTGGCCTTTGAAAATGAGTGAATAAGTTTTGCATATCCGTGGGGTACTATTACGCATTCCTGTGGCTAATATAATTTGTTACTTAGCCTAGAAATGTCAGATGCTTTCAATATTTGACTGCTGCAACTGTAAGTGCATTGTAAGTATACATTTTAAACAGCCATTCACAATTTATCAGTTTTGGTATAAATATTCACCAGCAATGAACAGTGGATATGACACTAGGATCTTCGCGTTTAATCTCCCAGTCGTGCCCAGTGAGGGGAGCAGCCAGATCCTCTCCCTTTTCTGAATGGGATGTGCAAAACTGCAGGTTTTTGGCAGCGGGTATGGGCTGGTAATGGGTCCAGTTTCACTTCAGGGAGATGAGCTGTTCAATGGCAGCAAAATTTTTTGTCCTTGTGACTTTATAAAGGAGCCTTGAAATAATCAAATGTAGATCTGTAAAAGACTTATTGGCATAAAATTGGGTTCCCAGGCCTTTTTGCCATATAAACTGCATTTTAAAAAGATATTTTCCTGTGCATTTTACATACTCACGTCACGCGTATCACCTATGTATAAACAGAGAATGAGGGTAGTTAAAAACCAAGTAGGGTTCTTTCTTTTTATAATGTGGCTGTGGCTTTTTCTTTTTCTTTCTTGGAAGGAAGGAAGCTTTTCAAAGCTCATGGATTTTCTTCAGCTTTAACTCGTACTTCCACAGTTTAAGTTCCCAGTGGAGACTATGGCACTTTTTGCCATAGTAGAGGAGAGGAGCAGGGGATAGGGCTAGGCTGCCTTGGGCATGCAGAAAGTGAGCCCTGAGCCAAGAGCGTGGCTGTTGGTCTGCAAACCAGAAAACATCCTTGGGGGTAACTCAGAGCGCCCTCGGAAAGGTCAACCTCCTTCATTTTTCCTTTTATTTGTCCATTATTAAAGCTCCATTGCCCTAGAGAAAATCCATTGACAGTATTGGAGAGGTGCACATGGTCTCCTGAACTCCTTTCAGACATATTTTGGATAGCAGTTCCTTGAAGCTTTGACTCAGGCCTATAAACTCTTGTGCCTTTTCTATTTCACGTATGGTGTTGCATTTCCACCTAACAGTGCCCTCATCACAAATGCCTGCATGCACAGGGGAAAAACCTCAAGTTGGCAAGCTCCCTTCCTTCTTGCTACCTGCTTCAAACGCTGTATGATATAATGAACAGAAGGAGGGACAGACAGAGAGATTCATATATGGACAATGAAAATGTTTCTTTAAAGATAGGGCCCCGTCTCTTTAATTTGAAAAAGAAAAGCATGTGAATAATCAGCGATAACCAAGACTCTCAAAGACAATGAGACCTTTTCTTTAACATCTTTGCTGTACCTCATAGCTGAAAAAAATCACCCTTCTTTTGTTAAAAATCCCATTCTACAAATAACATCATCAGACCAGTTTCATAATGCTTATATTTTGTCAGCTGCTGATTTGACTCTGGCGATTTAGTCAAGGAAGATTTTTGCTAAAAATATATTGGTCCATTGGTTGAAACATGGCCACACTTTTACCACCAGGTAGAATGAAAGGAAAAGATGAATATTATAAACATAATGAATTGCTTTGTTTACCATAGGTACAAGGCAGTAAAGTTGTCTATTTAGATCCTTAATACCCTCATGATCGCAGTGTATAGAATTTTACTCCCCTATTAAAATGTTTATATGTAGCAATAATTGCATTAATTGTCTTTCATTCATTTTTCTTAAACTTAAGGTCACAGCTGCTTAAGCCAGAATCTACACTACCGGCTCTTGCTAGAAGATGGTGTCTTTTGGCATCACACATTTGCCTCAGTGTCCACACAAATGCGCCGAAAACCACTGAAACTTACCCACAAAAGCCCCAGTGAAGCCACAGCCCTTTGGCCCAGCAGCCAAGTGCGTGCGTGTTCCTCTGGCAAGGCAATACTGCGTTTACAACGGTGCTGAGAGAGTAAAAAGAGCATAAAACTAAGACCGAACATTGAGGAGTGAAGGAGTGGTGCTTGTGCAGCACTCAATTCAACAAATACACAGTAATCAAGTCCTGTTCAGCGCAGGAAAAGTAAGTCCTTACTGGTGTAATACAGCTCAGGGGCAGGGGTCAGTGTGAGTCCTGGACTGCGATGAAATCTCACAAACATAAACCGTGCAGAAAGAAATGAAATGTTGTCTGCCTGAATCTGCTGATAGCTGTAACAAAGACCATCAGGGGAACACCTTATTCCTCTCTATGGCTTTGAAATCAAAACTATGACAACACTGATGCTGGTGGTATTAGCTATGTCACTGCCAATCTTTTAAACTAAAGTATTTGGTTATTGTTCTTTCACCACAAAATCTTTTGCCATATTTTCCCCTCTACCAAAATCATCAGCCATTCCATACTAAGCTTGTAAAAGCACTAGTTACACTGACAACTCATCCAGTCCTAAAAGCATCAGGATTAGTAAAGAAGAGATAGAATCAAATTAACCATTTTTAACGTACAAAAGAAGAATCCTGTAGCTGTTTTAATGACTGAGTTATTCACTGTTCCATTCAATTAATTAAAAAAAAATCACTTTTAAGTTAAATAAAATTACCACAAAATTTCCCCCTAACTTGCAGACTTCCACAAAATACAGCAGAAATTAGCTCTACTTTGTGCTAGAGGCCAATGCAAATGTGCTCTCTTTTCTTCTTGTAATACTTGTGGGTTTCCTTTCTATCATCCATTCAGCCTTCTTCAGCTGTCTGTCTGCTTTCTTGGATCATTTTGAATTTTCTGCCATTGATTTGGTCTGCATACAATATCAGCGTGTGTAACTCTTCTGAGACGGCGGCATTTTGCACTGACTTTGCAAAGGCAGAGAAGACTTAGACAGTGTTGAGGCAATGAGGAGTGAGGCCGTTTGAACAACCACTCCTATTGAATGCTCTCTTGCAGAAACTCAATTCACTTTCTATGTTGCCAAAGGGTCTGCTCCTCTCGATTTATGAAGGTACGGAGAAAGACCCTTCACCCACGAACACAAACCCACAGCAGCCGGTTGGTTGCCACCATGCTGATGTGTGAGACGTCCCCACTGGCAGGACTAAGAGCAAAAGAATGAGCAGACAGGGCTGTTACTGTAATTTTCTCATGCCACATTACCTGTTGTGAAGCGGAAGCACTCCTGACTCACAGACACTAACTGCAGCACCAGGGGGTAGCTAATAGGCACAGACACAGTTCATCTTCTGTATTACGGTGACTTTATAAGGTTGAATCGGATTGATTCAGCCTCTGTGGGAGAGATGTGAGTGAACAGGCTGCTGCTCGCTGCCCACTGACTTCCCAGGCTGTGATCGACCCCTTTCCTGAAGCCCACTGAAAGCAGGTGTCTCATACCACCTGCAAAATCTCTGGACTTCACAATCATTGTCTGTAAGCAACTCTTAAACAGTGAGGTAAAGGAACAATAACGCTTTGTGCAGACAGGCGCTTAACACCTTTGGTGCTACAAGCCAAGGGTGGATGCAGGTCCCACTTGCCTTCCCGGGAAATCTGTGCCTGCCTTTGGCCCACACTGTGTCACTGCCCTCACCCCAAAAAGATCATTTGGGTTTGGGGCGCTCAGCAGAGGTGACATTTAACTTAGACCAGGAGGTGGGAGAGAGGCTTGGATGTGTATGTGAAGGCAGAGGGCTGGACCAGGAGCTGTGGGCATTCTTGAGAAGATTGTGCAGAGGGAACAGTTTCTTTCTACAAACCTAGGAACAGCAAAGACTTATATAGGAGCTTTCCAGTATCTGAAGGGGGCCTACAACAAAGCTGGACTTTTTACAAGGGACAGGAAGTGACAGGAAGTGACAGGAAGAGGAGTAATGGTTTCAAACTGGAAGAAGGTAAATTTAGATTGCATATCAGGAAGAAATTCTTTCCTGTGAGGGTGGTGAGCCCCTGGCCCAGGTTTCCCAGAGAAGCTGTGGCTGCCCCATCCCTGGAGGTGTTCCAGGCCAGGTTGGACGGGGCTTGGAGCAACCTGGTGTAGTGGGAGGTGTCTCTGCCCAGGGCAAGGGGGTTGGAACTGGGTGATCTTTAAAGTCCCTTCCAACCCAAACCATTCTATAATTCTATGAAATGCAACAGGACTCATGCAGCCTAGTGGGAACTCCTTTATGCTCTCCAGGAAAATCTGCCATGCAGTTTGCTTATTCCTTGCTGTCTTCTAAATTCCTCAATAAATGTCTTGCAAAAATTCCATTTTATTTTTATATTCCATTTATCAATCCATTTATTTACCTAAGAGAAACAGAAGGGGGCCGGTAGAGCCCCATAAACATCTGGCACAAAAGCATTTAAGATGCCAAGCACTCCTGTTCTATGTCTGCACACAGACCCACACGCCCACGCTCTGCTGTTCCCCCTCCACACACCGCCAGTGTCTACAAGCATGTTGTTGGCCGGTAGCTCCACCTGCAAGCCTGACGCCACTAATGGCAGCGGTGAAACCTCCTCCAACTTGAAATGGGGCGTGACTGTCACCCCTCGCTTCTAAAATTGGCCTTTAATCAGATTTAGTAGCTTAAAGAAACACAGGTTGGAATATAACCAAAGAGAAGAGAGGCTGACTGCTTCATATTGCTGCAGTGGTAGTGAGTGAGTATTTTGAGGAAGACCTGAACAAATTCAGGGTGTGGGTTTCACTGAAAATCATGACACAGTCAGAAATCTCATCCTCCAGCTGAGCAGATACCTTTTGTTTTTCTCCCAGGTTCTGGCCACAGAATGTAAATAGCTCTATCATGAGTCAAGACATTTTCTTTAATCCTCTCTAATAATACCTGGATTTCTTGTCCTGAGCCACCAAGATCCCGCTATGCAAATGGCAAGTGAGGTTGTAGGATATTTTTGAGTAGGTATCTCCTGGAGGGATGGGGAAGCACTGAGCCCTTCGAGCAAAGCCCGTATCCTCATTTAAAATACTCTGTGAAATCTCAGCCACCTTTTTCCAGAGAAGACTAATTCAAACTGGAACCAATATAACCAACAGCTGCTAGGATAATCAGGGCAACAGTCCATCTACCAAGAAAGGATGAACAGAATCTGATCTTTCATGTCAAAAGAAATGCTGAAAAAGGTTATGATTGCTGTTTATATACCTCATAAAGAGAGAGAAGGAGAGAGCAGGGAAGGAGAGAAACTATTTAAGCCACAGGACAAGACCAGCACAGGAACAAGCTGCTATCTTCTGGCTGTGAATTAATTTATGCTAGAAGTGAAATATTCTCTGGATGCTGGAGAAGTGAGGGTCTGGTCTCAGAACTAGTGCTAACACAATAAACTTCAGGAATCATAGGACATTGCTTGCGAAATTTTAAATGAAGCTGTACGAGGCAGCTACCTGTGATAGCAGGGAATTAGAGTCACAGCAGCCTGTTCAGTCCAGGTCTCTGTTCTGTATCCTCCGTGGTGCCAGCAGCTCCCTCCAGACAAGGTGCCCAATCCTGGTACGAGGGTTTCATTCTTTACCCTGCACCACTCTGGCTGGTCGTTCTCCCAGACAGAAAAAACCCAAACATTTTTGCCTGCAATGTTTTTCTGTTGCTGTCGGAAAGAAAGAAAGAAAAAAAAAAAAAAAAACAAGGGAAAAATGTGTGGGTACATAGCTGTAGAAATGACTGCAAAGAGATAACACATTGAAAGGTTTATTTTCCAAAGCAGTTTTGTTAGCAGTGAAATGGGTAGAAAGTCAAGTTGTTATTACTCTGAAGTGAAATTGTTACAAAATGGCTGCTCTGTGCTTCTTTTTTTTTTTCCGCGCAGGAGCCTGCTAAAGCAACACACACATGTCGGAGCCTCATAAAACCGCAATGTTGTCTGACAACTGACAGGACAACAACGACTTGCTTTGTATTGGGATGGGGTGGCTCCAGGCATTTTCTTTTATGGCTGCCTGTTCCTCTCCAAGATCTCAACGGCAACTTTTCCCACCTGCCGTTGCCCCTGGCTGCAGTGCCTGGGGGAAGCGTGGGATGTATCACTCATAACCTCCTGATTTGCAGAAACCGGAGGCACGGAGCGGTTGTGTCAACACAACTTGTCTGCTGCACTGCAACTGTGTGTACACGCAATCACGCTCATTTACCCGGTAATGATCAGGGGGTTTGCCAGGGGTAGCGGTGCCCACCTTCACAAGAAGTATAATTCCCCTGCTAGCACATTTACGTTGCGGAATTGCATTCACACTAAGAAATCATTTTGTTCAGCTTTTTCTTTGGTCATTATAGCAACACAAACCCATAGGACAACTACTTTCCAATGCATTCAGCAAATAGTCAGGAGTCACAATTTTGTTTAATTATACTTCAAAAGCTTCATTTTGGCCTCTGACTGGAGAGTTCTCGTTCCAGCTAGGTATGGGTTCTGGCACAGAGATGCAGCATGAGAATACATCGTGCTCACTAGCATTTATCCAAAAGCCCCCATTGTCCTGCACCACATACATCCCCAAACCAAGTACCAGTCCATGCCCTGAAACACCTGCAACTTAAGCAGGAAAAAAAACGGGATAAGATAGGAAGGAAAAGAAGAATTTTATCCGTATTGCGTAGATGTGAGACAGATTCAGTTGTTAAACATGGAGCAGCAGTCCCATCAGAGGGTATCCAAGACATCTGCACGATGCTGACAGATACAGTCAGCAGCAGGAAACCAAATACCTACAGCATCTCACGTAGCTCTATCTGCAGGCAACGCAAGCAAGCCCGGACAGTAAAATAAGTTGTCTAAGGCGATGCAGGAAGACAGTGACAAACTAGGAATTGCCTGTTTCTCCTGAATTCAGATTTGCAAGATCTCAGTGCCTGTCTTTTCCAAAGTCACTCCCTGACAAGCCCTCACCAGCAGGCATTATTCTTTACTGAATATCAAGCAAAAACCAGAGTGAAATTTGTTATCTCTGTACTCCATCAGCCTGGGCTGTGGAGCTGGGCCCAAAGGCTTGCAAGCAACACACTGTGGGACAGCAACAGAAGAGAGATGAGCTGTCTGAGCCACAGGTTAACGTTAACATATCCTATGGAAACACAGAGGCAGCTTTTTGGCTTGATCAGTAACACCAACATAACAAAGGTGTTTCTTCGTAAATGAGAACTTTGCCGAAAATCTTGTGAATAGATTACATCCAGGCAATAGGCTGTGCTGAGTTGATCTAAGAAGCAGATGTTCCTCAAGATTTATTTCAGAGCTATTTAAAATTTAAATCTAAATAACAAATTTGAGTAATTTTTCATTGTTACATTTTATGCAATAGCATAAAATCTTTAAATAGGATTTTTCATTACAAAATCAGCTGATTTGTTCTCCGAGTGCTTTCAAATCAATTAAAATACAATAAGAGCAAAAGCAGGAAATGCTTCTGTTATAGACGGATTTAATTGTGGTGAGCGCTGGGTGAAATGGAGATGACAGAAGTCAAAACCCAGAAGAGTTACAGCTTGTGAGGGCCATTGCTGAGAGCCCACGATCTGTAAAAGCTATACTCCCAACTCCCTGAAATAATTTCTCAGCAGCTGGTGCTTGTCTCACTGAATGTGGGCAGCACACACACGCCTTTCTTGGCTTTCTGTTGGGATTTGCCTTCAAACAGTACATCCTCAGTTTCAGGGGGAGCCTGCTGGTGTCAGCAACACACACAGGTACTGGTATCTAAACATCCTTTTGCAGCAGGTTCTCACTTTCGATATCATTTCATTCCCTACCAGTGTTCATTGGCAATTTCTGGTCTAGACTGATCTTTGGGATTAATACCGGTGCATTTCTTGTAAGCCAGCTGCAAAAAGCTCATCTAGGGAAGGCTGGTGAAGGTGGTGAAGGACATGGCCAACACAGTGGGCAGCTGAGCTCTAGATAGCTCTCTGCTGGGCAGTGATAGGTGTCAAGGACATCCAGCAGAGAAAAGGATGTTCATCTTGAGAGGAGGATCCTATACAGCCCCAGAACTGCCTTGTGCCTGGCTCCGTCGTGGCTGAACCTGCCTTGAACAGCACCCAGGGAGCCGACCGAATGGCTGCAAGGCAACACTGGGGAGCAAGGATCACCTCTTTCATCTGTAGCAGAACTTCATCTCTCCCTTTGACAGCATGTGTTTCTCCTTCTACCAACGACCAGATTAAAAATGAAAGGAGAATAGCTGCAAACCAAGATCCAGCTTTAAATGGCTCAAGATCCATCCTGAGAGGGTTGATCCAAAGTGTCTCTTTGGGTTTTCTGTGGCTCTACTAAAGCCACACCACTGCGGTAACGCTCTTTCAATCCTACAAGAAAGAAGCATAAAGCATGGTATTGACCGACTCGGACTTTTTTAGGAGAATACGCCAATGCAGTCATCCTCTGGCTACAAATATCCACAAGAAGAATAGATGTGTCCTTTAATAACAGGGAGAGTGCTTAAAAAAGAACACTTTATTGCAGTGTTGCCTTCACCACAGTAAATTGCAGCATTTTCATTTTCCTGTATTTATTGCATTGAAGTGTTTATATCACTGTGAAGCAAATATTTGCTTCCAAAGGTCACTCATTGTATCTCTCTTCCTCTGGGGATATATGTAGGTCTCTCTTAGGCTTCAGTATAACTCCATAAGGATATATAATGTTCTCACTCTGAGATTCTTTATTGCATCTGAATGCTACTAAAATAGCAGATGCAGAATTCAAAGTATAATAGCCAATGGGTTTCCATTAGCCACTCTCTCTTTGTATTTTTCTTTAACCCTTACTCTGTTTTTGTGCTACTGTATGAGCACCGGCATAATGTATAAGACTGGCTCACAGAGAATTTGATGTAAGTCACCCAAGTTCCTGAAGTGACTTGCGTTCTCTAGAAGACACAGAACACAGCTTGGTACATGATCTACACAGTTTTTTGTAACCGTGTTTGGACTTTTATCTCCTTTTAAGAGAGCATCGTGCATGTTTCTGTGTGAACCCAGAGGATTTTTGTTTTCTTTATTGAAACGGAAAAACCAAGGTCCTTGTGAAATTTTGAGCTTGCATTTGTTTATACAATTATTGCAAGTAGAAACACAAATCAACTGAGTGCGTGCAAGTGGCTGTAACTTCTGTAGGAACTATTTTTTTTTTTTATCAAGGTTTTAGATCTAAAGAGATTAACATATTACATCACAACTATTGTTTTCTCATCTGTCATCTGCGCAGTGACTGTAGACAAAGTAAAAGGTAGTTTATGTTGAAAGTACAAGAGTACATTTTGGAGAGGTTATTTCCAGTCAACTTGGGGGTTCCTATGGCAATTACAGGATTTTGATACTTGGTTCAAATCAGCTTGAATGAGAACAGAATGCAAAAGATTAGCTATTTTCAAAAATAAAAATTCCACAAGGAATTTATTCCTCAAAGTCCTCAATAGTATCTGTGGTCTGCTTCCGTTTTACTAAAAGAGTTGCGGGTTTCAAAGGCACCAAAGACAGACTTCATGCTTTTGAAAGTCCATCTGGTAATTAGTGTAAGCAAATCCGTTATGGTTTACCTTTTCTTGGCCATTCCTGTAATCATTCTGTTTCAATGTTTTAATACATCAAGAGGACTACATATAGGTGTTCCTAAGAGACACCATGGAGGGAAAACTGTTCATTCGCACTCTAGAGAAAGAATTCCCTTTAAAACATATAAATCCTCTCTCTACAGGATTTTATTGGTAACAGGGTTTGTTGTTGGAAATTCATGATGCTAGAATGGAATTTCAGCCTAAATGAGGCTTTTCAAGGAAAATACTGTCTCTAATCTGTCCTATTCCACATTTTGAACTGCAAAATCTGCAAAAAACTCAAACCCGTTCACGGCCACCTGCAAAACATAGGCAGTTTATCATACTGTGTGCAAATGAGTAACTGTTATTGATTCTTGAGCACGGTTTTCTATTAAATAAAGTTGAATCAGCACTGCTGCGGGGCACTTTTGTTTATAACTAAAACTTGATGTAAAATGACTTGTCTGGAAGAATGCTTTTCGCTATTCCTCAATCCATTCTAAGTGCTTTACAAATACCAAACAATCTCAATAAACCTGTCAAGTTCGATCACTTGCTACAAAACATCTCTCTGGTTACAACCTCTGACATTTTTTTTAGCTTGATGCAAAAAGGATGCGTCTGTCACTAAGATGCCAACTGATCGTTCTAACTAACCGGGAAGGATAACTCTAAAGAGAAACACAAAGTTTCTCCACTTTGTTTCTTTTCTTTGCACCACCCAAGACCACTGCTGGCTCAGGATCAAAAATTAATAAGTAAAAGATCAAAAGTCAGGCTGGAATATACTTGAGGACTGAATTTTCTGTGCAATTTTTATTATCTGCAGTGACTGACAAACATACTGTTATTATTTGTTATTGTCAGTAGAAGTACTCATCTCACCTTCACTCGCTTCAGGTCTGTAATCATTCAGCTTGCATTGGATATGCTTAGAGACCGAACCAAACCCCCTGTTAGCATCCCATCCTCCCACTGATGCATCGCCTCCCACTTTACAGCTAGTAAATAGCTACCAGATAGACATAGCGCAAAACCAGTTCCGTGCCCCTCACAGTTAGATGTATGTACCAATTAGATCAGTCCCGAAGTCATGTCTAAATTGTCCTGATTTTTGCTAAAGATCAGTGCTGTTATTCTGCCAGCACAAGTGTAGCGAGGGATCCAGGCAGAGGAGACTATTTTAACTAAATATTCTAAACTAGGTCTGCAGACTTACTCCTGGTATTCTGTCGCAGAGGCTGTGCCAGAAATATTTAAATGCTGAGTTTTGCCTCAATCTGGGAAAAAATACAGTTTGTGAAGCAGTGACCGGTGCTAGAGCCAGCCTGTGCCAAGTGGGACAGGAGTTTGGAGAGTGATTCTTTACTGAAGTAATTTATTTTTATCCCAGCTGAGCACACTCCGTTTGCTGATCAGGAGCAGTGTCTTCCTGAAGCTGCATGATGTGCCCCGAAAGGCAGTGCAAGTGCAGCAGCAGGGTGGGAAGGCTGGGGTGGCCTTGTGAGTGTCCCCACACTTTCCCATGCCCTTCAGGAGGAGACTGATTCCTGGTTCATCTTTTCAGCCTAATCCTCAGAGCATGCCATTTTTTGTAAAGCCTGTTTACTGCTGTTTGTGAGCATCCTTGAAGTGCCTGATACCAGTCTGAGTAGTAGCCATGAAATTAAGCTCCCTGTTTGCATCAGCCAGGGCTGCAGATGAGTTGCTTAAGCTTGGTCCTTCGCACTGCTGTGACCATGCAGCTGGCAGAACCGGGTGGGTTTCTTCTCCAGCATACATTTGGGCTCCTAAACATTGTGTGACCCATCACAAAATGTCAGTCTCCCTCTGACAAGGATGCAGCGATGTGCTCAGCGATGAAAGTGAGATGCTGTACCAGTAGCTGCAGGGCTGACTTTTCGAGATGGATTTCTTCCTGCTGTGGCTTCAAAGAGGAAAAGCAACCACGAGCGAGGGCACAGCTAATGCAAAAGCATGAAGGTCACATATTCCCTCTTAGATAAGAAAACCAGCAAATACGTTGTTGAAGCTGCAGAGGAAATGCAAGGGGCTGTCTGCTTTCCTTATACATTTCTAAGCAAACAGGGTGTGATCCAGGAAATTTCTCTGCCCCTCAGTTGTACCTGTTCAGCCCATACTCCCCTGGTCCTGACAGTGAGCGCTGTCAAAGCGAGGAACAGATATATCTCCAATAGATAGTAAACTTCCATTTAAACAGAGTTATTTTTGTTAAAATTTTAGAGCCAAGCTCTGCCCTGACTTATCTTGTTTCATAAAGGCTGTGCGTATTGCAAAGACAGGACAGAAAATAGCCCCTGGGATTTTGCCTTCTTAGAGCAGCTTTGCCGAAATGGGCTGCTTTTGTCCTCTTTCTGTAATTGAGGATGATGGCATGTGCTTTATGGCTGTTTATTTGCAGTCCCCCACAACTTCCCCACCTCCTCTGCACCTGGGATTAGGGTTTCCTGCAATGAACAAATCTAACATTCAGTGAGCAGTAATTTGTGATGTGCTGTGCCTTGAATCAAGCAAAGAAATAAGCCAGTGTTGTTGTTATAAAGACGTGACAGATGGTAGGAGGACCCGCCTTTCTTAATCAAGTCATGCTCAGTAATCAGAGCTAGCTCGAATTCGTAACAAAAAAGAAACCCTACCCAAATGAGGATTAATGGGCTACATCCTGATCTCTGGTTAGGATGAGCTCAGTGGCCTCGTTCTGTATTGAGAGGCAGAAGTTCAGGATCTGACCCTCTTTGGGGAGAAGTTGAAAATACCAGTTAGGTCTTTTAGTCACTTCCCCTGAAACGAAGGATTCTCCCAGGTAGACAACACCCAATCTACCTGTAAATATTGTTTCAGAGTCTGAACTAGAGCATGGCAGACGAGTCATTAGCTGATAAAAATCTGCAAAGTTTCATTGCCTTTAATTTCATTGCAGATATGTTACCTCAGTGCCTGGCCCTCCAAGCGATGCAGATGAAATATAGGACATGAGGGGCATAGACTTAACCTTGAGCTCCTTCAAGTTAAGACTTTTAATTTTAGAGAAGAATGAATGGGTTTCTGGTAGCAAATAACAGCTCCTGAATCTCCTGCTTTGATACGGGTAGCATTTGAAAGGTTAAGAAAAAAAGAAGGATTTTCCTCAAAGAACATGACAAGGATACCTTGTTCTTCGTAAGTGATTAATAATACAGGAATAAAGCACCACCTTGAAAAATCCTGTGTGCTCTCTACTATATAGGAATTGCTATCCAGAACAAAAGAGTTTGGGTGAGGGCACTCGTAATAAAAGCACTTTTGTGGGACTGACATTTAAGCGCAATTCAGTGAGTCAAGGAGCGTAACCACACTGTTTCTTTCCCTTTTCGCTGTCTTCCAGGCTCACAAGCAGCTGAGCACAAATCCCTGATCGGCAGCTTCCACGAACACACCCACAGCTAAAATGGCGGAAGACGCTGATATGCGCAATGAGTTGGAAGAAATGCAGCGGCGTGCCGACCAGCTTGCTGATGAAGTGAGACCGATAGCTAAACCGGAAACTTGGGGTCGGGGTTGGCATTTTTAGACACATGCAGAAATAGAAGCTAATCCGGCAAAGGATTTCTAGGCCTGATTCTGTTTTCTGTCAGCTTTACACTGAAAGCAGAATTGGAAAAGAAATGAGCTGGGGTAAAATTTAATGTCATGTTTAGTCTAGATTAAGGCATTTATTGATGGTGAGTTTGATTTAGGCATTAGAGTCTGCATCAATTTAACTGCCCTCAGAGCAAAAAGCAGCAATTTAATATTTTCTGAGGGTTCCTTCAATTTCCCAAACCTACTAAATATTAGAAGTCACCAATTAGGTCTCTGAAAAGTCTTAGCTGAAGACCACAGACTTTATTTTTAAAGTGGAACATCAGCTGTTCCAAGCCCTACGTGCGAGCAAGGGCAGCACCAGCCTTAGAGACCGCAGCTGCCTGGAGATGCGACGGCAACGGCTGCATTAGCGAGCGCTGACAGAGAGCTGAAGACGGAGAGATCACCAGTACCCTGCTGGTGGCCTGATTTTGAGGGAAGGCAAAGAGTGTAGGAAAAACATACTGTCAGCATGAGCCTGCACATTAGTGTTGGAAACTGTATCTTGCCAAATCTAAGTGTTTTTTCCCTCTGTTTTTTTTTCAGTCCCTTGAGAGCACCCGTCGAATGCTGCAGCTTGTTGAAGAGGTAAGGGCCAGCATTTTACTTGCACTTCTGTTGTGGGCAAAAGTGATGGAGAGTCTGACACTGGAAGTGTGGTTTCTTAACCTCACATCGCTAGGGCATGGCTTTACGTGCCACTCCGTCCCTCCTTATCCTTACCAGGGTCATTCAAGACACTGTGCCCTAGTTGCCAAGTGTCACAGTGCAGGCCAGCTGCTGAGGCACAGTTTTGCCCACACATGAGTATCCATTGAGACAGGCTACTTGAGATAAACCAAGGAAAGAGCCTCCAAAGGTGACCTGGAGTCAGGGACAAGTGGCTGAGTTTGCGGCAGAGCTCCCGGAGCCTCATGCAGGCACCGCTCTGATGTCCTTGCCGTAACACTGCAAGTGGGGAAGGTGAGAAAGGCCCTCAGTCTGTTGCCCTGTCGTCTTTAAATACCTCCCTCTCCATAAACACTTGCAGCTATTTATAGGGCATTGGTCACCACAGCATTTAAATGCCACTTCTTTATGTATCTCTGAAACCTTCGTTAGGATTTGAAGGCTCATGAGATGTCCCAGATTGAATCCCAGAAGGGAAAAAACAATTCAGTCAGGCTTCCTTTCACCCTCTTCTTAACAAAGGGGTTTAAAAGTTGGAAATTCCCAAGCTCACTTTCATTCAGAGTGCTCAGCCATCAGGTGGTGGAAAACTTTGCTCCCGCCTGACAGGACGTATTATTTTCAGACACCATGCGAGCTTTGGCTCTGGAGCTGGTGACATTTTTAATCAGGGTCATCAACACTGACAGTCCCAGTACTCCTGACAAGCAGAGGAGTCTCCAGCAGAGACAACGGGAAGAAAATTACATCAGGTCCCACGTTCAGGAACAAGCACAAGCCCAGCCGTAGGCTTCATGGCCTTGAAATCAATCACGACTGTGGAGACCAATGGAGTCCAGTAGAGACAAAATTAAATTTCCATATACAGATAGACAGACAGATGGGTCATTGAGCATAGTCAGCATCGCTTCTCCTCCACAAACACTTCAGTTCTGGGCCCCTTGCAGCCCAAACATGCTCTTGTCTCACAAGCAATCTGTCCCTTTTTGCTGCTCAATTCCCTGGACATGCCATTTCTAACCATCACTTTAAGTCAACTCTGTGCTGGATGCAGCTCCTGCTGAAATCAATTCAATGACGTGGAAGAGAGTCTCAGATGGGTACCTCCACAAATGCAAGGCAGGAGAGCCTAGTGCCCCAAAATGCCTGTGATCTAAATAGGCAAGGCAGATGATGAGTGGGAAGAAAGAGAGGCGCAGGAAAGGGAAGTGATTTGCTCAGGGCCAAGCCATCAGTAAATATCAGCCCCGTCTCTCCTGAGCCGTATTTGTGTGACCTATGCACTGCTTGAGTCTTCCTAACATATTGAACCAGCATATTGTGAATGCCACTGTAATTTCAGTATTAAATCACAGCAAATGGCAAAGTGGGAGGAGAACTGGGACTGCTGAATTTACCAATGAATTTATGTAGGGCTCTAGCGCTTCTTGGAAGAGCTCAGCATCTCTCTGGACCTGGCTTTTATTCAGATGCTACAATATCTTCGTGATCAAATAGAGAAGTTTCTAAAACTAGCACTGAGTAGTCAAGGGAATTCTTCTACAATGAGCTGAATGTTATTTTCACTAATGCGACTACAAAAGACCTTTAAAATTTTTCCGTGGTCTAAACAGTTGGTTGATTACTCTGACCCCATTTCCTGGGTACTTTTAAAAAAATGCAGCATTTAGGGAGTGAGAGATTTTATACTGAAAAGACAAATAGTGAATGTCTTTGAAATTGAACTCGCACTGCTCTGATTTAATAGACCCAAAAAATCCAATTAGACGCCCTCGCTTAGCAGAACCTGTCTAGTGGGTAGAGATAGAAAATATTCTTTCTCAGTTAAAGAATGCTTTTTACTCTATTCTCTTGATACAGCAAATCTGTTTGTTATTCCTTACTCAGGAAAAGGATGCCTCCATGTTTAAGCATTATTACCATATACATATGTATGGATTCCTGTCATGGTTGGCTCTGCTCTGTTACATACTGGGAAAATAGAGAATAAACAGACTGAGTTGGCTCCGCTCTGGAGACAGAAGAGTGCCGTCCACCCCGGGGAAGCCCTATAGCAGT
This sequence comes from Larus michahellis, assembly GCF_964199755.1. NCBI lineage: Eukaryota > Metazoa > Chordata > Aves > Charadriiformes > Laridae > Larus > Larus michahellis. The sequence continues at coordinate 7,529,163 of NC_133898.1, read as the reverse complement.
ACAAGGCATCCTTAATGCTGAAATGTAGGTCATAGCCTGGGGGACAAAACCAATGTCCCCAGAAGACCGTGCCCTCTAGGCTAGGCTGCGTTTGGAGACTAAGCCCTGGTGCTGTTCCAAGGGAACGCCAGCAAGGAAAACCCAGTCTGTTACTGCTTCTTATTTTTATAGCACAGCTTTGCAAGAAGCTGATTGTTTCAGTCCTAGCACAACAAGGGAAGCAGGGAGAAGTGGTGGGTGGCTGTTGTAAAGACACCACTGCTTTGTCCCAAGGCAGGTACGTACTGGGATGGCAGACTACAAAAATCAGTTTGCTCTGTGGTGCCCAGCACACCCATTCAACACAGTTACATCTACACTGACCAGTGCTCATTCGAGCTACCCAGCTACTCAGTGCTATAAGTACCTCTATTTTATGATGATGCTGTGCAATGTTTGGGCCAAAACATAAACCAAAAATGAACTGAGGCAGAAGAAGTGAGACTAAATACACAGTTTGCGGCTGACCTTCTTATTTTCTTGTTCAAGCGTTTTACCTCTGAGCCAGCTTTATGAACTGCAGAACAACACATGCAAGGGGAAAAGCCGTGAGTCTGCTATCATCTTCTAGTAGAACCACCACGGCCTTTAAAGAAAATCAATCATTGCAGTGTGGGAAAAAAAGGCGGTTTCTAGCTATGATGCAGCAAGGGAAAAAAATATCCACAAGATCAGTACTGCAGAAAGCCCAGCAAGAAAGCACTTAGCGACATGTACAGATAAAAGGTCTGCTTTGTACATTTAAATCCAGACAGGACTACCTTCTCTCATATGCTGGGGGGGTTAAAGTCAAGTTTACTAACATATCAAAGCTGAAATGGTAAGCTATAAATGTTTGATAACCTCATGATGCTGCTCTACACAGACACTGAACAGACAGTATGCCATTTTACTAACTTCCTTCATTCTTGATTGGGAAGGGAGTTTCCCCGTGACATTTTTATCACAGTCAAATGTTCTTTAGTCATAAGAATAAAAGAAAAAACTATGCTATTCATTCAGAATTTGGTCCAAAGCTTGCCAAAGCTAATTGGAAAAACCCCTTTGACATCATTAGCTATTGGAACTGTTCTACTCAGAAAAGTGTTTTAATCTGTAATTCCACAGAAATACGTTTCTGGCACAGAGGAAGGTGATTCATAATTTGGTCCTATGCAGGATTAGACCCCTTTGTCTATGTGAACCAGCTGGGTAGCGCTGGAGTCAGGGTTATCGCCCTAGATGAAAACCAGGCACATAAGATTCAAGTGGGGCTTCACAGATTCGTATCAGCTGAGGATCTGAACCACAGGGTGAATTAACAGGCTGAGAAGTAACATGGCTCCTTAATCAGACACAGAGAGACACTACAGTGTTAACAGGGTGATAGGGAACTCGGAGCAGGAGCTGAGGAAACGCATTACTATGGATGACTGAAAAAATGTTTCTTTGACCACATTTTTGTCTTTAGGGTGTTGACACTTCTCTTTAGTGTCTCTGGGAACTGCTAGCAATGTCCGCCTGACCTGGTACATAATTGTCTGTATTAATTTATTCAAAACAAACTCTATAATCCATATTGATTGAAGAAAAATTCTTCATTGAAGTGGAAGTTTATGTGTTCTTCACAGAACTGAGAGCGTATATCTGTTTTTCAGGGTATCTCCTGAAATGCAGAGAAAGTGAGTTCTAGAATTTGGATTCTGTATCTGATACATCAGTCCCTTATACTGTTATGAAAATCACCCCTCAGCCTAAACCAAAGTTGGAGTAGCTGCCTTTTGTAGCAGGCATGGATAGGACGCAACACACTGTGGGTCCTGGAGGGACTTGATGGGCCCTACAAGAAGTCATTCCAATTCTCTTCCTAGTTTTATGCCCACCTTGGGAAATTAGGCGATATAACAGCAATAATAAGAAATGATAAGAAATGAGGGTTGCTGAACACTCAGGACCAGCCAAAGCAAAGTATGGTCACCGGGCCCCTGCTGCGACCACGGCTCTTCTGTGAGCCTGTTATCAAGGTTTATGATCACTTGTTGTAAAACATATTCTTCTGGGCTGGCACTTTGCAAACACAGCTTTTGTCACCTCCTTTCTCTAAGCAACCAGTTCGAGTGTGTCTGCTGACATGTGCTCCCACCGAGACCAAGGGGAGTTTCGGTGATACTTTTAGTGCAGAAAACGCCAACATTGTCTGTGTTTGGGTCCCAAACACACTTGTGTGGCGCATTTTTTTCCCTATATTCCTTTAAGTGAAGAGGTTTTTGAGGAGGTTTTGTAGTTTCCAGAGATGCCTCAGTCTGCTGTCACAGAGGGTCAGTTACTGAGTGTTTCTTTCCTGCTCAGACGTCTTGATGATGAGCACATTTTTAGAATAGTTCTGTCTTACAGAGATGTTTGGTTTTGAGCTATCTAAAAGATAAGTCACAATGGAAATGTGGAACTTTAAGGAGAGTCTGGATCTGTTTTAAATGTACAAATGTGATTTTTTTTTTTTAATTGGCTTTACACAGTTATTTTTTTGTGAAAAAGCTGAAAATTAATCCTTAATAGAAACTTGGAACTGGAGGAGATTGTCACTTGATGTCTGAATCACCTCTCATCTTTGTCAGTGAGCATCTTTTTATTAGCTTCAATATGCTTTGGATTAGAGCTCAGATGCAGACAAGTATATTCAATGCACACCCTTTAGTATTTTCACATAAGTATTAATGCTGTGGCAGGCTGCTCTTAAGAGATATGGTATTTCCTGATAAAATTAAATGGCACTGATGGTCAGGTAAGTGAAAGAAAATTGCATCTCCTTCGCTCTGTGCAAGAATTTAATATGAAATACAAACCATAAGATCTAATTGCCAAGTTTGTCTCTCAGCATAGGTCTTATTCAGAGCACGGGACACCTTAGCTGCATGAAGACAGTTAGTTCAGATGTTAAAAATTGCAGGAAAATAAGGTCAGAGGCTTAAAGAGCAGCAAACATTTCTCAGCCCGACTATGTTTGACTCACTGAAAGCCAACAAGTATCATACCACCAATTACGGGTTCTGTGAGTCCAATATTTAGAAGGGCTCCATGTCAGACCACCATATTTACTCAAAACCAAGACGACTAAGGATCTAAGCAGTTTCCTTGTTTTCGCATGAGGTATGTTTGTTGTAGTACACATAAATCTTTTGGGGTAAGACATCCTTGGGTATCACGAGCATAAAAAGAGCACAATAAAAAGCTAATGCACATCCAGTGCTCAGCAAATCTGACATCTGCCCCACAGAAAACATAAGATCATGAAAAGCAGTTTTCCTTACACTAAATAGGCAAATCTAAGATTCAGACACTAAGTTTCTAAAGGTTGCAAAAATAAAAGCTGACCGGGATTCAAGTAAATGCAGTATGAGCTTGAAGGGAGGGAGAGCAGCAGCACATAGCTGACCCAATGGCAGTAGGGCACAGCAGACACTGGGGAGAGACAGGAGGTTTTTTCTCTCCACCTAGCAACTCATGAAGGATTTTTAAAAAAAAAAAAAAAGAAAGAAAGAATGAGCCAGGCTGCACAGACCTGATGTTTTTCCCAGTTTCTACAGTGACGTAGACATTAAAGACAAGAAAGGGAGTGCAGGGAGAGGCAGACGAGAGTGCAACAAGAGGCCTCTCGCATCCCTCTTGAACTGAGCATGATCCTCTTGATGCAGAGCAGAGAAGCACCAGCTGCACCAGTCAGACAGCCCTTGAGTGTGGCAGAGAGTCAGGCTTGTAGCTGAGCCAATGTGGGCAGCGCAGCGCAGGCCTGCCTGCGAGCATGGACCAGGCGGCTGATGGCCAGAGAGACTTCACCGCTCCCAGAAAAAGAGATGAGCGATGGCTGTGAGCAGGGCAGTTGTGGGGAAAGATAATATGAAGTCCTTAATTTGCCTGAAGGAGGGGGAGGATGGCCTGAAAAGCAACAGGGACAGTCAGGACTCCAGGTTTCTGTTCCTCACCTTCCTGTGCAAATATGGGCATCTCCCCTGCCCTCTGCTAAATCGACACCACCAACTTTATCTCCTTCACAGGGGTATGGGTGGCTCTGTGTTCATGGGAGCAGCTGAACTACTGCTGCACATGTCCAGGTAACTCCCCTGGCAAGCTGTCAGGCCACAGAGGATTTTACTTCCTCTGTTATTGAAATGCAACAATCAGGAGATCATTCAGGCCATTAATTATTCAGAGACATTATCACCGCTCCAAGCAGAATGGAGCTAGTTTCTCCTTCGTAATTAAAAAGGAGCTAATCTGATCTGTGATATAGCTTAGTATCACAGCACCCAGAAACCTGAGACACCTGATCACACCCCAGAGAGATGATAATGCATACAAAACCCGTACTTGTGAAAGGTGCCCTGCTGCAGATTTAGGCGGGTGGGAGCTCTGAATTGCTTGGCTTTTGCTCAAGTCCTGAGTCCAGCAAAGGCGATGATAAGATTCCCATTAACCTCTGTGGGAGCAGGGGTGTGATCAGCACACAGGATTTAAAAATCCTGCCTTCAAGCTCAATCCAAAGTCCATTGATGCTAAAGGTTTCTCTTGGCTGAACTAAAACTTGGCTCAAACAACCCATATCTGTTAGATCTCCAAGCCAAAAAAATATGGCTTAATCCTATTAAATATTAGCCTGCTTTAAAATGGATTTCCTAAGTAGGTAAGCTTTCTGACTTCTGTGTTGCAAGCGCTGTGTACAAACCACTATGCCTCCTTCCCAAACAAGTTTGCGTCATACCTGTTTTCCTTGGGAATTTCTCCTGTGGGATGAACACACACCTGCAATGTCAACACCCCCTTCTCCTGCTTCAGAGAACTTGGAGATGAACCCTCTCTTTTTAGAAATTACTCTTGTGTCAAGTGATTATTTTAATCTCAAGGTCCAAAACTTTGTCTTTTCTGCAGTGGTTCAGTATCCCATTGAATCATGAAGGATTGATGGTACAATTGAGAGTACCCGGTTCCTTACACAGTGTCCAGGCACATAAGGTCTTTGGACTGTGCCACCAGCCCCTTATGACCTTGTCATTCCTTTCACTGTTTTTCTTTTGTCTTCCTATGTCCCGTATCTAGGGCTGAGTGTTCCCTCACTGATCTCTCTTTCTCTCTCTCTTTCTTCTCCCCCTCTCTCTCCTTACCTTGCTACCACTATTGGGATGTAGAGTAAAGATGCTGGTATCAGGACTTTGGTTATGTTGGATGAGCAAGGAGGTAAGTTCAGATTGCTTCAGTAAGGAAGTATAACCATTCTCAAAGTACTGTACTAACTGTGTGCAATCCTGAAAACGAGGGCCAGAAAATACATTGTGGTTGTGCATGAGAACCCCAAAACCTCTTTGCCTTTATCTTCATTGTCTGACAAAGGCACATGCAACTACTGTGTAAGAGTCTGAACTTCTTTTGATCTGTTTCCCATTAATGTCAAAGAGAGCTGCAGGCTGAACTCATCCAAATTACCATTTTTTTTTCAGCAAGGTTTGGGTCAAGATCCAGCTACATGATGAGAAGATTTGCCTCCATAAGTGTAAAATCCAACATTATTTATGCAGGTGCAATGTAATTTTCTGACTTGTTTTAACCACAAGTAAAAGGCATGCAATAAATGCATTGCAAAAGAAGGTATTGTGTAAAATTCATTTGATTTTTGTATAGAAATGTCAGTGAGGATAACAGGAATTTAACATTAAAAGCTACACCACAATCAGCTCATTACAACTGGACATATAGGAGCTTTCAAGCTTAGATGAATTCCTGTCTGTGGATGACAGTGACAAAGACAGCACTAGATATATTCAATACATTCCAGAAAATTACATTTTTGCCCTTCATAATATTACAAAGAAGTGGGTAGCTTCCCTCTCCAACAAAACTATTAAGTCCTCATTTGCTGCAGACCCACAGCACCAGCAAAATGGTGTCTCCAAAGAGAAGTGAAATCAGCAGAGCATAAATTTCTGCTACTCTATATCAAACCAACCCCCCAAAAAGCCCTTGTTGTTATTTACTATGTGGCATCATACAAAACTGTACTAAGAAATGTTTTCTACAGAGGTAATGCTGTATTACTCATCAAGCCCAGACAATGATTACAGGCAACGGTACAGCATTGTTGGGAAATGGGCTGCGGAACCTGACAGGCCCTTTCCATCTGCAATGTCCCTGCCTCTCTGGCAGTAAAATGAATGAAAAGTAATAACAGGGCCTAAACAGAAAGTATTTTCTCCTATTTGCTTTTTTGTGTGCGTCTCATTCCTTCCCCCCTACCTCCCCCTTTAGGGAGAAGAATTTAACCTAACCAAATTTTGCCGCATCGATTTGTCTTGACAAGAAAAATATTACAGAGAATATTTTGTTGCTTTAAAAAAAAATTTTCTGAATAATGGAAGTAAAAGAACTGCACTGAATACAGAAAAACAGAAATTACTTATGTTGAAACAGATATGGCACCTGTCTAAATAATGTGTTTTGTTTCAGAAGTGAATTATACAGCTAAAATAAATCACAAATATTATCAAAGGAAGTCCATAAATATCCAGGTCTGTCTTGCGATGTAATTCACAGGCAGATCAGCAGAAACTTCAGTGGCTCCTATAACTTCCCTTGTGCTTAGTGGTGGGAAAGTATGTTTCTGTTCTCTAACTGTTATTTTTCCACAGATTGCTGGGGGGGTTATTTTGTTTTTAACCCTGAATTTTGTTTTTCACTTTGGAGTTCTACTATTGCTAAAGCCCTGTGTGCAAAAGTTGTCTGACCAGCTCTCGAGTCGTGCTAGGAAGTCGTGTGAGCCAAGGAGCTGAGACTGGACCCACTGACCTCTTTGGAGTCCAGGGAACTCAATATTAAACTCTTGTTGACACTGAAACCTGAAATGTATGTTGTATGGCCAGAGATGCAGTTAGTCGATAAGTACAGGAAAGAAACAGACAATTTAAAAGCCTCTTTAAACTGGTTATGGTCATGCCTTAAGTGGTTCAGTAAATTTAGCTTGTGACTATATGGTATGGGTTTCTCAAGGAAAACAGCCTAACAATTCTGCAAATCCTGGGAATATTGTAACCACTGTACTACGCTAAATGTTTAATTAAGTTTTGTCCATTTTAGCCACATGCAGCTGTAATAATTCCTGATTTTATTTTTTTTTTTAGTGATAAAGGACTTATTATATTATTGGGCAAAAACCGCTAATGATGACTTTGAACCCTCTGTAATTAGTGCAATGTGTGCAACCCACGGATGTCTCAGCAGATTATCAGATTAAGGAAATAATTTGCTAACACTGCCATGTGATCTCTTTTCAGCTGACTGCACAAGTCACTTAAGATTATTAGGTGTTAAATAGACAAAAAACATGACATTGATCTTTCCAGTGGGCGGCAAGCAGAATATCTAATCTCTGCAGTTGCTCGAAGCTCTATTTCTAGGTTTCCTTATAAAATTGCTTGCTTTGAAGTTAAACAGACCTCACAAGGAAAACTTCTTTGAGCTGATCTCAATCTAAATAACGCAAAGCAGAACTCATTTTCTGACATCAATATGCAGAAGTCTTTGGGATCATAAAAGGGAATAAGTCAACACAGTTTTACAACACCAATGTACAAATTGGTTTCTATACAATAAAGCCAGCCTGGCTAGCTCCTATTGCCTAAACATTTAGGACAGCTGGCTGCGCAGCAGACTACAGTCTGTTATGACCCTACAGAGATGTGGAGCTTCACAAGAGCTTTCATGACTCCTCTTTCACAGAGAATGGGACTGCCATAAAAACTAGAGACCTCTCCAGTGCCCTTTGAAGTCACTGGGAATCTGAGTGGGCTTTTGGAGTAGAACCTCTGCAACACCATGAGTCACCATTTTTTGAGCTAGGTCTTATCACCCAAACCAGTTCAACTCAGTTCTTCCCCTCAGGAACCCACAGGAAAGAGCTGAGAGGTTAGATTCTCCATGTTGAGATTTTTTTCCATCAGGGAGAAAGCCTTCTCCAGACCCTATGTGCATCCATAATGCTTGCATTTTTTTTAAACCTAGCCTTGAGTCGAGTTCCCTTAATTAATTATTTAAATATAAATTTGTACATAACACTTTAAATGCAAATATTTACATTTTACACTAAAAATGTCGTTCTGCAATGGATTATTGAGCAGTTGCAATTGCTCTGCTTCATTAAATATGCCTTTGAAACATGTTTAGAAAAATTTTAATATTTGGATGCATGTTGGTTAAAAGCAGACTGTAGAAATGAAACTGATAGCACAAAGTGGGGATACGAAGATAAACCTGAATTGCTGACATAGCAGGTCATAGCTCTCTTCCTCCAAAGGAAACTCCCATCGCCTGGGAGTATCAGCAGCCAGAGATATTTGGACCTTCAAGGATGTTTTTTTGTGTGATGATGCCCCCACGCAGTTTATTACAAAAGAATTTTGCTCTTGTATTCAAAATGGCGTGCAAGGGAGAAACTTTTCCGGTAACAACAGTAGCAACACAGCCATTTTTCATCCAAGACAAGATAGAGGAATAGCCACAACTTTGATAAGCCACAAAGAAAATGTCAATGCACCACACCAGCAGCAAATGCATAACCAGCAATGCCAGAGAACCCAGAGAGTAGCTTCATCTACCCAGCAGATCTGTACTGCAGATCAAGTTGAAGTACGGAGATAAAACTTCGGAATAACTGGGTGATCCTACAAGTAGAAGGGTTGACACCAAGTGCTAGATGACATCTACAGTTTTTGCATGAGTTGCAAGGTTTATGGGTTTGTATGAGTTATGGCTGACCTGTTTCTACGGCACCAGAGAAACAACTGCAGTAAATACAAAGATATTTACCATTTACCATTCTTATCCATCAGAGAGCAAAACTATGGCCCCTTGCACAGGTGCCTTCCCCAGCTTATCTCCTATTCAACAACTACCACGAGACTTGATAGGCAGTGAGATGACAAAAGCAGGGTTGCTAAAGGTGCTCCAACACCTATGAGTTGAGCTGATCAGAGTCAGAAATGGTTTGCTAATTAGCAAAAAAAAAAAAAAAAAAAAGGTAACTATCCAGATTCTACAGGAAAAATGGAATTAATTATGTTGAAAGTGTAGCACAGAATAAAAGACAGACAGCCTCCCCACAGAAGCAGGCTGTGCCTTGTCTACTGTTATTTTTAGCACAGCTACATGTGGGCTCACAAGCACCCCCCACCAGTTCTCTTCCATTTGTACCTGTGCTCAGCAATGCCTCTCAGAGCGGAGCTAGGTCAAGACTCAGGATTTCTGAAAAGGCTGTCCTAGAAATGTACTTCACTCCAATATGATTCTCCTTTCTGGAAAATGGGATCACTGAGTATTATCGAAAACAGTTAATCTGCCGACTCTTTCAAATTCAGCCCTCTTGTATGCAATTATGATTACAATGTGCTCTTAGATGCCCTTTTCTTTTTCCCCCCCTCTAATTAAAATTATCCTTGGTGGAAATTGCTTCATTGCACAATACTCCAGACAAAGGAGCAAGTTCCCTTCACAGGCATTTAACTGACATTCAAGCACAGGCCCCAGATCCTGGCCACTAGTCAAAGAACATTTGTTATAAATTACAGACACGGATGCAAAGGTAGCGCAACACCACGCTTGCCCTGTCCTGGTCCTATATCCAACACTGTATTAAGATGCTTTTGCAGCTGTGTTTGCTCAAGAGACCACAGGAGCAGCTGAGGGATGCCCTTGCTACAGCTTCCCTCTCCCAGCCACTTCCCCAGATCTTCCCCAGGTGGGGATTTGCCAGGCTGCTACGCAAGATCCTAGCAAAGACCCACTGGAAAAGGCCCGCAGTGCTACAGTAAAACTAACAAGACTAGCTTATGATCCTTCAGTTGCCTATGGTTTTAATACTGAAGTAATTCATAAGTATAACAATCAAAGTAAAAAAATATCCTTTCTTGTATCCTAAGATATGCCATTAGTTTGCCATAAGAAGATATACAGCTACTACGTTTGAATCAAAGTGACATTCTTGGACATAAAAGAGTATCAATATGCAAAAAGGGCTAGTAATCAGCAGAGCTTCCTAGAAAAAAAAAAGAAGGAAATCTCAATGAAACATACCTCTGACATGTATTCTGCTTCCAGACAACATCAATTCTCTTATATATCATATATGGTATATAAACACATATATAGATGTAGTATATTCAAAGAATACTGCAAGAAACTATCAAATGATGTCTGAACTGTGACCTTGAATTCCTTCTCTAAATGGGAGATAAAGGACATGATCTTTTGTAGGTGTGAATTTGCGTAGGTTGATGGCAATGTATGCCAGCAGACTGTCTTCCTTAAAACCTTTAATACAATACTCAAAGTTGGAATAGGGAAGGTCTATAAAAACAGACATTAAGTTAAACTTCTGATAGCCATCTGATTTCTTACCAGCAGTGATTCATTCTGGGACAGATTTTAATTTTAATATCAGTTATATCAAAACAAATCCAGAGTGACCCCATTCAGTTAATGCCTCTATAATATTTATGCCTCAATAATTGTGGTTAGACTCATGAATCTATTTCCTTGCCTGTGGGACCAGATCTTTGACAGGTATAAATCGGTGTTGCTCCATGAAGCCAGCCTAACTACACGGATTTAAACTGGTTAACAATCCATCCCACGACATTAACAACTAGCAAATGGTTTTAGGAGCAGCAGCCAGCTGTCTAGACTTCTGGGCTACAAATATGACATAGGCTTTTTTTTTTTTTTTTTTATTACACTGATGAAGTTTTCTTTAATGGAAGATAAATTAGCTGTGGGTCTCTTTTCTATTCAGAAATAATACGGGCATCACACACAAATCCTGAAGCAGGATAAATTAAGTCAGATTCCTGGAGTGAGCCATAATTTAAATGAAAGTCTTTGAGTCGTGTCGAATATACTCTTCAATTAGCACTCATCTATTCAGGCAGGAAACAGGGAAAGTAAGTTCAAAAGGCCCTACTACGTACCTGGCTTCACAGAATGTGCATCTGAGCAAGGAAACACGTTTAGACTGAAAACCATTCACGGAACCAGATCTAGGACTGATCCCTGCAGTCTTACGTGCATTTTCTACTGGCCAGACAAAGATAGAAAAATACAGGCAGCAAAATCAGCGGAAGAAAGGTCATTACTTCTTGTCCTTTCCAGTGTCAAAATATACACATGGAAACAGCCTTCTTTTAACTGAGAGCCCTGAGAACCAGCCAGGCTCCACAAACACAGGTCTCACAAGCAGTGGGTGGGAATCCATAACAGAAATTCAGCAATTCCCATCACACGGCATGAACCAGCACAAAAGCCAGCTCACACTCCCGCAGCTGCTTCCCACAGCAAGAGCCAGCGCTGCCCAGCGACACAGGAGCAGGCAGGACTCCGAGGTAGCGAGGAGCAGACGCACTTAGAGGAGTATCACCTTGTACCACATGCTCACGTTTCTGATAAGACTGACAATCTGTGGCTACAAACTTGAACCAAAGCTTCTGCTAAAGCCTCCAACTAAAACGTGCATTGAAACAACCCAACCTTGTACTTCTGCTTCTTGGCTCAGCAGTTTCAGGTTTCCTTCTGAGTTTCCCAATCCTTCACACACATTATATGTGCCCCTTTTAGAGGACACTGCGAGGTAACTCTGATCCTCTAAATGTATCCTTGAATTTGAGATCAATAACTCCTTGGTATCAGGAGGCAAACACATCCAGCTGAGGAGAATGAGAACTGACAGCTGAAAAGCAGATGCAGCTGGCAACACTAACATGGCACCTTCTCCTCCTCAAAGCTCAGCCTCATGCAAGAATTAAACAAAGAACACAAGTTCAATATTTGAATTATTTCAGTTTGAATAATTTAGGCCAGGATTTTCAAGGCCCTCTAGGGGTGAGATGCCCAATTCCCATTAAAATTAATTAAATAAAATTAATTTTAATGGGAATTGGGTATCTAAATCCCCAAGAAAGCTTTGAAAATCTAAACCTCAATTGTTATTAGAAACCCAAGTAAGAAATCAGGCCTATTGCTTTGTACTGACGTCAATATGCACATGATTTTTTTTCTAAAATCACTTTTAAAATTTTTTTCTTCTTGATAAGGCTCAGTTAACATCAGAGATGACATTAAATTTCTCCTATAACCAGTGCTCTCTTCATTCCTTTCCTCTCAGTTCTAATTCTGTGTTTATACTTTTTTCTATTCAGTATGGGGAATAGGGACGTACTTGTGTTTTACTGGAATTGCTTTACTTTGCCTCTTTAGGTAGTTACAGTTTTTACTGGATTGAAATGCCACTCCAAGTGACTGCCTCATCCCATGTAATACTTATTTGGGTTTATCCATCATGGAACAAATTGTGAGGCTTTCCACCCATGTAAAATGGCATTGCTACTCCAGACTTTACATCAGTGAAGGACCCATTCCTACAGTTTTACATTGTGGCATTCTGTTCCTCAAGGCTGCTATTCTCAGCTTTTGTAGTGAAGAAATTTACACCTAAAATTATCCTGAGCTACCAAGTCACTAAGAAAACCCTACCCTTTCATCAGCCTTAGGTGGAAATAAGCCAAATTCTGTTTGATGCCAGCAGAAAGACAGTGCCTAGTTACTGGCCTTGGTGTTTTGATAACTTGCCTTGGAACAAATCAGGAGTGACCCCACTGGAAAACATGAGTCTTCACCCAATGCTTGTTTTCACAAGATCCCTTGGGGACACAGACAATGAATGCCACAGCCAACAGTCCTCTTTCAGTGAGCATCAGGCTCCTGTGCTGGTTGTAATTCCTCTGTGTACACTGGGGTTACTCCAGATTTGCAGCATCCACACTAGAAAGAAAACCAGCCCTGAGGCCATACTCAGGTTAGAAATTAATATCCAATACCAATCAAAGTGGTAGGTCTCAGTTTCCTCAGCCTCTGGAAAAAGGAATACTTGGACACAACTCTTAACAGCTCACTGTACTCTGGTACTGTTACTACCAGCTCTCCCACTCAGTTACTCCCTAATCAAAGCAATTACACTGCCCAAAATCACCTAATTCCAAGGGATTTGTAAGCATAAGTAACTGAAGTATTTTCCATGGAAAGACACCATTTCTTTTGTATTAACGTACATAAATGCAAAATAATAACACTTTATCTTTCTTTCTCTTGGATGTCATTGGTGTCTTAGTAAGTGGATGTACTGTATTATGTTTCTGGACCTTAAACTTTATAACCCTTCCTTTCTACATCATTACATCTCGTTTAAATTGATATATTTCAAACATCTTCCTCCTTTGTTTTACTCTTCCCATGTTAGCAAAAAACATCTTCGGCATCGAGTGCAGCATACACCCTTTCAACAATGCATCAGCTCAGATTAATGCATTGTAATGGCATTATTAATTCAGTTCTACATGGTCATTTTTCATGTTCTGTTGAAGACAAAAGCAAACAAACAAAAATACAATTCATTCCACACTGTCATCCCTTTGTCCTGACCAGAACAACTCGATCGTGTTGAAGAAGGCATGAACCATATCAACCAAGACATGAAGGAGGCCGAGAAAAATTTAAAAGATTTAGGGAAATGCTGTGGCCTTTTCATATGTCCTTGTAACAAGTAGGTACTGGGTACCGGCTCTGCTATGTGGTGTCCAGTTTTTTGTCACAGTGAATGTCTGAAGTTTTTGTCTTTTTTTTCTTTGTCCTTTTCCATCTGCTTCATTCTGTGGGGATAAAATACTTGTGTTTAATCAGAACAACTGGAACGCATCGAAGAGGGAATGGACCAAATCAATAAGGACATGAAAGAAGCAGAAAAGAATTTGACGGACCTAGGAAAATTCTGTGGTCTTTGTGTCTGTCCATGTAACAAGTAGGTGCTGCCTGCCTCATCTCTTTGAGCACTTAAGGCTGATCCCAAAGGCCTTGTGAAGCTCATCCTTGCTAGGCACACGGACAGGATGAGCATGTGGCATGCAGAAAGAACGATTCTGGTTCAAATGCATTCATCTCATAGCATAGACAACTGACTGGGAATTACTGTAGATGCATTAAAATCAGGCATACTGCAGTGAAAGCTTCACTGTTGACACCTTTTAATGGTAAAAGTTTCAACATTTTACACAAAGTGTACCGAGTGGTTCCATTTTCCAGCAAATAAAAACACTGGGGCTACCTTACTCCTGGAGACCCTAAATTTTGAAACATATTTTCACAAACAAGTTAATAAACAAAACAAAAAAGCTGAAAATGCAGAAAAGGTCATAGTAAACATTACTCCAAATTATGGATGAAAATCACACAACATTGTTCAACAGAAATAGTCCTTAATGAGATCTTGAAAGAGATATGATGTTTCACAATTGGAACCCAACTTGAAATGGTTTTCATCCTGCCATAGGCAGCAAATTTGAGAAAACTTGAACATGTCATGCCAAATTTCTCTCGTTTGGGTAGCACGTACACTAAGCAGAAATGTTGAAATGCATTGAATTTGCTTGCATGCCATCACACTTGAACGAAACCGTCCTCCAAGTAACGCAAAGCTTGTTTTAAGTGCCAAATGGAAATGCGATGTGCAGTTATGTGGGTGTAGGAAATCAGGGACAAAGTGGACCAACCAGGAGTCCTTGAGGAACGGCAAATCCAGCATGCAGCGAGTAGGCATGCAACCAGGTTATGGTGAAAACACTCCTAAAGGGTTGGCCAGAGATTGCGCAGGAAACAAAGCAGAGTAGAGTGGCTCTGTAGGGTTATACTCCCTTTCTGCGTGGCACAGATACTTTTTCACAGCCAGGGCCTAATCCTACCGTGATTATCAAGATCAAATGAGAGTGCGCTGTCCTGGAGTTCAGTGGGTATTTTGCCAGAAATCAGAACGGTAGGGCTGGGTTTGTGCCTTATCAATCGCCATTTATTTTGAAGTTAATTCCCCTGGGACATGATACAGATACCACCTCAGCTTTAAAAAAAAAAATCAATTTTGCTCCTGCATACCAAGCCACAAATACTTTGGTGGGCTGAACATTTTGCCCAGAATAGGTGTACTGTTGTCTTGGTGTGCAGAATAGGAGAGAGGCAAGGAGGAATTGAAAGAGCTACACACACATACAGCCTTTTTCAGTGGGACTGCCTGCTCTGATACTGGCTTTAGCCCCGCTGTCCTGCACCAGAGGACCCAGCACAGAAGAGCTGCAGGTACAAGAGTATGCAGCAGAAACTTTACATCTCCCACACTCTAAAAACTGTCGCAACTTAAAGAGGAACACTGTCCTGGCTCACTCCTGCTGGTGAAACCTGGCATAACACCTACATCAGAAGTTCACTCTTGAAGTACAAAAAAATCCAATGTATTTTGCAGAAATTGTCGCGTTTCAGAGCAGCTTTCATATCTGTACTGTAGGAAAGGCTGCTCAGAACTGACAGCCAGCCCTGTGGCACGGATGGGGTTAGCACCTGACACATGGCCTTAAAATATTTACCACTTCGCTATAATTGCAGTATCATGAAGTCAATAGATCCAGGAACAGAAAGATAGTGCATGCTTTTGATGTGGGGGATGTTCATTTTTAAAGGTGTCTCTTCCCCGCTTTAAGGCAGTATTCTGACCTTTGCAGTCTGCAGACAGATTTGATAAACTAGCACTGCTAATTAGTCAATGTGTTCCGAAACAGAGCATGGATGAACAATGCTTTTAGAGACTGTTCCTTGAATCACTATGCCAGGAATCAATTGGTACAAATAGGATGATATTCTGAGAAGTGGAGTGTAGGAGGGAGAGAAATCCATACAGTTCTGAGCATTAGTATCACCATGATCCCCTAATGCTCTGCTGGCTGGTGGTAAATTAATGGTATACATTTCAAAAGATGAACCATTTCACACATAATTATACTCTCCTTCTTGTAAATGCAACTCTGTGAGCCTTACCAAAAGGTATGGCTTGATTCTACATTCTTAAGAGACACAAAATGCCCATGGCATGAAACTTTGACCAGACTGCATTCAAAAGCACAACTACTATTGACTGTCAGCAGACCCAGACTCCACCTGTTGACTTTAATGGGAAGTCCACAAGAAAACAGGGATCAAACTCTGGGTGTATAAAATCCCCTGCCTCAAACACAGAGACTGTCTCACTCACAAAGTTGCACAGGCCTAAAGAACAGGCAAATACCTCAAAACATATGTGCAGCAAGAGAACTACTTTCACTCATTTCTAGAAAGATCAAAGCTGATGTATAATTTTCGAGAACTAAGAACAAATAACCTAGCCATCTTCTTTTTAAGTCTTCACAAATTTTAATGGAAATAAGCAACAAAATATATATGTAGGAAAGATCCTCTTCTCATCTATATTTTAATTCTATATTGGCGCATACGACACATCTTCATGCTCAACAGATGCTGAGCTGCTTCAGGGGTCATGGAGTGAACATAACACCAGAGATGGGTTTGTTGTGTCTTTTCACAAATTCCACAGAAGCACAGTCAGTTTCTCCCCCAAAATCCATGCCACAGGGCTGTTTATATGACTGATTGGAGCTGACTGAGGAACAGGGAAATTGTGGAGATTTGCAGTTCCCAACAGCTTTGTTGGAAACTGCTCCATTTCCAGAATAAAATCAAGAACTTATACCTACAGACCCCAAACACTCACTGTTGAAGAGTTCAGCCTCATCTGATGACCCCAGTGACAGCAACCCTAAATATGCTGCACATGCTAATCTGCCACTGAAGGTATGCCTGGATTTTAATTTTCTATCCATGGCAGCTCAGTCAAAAATGGCTCTCTGAAAGCTGATGTAACTGTCATAAACAACAAATATAACAAGTTGCTAGGCTATTTTGAAGTCCTGTGGTTTAAAGCTCCTGAAGGAAGTGATGATCCATTTTTGCCTGTGTCTTGCTTATTGTGAAGCCTGTTACTGCTGATGCATTAAGAGTATGATGAACTATTGGGGCAACTGTGCTTAGTGAGAATGCTTCACTACTTATTCATGCCTGTAGCTGGTGCATGAAGAAAATGTAGAAGAATTTCCCTTTCTGATGCTAGCTTGCTTGTATCTTTTCTTTTCTCCTGCACTCATTTCACTTCTGCCTATTTTACTTTTTGTCTCTGTGGACAAAGGTTTGTACATCAACTGTCGATGTATGATTACTATTTTCAAGTACCGATATATTATTTGAAAATCTAATGAACGCTATGAATTTTATGAGAAAATCATCCCCAAATCACCCTGGGAAAGGTTAGTGGCTTTAAATGCCTATTAATGCCACATATACGTTAAAAAACATCAACAGAAGCCAAATCTTCTGCCTGGCGAAATGTTAAAATCTAGCCAAATCCATTTTTCTCTAAGAGGGTGTGTTGCTGTGATGTGATGTACACACTATACTTGGCAGTTTTGTTTTTTATGTCTGTCTGCCAGTACGTTCTTCTGTGTTTGATGTCAAAACGTATGTGTCACTGAAATTAAACAATGTTTTCTACTTATCTGTATTTCTTCTCTTCTTGTTTTTTCTTTTTCCTTATTTTTTTTTTTTCTTCTTTCTGGAAACTAAGTCAACATCCAAAAACCTGTGTGCGGTGTTGTGGACTTGACAATTGCAATTCACCCTATTGGAAACAAAACTTCTGACCATCACAGTTGTTGTGGCAGTAAAGTGAAAAAAACAAAAACAACCCCCCTCCTTTTATTCAGGCTTATGATATATCGGTATACAATCAATGACTCTCTATCTGAAAACTCATTTGCTTGATTCAGCTTTTAGCTTGGAGAAGTAAAGAGTTTTGCATTTGTCCTTGTCCACTTGATGCCTTGTTACTCATCAACTTTTTTGTATAGGCTTAAATCAAGCGATGCTTACAAAAAAGCCTGGGGCAATAATCAGGATGGTGTTGTAGCCAGCCAGCCTGCACGTGTCGTAGATGAACGGGAGCAGATGGCCATCAGTGGTGGCTTTATCCGCAGGTGAGCCTTTTTATCCACTGTTTTCTCTCTTTTCTCCTCGTCACTGATATATTTAGATTTCTTCCATATGGTCATGAGTTCTGTGATGCTCATTAACTCCTTCAGTGGTGCTGGGTAGTGTAATGGAGTCAATGTTTTCCACTGAGTTGTGGGTGCTAAGACTTAGATTGATAGTGATTCGGACAGTGGCTAAAGACCTCCTGTGTCTACTGACTTCCCCTGGCCCTGTGGGTGCCTACCTGAGCTGGTGCAAAGGCTGGTTATGTTGCTGGAAATCTTGAAAGTCAGGGTCCTAGTCCCGAGAACCAGAAGATGCTTGAAAACATGGCCCTAAACCTTCTTCCTTGAGACTGCCCAGATTTGAGCAATAATTAAAATAGAAATAATATCTATTTGTTTACTTACAGCAGCAATATGAGGTTGCAGATTATCAGGGCCAGTCAGTGCTGTCCTCTGCACTCCAGCTCCCTGGCATGAACAATGTGCTTTTCCTGGGGGCCTTATTATCAGTCTCATTAATAATAGCGTTCAAATGCCTCAGAAATGAAGTGTCAGATAAATACTAGTTTATTGTTATTATGTCTCAAGATATGTACTGCTCATTATCCATCCTTGCCAGAAGATGTACCAAAGGATCCAGCGCCCCTTCCTCTCTTTTCAAAAAGAAAACAGCCTCAGGCTCTCTGCCAAAGCACCGAGCCAAGCGCAGAACTCGGAGCACATTTTTAACTAGAGGCACACCACTTCTCTGCTTGTGTCTGTCCAGAAAAACTCACTGAACAGGGAATGATGCCCCATTCCTCAGCTGCTGTAAAGCCATAACCACGGAAAAACATTGATGCTTTAGTGGCAACCCCTGCGCATTCAGATGAAAGCCAGTTTGAAACACACAGCTATACTAATGGCAACCAAACTGCAAACTTTCAGCAATACATAGGGATCCAGCAATAAGTACATACTGATTACAGTGCTTATAGAGCATGTATTTAGATGACAATGCTATCAGCTGAATGGATAAAGGCATACCAGTGGGCAAAGCTTTGATCTCTGAAGATTAAGGACACTGAATTAATAAGCAATTATCTTTCCGAAAACTATTATCCACTTATTTTTTTTGGCTGCTGTGATAAAGGGAAATCAGTGTGATAGAAACAATGCTGTCATGCAATCTGGAGCGTGGGATGGAGCTGCCATTTAAGTTTGCTGGGTCTGCCGTTCACTTTTTTTTTAATTTCTGGATGGCAGCCCCACCAAAATGAAGACTGGGGTGTGATAACAGAATAGCAGTGGAGGAAGTTATGCTACACCATAATTGTTCTGCAAATAGCCTGTAGCACCCTTTTGGCACCTATGTTAACACAAATTGCACTAGAGACTCAAAGCAGTGATTTTCTGAGGGGGACCCATGGACCTTGCTTTTCCCTGCATCGGTTACCACATGCCTCTCCAGTCACTGGAGCACTGAACTGGGCCTTGGCTCAAGTGTAAGTTTTTTCTTCTAAAAAACCAAGTAACTGAAAAAGATGACGCTAAAAGGAAAGACAAAGGATCTTTACTAAAGCCAGTAAATCTGAGAGAAGCTGCTCCTGTCATTTACCAGAAATACATTTAATTAAATAGGATGTTAGGTCAGGATTTTCACAGCTGAAGCAGCTCTTCCACAGTATTTCAGTGAGCCCCAAGGGTAGGAGGACTGGACAGTATCCATTAGCTATGTGTAATTCAAGGATGGGAGCTGGTATAGATTCAATTCCACATTTCCCACGTACTCTAATCATGCACGGGTCCAAATGGAGCACCATTTCATTCTTCGTTTGAGAAGGACCATCACTAGCAGAGAGGTGCAGTATGTGGTACAGACAAGCTCAGGCAGCAGCACTTCTAGGAGCAGCGGGCACAAGCAGCACAAACGGAGCCACAATGAACCCAGACAGTTAATCCCAACATCCAAAAAATAAGCATGTAAAGATTTTCAGGCTAGCTACTTATTAATCTCTTTTCTTCAAAGCTGAGCACAGCAGCAAGCTCCTCAGGTGACAAGTGGAGGAGGATGCAGAGGAGGTTTTGGGTGAATCAGAGTTTCAGGGGGAACCTCCTCTGTCTCTGCTTCAAATAATTGTTTTTTCCCGCCCAGGGTAACAAACGATGCCCGGGAAAATGAGATGGATGAGAACCTTGAGCAGGTCAGCGGCATCATTGGCAACTTACGTCACATGGCCCTGGACATGGGCAACGAGATTGACACACAGAATCGCCAGATTGACAGGATCATGGAGAAGGTGAGAGCTGACGTTTCTAAGAGGACCCCAAAAGGGGCTGTGTTTTCCCTTCTGCAAGCACGGGCTGTGCATGCTGCAGTTTTTCTTCAGCTCAGAGAAGGGCAAGGGACAGAAATAGCTGCTAGAGCTCCTCTCTCTTCTCCCACCAAATCATTGTGCCACAGCAGAGCTTGTTGCTGTGGATCTTCAGTAACCTCCAATGCAGGTCAGAATGAACCCACACTGTTGGGTTTTCAGGACAACAGCTGGTGGGGAACCCCTTAGCACAAATCAAGGCTCCTTCTGCAACAGCTTTGGGAAAGGATAAATGCCCTGAGCTTTGCAGAACCTCAGGGCTTGGGTCTCAATGCCCTGGCACTTCCTGGCAAGTTTTAAGCTTTCCTGGACTTTCCTTCCTTTGGAAATTCCATGAGCACAACTGAGAATTGGATCACCTGTTTGGAGGCACGGTCCCCAAAAGAGGACGGGGATTTTTTAGCAAGGCTTTACCATATGGTAAGAATGCAGCCAGTCTCTTTGTGTGCCTGCTTATAACTCCATTAGGACAGAAATCTACTAGCTCTCTTGGGGGGTGTGTGTGTGTGTGTGCATATATGTAAATAACCAAGGCTTAGCATTACTATTGCGAAATCACCACCTAAAAAGGCAGAGAGCACCGTTCCAGTGCCAGACCTGCATTGCAGATTTCTGAAGCAGATAGCACCACCCTCCAAACCCAGCTGGGAGCTCACCGCCATCCTCAGATCCTAAGATCTGCAAGCCATCTGCATTCCTACTGGCAGAGCTCCAGGCACAGGCACAGCCAGGCTGAAGAGACATAAGAGGCTAGATCTTCATCTGGTGTAAAATCGATACAACGCTTGACTTCAGCTGAGATTTACACAACCTGAGGATCTAACCCAAGGACTTATATGCGCTGCTTAGAGTTAATGCTGACCTTAAGTGGTAGAGTTTGTACTCTTGAGCCTTTTTACATGTGCAAGCCGTCTCACGTGAGCAGGATGCCCATGTCTGTTTTTCATGTCAATTAACTACATCAGAGTGAAAAAATTACAGAAAATACTGCACTGAGGGATTCACTCGGATAGCTTTCCTTATTGCAGTTTGATTCCAGAGAGAATTGGGTGAAGTATACATTGTCTTAAAGGTGGGAAGTTTGTCTCTGACAGGCAGTCACATAACACAGTAGAGCACATGGCTTTGCATCGGTCAAAAGTTTTGTTTCATAAAGCTGCATCTGTTAGTTTGACTGTATTGGAAAATGCACAGTGTTATTGTGGAGCGATTCTGCAGCATTTCATATTTCTGGGAAACATAGCAGCATGGCAGGCAAGGACTTACTGCTGTTATTCATATGAAAAGCACTAGAAAGCAGCACATCTATCTACATTGCAAGAAGGGAATGGAAGACTACACAGCCTACATCATAACTACCTTTAAATAAGAAGTCTAGGACATTTTCTCAGAGACAATATGAGGACATGCACTATTACATGTTACCAGCTACCCTACTCATGGCATAACACAGTGGCAGGAGACATGCCCTGTGGATGGAAATCATCTGTGTCCTATCTGTGCCCGCAGGACTATCACAAACTGCAGCAAGCTTAGCAAGTCACTGTTCTCCAATCAGTTCAGGCTTGCAAACGTCTGGATTTTGAAAACATTGACCAGGCCCTTTGTGCACATGGAGCACATGGGCCAAATCTCTTGGCAGTGCATGCTGAGAGCAGTTTAACTGAGGGACTGGCCTTCCACGTCTATGTGGTCTTCTTACAGAGTCAGGCATTTCATACAGTGATAGAAAAACAACATTGCAAGCTAATGGCGTTCATTAAATCCAGCCTCATAGGCAAGCCTCATCAGGCAGAGCCCTTGCCTAAACAACAGTGACATATTTCTGAAAGATGGACTTGGGGAAGTCATCATGAAAGCAGCACAAAAACAAGACAGTCTTCAGCCTTAGTGAAAATTTGCCCAATTTCTCACAGTAAGGAGGATACTAGAAAAAGAAACACAATATATTAGGAAAACCCTCTATAAAAGACAGAAATGGTGGTTGGCTGGATAATACTGAAACCGCAAATGCATACGCATCCATTTTGCAATGAAATAGGGACCATTGTCCCTAGCTGGTGGTGCGCATACGGCCTTTCTGGAGTTGTTTTTTTTTCCTGATCAGCTGGAACACTGTGCTTTTGATCAATTAAGGTCATTAGAAAGACCCTTGTCTGGCACACTTCGCAAAAGCTGGGGTGCATCACAAAGCTAACTTCAATGCTCCTAAAGCATTTATGTTAATCTGGATGCATGCATCCAAATGAGAGCAATCTCATAATGCAGAGATGTAATCTGATCTACCCACAGTAATCAGGATAGCAGTGAATAAAGGGCTTTATCCTTCCCTCAGATCAGAGAGAAAGGGACAAAAACTAAAATGATGATGTGATGAATAGGTAAAATGGCCTAGACATCATCACCAGAAGACCCTGGCCCTAAGACGAGTCATAAATAGGAGACTGGGAGGAAAGAAGAAAAGGCTCAAAGCATTCTGTCTCGACTTAGGTGGGAAGGTCTGTACAAAGACACCCACTGCCTTTAACGCAACATCAGCCACCAGAGTCAGACCTTAGTATTCCTATTTAGGAACATTATGTTTAATCAATATTCAATCAATATTCACGTATTTCATGTCAAACATAACTGCTTCCAAAAATTATTAACTTATTTTTAGGTAGTCTTTTGGCAAAAGCACACAAAGCTCTACTGTGGTAGACAAGGTCAAACTGATGGCTAACATAAAGAAGTGTGGCTTATAATGAGTAGTTATGCTGATTTACGCTTGTTGAGGATCTGGCACATACTACCGTACTAAAAATACACATCTACATAGCATTTGCCAAAACAATTATGGAGAAAAGCCCAAGATATTTAAGAATGATTTACTGCACATCAGTATAACCCTTTTTAAAGGATTTTTAAATGTATGTGGGAAAGTTGCTTCACCATTCTGTCTTTGCAAATTGGAGATTTAAAATAAATCCGTACAACTTGGATACACCCCAGAGATGTGGGAACAATCATCAAAGCTAACAAAACACAGCCATCAAACCACAGAAGAGAGTTTGCTATTTGAATTCATGCTTTTAAAGCAGTAACACAATTCTCACCTTTCCCCCAGGTCTGATGTAAAAAATTGAAAACATTTTCTATCTAGTCCCTCTGCTAGCATAAGTCGGTATAGCAACATGGGCTTGAATGGAGCTTTGCCAATGTTTGTCAGCTAAAACAATGTCTTTAGTCTCCAACACGAACTTCTGCAGAGCTACAGAAAGCCATGGTCAAAGTCTCTTCCCACTCAAAGAGAAGTCCTAAACCTCCCAAGTGGTGCCATTTTATTAATGGCATTTTATAATCATGGCAAGTGTTACCCCATAGAAGACAGTGAAGTTGACGCTTCAGCCTATGCTGGACTAAATTCCAGTTTGATTGCTTCAAATAATGGTAGACTCCCTGCCTTTTCTTTATTCCTGTTGATGCTGTTGCCCAATGAGAGAGGTTACCCTCTCCTGCAACTACACTGGTGAACTTTTTTGGGAGAAAGGAATAACGGCATCACTCCTACCTATTCCCTTCCTTTCACCAGAGGTCCAGACTGGTGTATTTAAAAAGAAATTTATCTTCGCCAGCATACCCTATATCAGATTATCTAGCTTCCCTGCTCCAGCGATTCTCTACACTGATCAAAATTTTAGTTTTGACTTCATGCCTGGTGATCTAAACTAGAACAGAGTCCAGGTCTACTGGATCTTAGAGAGCACTGAAGCTTTTCACCCATGAAACCCACATGCACATCCTCAGTTCTCCTCCTGCCATCCATTACCATCCGTACCCCTAGCACTGTCGATAACACCAGCCACAGATCTGGCACAGCATTTACAAGAGTTCAGTGAAGCTGAATACAAACATTAAAGCTCTACTCAAGGGCTACCTGAAGCATTACAAAACCAGCAAATCTGTAATTTCCTTTTGGATCCCTAATACTACCATAAAAACCAGCTCTCTAGTATTTTCTTTTTTTTTCCCCGACCTAGCCAATATGAGAAAAGTGTCTGCTAAGCATTGTAGATGTTCTCTTTCTGCCCTGTATTCACCTGTTTCTTTCCTTTGTGTTTCCCTAGGCTGATTCCAACAAAACCAGGATTGATGAAGCCAACCAGCGTGCAACAAAGATGCTGGGCAGTGGTTAAATGCAGTGAAGTGCATTTCCTTTTAACACTGTCCAACAGGGCAGTACCTTCATGCTTTTATCATGGTATTTACTTACTAGGTTTGCACACATGCACATATCAGCCCCATTGTAAATGTTGTCCTGTGTAGTTTGTCAGCTTTCCAAAAATGATACTTGTAATTATTTTTTTCTAGATATCTTTCTTTCCAAAGGTTGTACATAGTGCTGATTTGATGGCTATAGCTCACTATGATGTTTTTCAAGATTTTTCCTTTCCTTGTTTCTATTTTGGATTCCTTTCCTTTTTTCCCCTCTCCTCATTATTTTTTTTTTAAATGATGTTTGCTGAATGACAACACTGTTGGAATGCTAAACGTGCTGTTAACCTTTAAATATACAGTATTGTTCTTGTAAAACTGTGACATTCCACAGAGCTACTGCCATGCTCCTGTCTTTGGGTATCATGATGTTTAAGCACTTAAACCTGCTGTCTTCAGTTCTTCATTGCCATTATCTGTTGTTATGATTTCATGATTAGACAATGTGGAATTATATTACTATAACAAGCATTGCACTAAAAAGTGATGTGATTTATGCATTTATGCATGAGGAATAAATAGACTTTTAGACTCCTACTTAAACAAGACTTTTCCCATGGCAGTAGCACACCAACAATGACAACAAAAGCATGCTCAGTATTCGGACTCTTTTGGGACTATGTTATACCAGCAAGTTTGCAGTCGTGCCACTTTTTTCTTGTTGATATATATATAGTTATTAATCATGATCATTTTTTTTTAATTATGAAAAAAGAGGGATTTGGCACTCACCATTTAGCCATTGCCAGCAAAATAAAAGCTTGGCTGAAAATACGTCAAAGACACAAAGAAATAAGTGTAATATATTGGGTTTGTCTGCTGCTTTTGAAGACTATCTTTTGGAGGAAACGACTACCATACGAAATGGTGCAAAGAAATGTAATTTTTATAAGGCTCTCTCTTACTAGTCGCTATCCCCATGTGGTTTGTTATCGGTACAGTTCTCTGTTGCTTACCTAGAGCTATGCACACCAAATCGCTGAGATGTTTAGTAGCTGACTTAATTAAAAAAATAATAAAAAAACCTAAATGAATGAACTCTAGATAAACTGTGAGATAAATATCATTTACAGCATGTAATATGAAATTCCTTATGTCTCCTGTCAGTTTGTGAAGTGATTGACATTTTGTAGCTAGTTTAAAAATTATTAAAAATTATAGATCTCAGAATCCATGCTTGCTTTATCCATTTGTTCCCTACGTGTCAGTGATAACTAGTTATTTGCCACTTACCTGGGAAAAGGAGAAGTGCAAAGTCTAAAGGCTCTTTACAAACAGGTTCTATATTACACATGGGAAACTAAAGATTTCAGTTTGCAATACTGTATGAAAGTAACTACTCTAAAAATAGCATTTTACACTCAGCATTTTCCAAGTGAATATTATTTTAAATGACCTGGCTTGGATTGCCAAACACTGAGGGAAAATATATTCTCTTGCTCAAGGGAAAGAAAAAAATGAAATAAATGTTATGGTACAGAATAATACAGCTCCTTAGTCAATAAAATCTATTCCTGTAGTGGATGTAGCCACGTGTTAATACACCTCTTTTCAGGGAACACTTTGAACTACAGAGTTCGTACAGTCTGCTAAGAATAATCTTCTCAAATGGCTAACAACAACTAGTGTTTACTGCCAATGAAAAGTGTTATCATATTTTCCCAGGGTTTTTTTCCCTATATGGACAAATTATAATTAACTCTGCATGAGTGACAGTTCACTCATGTGTCTCACATGGCCCTAAGTTAAAATACACAAAGAACATAAATGCTTGCATAATTAAAATCACATGATAATGTAGACAAGCTATATTTTCTTTAGCAGCTTTTTATTTTTAGTATCTATTAAAAATTAATTTATGCAAATATTTTCCCCCACTACTTCAAACCAAAGAGTAACCTTCAAGCAAACACTTTTAATCTGCTGACCGTTTCCAATACTGTTCATTCAGGGATTCTAATATTTGTGACAGCGTTATCATTCTGCAATGTCACAGCCTACTGAAGGAGGGCAATAATTGTACTGGAAAATGCGTCAGTACGGAAACATACAAATACAAGGATATTTGAGAAGGGCAAGAAATATGTAAGAAAGTAACAAAGATATTAATGGAGGCATTATTGCCATCTGTTTGACAAGAACGCACCCTATCTGAAGAAGATCATACTTCCAAAAGTCATTATAGCTGATCAAAAATATAAGCTGTTGCTGTGAAGGAAATCATTATGTTTTGACATCTGTTTTTGTCTTGAACAAAGATCAAAACCCAAACCATTGGAACTTTTTGCCAAATGGAAAGTTTAAAGGATAGAAATATTGAAATGTTTCATTGTGTTTGTCTTTGTATCCTCCTCCACTGTATGCAGGGTCTCTTAGGAGCTGGCTGAAAATGACTTTAGTAAATAAGTTTAATATATTGCGTTTCTCTGATGTTTTTGAAAGTTGACTTTTCTAAGATTAATTAATCTCAACATAATTCAAAGAAAGGCTCAATCTCATGCAGTTTGTTATTAGAACAATCCACTTCTGTTCATTAAATCTTGTGCACTCCAAATCTCTGATGTAGCAGCTGACTCAATAAGAAAAAAAAAGTTTTAAACAGAACATTGCCTCAAATGTGGCATTTCCCTTTTTCGCCCCACTTTTTCCCGCTGGTCGGCCCCTGTTTCCCATGCTATGCCGTAAGCTTTCCCTAAGGCTGAACAAGCACAGTGCTCAGTTGCCCACTTGAGGGGCAAGGCTCACTAGGAAGGAAAGGGACACAGCAAGGAGCTGGAATTACAACTCCCATAAGATAAAATGGTCACACTGGCAGTGGAAACAAAAAACACTGAGATTTTTCTGTAGGCAAAGCTGCCTTTTCCTGGTAAGAAGTTTCCCTTTGACCACATTATATTTTCCAATCTGTAATTTCTTTTGTGTTTGTACTGGTGCCATCTGGAAAATAGAAGAGTGCTTGAAGACACAAAGCCTCATGAAATATCACTTATTTCTAGACTTTCACCGCAATTTCACCAACAGTTTGTGTACAACATAGCAAGATCCTCATGTTGGTGTTGGTTTGAGGTGGTCACAGGGAAAAGTTTTTTTATATTCTCAAGTGCCAACACTGAATGAACTACCCAACTGGATTAGTTAAAATTTTGCTTAAAAACTGAAGTCCAAGTAGAAGACAAACTTCTGCTGAGCTCTACAAACCCGCAATTAATTAATTCTTTCATATCATGCATTCTCCTCCTTTCCTAGTCTAGGCTGGAAATGGAAATATCAAAATAATCCCAAAGAAGGATATCTGAATGTTATTCCTCAACAGAACAAAATTCGTTGGTGTAATATCTCACGCAAAAGGAAAAAAAATCACCTTCATTAAATACTTGGTCTGATTTCAGCAGTGAGAAACTATGAGAGAAAACCAGACAAACTAAGAACTAAGGAAAATCAAGGTGGCTTATCTGAAACAAACCTTAGAACTTTTAGGATGTTGATGATTCCCAGCATTAGCATAAGCACACCGCTTCTTAACTCAAAAGAGACTGTTACAGCTTTCCAGATTGACACAAATTCTAGAAAAGAAACTGTGGATCACACACAGCACCTTGTGGTTTGATGGAACACGTCTTACAAAAGCAGATGGACTTGAGGCAAAGTTATGGAGTGAAAGATAATTGATTAATATTTCTTGAAGATTTGATGGTATTACTGTATATAACAGAAAATGATAACTCTAAAAAAGTGATGAGAACCGTGGGGTTTTTTTTAAGAAATATAAATTTCATTATCTTACATGGGTTAACTATGATGCATCCTCCACTTCTGAAGAAAACCAAACATGCCAGAGTTTGTATGGCAAACTGGAAAGCGACCCCTTAGAGAAATGTCTGTGACACGACACGTTTATTACAGATACACTTTAAATCCTCTAGAAATACAGATGACAATTATTTAAAATATTCTGTGTGCCACAGAAATATACTGCCAAAATATAGCGTGTGCCAGTAACTGGAAGGCTGCCTGGCAGGAAAGCACCTGGGGGTGTTGGTCAACTGCTGGCTGAATATGAGCCAGCAGCGTGCCCAGGTGGCCAAGGCGGCCAACAGCATCTTGGCCTGTATCAGGAACAGTGTGGCCAGCAGGACTAGGGAAATGATCGTCCCCCTGTACTCGGCACTGATGAGGCCGCACCTCAAGTGCTGTGCTCGGTTTTGGGCCCCTCACTACAAGAAAGACATTGAAGTGTTGGAGCACGTTCATAAGAAGGGCACCCAAGCTGGTGAAGAGCACAAGTCTTATGAGGAGCAGCTGAGGGAACTGGGGTTGTTCAGCCCGGAGAAAAGGAGGCTGAGGGGGGACCTTATCACTCTCTACAACTACCTGAAAGGACGGTGTAGCAAGGTAGGGGTTGGTCTCTTCTCCCAAGTAACAAGCGACAGGACAAGAGGAATTGGCCTCAAGTTGGATATCAGGAAAAATGCCTTCGCTGAAAGGGTTGTCAACGATTGGAACTGGCTGCCCAGAGAAGTGGTGGAGTCACAGTCCCTGGAGGTATTTGAAAGATATGTAGAGGTGGTGCTGAGGGACATGGTTTAGTGGTAACTTGGCAGTGCTAGGTTAATGGTTAGGACTTGATGATCTTAAAGGTCTTTTCCAACCATAACAATTCTATGATTCTATGATAGCCGCCACAGGCTTTGGATTTGGACCTGAATCTGGAGAGATGGCTCAAGACTTTTATTTGAGGGATCTAGAGGCAGACAAATCAACTCCCTCACTTTTTTCCTCCCTCTTTCTTCTACTGTGTGTACATATGCAGATATAAATCTTTTATTTTAAAGGCACTGAAAAGGGAAGAGATGAGTACTTAGTAATAAGGAAAATTATGTGTGTCAGAGACAGCTTAAGTATATGCACTGCTGCTGTGTGCGCCTGTGGGCGTAGGTGTGCAGGATGTGACTGCTGTCTTCTGAGCCATTTTGTTGCCTTTCTAGAGAGAGATGGGGACAGTTTGTTTGGAAGTTAGTAGAACACAAATGGTATATTTTTAAACCTGCAAATAGCTACAAGAAATGCAGACAGGGGAGATAAACCCTGCTGAGAAGTTAGGGAATTAGGCTGGTTTGATAGGGGTGAGGGGGACAGGTTCTGGCTGATTTATTTTGCAAAGCACTTGCCAAATGTCGGATCCCCTCTGTAACAGTGTTCAGAGAGTTTGTGTTGTAAAATACCAAGTGGTTTTAATGTGTTTAGTTTTGAATGTTATTTGGTAATAAAGAAAAAAAACAAACCACAAAAAAAACCTCAAAAAATGAAAACAAATCATCATGTGGGACCATGCTGATTCCCACACATTCAGGATTTATTCCAACATCACTGTTGCCTATGCAAAAACTGCATAGAATGGGGTAAGGAATTTGGTTAAGCAACGGGTACCTGGTAGGCTTCACAGCTGCTTGCTGAAACTGAAAAGTAGCAACCAGGGTATCAGGGTTCAGCTACTGCCTTGGTTAAAAACAGTGCTGTAGGGATCTTTCATTGGAGAGTCCCATCTTTGAACCGTCTTTTCTCCCCGCCTACCAGACCACTGGCTCCTACTCCAGTGTGCCCTCCGCCTCTGCCCCCTTCTCCCCTAGCTCCTCTCAGCTCTCCCCTCTCCCTCCCACACCCCCGAGTACCTACCCAATTGCTTGTTCTCTCCATGTTTTTCTTGTGCTGAATTAGCTCGCCTTCAGTCCTCTCCCTCATTTCACTCGCTTCACGTCCCTCCATCTGCATGTTTTTCACCCCTAGGCTTTCAGTCAGGCTCTCTCTCCTCCACAATGCCGTCAGGAGAAGCACCGAAGGAACAAACAGCCTCCTGCTTTCCACTCCCCAGCTGAGCACCATGTCAGTGTCACCCGGAGGGACACCTGCAAGAAAGTCTTGCTCAGCCCTGACAGTCCCAGAAGGCAGCATGCGTGTTGTCAGGGGAAATTTTTGGATAGTCTTTTGAAAAGGATCTAAAAAGTCTCCGTAGGTTGATGCAAACAGAGATGTCTGGACAGCTGAGGACAGACAGGCAAGCACTGAGTAGGTATTTCACAGGAAGGCAATAACCGAGAGACCCTCCAGCCTGCTAAATTTTACACCTCTGGTCCACAGCACTACTGGATAGTAGCGCTTCAAGACAGCTGGAGGATCTTTTGTAAGACAGGGAAAACAACTCTCCTTCCTTCTTCCCCAAATTTCTTTCATTAAAACAATCAAGATTTTGGTTTTGTGGGTTTTTTTTACTGAAGCTTTCAAAACTCGTGCTTTTAAGAAGTAGGTAGAAGAAGTAAATTTCCCTCACCTCACATGAAATATCCAGAACTGGGTTATTTTACCCAAAAT
Organism: Larus michahellis; assembly: GCF_964199755.1. Lineage (NCBI taxonomy): Eukaryota > Metazoa > Chordata > Aves > Charadriiformes > Laridae > Larus > Larus michahellis. The sequence continues at coordinate 7,498,187 of NC_133898.1, read as the reverse complement.
CCATAACAGCTCAAGTTGGCACAAGAAAGTTAAAACAAAATACTACATCGGAAACGGCTTAGTACACTTTGCTATAGGCAGTCCTAAGTTAATTTGCCAAGTGTAAACTTAAATACAGGCAGCTGTAAGTTCCACTTACAGCACAGTAGGTTTTCCACCTAAGTTCTGATCAAAAGTTCATTAAAAGGAATAAAACGTTTCTTTTCCACATTCGTGGGGGTTTGATTAGACCTACAAAGCATGAATACGCATAAATCCCACTGCACTAAGGGTAATTCTTGGGTATCAAAACCAACAGTATGCAAACATGAGCTAAATATCTTTAACAAAACATACCTATTTTGACTTTACTATACAGTACTCCCAGACATAACTATATCAACAATAATAAATTCAGCTGATGACAGTATTTTATTAACTACTTTTCATGCTCTGAAGGACCCCTAAAAGTCTCGATGTCTCTAGAGTCAGTTTATAAACTCCATGAAAATGCATGTTGAGAAGTTACTTTTGAAGAAACAGCAGCTATAATTCTGACATTCAGCCTTAAGCCCTTATCTTGAAACATATTTTCAGTGTCCGCTGCACATTTCTGTTTCTTGGATTAAATTAGAATGAGGGGAAACTAACCAGAAACATAAAATTTAATGAACTGCTGCTTCTTTTGGGCAATCCTTACAGCCTTACTCTCAGAAGTCAACCCATATTCACTGACTCTTGCTGGGCCTTGAGGTGAAGAAGAGAGAAAGCCTATTTGCCCTCGGACTAAAGTTTAATTAGGTTTTAAACCCCTAAGCGCACACCAGAAGCACTGGTGGGTCAGACAGCTGCAGAAGGGGAAAGGGCTGAGACCAGAGGAGGGTGCAGAGCACAAGAAATCCAAGCTGAAAACAGACGCAATAAAACACACGCTGTGAAGCAGAGATGCTGCAGGGGATGTGAGGACGCAGGGGGAACACAAGCCCTGCAAAAGTGTTCTGCTCTGCAGCGACTTGATTTAAAGACATAGAAAGCGAACAGACAATAAGGACTCGATAGTAGAGACCACTGTACAGATGGACATTGCCTGAGTGAGCCAAGAACTTGAGTAAGAAAAGGGGCTCAGTTGATACTACGTTGAAAACCTATAGTTTGCATATTACTGTATTATGAAATTACTCTAGAATAGTTCTGATTATGCTTGATAGTAAAAGTTAAACCAAGAAAAGGAGTCTGGGGGAGGGAGAACACTCTACCAACATATCCAAGTAGCCTATTCAAAATATTTGCTTATCCTTCCCTTTAACTTATTTCTGTTTAAAGCCAATCAGGAGAACTACATAACCTTACTTCAAGATAAGTCAGTAGCAGTGTATTGCAGGAAAGGGTCTGACTTGTTACGCATTAGGTGCCAGCCAGATGTTCTCCCTGCCCATCAAATTCTCCACACCACCAGTGCTTCTGTCACAGCAGCACCTCAAGGCTCTTCCTGAGGTCACTGTCCCTTTTGCACAGGCGTGCACAGCCTGTCCTTGCCCCAACGAGCTCACAACCTAAGCAGACAAGACAGGCAAAGGTGTAGTTATAGGAAAGGAACTGTATGTAGGCAGTTTGCTCAAAAGCCAACATCCATACATTGGAGGGAAAAACTGAACTGGCACAGGGCTATCTTCTTTTCTTTCAGTCATCTCTACTGACACAGGTTCATCTTCGTCACCTTAGTTGAGTCTAGCTAACAAACGTGTTGACAGTGCAGAAATCGGAGTCAGCACAGTTCTTTTTTTCATGGCTATCTAGAGACTCTGCAATGATGCAAGTCATCCTACACTAATCAAAATCCACCTCCTATTCACAATCCAACACATAGAGCAGAGTTTTAAAAGCAAGAATGGCTGCTGAGAATTCAGCTCATTATTAAAGGAGTAATATATACCAAAAAATATCATCGCTATGTACTAGATTTGATTTTTACCCCTTACTTAACTGTCCAAAACAACTAAGCCTGTTATTAGTCCTTTAGAGTTCCAGTCCAACAAAATCCTAAGAAAAACCTGTGAAATGAGTGGGGTTGCAGCCACCGCAGAAATCTTGAAGCTGTCCTTTACCTCTTGCCAGCCCCTGTTCAGTACTGCCCGGAAATGCTCAGTTTGATAGGTCTTGCATAAGACAAACTCCTGAAGCTCTGAACACCACGAGGGGTAGGAAACGCTTTAACATGATTTCAAAATTATTTCCACAAATCTTTTGAAATACAGAAAATCTTTTGAATGCAGGGAAAGTGTAAGAGGAGAGTGACAAGACTAGAGATTTTATGGTTTTTATGAAATCATGACAGAGCGCTAAGCAGAACATTTGTTCTCCTTTATTTCCTGAGTCTTCTGACAGTGACGGCTAGCCAAATATTCAATCCTGAGCCAGCACAGCGAACTAGCTAGTTTCAATATTAAGTCCAAAATTGGGTTCCTGAATATTATTTTACTTAAAGGGAAACTAACTAGGACATGGGACTTCAGTCAATCAAGTGACACAGGCAACTGTAAAATTAATCTGAAAATCAAAGAAGGTACAGATCCATTCCAGCTCTGTAATATAGATATCTCCTCAAAGAAAAATACTCTGAACAACTGTCATTGTCCTGTGAAAACTCCCTAGGATTAAAAATCCACTTTACGTGTTGTACAACACTGTGATACAATCAGCTTTTTATGAAGTTAGTGGTTCACAAAGCACCAAAAATCAATGTATCATGGAAGTTACAAGAATTAAATATGATGGAAGTGTGCAAGTAAATGGTCGCATGATACACCAGGACACTCGCTGCCAGTGAGTCACACAAACAAACATAGAAAATATTAATAACTGAAAAGGAAAAAAAAAAAAGGCAGAAAGCAAGCTGAGGAATGGACAGGTCTCTAAACAAGCCCTGTCCATCCTTTCACTGAGGAGTGGCTGAAAGAACTTCAGTCTGAATTGAACACTAAGAGACAACAGAAAAACCCCAACATCTTTCTACTTACTTCAATGACCAGACACATTAAGTCTATTTTTATACTAAAGAAATGAAGTATTTTGAGCAATTTTTTTTCCTTGTGAAAAGTGTTTCCCCATGACAAATTTTTATTGTTCTAGTAAAATAAACAAACAAACAAACCCCACCACTGTTCAGGCAAGCCTTAAACAAAGTCTAGTGATTTCAAAACTTAAAAGTACCACAACTGGATCTTGTTCTTTTGTCTGAGCTGAATTTCAGTGGTGACAGGTAAAGCAGTGTTGGTGCAGTCATAAGTAATAGGAAGCATTGTAGGACAAGGAATATTATCCCTGGTGGGTAGTGGGGGTGGAAGCGTGGTGGTGGTGGTGTGAGGAGTAAAAAAAAAAAAAACAAACAAAAAAAAACCCCACCTAAACCCCCACCAAAAATCCCCAGAAACAAACCCCCAGCAAACCCCAAAACCAGAAAGTCCACAAAAGATCTGTATAGCAACTTCCATGAAACAAACCAGCAGCATTTCTGAATCAAATACTGTTGTGGTTTTGTTTTCCTTGCCCCCGTAAATTTTATCTTGGCTTCCAGGTGAATTATACTTTTTTTTTTTCTTTGAAATTCAAATTTTTTTATTTTTGGCAGAAAAAGAATAATTTTTTTCAAAGCGTCCCTCCATTTTTCAACCACTCTGTCTCTTTCAAGGAACACCCAACACCTGCAAAGGCATATACTGCAGCATCTGATTTTCACAGCTGAGAGTAACTGTGGCAAAAAGGTTAGTTTGTAGCCCAGAGTAAAGAGAATATGCTGTCAAGACAAACTACAGCTGTTTAAATCATTCCTCCGCATAGCAATGGTTTCCCACAGGGAGAAGTCCCAGAAGTGTATTTTTGCATCTGCAAACGCCTTAGCTGCTCTTCTGCCCAGCGCAGCGTGGAGAAAACCGAGAAGATGAAGTCATGCTTCCACAGCTTGTGGTTTGGGTTGTTTGTTGTTGCTGGTTTTTTGAACAAACACTTCAGAGGAGGACAGAGCATTTCTCCCCCCCAGTCTCAAGCAACCGCACTAAAATCAGCATGGCTACACGAGCGGTACTTAGTGTTAAACTCTCTGGCTGTCAATGGGTTTCTGATGTTGACCCCCAAATGCTATAGGATATCACAACTATGTGGATGTAAGGATAGCTAACGGCAACACTAAGAAAATACTTAAGGATATTCCATTTAGCTTTGCTCCAAGGGACTTAGGTGCCTGGACAGGGGACATCTTTGGGAGGTCCCTATGGCTCTGGGCCAAACGCTATTCCAAAAAGCACCAAATGTGACCTGGGGTTGCTCATGACAGCAGATCCTGTAGAGTAAGCGATTGCTTCTGCACATCCAGATCCACGGCATGGCTTTATGCCAGCCTGTGCCCTCTCAATTCTGGAGATGTAAGATTGTGCCATCATCTCCATCAGAGCAGCCTCAAGACAAAAATCAGACCTAAACATCTATATTTGCCAAAAAAAAAAAAAGTTAATAAGTTCCATTTTTCTTCTCAGGCAGAGTCAAGATGTATAGAGCCTATACCAGGAAAGTAGGGCCATATGAATACATTGGTAGAAAAGAAAAATTCAGTCAGAAATAAGGACTTAAGGATAAATTGAAAAAATAAAACAGCTTTAAGTCTGTCATTTTCAGCACAGAGGTGCTAAGAGGCATAGTAGCGGAGGAAGGGGCTCTGAAGCAGCAGTCTGAAATTCAGCAGTTTCTGTGGGAGTACAGCCTGAGCTCTTAGCCCTTGCTGGCTCTGCTCCAGGAGCGGATGTTCAGGTGTTCACTGCCATTCAGGAAGAGCTCCTTTTCCCCAAATGCCAGGAGGCATGTCCGGCCAGCACAGATATAAGAAAAAAACCCACAACAAAAAAGCAAACAAAAACTTCAACCTGTTCTACCCCAAACCAGGACATCTTGCAGTTTGCAGAAATTGCTGTGACCCCCCAACTCACCCTCAGGGAAACAAATAGGATCCCTGGATAGGCATTGGATTTGGCCATGCAGGGGTACAAGGACACAGTGTGCACCACAGTCTGCACTCCCTCAGAGACGTGCTGGCCAGGATTTGTTTTAGAAGTCACTGATGCAAATTAGGGGCTGTGCCTGTCTTGGCACATCAGCTCTTTGTTTTCAGTGCTGGCTCTCCCAGGCACCACGTCTACTTGTGTCGCTGTAGCCTCTGCAGATGGAGGGCTGAGGAGCAAGTCTACCAGCGGACCCCACAGCTTGCTGTCACAGCCATGCCCTGGAGGGCTCCAGTCATCAGGGATGAACGGAGGCCGGTGGCTCTGCACACCCTGGCTTGACCTCCTGCGAGCTCCCTGCACCACATGCTGTCTGGTCAACCAGCTAGCCATTAAGGGCTGAGCTGAAAATGCTGAAGCAAGATTTGTTAATGCAGCTCTTCAGGGAAGTGCTGGATTAGCCTGGATTAGCATCTGACATCGTGGTTGCACATAATGAATTATGTAAAATGGTCCTGTTGGTGTAAAGCAGATGTACTAACACATGACTTCAGCTGCAGGCACAGCTAGGAATAAAACAGAGTGGGCTCTGTTAGGGGAGAATAAAAAAAAACAAAAAAAAATTTAAAAAAAGGATTTCTTATACATCCCAACATGCACTGTGTCATATTGCTTATTCCAATGATATTTGAAAACAAAACAATAGAGCGATTTCAGCATAGGAAGCAAGACAGAATTTACCACTGACAATTAGAGGAAATGATGTTCCTTCGCCTCTCTATTCACAGTTACATGACTCAGGAAACACCATATGAGCCTCCAGGAACAGGAACCAGCTATAGCCACTCTTGAAGAGATACTAAAGATACAGTCTAATAATTTTCCATTTAAACAAAAATGCTTTCACCTAATAAGATTAGTCTATGCATTTTGATAACATGCTTCCCTTCAGAGTTAGGTCTTCTATCAACTTAAATGAACCCAACTGCCAATTAAACAACCAGTGCAGACATTCATCAGCCAGGAAGAATAAATATGGGAAAATTAACCACCGGGAAGAAGGAAAGACAGGACAGCTAATGTTTTCAAAACAAACATAACTGAGATTAATTTAGATTGAAATGTGGTCAACATCCCCTTTAGATATTGCACATGGAAATGTTAATATTTGGAGAATATGAACCCACAGTCCAGTGATATCAGACATTGCTTACCATAGGCAAACTTCACACGAGCAAGTGCTAACTGATATAAAAATACATGAGGAATAATTCGTCTGCGGTGACTAGATAAAGTGGCAAAGGCAGCTAGATACTCTGTACAGTCAGCACAAGTAAAATCATGTGGTTTAAGTGCTCGTTCAAAGAAGAGCCCTTCCATTCCACTGCCAGTTTTGCTAGACAGATCAGTCACAGGGAGCTCCCCAGTTGCTGACCACTACCAAGATTTCCATTCCTGGGCAGCCTCATAAAGGATCTTGCCAAACCACAGCCACCAGTTCCTCTAAAGCTAAGACTTTAGGTTTGCCACTGCCTGGGTTTAGGCTGAGACACAGAACTGAAAATAGATCTGAAAATACATTAATATCACTCATGCATGATGCGTTGTCAAAGGAGAGAAAATAGACACACATCTTCATCTTCTGTGATGCTGCTGCACCATCCAGCAGCGGGAAAAGTGAGAACCTGCTGTGTGTTTGCCAGACATAAGTGGCAGGGCTTTATGGGAATGCATTGGAAGGGTTCTAGCCCTTCTGGAGACAGATTCCTCCCTGTGAAAAGGATGTGCACCCTTCACTAGGAAATTCACTTACTGATCACACCAGAATCAAATCTCCTCCTGCTCTCTCAGCTCTTGATTCAGCCACTAGATGAGATACACAGGCTGAGACTCCACTGCCAGCCATGTGCACACATCAGCCTTCTACTCCCTCACATAACACAATTTACTAGTTGTTTAGCTAAGATCAGTTTGTGGGTGAAGAACAGCCAAAATGCGAGGAATATAGAAATAAAAATACATGGTGCTTACTTTGCTCCGTCTGCACTTTATGCCAATGGGAAATATCGGCAGAAAATCTGAAAGGCTCTAGAGATTTCATCCCATCCCAGGGGATGATTTAGACTTGATCACACATACTTTGCAGTATATGTTTATACACATTACCTGGCACAGTACTAAGATAGAAGCGTAATGTGGTAGAAAACGAACTAATGGCTAACTAGCGTGGGGAACAATGCCAGCATCAACATGGCAGTTGTTAACCAGCCAGGAGGCTGGTTAAACAGCAATAATCCAATAATCCTATATTGCCATTGCACATCTGTGATAGTTTTGGCAAGTGTGAAACTCTTAAAAAAAAAAAAAAAAAAAGAAATCAAAGGGAAAAGAGAATGCTCAGTCTGAGCAAGACAAAGTCTTCGCATCTGTCTGTTAAAATAAATTGTTACAATAAACTTCTATTTTTTCCACTCCTTCAAAAACCATAGGTTTTGGATTTATTTTTTGCCTTTTAAATTGACTGTTGTCAGAAGAATGTATTTAATATTTTCAAAATAACAGTCATCCCCTGCATGGCTATGGAAGAGGAAACAAAATATTATTAATGCTGCTCAATTCAGAATCTAGATATTCATCTGAAAAAAAAAATAATAGTACTTTGATTAAGAAAAGATTTATGAACAAGCAAATCAAATGGCACGGAAGTTGCCTAGAAATGTCTGCTGCAGCATTTTATATTGCAGCATTCTGAGTTGCCTATGAGCTCTGTACATTTGGGTGATTTTCATTGAAATTCTGCGCACTATGTTGCAGGCAGGGAAGCCTGCCAACGGTTTTATTTTTAAGATACAGCAGCTACATGACCCATTTATGCCTCCAACAACTAGCAACTTCTCCCTCAAAAGAAAAAAATAAATGAAGAAATAAAACCCAGTGCAGATTTAAGTGCTGTCCTGTGTTTTTGCTTTCTACCCTTGCCACACAGATGATGTGGAAAAGCAGCAAGGATTGACAGTGGGCAGCTATTGAGATCTGGCTGTTTTCCCTTCTTCATTCTTACATTTTTAATCTCCACACATCCAGAAGAAAAAAGTGAAAGACTTTGAGAGAATTTACTTTGTTAACTGCCAAATAAATTATCACGTGCCTATTATTTGATAAGGCCACTACCAAAAAAAAAAAAAAAAAAAAAAAAAAAGAGAGATCTTGTCTGACAGCATCAGGATAACGATGGCATTTGCCATCCCCTCCAAAACAGCAGGGTCCTCTTCTACCCCCGTACCTCCCAGTTATTGCTTTGGCCGCGTGTCAGTCAGCTGGTCCTCTCACTGCAGAGATGGCAGAGGTCTCGGGAGCCCATTATTTATATAACACTACAGCAGAGGAGAACAGGCTGTTCCTTAGGCTTCCTATGGCTCACGCTTCCAGGAAGAATTGCACTCGCTGCCCACGGGAAAGAGGAACGGTGGCTTGTCCAATTCCTCAAGCTGGGATGGACATAGCAAAGTCGGAAAGCGTGAGGGCTGCAGGTGGAAAAAAAATTAACCCCCCCACAGCAGCTACAGAGCTAATAGACATGACTGACTGTGCTGTGGGAAAGCGTCTCGCTGCGCGCATCAGTGGGGAAAGCAAACATGCCCCTCGCGCATCTCTGGTATGAAATTCATCATGACTCCCCACTTGAGTCCCCTAGCTAATACACTAATCTAACCCACATTTTTAAAACCAATATTAGTCATGTGAAACCTTTAAACCCCTCCAATGCTTCCGCCTACCCCCCTTTAATAAGGTAGACCAAAAATATTGGTTTTATAGTTACAGTTTTTCACCTGCTTGGAAATTGTCAGATTCATATTTTTAAGCTTCTCTGTACTGCAATTAGTACGTGTGGATTTTTTAAATTTTTTTTTTTTTTTTCAACTGAAAACTGGGACTCCAAGTGTTTGTAACTGCAGAAAGAAGGCAAGCTCATGGAATTTCTTGCAGGAAGTGTAGGTATGCCTACTTCCACTGTTTCAAGACAGAAATCTCAAGAGTTACATTTTGTGCATCTGCCAAGTTAAATCATTATATCTGGTTATTTAACACTGCAGTAGAGGAGTACTCCAGTCTTTCTAGACAATACGAGTGAACGCTTGCACCATGATTTACACAGAATTAACCAGGTACACAGTAAAATCCCAGCTGCCAAAGGGTGGAACTGCTTGTGGCTGTTTATGCATGCTCTAAAACCCCAGAGGACACTCAAGATCAGTAAATGGGCATGAATGTAAGAGTACTTTACCAGAAATTAAGGTTACAGATCATCCCAAAACTAGGGATTTAGGAGCGGTTTCTGGCTGCGTGATGCCTGCATTTGCCCTCTGTTGCACATACAATATCCTCACTATAATTCTATTAGTTGCACAAGCACACAAGTATTTATGATTCAAATATGTCAAAAATAATATCACATTTTTGAACGGATTAATGGAAGAGTGCTTAATTTGATTTTCCACTGTACTTTTGTAGAGATGATTTGGACTCAATTTGAGATTAACATTTCATGATGGCCACTTCTCTTGACTAGACCTCCAAGCAAAAAACATCTATATACATACACATATATGCACATATATGAAAGCATATTAAAACATAAAAAATTAGGAAGGCCATTGTGGTGGATGACTTCCCAGAAATGCATTTGGCTGATGTTTTGGAAACTGACAGGGCAAGATGAAACAAGGCTAAAGTAAAGCAGGCCAACTGAAATGGAGGGAACCCTCCTAACTGAAAAGAATCTGAATTAATTCACTTGTTACTTCTTGCTGGTTGAGTTGGATCTTTACCATTATTTCTTATCATTTAAGCAAACAGGCTTTTTTTTTTTTTACCTCAGTACGACAACTATAATTATTTTTGTTTGTTTGTTTGATTCCAAAATGGAACGTTCTTAAAGAATTTCTTTCGTAAAGAACAGCAAAATATCTCATCCAAACTCACAAATTTCCTGATACAGATCTCAGAGACTCAGTATTCATCCTTTACCCTAACTCTCAGGGCAGTCTTATCTTGAGAGGCCTTCTGGTGGTCCACACTCTCCAGTCGCAGTTGTGAAGAGTCGCTTGCTGTGTATAAAAAAAAAAAACGCCTCCATGATACTTCCCCTTCTACCAGACTTTTCCAGCAACTTTCTACTGCACTTGCCACTAGAGTGGTTACGAGACAGCCTTCCTAGGAGCAACAAAATACAGGCACAATGGGTGTCTGAGAATGCAGACAGACTGAACCACACTTGAAGCAGTTCCCTAAAAAGATCAAGGGACATAAAGATCAGTACATCAGGGCTTGGACTAATAATAGTCGATCCACTACTGGGATGAAGTGAATCAGATCTTCACAGAGCTCTAACAAATTTTTCAGGCTTTCTATACTGCTGAATGTCTTTCACAAAGTCAGAATAATGCAAGGAGGAAAAGGAGGACACTGACTTTGGATTCAAGATATGACCTACCAAAGGCCCAAAATACAGACAAAACACCTTAGTCACTTTAGAGAATAAAATGTAGTGTTTAAAAATGTGTGTCTAAATTCACAGGGTCACTGACAAAGAGGAGTATTTTGGAAAATTTTACTTGAAATGCTTAATTTAATCTGGATAGAAAGCAGAAGCAACATGAGAAACCAGTTGTAAGAAGTAAATACTGAAGAATACATTTCTACAGCAAATCAATAGGCCAGAAATCCTGGTAACTTATTCTGTGATTGCACACGAGTTTTTCTGTTCCTGGGGATGCAAGCCAAGGAATTTTGGGGTCTTGTGCATAGCAGCCAGAACAAAGAATCGCCTCTGTGTTTGTAAAAGTGCACTTGCTCCTTTTATTTGACGTTTTGAGATGGAAGAACATAAAGAAAATAGTGACATAGACTGCGGCACAAAGTATTTTGCTAAGTTGTCTCCAGCCAAAAAACCATCCTTGCTTTGGCTTGCTAAGCCTAGAAATCTTTTGATCAACTACTGGACCACGCACACTAAGGAGTCCTGTGAATGGCAAACCTAAGACAATTCTCTGTCCTGTGATCTCTGACTATTCCTTCTATTCCTGTACAGTTCTGTTCCCCACAAGTTCCTTGCTTGACTTCTAAACAGAATTATAGCAAGATTTTCCATTAACTTCAAACATACCTATGAAACATCTTTGTAAAAAAAAAAATAATAAAAAAAATCCTTGTAATTGCTATATAATAACTTAAGGCAGCCACTTAATACTCACCCTTATTGAGTAACCTTTAATTTAATGAGCCCATTTCAAGTGTCTAAACACTCAAATTACAGAGTACCGGTTCTTTTCCTCAAAAACCCTGCAGTAATCCTATTTTCGTCATATCCTTGGGTGATCAAATAACGTTTCATTGTATTTTAACCTAAAACACACTCTGAAAAGAGAAGAGATCACAAAGCAATAGTCTCAAATGGATTCAATCAGGTTCCTGCAGTGAAACTAGTTTAGTTAATGATTACTTTAATCCTATCCATATTTCCTTTTACATTAAACATTTATTTGCTCTGTGCTACTAAAACAACAAAATGACTTTGGTATTTTGTTTTATTTTTTCTTTTTTTCTTTGTGCACATCTCCCATATTTTCATTACAAGAACAAAATTTTCATTACAAGTAACAAAAATACTTTTTATTCCCAAGAATGCTTTCCTTTAGCAAGCAGATTATACACTATAGCATTGAATTCTGAAAGCTGGTTGAATGGTTTAGCTCTATCAACTGTGCACCTTAAGATTCCCACATTCAGTCAACCAAGTTGGTGGAATGAGGTATCCAGGTAAAATGTAAAGACACCTCCTTTTTTTTGTAAAGAAATTCTGCTGACACAATACAACGATACAGAAGACATCCAAGCACTGGATCAGCTACAGTGGTAAGATGCGCTGGGACCACTGGCAAAGGAAAAGTGCACACAGAAAAAACTTACAAGAAATTGGAGAGTAAGAATGCTTATTTTTTCAGAGGAAACTATGTGTTGCCTGGCTCAACTAGCTGCAAGAGAGCTGATAAAAAGCAGCGGGGACAGCCTGTCAAGCAAGCAAAGAGGCTGGGAGTACACAGGAAGCCCACTAACCACTTCGCAGCCAACACCTTCCGCTTCACAGTAAGCTCAAGACAAGTACTAGCCTGTGCAGTGCTCAGAGCTCACAAGTGATGAAAACAAATCAGAACCAAGAGGACTGCCTAGATGTGAATTGACAAAAAACACAATGACTATCGTAGCTCTAGGCCAGCCACAGAAGTGCAGAAACACTCCTGCTGCTGAGTCACAGCAACAGGGAGTTGTGAGTAGGTGTGAAACAGTTAGAAAACCACAAACCTACCAATGGGGTAATGATTTTCAGAGACGACTAGCAATTTTTGGCTATAAAACAGTCTGTAAGTGGCCAGTGCAAAAATCTGAACACTGCCATTTCTTTTTAAAAGATAATACTTGGCACCTTTTGGAGATCAGGTCCCTTTGGTTATGGCAGGTGACTAAAAAGTCACAGTCACTTTACCCATGAAATACAAGAGGTCAAGATGAGATGTCTCAACAGCACTTATAGCTCACGACCAGCTACTTCCTTTGTAATAAATATTCAAATTTAAGCATTAAACTGCAATAACAAGCACCTATTGAAGTAACCTCAGACTTTTTCTAGCATGGAAAGATCCAATTTAAAACAGAGAAACAAATGATGGGTTACATGGAGGGGATTTGCCTGAGCCATGAGAATGTCATATAGTAAGATCCTGCTTGCTGCACATTACACGGCACTGCTCCAAGAATATATGATCATCTTTCACATGACAAAAGTATTCAACACCCATGTAATGTAAGTCTTCTGAATGTCATGATGCTTCTGGCTGTGCCATTCAAATAAGTACCAACGGGGAAGCGTTTAAGAAAAAAATTTCTCAATTTCTCCAAGTACACAAACCACTTCCCTGTTTTTTTGCTGCTGAAGATCACTCCAGCTAATCTCACGGGAAAAAAAAAGTCATTCCCCCCACTCTTCACTCCCCACTAAAATTAGGACAGACTGATAGGTGAATCTTGAAAAATATTAGAAAATAAAATAATTGGATGAAAACATTTTCAGACGTAGTCCAGGATGCATTTGCTTCTATAAGGAAAGTAAGTTTAAAATTTTATCTTCCAAATAGAGATCCTGAGACACAGCCACAGCCAGACATGAGGGGGAAACTGGTGTGTTAGGTGGAAGTTGCTTCATATATCGCATTTTAAAAAAAGTGGAACCCCTTAGATACTAAATTTTAATATAAAACTTATGGTACAGATCGAAAGAAACAGTGCCTGGCAGCTCAAAGCAACACACTAGCTTGATCTTACCAAAAAAAAAAAAAAAAAGGCAAGCTGGAATTCATAACCCACTCAGTCATTATGGAAAGGGCTACCCGCGTTCATCCTGGACGCACTGGTAAAGTGGGAAATTCAAACCATCCTGGATCTCTAGCTTTTCTGCTTTTAAAGCCACAGAAGAACGTTTTTTTAAATATATCTCAGAAGAACAGTAGCATCTGGATACACTGTGCATGACTTCATATATTGCTTTTACCCACTGAAAAGGCAAAAAACCCAACACCCTAGATGTTTCATAAATGCTTTTTAGCCATCAGGAGTTGTTTGATACTAGATTTGTTGAAACATATGGCATAACAATACCTCCTAAACAGAGATATTTATTAAAGAAAATGGTTATAAATATATGTACAAATAAATAGCTTTCAATGTGAAAAAACCCTTCAGTGTTAGCTCCTTTGTTTACCCAGGCTAGCTCTTCCTTAGAGCACTGTATACCGCATAGCTAATGGACAAACGCAGATCATTACAGAGCACCGTTATTGTTAGCTTAAAAATGACTTTACATATTCCCCTATTGCTATCTGCTTTGGCTCCCTTTTCCAGACATGGCGCAGCGGCCGAGGTCAGCAACCCCAACTGGTTGATTCACACCAACTACAAAACGGCCTGAAACATCCAGAAATTAGCTGTTGAAATCCTTGATTTATAGCACAGCACTGTTTTAGTGTCAGTCGTCGTTGCTTTGCAGTGCATTGAACTGCCACAGTTCAGCAATGAAAGCACAGGGGCTGGCCAGATCACTGGGGGATTTGACCTCTTTGGTATTGCTATTCCCACCCCTCAGCCAGGACCAAAATGTATAAAGAATCAAAGTTCAACAGCTTGTTCTTTAAAAGATTTGCTATAATTCTTGCATATTTCACTTGCCAGTTTTGTGAACCAACATCAGCAACACTGAAGCATTTCCCTGGTGTATTGGGGGTCAGGGACAAATACTGCTAAAGCCTGATCTGCTCTGGACATAGATGCATCCAACACAAAGAAAAATGTAAAAAGTGCATTTGCAACCCAACTTTATCATCATTCCAAATTTTACAAGCATTTTGTGCAAATTAAACCAAAGGATTGGGAGTAAGGTGTCTGCCTTACCACAGCAGCCTGACTGCAGTCCCATGACAGCGTTGCAGCAAGCCAGATAATTGATGACTTAGTCTTATCATAGCAACCAATTCTTTTCTATTTTTTTTTTTTTTTATTTTGCTAAAGTGAGATTGGGTTTGGAAGGATTGGACACCTGCCACTTTCTCTGTCCTTCACTTACTGCCCATCTGCAGCTGACAAAAGTGTTAAAGTATACAAATAGCAGAGGGAAGAAAAGCAGCAAAAGCAGAGCAGATCTTTTTGATTTGCATAGTTACTCCAGAAAAAAAATTCAGCAAAAGGCACATATTTCCTCTCTCTCATGCTTGTTTTCCTAGTCCAAAAATTTGCCAAAAGGCTACTTCTAGAAAAACCAGGAGTCTCATCCTTGATATCAAGGGCATATCAAAGTTTTCAACGTTTAATGCAACCTGAATTTCAGCATTAACTTCACACACAGGTATAGGAGAACTGATAGACACGGACCTGCAAAATCCCAAATGTCCAGATCAAATGAACACTCTATAATTTATAAGGATGTGGATGTAAAGCAGAAGATCTCAGGCCTTCTGTAGACAAGACACAAGTTTAGGACTCAGGAGACAAAAGATCAAATACCACCTCCTTCTCACCCAAAGCATGACCTTCAGCTTCTTAAACTGGGCCTCCTCTTCTAATCTATCTGTAAACCACATCTCTCTACACTTGCTCTGTTGCAAGGATTATCTAACAAAGTCAGCCTGATGCTGCCCTTTATTTTATATGAGGACAGTTTTGACTGCAGAACAATTTTTTTGTTTGCTTTTTAAAATAAAACCAGAAAATATACATGGCTTTCCTCTCAAAAGATACAGCCTGGTAGTTAGGGCACTCCCACGGACTGTGGGATGCTGCCACACAGCACAAGGATTTTAACTAGATTCTCAAGGCTGAGGGAGCTGGGCATGTTTAGCTTGGAGAAGAGGAGGCTGAGGGGAGACCTCATTGCCCTCTACAGCTACCTGAAAGGAGGGTGTAGAGAGGTGGGTGTTGGCCTCTTCTCCCAAGTGAATAACGACAGGACCAGAGGAAATGGTCTGAAGTTGCGGCAGGGGAGGTTTAGATTAGATATTAGGAAGAATTACTTTACCGAAAGAGTGGTCAGGCACTGGAACAGCCTGCCCAGGGAGGTGGTTGAGTCACCACCCCTAGAGGTATTTAAGAAATGTGTAGACACTTCATGGCGTGCTCTAGTGGCAGAGATTGTAGAGTTTTTTTGTGTGTGTATGGTATGGTTGGACTTGATGATCTCAAAGGTGCTTTCCAGCCATGAAGATTCTGTGATTCTATGATTCTCAAATGAATCAGTAGAATATCAGAATAGCCCTAATCAGTAGAATATCAACTATACTCAAGTGGTTCTCTCCTAACTTCCTTCATCCCTATTTTAAAAAAACAAAATAAAACAAAAACAAAACCAAAAAACCCACAAATAGCGCTTATTTTACTGTATTTATTATCACAACAGAAAAGTCCAAAGTTAAGTCCCCGGTGTACGCTGAAAGATCTGTTAAATTCACCTTGTGGTCTCTTAGTACCAGCACTTACACACTGAATAATTCGAGGCTGCTGCTGCTGCAGAGGACAGTACTCCATCATGGGCGGTTTGTCCAGTACTCCATCACGGGCAGTTTGTCCAGCCTATGCTGGGCTTTGCAGGTGTACATTTGAAGCTGTGTTTTGCTGTTTTACATGGTTGTAACAACTTAGCACATTGGTTTACACAGGGTAATGCGACCATTTAGGCATCAGGAACCTAAACCATCTTAAATACTCGCTGTTACAGCATTGCTAGCTAGTCCATCACACATTTCCTATAAAATAAGTTCCCTAGGCAACTTCACCTGTAAACCTTTTGTATTCAGCACTATGACTGTTACCATCTGATTCTGTGAGCTATAAAAGAAATGGTGGGCAGAACAGGGACACCTAGAGAATTCAAGAATAGGACGCACAGATCTTTCAGATTTCTCTCCCTGCTGTCACACTATAAATCTTTTTGGATCTTAAGCTCAGCCTTCTTGCTCTGTCCCCGAAGCAGATAAAAAATGACCTCCATGATCTCATGATTCTTATGACCAAAGCAGAGCCTGAAAACCTCTCTCTAAAGCATGGTCTAGAATCCTAGAGACAGTCCATATAAACACTTTTATATCT
Source organism: Larus michahellis (assembly GCF_964199755.1). NCBI lineage: Eukaryota > Metazoa > Chordata > Aves > Charadriiformes > Laridae > Larus > Larus michahellis. The sequence continues at coordinate 7,481,532 of NC_133898.1, read as the reverse complement.
TATCGTGCCATTTCAGCATTTTCACCGTGGCTTTTAGGTACTGGTGTTAGAAGTCGCCCAAGCAAGGCTCAGCCCCAGACATGCTTCTTCACAGATCTGGAGACTTGACTCAGCACACGCTTGCTTTTGAGTGAGATTTTATTGTTGCTCCGAATACAGACATACCTAAAGAAACACACATTTAGGCATAACTGAGAAATAGTCCTAACAACACCAATTAAAACTGACAATCCAGATGCAGCCTGACCAAAAAAGTCCTTAAAACTGCTGATTACTGGAAGCTGAGAGCCATCCAGAAGAGTTCTTGCCATTCCTCCCTCAGCACTTAAATTCCACTGTAGAGAATAAAGATAATTGTACCTCATCTGAGAGCGTGCTTACTTTGCCTCATCATCAGTCATATCTTTTGAGGACAGGGACCACCTTTTTGGTCTGTACCTTGTTCTGTGCCTTCTTATGTCAAACAGCATCAAGGAACACACTGAATTCGCAACATGTTGGGGTTGAAATGACAGACAGATGACAGATGAAGAACAGACAAAAGTCTCCTTGAAATTCTTAAGATTTTGTCCAGATTTCAAATATTTCAATTTTTTAAAATCAGAATAAAATCAGACTAACATTTTTTTCTTACCATACAAGTCATTAATCTCCCTACTAAATAGAGGAAGGAAAAAACCCAAAAAACTTAACACACACACACACACACACACCAGACAATCAAAAAAACCCCAAACATGCCAGTTTTCCAAAGGGCCAGAACCTCAGCAACTCCAGGCTCCTGCAAACTGAGTGCACAGCACCACAACATCCTCCTGGCACATTGTTTAAGGCCAAAAGAAACCAGTAAATGTTCGTGTGAACCCTGGGAACGCAGCAGTTCCTACATCTACCATCTTGGCTGAAACTGAGAATCTCTCTGGAAGACACTCTTCAAAAAATCTCTAGCTTCCCCATCAAGGTCTACACATGGAGCACAGCCTGCCGTATTCTGATGATAACCAGAACCACGCAGAACTACAACTGCCTTCAAATTCATCACACAAAGAACATTCTGTTGAGATATTTTCTTAAATGCGATTTATTATCAACCTGCACCCCAGGGATTCTGCCAGGAAGAGGCCAAAGCACAGAGTTTCAGCTTCTGGATGTCTCCTTAGGGCAAAAAGTTCATATCTAAGCGACTTGCCCACAACAAAGATAAACATCATGTTCAGCTGGACTTCTACTGATAGCCAGATCCCCCGGCAGGACCAACCCTTTTTCCTAACATTGACAGCTATAAAGAGTATGTCTGCGTAGGAATTTAGACCAATTCTTGATTAAACATACAAGTGACAAGCGTATTAGACACAGTGTGCCAATCTTTACCAAATAAAGTTTAAAATTATATATGCAATGCACTGATTTTCTGTTCAGGTTTTCTTTCCACTAAATGCGCAGTAAAGACCACAACAGCGCACTTGCCATACAAACTATTCCATATTATTATTACCTGGAAATATCAATCTAATTCTCTATTCAGGGAGCCTTTCTACACAATTATGATAAAATTGAGTGTTTTCTTTCCCCCCTGTACAGAAACAATCTTTTGGCCTCTGGCTGCAAATCCACTCAACTCCTCTGCACATCGTAGCTGTTTCTAAAATTGTATTTATTACGGTTATGGAATTGATTTTGTGCCTTACAATTACTGCTGGGTTTGCCATTCACTATGCCTAGTCATCATTTAGGCTGGCAAATATTCTCTATATATTTATAAGCTATAAATATAAATACAGATAAGTAAGAAAGACTGGCAAGTCTAGCAACCGCAAGCCAGTGAAGAATTGAAGGCAAAACTCATAGTAAGCTGGGAAGCCTTGCCACAAGGTCTCTTGGCAGAACCAAAAAATATATGACTTCCAAAACAGATTTGGACATTTATGATTTTGAATCCTTTAGTATCACCTGCCTGGCACCCTGCAACAACTGCTGTGTATCACCAAACCATTGACCTGTTAAAAAGGTAGCTATCCGCAACATCTTTCAGTACGCAAAGCTTCAGGCAAAATGTCTGAGAGCAAAACGTAAACTCAGCTCTGCGTTATCGCAGAGGTGGAACTATTCCTAGCAAAGCTCGATGAAATGTTAAGCCTTAGGTTGTGGGGTTTTTGTTTTCAATTCACATAGACGCCTCTGTTGCGTGAAAAGGGGCCAAGCAGTTTTGGCAGAAGATAAACCCCCTTGCGTTCTAACACTCCTCACCGAGGTGGGAGGCCAGGTGCGGCTGGGTTTAAATTCTGAGTGATGCCCAATTCAGCACTATCAGTCCAATCGTGTTTAATATGTATTAAACTATTACGATTTGGATACACTAATAGTGGACTGCACCTTCAGTCTAGTCGTGCTCCTGAACTAGCACGGCCTCTCTCGAGTCTTTGGTCACGTTCAGTGAGAAAGCGAAATGACTAGCTACTTAAACAGTGCAGTTTATTTAAACAACAGATATACAGGTTCTTTAGGATTGCTGGTGATAAATACACTGTCTGCAAAGCACGTGCAAATAAAGGTATTGTTAAGTACACAAAACGCACGACAAAATTACAAACGATACAGCCTGGCTATAAATGTAGGGTAGAGATTCTCTAGAGAAATTTCTAAGTCCCCAAGAAAGCACTCGGTGTGATTGAAATCTTACCCAAAGGCGTCCCTATGGGGGGAAGAAAGGCTCAGCCTGTCGACTGATCCCGGAAATCAGCAATGGAATTCTTCACGATGGTGTCTTGCCTGGCATCCCCTCTCTCTTGGGCTATTTTTATACTATTTTTTTATCTTCAAAGTGGAGTTTGAGTGACTTTAGTCATACGTACTTTTATTATGATTAATGTACTCAAGGAGGAGTGTTCGCACCTCGGGGGCGGATAGCCTCCGGGATGGAGGTGTGTTTTGGTACATTGTAGTGAGCAAAGTTCGCACAAAGGAGAGCATTTCATCAACACTTGATGAAATGTTGGCTCGGGTAGCGTGTAGGCCGCTTATCTGTTCTGTAGTACCATCTCGTCCCCATATCTGCTATTCGTCACAAGGAAAGGCCACGGAACAAGCGCGTTCCGTTCCATCCCTTGTGTAGTTTCACAAACAACCTTGTACAGGGAATCACAGACATTGCATTCTTCGCGCTGCCAGCTGACATTCTACCTCAGAAGCCTCTTGATTTTATGACTTTCCCTAATGTGTGAACAATGCTGTATTTTTGTATTCTTGGCCAATTTAGTAATTATTCCACAACCTCTCTTGGAGGCTGGGCATTTCATAGTCAACAATTATGTCCCCAAAATTTTTAGATACTTTTCACAGGCACTTTAAGGAACTGTCAAGAACCACTCAAGGAATTCCACCACACCCCCACAAAAAATGTCTTATGCCCCAAATCAATATTCTTACAATTACTTTTTTAAAATGGTAAGTTCAGGTCTTTTCAATCATTTAATGGTGTTGTGGATTTAATAGAGGAAACAAAAAAGGGAAAAAGCAACTGAGTTCTTTCCTTCCCATCCCTCTTCAAATTAATCACAAGATTAAAAAAATTAGGGTTTAAAGGTGGAAAGGAAAATCAGTTATTTAAAATACCAAGACCTAGGAACAGAATTCAGATTGTGCACTTACTGGAGCAGAGGCCATACGTGCTTGCAAAGCCTTTAAACAGCAGATCTTTTAATATTACTAAGATACAAGTCTCAGAAGAAAAACTAATAATTGAGGTCTGAACTTACAGGTAAACACAAAAAATTTATACTTCTGTGTAGTGCCAAAAATATCTACAATTCCTCAGCTTTTGTCTTCTGTAACAACACAGGATCTTTAATGTTCTTAAAACAGAATGACGTGGGGCTATACTGTTATTTAATTTAAAAAACAAAACAAACAAAAACCAAAACACCACCACTGTTTTCCTGTAAAGTGCACTTTAATGTTGTAAAACCTTTTTTTTTTTTTCCTTCCCCCAGTGTAAGAACAACTCTGTCTTCCTTCCCCTAACTCAGGCACTAGATTCAAATGTAGTCCTGTGTGACTTCATGCCTAAAAGTGAGAGTTTTAAGCAACCAAGAATGACCTATAAAACAGAAAAACCTTGCTTTCCACTCTGATGTCTTCAGAGACGATAGCAAAGTAGACTTTAGATCTCTACCAGCTTATAAAAACAAACATCCCAACACCAGCCACACACCAAAAACCACATTGTCATGATTTCACTGAGTACTCACAGCATCTACTACGGCGTTTGCAGCCACTTATGATCCTCTAACTTTGTGATGCACGAAACTTAGTTTTGCCACCTCACATGAGATTTTTGCCTATATTTTGCAGCATGTACTGCATATAAAGTAATACAATATGTGCATGCTTACATCAGCACTACTACACTACATCATCAGAAACTTAAGACTTTCATTCTGGGCTTCTATACATACGAATTTACTATCAAGTTAGCAATTGTAATGACCAAACTGAGAACACTGAAATAAACTGCTCATTCAAACTATTTGCTGTAGTTTGCTTAAAATATTAACTTCATCCTGAACTTCAGAACCATAATAATGCAATTGCTTAGAACAATTCAGCCATGCAACTGTATATTTTTCTCAGTTAATAACAAACTCCGCTGTCTTAAACATAAGCCATGCCTTAGAAAAAGGTATGTGTTGCTACGCATTACCGACATCTCTCCATAAATTGGTTCCACCTCATGCCAACATACACAGATCCAAATGGAGACAGTCCAGAAACAGAGCGTTTCTCTAGTAGGTAAAAGAGCAATACATGATTAACCTCAGAAATTCTGTAATGTACTATATCTGTTCCTTAACATACACTATATTAGACATAAGCAATAATGTCACACATGAGTTATTCTTCTACAAGAGCAAATTCTTCTCTGGCCCAGAGAGAAAGACTGGAGTGACATCTGCTGTTTCGCATGCAGTTTTAGGAATGAGATTTTTTTTGTTTAGCAGCCATTTTGATTAAACAGATGCAATGGATCTTCTTAACACCTAAAACCAGGATGCATGTGCACTCGCTTGCGCTCCTCTCAGAATGCTGCTATTTTGTTGAACACCGATATAAAGAATTCCTTGAAGGGATTTTACATTCACAAAGACATCAAGTGCATACAGCTTTTCTTATTTGACACTGTAATATTTCAGTACTCAAAGGAGGATTTTACACAGCAGTTTTCATTATTAAAAATCCAAACTAATTTCTCTGCTGCTTTACTTTGGGGATGAATACTTTATTTGGAAAAGCCCGTACCAACCAATAAAGAAAAAAAGACTGCATTATTCAATGCAGAGTTCAAGTATTCTACTTTCTTAGCATTTTGTATTATATTCTTCTAATCACCAATGCACATAAAACAGTTTATTTCAAAGGTAAGAGACAGCAGGAACATCTTCAACTGTCTTAGCTACCGCCTGATTAATCATGTTTCAGCTGAGAGCAACTTTCAATTAGAAATGTTCCCAGCTGGGGAACATTAACACATTTGAGTGGTCACACCAAACACTTCAGTGCCTGTGTATAGTACTGAAAAAGCATAATTTATGGACAAGTTCTTATTTACAAGTAAAGGATGATGACAGGACGGTTCAAGACCTGATTCAGCAAAGATACCTGGGCCAAACACAAAGCATGGAAATCAGCGAAACACTGATCACAGAACTACATGACACTTAAGCGATAGGACAGAGAGCTTCAAGAGATGCTTTCTAGGATCACGATTTTAAATACCCAAAAAGAACTCAGGTATAAATTAAAAATCTAATTTTCCTTTTTCTCACCTCTGTTCACTGACCCCAGCCAAGAAAAACAGGAGACCAGGGTCAAGGCATAAAAAACCAAGTGAAGACTTTGTCCTACCTTTGTTAGTTACAGAAGAAATATTTGCTTGCTTGCTTGCTTAAAATTGAAGCAATGGAAAGCCAAAAAGAGAAAAAAGGCCCCCCCATTTAGTAGGCACTATGCCAGCGCAAAGTAAATATAGAAACACTCACTTTTTGAAGTCACCTTGTGGATTGCAACACTCATGTGATGAGGAAAGGGCTGTGGGTCGATCGTCTGTCGATATCACACATGTGCTCATATCCTCAGACCATGCTTAATCAGGCTTTTATGGGTGCAGGTAGGTGGTCCTCCCATCTGAACTCCAGCCAGGGGGCCCCACGATGTGGCTGTTGGGACATTCCCCTTCTTAAAGATACTGGGAAACCATTTCAGGCTCCTCAAAAAGCACCCATTTCAGGAAGCTCCTCAGTCCTTAAGCACAGCTTTGAAACCCTTGTTTCTCCACAGGCAGGCCCCAGTGATGTGCCTCTTCAGGAGCGTGGCGCCCTGTCACACCTGCCCTCCATAACAGCCATCAGCAACCACACCTTTACACCACCCACATCCAGTAGAAGTTGGATTTCTCTTTGTCTCTTCTGCCTGTCTTTTTTGGGGTTTTTTGTTTGTTTTTTTTTTTTTTTTTAAGTCAGCCCTTTTGGTGGGTTGATCACCAGGAGCAGCAGGCGTCCCTCCTGAAGCACTCGCCACACAAGCAAAATGTCTTTTTCCCCAGCGCTTCCCTCCAGGATTAGGCTTTGCAAACCATCTCTAGTGCTCTTCCTTGGCTCTTTACGCCCCTCCAAGCTCCTTTAAAATCAGCGATTTTTCCACATCCTTCAAGGAGGATTAAGAGAGGGCTCACAAAATGGCGCCCCAGGAGGTGTTTCAGCAGGAGGGGTTGGGCGGCCTGTGAGGGGAGAGGCCTGTTCCAGCCGCTGCGCCACAGGGCCCGGCCCCTCAACCGTGCTGGCGGCACTGCTGCCTAAGCAGGTTTAAGAAAGGGCAAAACACCACTTGGCAGCAAGGAGGGGGGAAATTGTGAGAAACACAGGGGGAGGAGGTTTATCTCGAGCCAGAAGATTTTTTTGGTCCTTTTTTCTCCCTCTGGCCTGTTTGAGGCAGGGAGTGAGCGAGCAGCTGGGTGGGCGCCTGGCAGCCAGCCACGGACAACCCACAGATTCACCTGCAAAAGCGCACTCGTAATCCAATCAAACATAGCAGAAACCATAAAGCAAACCCCACTAGAGCTTCAGTATCCCCTGGCACATGAACATGGAGTAATAAACGAGGGGATAATAGTTCTGCTTCTGCCTCTCAAAGCCAAAAAGTCCTTTGAGAACTGAAACCACCCCAGTCCCTACCATCCCCTGATGGTCACCCTCAGGAGCGCCATCCCTCAGCAGAGGATCCTGCGAGCCCCACACCCAGGGGATGACCCAGTCTTGATGAGTCATCGCCACAGATGAGGGAACTCATTTTGTCACCCCAAACTCCCTCTTTTTTTTTTTTTTTTAATACCCATTATTCACCAGGTGTAACAGATCAGGCTAACAGTATCATAAGCCTTAAAGGAGAAGATACTAAGGATAGCTTTTAAAGATTAAAAAGAGGTGATTCAGCTTCTCTGCTTGTAAAAAGACTTAATAATTTATAAAAAGAAAGTTATTGATAAAGAATAGCTGCTGATGTTGTGGTATGCTGCCACACAAATGCTTAGCAGACAACACATAATTGTGTTATAATAAGCAGCTAGTATTTAACATGTGTTTAATGTGTACCTGAAGAGAGCTGATATTGTCAGGACAGAAAGCAACAAAGACACCAGTAATCAGCTTGCAGAAAGTTCAAGTTTATGAAGATGTTTGTAGTAAGGTATGAAGATAAAATTCTGCAGGAGGTATGTCTACAAGATATTTATATATGTTTAATGTAAATCTAGGTCAAGAATAATGGAAGTCAGCACAGTTAAAGGTACAAAGTGCCCAGCCCAATCCTGGAACCTAATCTGCAATTAATTTGATTGGTGTCTGGACTAATGACATGGTGATTCTATCTACATATGCTGTGACCATATTTCTGCTTCCAGGATAAAGAATAAACCTGGGTATACTTTTGAGCTTATAATGTGCATGACTAATTTATACAGTACAATGTACATAGACAAAAAGTAAAAGAATTTCTTAACTGACAATTTAAGATCAGAGTGCTACTGGCCAAAACTGATTTATTAGTATTGAGCAACTTGTATCTGCTGACAAGCAGGTAGAAATACCTTGCATTTACATTACTGGATAAAAGGTACTAAAATTCCTAAAATAAACATTGTAATGTGACTAGCAACTGACTTCTCAAAAAGCCTGTCTGCACAGATTATAAGCACGCTGGAGGCAGTCTCTTTGCAATAAAAACCAGACTGTTTCTGCCTCTTCAGAACAGTAGTAAATGCAAATCCAGTTTAAAAAGTTCTCCCTATGACATTGACTGACTCACAGATATTGATTTTTCTGAGATTGAACAGTGTAGTGCTCACATGAGTCACTTCACGTGGCACTGCTGAAAATGCGACAAATACTACATTTTGCTACTCATCAACAGCTAAATAAGGGTACAAATAAAATTCAAAAGTTCCATTTTGGGGTAAGGTGAATTGTTTAGTATGTGCTCTACCGTGCTTGAGATTTTACAAGTGGTATTTTTCTTACAGGCTTTCACAACAATAAAGACTCTCTTCCCTTATTGGGACAGATCTAATATTATAACAGCTGGTTAGCCTAAAAATGCCCAAACGCTTCTGAATAATAAAAATAAAAACATAAAAAAATAAAAATCAGTGTTACACTAGCAATACAGTAAAGTTAGGTTTCCCAAACTCATAAATCTGTTTCTACCCTGTCTTCAAGGATTAGCATCATATGAATATCAGGTCTGAAACACGTGCAGAGCACAACTCTGAAGACGTACATGGTACAGTAAGGATTGATGAGGTGTCTGGCAAGGCTCGTCTTGAAGTTCAACCATTCCTGCACAGGGCTTTAAGGTCACATTTCTCTGGGTATGTGTACTGAAGATGTATAGAAATAAATTAGGTTACTGTTAGCAACAGTAATATACTGTTGCTGAAGTTCAGAGAAAAAGAAAATGCGGCCAGGTTCAATATACAGGGAGAACAGGAGTTTTACCTAGCAGAGTAGTTTAAGGAGGCTACATAAATCCTGGACAAAGTTCCCTTAATGAAGTTCCTATACTATTTTAGCAAGGATTTGAGTTTGTTTTGAACTATCTGTTTCTTTGCTCCTGTGCAGTAAGTTCTTCACTTTATGTATGGATCTTACTTAGAACTCTTCATCCACAAATCTCCATGCCTTAAGAAGAGTTATCTTTGTTCACATTTTATAGATGGGAAAATAGACAGAAAAAGACTTCAGATATGGCTCAGCAACTCTACAAATTCACACATCAGTAGCAGAATTGGCGAAAAGCAGCTATTCTGCATTCTTTGCCAATGCCAAAATAGTTATGTTTTATAGTATGTCTACTTGAAAATAGGATGCAATAATAGAAATACTAAAGATCCCTAAATTAATCAGCATTTTCAGATCTTCTTCACTTTGAAGTTTTAAATACCAAATGAAAACTGAAATACTGAACTGAAGAGCAACTATATTAAACTGGCATCTTACTTAAATATGCTGACCTGAGTGATTATAATATCAGCACTTCTTTTTACTCCTGCTAGGCCTGAAGCACTAACACAGCTGCAAAAGCTGGAGATGAATGTTCTTACTTCTTGTGCATTACCAGTAGAATTATTAAAATTTAAATTAATAGCCTCTGAGCAATCTGTGGAAGTCAACAGACATGGCTGAGGTCACGATTAGAAAACACTTGTCTCTTAATAATACTTGTGTAATGCTAATTTTTCCCACTGAACAAACTTCAAGTTCCAAGGGGAGCAGGAATAAAACAACAGGGGCTTCTCAGAGGACTTGCAACTGCGGATATTTCATTTTGTCAATTTAAAAAACACAGGGGGGAAACCCACTGGTTTGGCACCTAAGTTTTATCAGGAAACATGGGAGTTTAGCAAAGTTATTTTTGTTGCTCTTGGATTGAGAGTCAAAATTCTATTTACTTGCATTTTAAATCGTATCCAAAGTTGTATTCCTCCTGTGTTACCCACTAAAGGTAGGTTAACACTAACCATCAAAGGTTCAGGAAGACTCTAGCACAACTGAGAACTGAACCTGAACTGCCCATAGCAGCAGTGCCAGCTGCCTATTTATCCTTTTCAGTCACATTAGGAGACAAAAATTCATTGTTATTAAAGCTATCTAAATATGAAACAATCTGCAGCTAAAAATTTGTTTATACCTGAACCACTCACCAAAAATTAAATTTGATTTTTTTCACAATTTTCTAATGTGTGATTTTCTTAAAACTGCGAGGAGGGCAGGGAAAAAAAAAATAGAATCAGAGCTAACAACAGTTTTATAGGAGCTGTGAACCAACTTTCAGATACCACGACAAAAGAACACTAGCAACTACTTCTACTTAAATATTGTTTTAATTTTCACTTCACAGCTGTAGTCACTAAATTCAACATTTTTGCACTGCATAACAAGCTGCTATTATAGGAAGCAAAGTACTCTAATTCGACACTCTGAGTTAGAGACTCAAAATTAGATGAAGTATTACCAAGATTCTTCTGTGCCTTAAGATATACACCATCATTTGGCTTCATTATTCCTGATGTTTTCATTTGGTTCATGGTATATGGGAGGATCAAGATATGAAAGCAGCCTTTTTGGTAACCAGCTTTTGAGCAGTCTCCATCTCAACTCTTGTAACATTCTTCCACAAATTCCCAAAGGATGCCTTATAGCACTGAGGCAATCATTTCAGGTCATAAAAAGATAAAGAACTTTAAATAACTTTTCATTTTTTCCAGTGAGAAAATGATTATTTATGCTCTCAAAATGAAAAGGACTTTGTACAAAAGGGCTGGAAAGAGCTGGTTTTAATTACATATTTCAAAACTGAGTTATACAAACAATTCTACTGCTTATACTCAGTAAATATATTAAAAACTTAAGAGACCAGGAAACAAATAAGCAGACTAGTCTATAACTAACTCAGATGTTTTCTCGAAAAGCATGTCATGAACAATTTGTCCCTTGTGACTGAAAATGAAGAGGGAGAAGAAAAGGGGCAAAGAAAATGAGTTTAAGCAAGAAACTGTAACACCCCTTTTGATCTCACATGCAAGCTGAAAATGAGAAAAAGTTTCAATCATTCAGTCTACAGCCTTATTTAAAGATCAAAACAAGCCTGAGCAGCTTAAAGCCTTGCTTCATTAAAAGAAAAGCAGCTATACACAGTCAAAGAGTTAATTGAATGGTAAGTAGGACGTTCTTTCTTGCAGCTTTGCTTATAAATAATGATGTTTCTATCATTTAAACTGGCCTGTATTCCACAGAAGACAATCAAGGTGCACTTACAAAAGTTTTTTCCACACAGTCTGCCATTTGTTTTCAAGTTTTCCATTATCTACCTGCCACTTTAAGATCTCCAGGTTGTTTTAATAATTTGCTAAATAAATTACATAGGAATTAAACTCTTCCAGCCATTTAGAAACTGAAAGTGCATACAGTATATGGTGACAAGATCTTCAGAACAAAATTTGAAAACAAGTGGCTCAAGAAATTTACTAAGGAAAGCCTTCTTTTTTACCTACAAAATTAAAAATACCAGTGATAAAGTTCTGCTGCACTACAAAAGTCTGTTCAAATGCGTAAAGCTTTTGCTGAGACCACATAAATTCTAATCCTTAACATATGTTTTCTCAGCAAGTGAATTCATTTTCCCCTTCCTTTGAAGATACCACAGAGCTAACAGAAACATCCGAAACTTAGCTTAATGCAGAGGGAATATCATAACAGGACTCCTTAAATTCAGCATTTATTGACTGAAGGAGAACATTCAAATCTCCCAGAAGGGCACGAGAAACTCAATTTTTGAAGTGTCATTCACTCTTTTGAATACCCTAATTTGAATACTTGTAAGTCATATGTTATTATGATTCACTGTATATTTGGCTAATCATTTAACAGTTCCTAACAGTGTTAAACGTTTGAAAATGCTTGAGGGCACAGCAGATTAACAATCAGAAGAGTACTTAATGGCCAACTGTTTGATTTAAAATTTCTGTCTGTTGTCCATATTCTACCCATTTACAGTATCTTAACAAATTATGTAGTACCCTGCTTTCAATTACGTACTTTCACATAAGATCAGAGCTAGTTTTGATCTTCAATTACGTATGAGAGATCCAAAATCATATTGGCTGTCTCCAGAGCTACTTGTAGGCCACTACACTTCGCAGCAAAACAGTCCAGTGTCAGAAAGTCAGCAACCTTTCCTGTGGGGTCTTTAGGGCAGCCCTGTATAATAGGAGAGCCAAACTGGCCTTGCAAAAGCCTCCAGTTGAGATTCTCAGTGTTACCATTAATCCCACAGCCACATTTTGAAACTAAATCCGACCAGTTAGAGACAGAGGGAAAACCTGATGGAACAAACCAACAATGTCCATAAACCATGTCTGTAAGAATTTCTCCATCATCATGATTCAGAGAGCAAGCTACAGACTCCAGGGAACGGCAAAAACCATCGGCAACCAATTGGTATTGCGTCCGAGAACAATCTAAATCTTTAAAACTGCTGGTGGGCAAACTACAACTCTAAAAAAAACAAAACCAGGAAAACAGAAAATTAGAACACTGTTATATAGAAATAATTTTATTCAAACATACATCATACTGTTGCTTTTTTTTTTTTAAACAGATGGTTCAGTCCTACCTAAAAAAATTGTTCATGTGATGATTACTCCACAATAGGAAAGATTTCTAGAGAAGTCAAAGCTAACCTCTGCACAATTATCTTTCAATATAAAAATTCTACATATTTTTATTTTAACACTTAAAAACTAAGCACTTACTGTAATACATACCTAAAGACTAATACGTACAAATACAGTATTAACAAGTCTGAAAGATGTAATTAGCACCGAGTGCTTCAAATAGACCCCTTTGTTTTATATTAGTAGTTAGGCAGCAAAAATGCAACAATAATCTAGAAAAGACAAGTGTTTCAACTGTAGCAGTGATTCTACATAAGTTCTTGTTTCCCAAGTATATCAAGGAGCTTTAAAAAAACCTTATGTCTCACATACCTTGTGTCTTATGTACGAAGCCAAATGAGTTTCTGTACAGCCACCTCCTAACAATGCCAAAGGTTCCTTGATTGTTAACTGTAGCACATGTTCTGCAGTTTCACAGGCACGCTGAAAACCATACGAATTTGTCATTACACATACAATGATTAATAGAATTTGCCCCTATTGAAAAAGCTACCAGAATAAAATTTTCAGTAGTTTCTAGTACAGACTTCATAAACTTGAATTACATGTGGATATAAAGCTGGTGAGTGATTTTCAAAACCACGTTCACTTAATAAGAAATTGTCTTTATTTGTCCACGCTCAGAATGGAAAAGCAGAAATAAAATAAAAAAAAGCTTTTATTTGTATTTTATTCCATCTTTTTGCAAAACAGGACTATATATAAAAAGCCAATCAGCATCAATGACATTTCTAGAGCAACTATTCAATATAAAACTATGCTTGCCTACCATTGCAGGTATTGCTGCTGGCTTTTTGCTGGGCAATTTTTTCTCTACGCTCTCATAGACCAAGTAATGAGAGAAAAACGTTTATCCAGCACTGGCCTCAAGAAAAAGTGAAAAATGTTTCTCTCTCTAAACAACTTCCCATATTAAAATAGAAGCATTTAATGAACATAAGCACTTCAAGAATTTTGAAATTCTGGGAACAAGGGCATTTCTGAATTGCTTTCTTGAAATTGTATACCTAAACCCTGACTAAACTCCATTTATGTACTGAAAAAAATCACTTTTCTAAACTCACCATATCTGTTTCTCATAACTTTATTTTTTTGTTAAAAACATGACTTTTCAGGAAAGATTTCTAGAGAATTTGCCTACCTTCAACTCATCCCAAGCTGTTTCATTTCTGTTACAGAGTATCAAGCTGCAGACAACTGTGTCATTAGGAATTAGATGCACAAAACGTTTTGAAGCAAAACTTTCGATGCGCACATCTTTCAAACTGCCATAACAACTGGGAGACAACAAATGTACGGAAGCTATAGGCTTTGAACCTGTCCAATTAAAAGCAGAGAACAATACGTATTACTGTCATCAGAACAGCTATCTGTTACATTTCATAAAGCATGAACTTTTTTCCTCTTGGCTTTTTAAATTATATATATATTCTTCAATACCTAACATTTCAATCTACATAGGAAATCACAAACCCAACATGTTTTCAAAGTGCAAGACTTACTGATAGTTTAAGACTAAAAAAAGTGATTTTTTTTATTCTTGCTAGATAACAGTTTGAAAATAATCTACATTTGCAAACAGTTACTATAATTGGATATTCCTCATGCAGCAATCAGTAACCACATGTGCAGTATATCACCATTAGAGCCTGCAAAAGACCAATCTCATCTTAAAAAAAAAATGGGTTTCAGACTAGAAAAGAGCAACTCTTGCTCAGCTGCTAAAGTAAGATACAGACAAAAATAAGACAATCCTTACTCTGCAATGACACCAACCTAGAAAGGCTTTCATTATGAGATGAACATTAAGGACAATTGTTTAGCACAGAAAACTAGCTCATTACCTGTCATCCAACTCAGGGGTTCCATCAGAGATAGCCCAGCTCTGTCCACAGCCATTACGTGGTTCTCTTCCAGGTACTGTTTCAAGGATGGATGGATAACTTTCTGGCACACTACAAGTCCGACCTCATCATTAACCAGCTGCTTTCCTACATTAAGCAAACGATTCAGCTCTGACTTTTCTAGAGAAATTCCGTGATGGACTGTTATAGTTCCTTCTTCAGCGCTGAAGGGGTCTCCTGACAGGGACACACAGAAAAGTGCCATCTTGATCATGTTTGAACAACTTCTTTTGACAGTAAGTGGTTTTGCCAATTGAATTTCTGGTGTTTCTATGAGCAGTCCAGGAAGAACTGTAGAATCCACAACTCTTCTACCTTTCACAGGTACTATTACACACTTTCCTAAAACAGCATTAGTCTCGACATGACATGGAACAGTAAACAGAAAAGCCTTTAAAATCAGCGCTGTGAGATGTTCAACTTCTGGTTTATTAAGCATGCAAGCAGGTTTGCTTCTTAATACACTGCGTACCAAACAAAGAAGGGTCTCAAGACTGCTAAAATCCACAGATACTCGGCAACCGCAGGCCTCAGATTTGAGGTAGTCCATACATACACTCAGAAGATGTTTGCTTATTTTAATGACAGTCCAAGTTGCAATGTTTAGGCTTTTAAAGTTTTCAATCATACTACAGCAAAGAATGGCAGTAAATAAGCCACAGTCACTGAAGCGTGATATATGGTTCTGTACGGAGGCAGTCAAAACCCTTAATACAGGATGACTGACAGAAAGACGACTGAATATGGCTGAAGATTGTGAAGTCGTACAAACATAGCCTCCCACACCATTGTGGAGCTGTTTGAGTCTACCAGCAGGACCATAGCAAGATTTTAATATTCCGTTTAGCAGAGACAGTGACTGACTAACTGTATCTTTAGTTAAAGGTTCGCTAATAAATAACGGAGGCTTTTTGGCTTCAAGACAAGACATTTTCAAAGTAAGATTTTAATTCTAGCCAACAAAACAGATTTCATTTTTACTTGGATCTATAATTCACAGCACTTAAAAAATTTAAAGTAGTACATTTTAATTATTGCAGCTAAGGATTATTTTAAATGTGAAAAGGTACATACAGTACAATAATGACATTCCTGTGACTCGCTATGATCTATCTCTTAAAATGAGGCTTAAATCATATTGTGAAACTGATATATAACGACAGCAGTAAGCTATTTCATTCACAACGATCTTCCTTTTTAGCTTCTGAATGTGATCGAACAGATTTTTTTGCAACAAAGTTTACAAGCATGCTTCCAAAATGGACACCTATAAGTGACAGTCCTGCCACAAACAGAAAGTTCTTTCTACTCCAGCTAGCTTTCCCCATCTCTTCTTCAGCAACACTCACAGAAGAAAAGCTCCAAAGCTAATTACACCTACAATAAAAAACAGAAAGGTATTAGGATAATCTTATGACAATATTGCGTAGCTTGAACTGTTATTTTATTTTTCACAAAAAAACTCACATAAGGACAAATACCAAATTATAATGCTTTTTAATTGAGGAAACCTATTAATATTATATATATTATAAGCATATAGTACAAAAATCATACATGTTTGTTAATAACTTCAATTCTGACCACCAGTTTATACACTGTTTTACCTGTAGGCCTATAAGTTAAGTAACAGGCCACTATAAACTGGTCTTAATTGTATGACAGTGTCAAAACTGTAGTGATGTTAAGCTGTTTTTACTCAAAAACAAAAGAACTGAACTATCCAGCACTGCTTCCCAGGCAAACACTGCAGAAGCAAAAGCTTTTATTGTTCAGACAACTTCAAGAAATCTCTCCTTCTGAAAGAAACATTTCTTACTTCAAGACACCTAAGATACACAATTTTTTTTTAGTTCTTAAACACTTCAAAACTTAAAGGAGTACTTATTTACACTTCTATGTAGATGTACAGTATTTAGACTTCTCTCATACTTGAGTTTCTTTTTTATTGTAATCACCATCCCTACTAACAACACAGTGTATGTCACAATTATTTCTGGGAAGTTTCGAACCTGAAAGGACATTCTGCAGACCCAGTCACAAGAGTTTGACTATTTTGACTTGTTTTTAAATATCCTTAAGACCTATAATACCATCACTTAATTGGTCCTATCACATGGGATTTAGCAGCAGTTTGAGATGTATGATGCATTTTTTGGGGCCGTGTAACTACCAGATTAACTCAGTTGCAAAAAAAAAAAAATTCTGGAAGACTAAAATTAGAGCAGCAATACTGCATCTGTTAAAAAATTCTCATTTATTCAACTCATCTCCTGCCTCAAAGATACAAATACAACCAATTAGGTAACTTACCCACAATACATAGCACTAATGCTATTTTTCTTTATTTTTGTGATCCCTTTGCATCACGTATGCCACAATCCCAGGTTCTGGAACAAATTCCTCTGTCTTCACTTGGAAAATAGGACTGGACTTCAAGTGAAACCACCCCCAGTGCACCAGCCCAAGGCTAGTTCCCATAACAATCAGAACTTTGTAGTCCTTCCAGATGGTTTTAAGACCCATTGCAAACTGGCATCTACCTAGGTAAAAATAATTTATTATTTTAAATATATTCTAGAAATTCTTTTTTTACTCTATAATAATAGCACAGAACAGATAAACCTGAAAGTTAATATCTTTAATTACAGTGCAGCAGATGATTAAAACACAAAATGACACAAGAAAGTCTTACTTTGCGAACTTCAAAAAAAAAGGCTATAAAAATAACCTCAATTCAGACATCTTGAAATGTTAATTGCTGCATTTGCTTCGAGCTTTGGCATGCTAAATCTTAAAGCTTTGTTACTTTGTTATGTTTATCTAATTACAAATGCTACTGCTTCAGATGGTAAATATTTGAAGTCTAAAACAAAGCAGTTTCAAAATACACCATTTTCCCTCCCCTGTAGTTAATAAAATTCAATGACTAACCGAGCTCCTAACAGAATACAAAACTTTGAACTTGCAGGTCAAGGAAATTGCAATGCTTCTGACATCACTTTAAGTTACCCAGAGTAGCAGTTATGCCTGCCTTAGCCCTCTTTGCCCTTGATATTCAGAAATTACAAAGTACAAACATAATAAATACATCCTTGTCTAAAAAGATTGCGCAAGCCTCTACTTCCCATAGGATTTCATTAAGAATTACTAAATACAGGGGAAAAAAGGTATGTATACCCAGGTTTTATATCAAAATAACGTCTTGGTTTAAACAGCTACAAAGGTGCAACTCGGGGAGTAAATGTTCCTACCCTGCCCACCTTCATCCACCTGACAGAAATTATATGCCCAACTAAAAACCCATCACGCTGTGGGGATTTCACAGCCTCACACCACTTGGCACACAAGAAAAAAACGACTCAAAGAAATCACCTAGCCGGCCGCTACAACCGAGGCGGCCGGCTATAACCCGCTAAGGAGAAGCTGAAGCAACCAGACACTGCTCTGACGGTCGGGCCGGCGGCCTGGACCCCTCCGCTCTGGGCCGCGCTGCGACGAGCTCCCAACCGACCTCCTCTCTCTATCCCCGCGTCCCAGCGACCTTGCTACGCGGCCGCCTGAGGCGGGGAGCGGCTCCCCTCAGGCCAGAGGCAGCTGAGGAGGACGGGTGAGAGAGGGGGACGGCGCACCTCAAGGCCTCTCTCCCTTTTCCTCACGCAAGGGGCTCCGGGGCCAGACCCAACAGCCCTCCCAGCTCTCACCTCGCCCTGAGGAGGAGCCTCCCCAAAGCGGGGGGGGGCCCAGCTGCCTGCCTGCCTGCCCGACCGCCGGCGCCTCAGCTCCCTCCCCTCCGCGCTGGAGCCCCCCTAACGACAGGGCACCCGCCTCACGCAGACCGGAAGTACGGCGCAGCAGCCCCACCTCCCCGCCGGCACAGAGCTGAGGCCGGCGCGCGGTCCTTCCTCCTCTGGTCCGCTATTGGCCCAAACCCTGCGTCACGTGGCAAGCCTCGGGCGGCCGCCCCGGCGGCCATTTTGCGTTTGGGCACGGCAGGGCGGGTGGCGGCTACGGCCTGGCGGCCATTTTGGATAGGGGAGAAGAAGCTCCTGCTCGGTAGCCATCTTGCTTGGGGGCACAGGAGCCGTTAGAACCGTTGGAGGCAGGCACCGGACCAGGGAAGAGGTACGGCACGACTACGGCAGCAGCCCTGCCGGGACCCTCGGCTGGGAGGCTCTTGCGGGGAAAGGCTGTGCCTTGCTCTTCAGTCTCGCCTTCCTCCCGAGATAAATGCGTGAGGCGATGCCCTGAGGGAGCTGCTGCTGTGAGGGCACCGGCCGGCTCCCGCCGTGCCTCCCTCAGGCGCCGCCTCGGCTGGTTCCCTCCTGCGCCGCCCCCTCCCGGCCTGGCGAGGTGCGAGCCTCCAGAGCACCGGCGGGCTCAAAAATACATATATCTCTCTGCTTTTTCTTCCTTGCTTAACTCCCGTTGCAGGCATTCTGCTTCACTTCTTCATGCACCTGTCTGAGCCTTCCTGCAGGCGCACACAGTTGCCCTGACCAAAGCAATTCTTCTTGTTATGAACACTGCATTCAGCTGTTCCACAAATTTTTTTTTTAAAAATAACATTCAGTAATGCAAAAAGATAATAGCTAGCACCTGTCTGTAATAAGTACTCTGACATTCCTCAGAGACTCTCTTTCCTCTAGGTCTATGCAGTTGTGTGGTGAATGGGGAACATTTTTGAAAGTGAATTGTTGAACTTTAAAGGTGAATTGTCAGTTCATGAATGAAGTTCATTGTAAATTACAATGTTATTGTAAATAACAATGAGCTAAAAACATGCTAACCTGTTGGAGGAGTAAAGGTTAAGCGGAGAAATTGGGAATAGTGGGCCTAAAAATCCTGAGACTGCAAAATGTGAAGATTCTGGTATGTCTTGCCAGAACTAGAAATGCTTTACTAAATCTGTGAATTGCTGAGTTTAGGAATTTTTAAATTCTTTTTTTAAAAGAATTTAAAAGAATTTTAAAAATTTTTAAACACTGCTCATCCAGAGTTCAGGATCTCAGTTGCTCTCAGAAGCTGACGAGTGCTGGGTCTGGGCTGGACAGCGTTTGACTCCAATACCTAAGGAATGGAAAGTTCAGAAAAATTCTCTTTTATGTTGTAATAGTTAATTTTGAACAACAAAAATAGCTAATATTAACTTATTCCAGAGAGTTCCTTAACTAGCATTTGTGGTTTTGTTTCTGCCTTTTTCAGGTGCCCACCTCTCCCCACACAAGGTAAAGGCACCAAAGATGGGCAGAGTGTGAATAATTTGCAGCTGTTGTGTTAAAAGCAGCTCTGTCTTCAAGGGGGCATGTGCAGCAGGAGTTTTCAATTTCTCGTTCCTGCTGAGTTCCAACTTCCCTCACCGCAGGAAGCTACTAAGGTAAGATGCTGTTCATCAGCTGGCAGCAAACACTTTAGCTTGCTTTCTGGGAGGCCATGTTTTCTGGCTTCTCCTGAGAGTCTACTGCTCCAATTAATTGCAAATTTAGGAAAGAAAGATATTCTGCTGCATTATTTTTGAACAGTGTCTCTCTCTATCTACAGGGAACCTGTGTGTTTAATTCTAGATGGTGGTTTTTTTGTACAGGCTGTCTATCAAAAATTTAGATGTTGAAATACTACAAGTACTATGTCAAGGCTTTTTAAAAAAAAATAAAAAAAGTAGTTTCTTCGAGGAATTTTTCTGCCTTATTTGCTTATCTTCACATTTCCTTACGTACAGTTTTCTTTAGAGGTTTGCATTAGTTTGCAACATGTACAGTATTCCAGAGTCTTGTTACTGAGTAGAGCAATTGTAACATATCTGTGTTTCTTGTGTTTCGTTTTTTTTTTTTTTAAACACAGTAAATGACAGAGTAATTTGGGGCTTGTTGGCTTTTTTTCTTGTAGAATTGATGGGTATTTTTCCTCATTTTCTGATGTCTTAGTATTGGGCATTTTTTTGTTTGTGACGGTTCAGTGACTTTCCTGATGGTTCACATGTTAGGTGTATTCTTTTGGTTTTCTAAGGATTTGCTTACATTTATTTTGTCTGCTGCATTTCCTTTGCCTTATCTATATAGTCAATGCAAAGAATGGGGTAGTTGGCAAACTCCCAAAGTCAACTTACTCCCATGAAGAGCAAATTGAACCAAAGGTAACTTGTCTTGTGCATCTTTTTTTCCTTTGCTTTTCTTTTTCTTCTATTATTTTTTAGATTGGATTTGGAGAGGATTTCCGCCTGTCAGCAGTCCTTCTCCCATCAGTAGTGGCAGACTTGTTGCAACAAAGTATTCTAGATGGTAAATTGTTACAAAAAAAGAGATTGGTGATGCCAGGGTAAAATCAGCTGATTCATCCACATGGTTGGTTTGTTCCCCAGCAGGACATGACCTTTTGGAAAAAGAGATGATGCTCTGTCATATTTTGTTGCAACTCTTCTTCATGTTATTGCTACTGTAAGGCTTAATGATAAAACATGATCAGTCCAAATGTTGTTCTTCAGATCACAGGCCTGCAGCACCACTGTGAATTATATGCCATATGCAGCTTGAAAGTTGTGTACAATCTAGGTAAACTATGTTCCTGGAAGCATGAGGCGAAGTACCTTGTGTTCTACCATATCCCAGGTACAGGTAATTCCATGTAAATGTTAGGTTTGTTCAATACTGTCGCTGCTGTTGTAGGAGATCTTAGTTGATGGTGCGTTCCACAGCAAATTGTGTTTGTCATTACAGATTTCCTAGCTTCAGCTTAGAAATTCCAGCAACTTAGAGGAGAGACTGTAGCATTTAACGCTATTCTACTTTTTGCTGTTTCTTCCCTGCTATTTTTCCTAATTTTTACTATTTTTTTTTTGTTTTTTGTTGTGGGGAGGAGGTAGGGATCATTAGTAAAGCTTTAGATATGAGCCTTTCATTAAAATCAAAAAACCAATCCTGAACTGCTACTGAAAGCTTTTTCATTTTGTCTTTTTTTTTTTTTTAAGAGAATCTGATGAGTTGTACCTGCTCAGGTTTCGTGGTGTTTTGAAAAGGCTGTGAAATACCTTATTATTCCCTTTTTGTTTTCGTGTGATGGAGTGGGTAGCCCTTCCTTAGAGTTCTTAAACACCAAGAATGCAATCCGTAAGCACAGTTGGTTTTCATTTGGTGGCTGCCATTTCCCTTTAGCATCTCTTCTGACCTAGTTCTAGCAGCAGCTATTTCAAAAATTTCTTGAGTTTTATCTCCTACTAAGATTCTTCTTGTAGTCGTTCGACTATGTGTACTTCCATAGAGTAGCACCTTACTACCTGGCTGAATTGAAATATGATGTTCCAACCGGTCAAGGGCACTGTTTGTTACATTGTGTTTCTTGAAATGATAATGTTGACAGAATTTATTCTGATAAGATAAAAGAGTTTCTAGGTCAAGTCTTTAAATACCTCCAGGGATGGCGACTCAACTGCTTCCCTGGGCAGCTTGTTCCACTGTTTGACAAACCTTTCAGTGAAGAAATTTCTTGTAATATCCGATCTAAACCTCCCCTGGTGCAACTTGAGGCTGTTTCCTCTTGCTGTTACTTGGGAGAAGAGACTGACACCCACCTTGCTACAACCTCCTTTAAAGTAGTTATAGTGCTGAGGGTTATGGTTTAGTGGTAACTTGGCAGTGCAAGGTTAACAGCTGGACTTGATGATCTTAAAGGTCTCTTCCAACAAAAAATTCTCTATGATTCTGTATTTTTGTGCAAGAAAGAATGACAGTTGTGTGACAGAAGGTGTGTTATTCCAGCTTCTGTCTGCATGACTGTTACTTGAAAATTCAATTTGCTCTCTATATCTTTTTGCCCACTGTTACTGTGCAGTTGATAAAAGCTCCAAATTTGAGCTTTTTCACAACATAGTTGAAACATTTTATTAACTATATTAAAGTTTTTATTCAGTAGTTACTTGCAGAATGGTTCTCAGTTCAAACTCATTTTGACCTGGTGACGGTAACAACTGTTTAACTTCTCACTTCTTGCAATCTTTTTACTGTTTCTGTTTCTTACAGCTTGGATATTGATATGATATATAGAAAAAAAAATCATTGAAGTAATTGGGAGTTTTCCTTGAGCCAGTATATGGAACTGTGCCTCATTACTTTTATGTTTTCTTATAGCTGTTTTGAAATCTTGGATCTCAGCATTTGGATATTTGGAATGGAAGCACCGCATAGAAGTGTTTATTTAGTTCAAAATTATTACTGTTGAATTTTAAGATCAAAAATATCTGCGCTATGTTATGTAGTTGTAAAGTGGGTCTTTATCTTGTTTTGCACTTTTTTGAAGTTAAATAAGGATAATGACTGCATTTTGAAATGTTTAAGTGTAGTGCCTGACAGAGACACGTGTCACCAACCTGACTTGTATCCTGAAATTTTGACAGCTCCATCCCAGTGCTTTACAATAACTTGAAGTATGCAGTGAGAAGCAGATATGTCTTCTGCATTGTTACTATTCTCCTACACCATGTCTTAGGAAATTGACCGGATTTGTCTATCTTACTAAGAGACTAATCCTTTAGGAAACTTTAGAGTGTAAAAGGCAGCTCTATTCTCAGTATAGTTTCTGTTGCAGTCTGTCTATTGCAGGTGGCAGATACTGATGTTTGTTTTTTCTTGATTTTTGAAGCTTGAACTATATTGTTTGGGTGCTCTATCTTTTGCCAGTGTATACTGAGGCCCTTGTTCACCTGTTTTTCTGTCCAGTTCACATCTGTTCCTTGTCTGTTGCCGCTGTTCCTATCCTGTGTGAAAACAGAATGTATCTTAATTTTCTTATGCATGTGTTTTTGTAGATATTAATTTGGTACCATAGAGCTCATTCCGTGTCCCTTTGGAATCCCAACACTGTGGGGTTAGCTGGAAGGACTTTAATGAATTTAACCTAATCTTCTATCTTTTGACAAGTGAATGCTTAGCTCCCATTTATGTGGAGAATGATGAACTTCCCCAGCAAAAGCAGTTAAAAACCTGAAATCGGCATGGAAAGTGACTAGGCTCGTGGTTTGGCTTGCAAGCCAACCTGAAGCTTGTAGTCATTTGAGTGAGGTACAGCGTTCTTCTAAGGGAATGGAGGGGGAAATCTTAGTAATTAATTGAAGGTTTCTTCTTGTGCCCAAGAGAAGGTGCATGTAACTTATGCTTCGTGAGTTACTTGGAATGGTCTGAGGCAGGGCCAGGGTTTGTGCAGCTAAATGTACTTCACTCAATATCCCAAATTAAGCAATCTAAATCCTGTTTGGTGTAAGCAAGAGAAGAGGATATCCAAAGTTCACTTGACTTTTGAGCAACTACAATAATACTCAGGTCACGTTGCTTTATAGATGTGTTAGTCTAAAATTTTAAATATACATAATCTGTGTCTACATATGCACACCAGAAATCATAGTTTCTTATTTAAAAAAAAAAAGGAAAAAGACTGTGCTTTGTTTTTGAACTGGTTTAAACTCTTATACTACTGATTACGGGAACTGCAGGTAGTGAACGGGTGTCTCACTTCTGAAGCTTGGTTACTGTTGCTTGGTCTGAAAGCAAATTTTGAAATTTGCTTAGTGTTGTTGAGCTCCTGTTAAGAGACTGTGATGGAGGACATTATTTCTATAGGGTCATCAGTGTATGCAGGCTGTTCCGAGTTCCCTGGCTAAGTAGAAATGGAGTATCCACAAGATAGAGAGGTTTGAGGACTCTCTTGACTAGAGAAAGTATTATTTCATTTATTAAGATTGTTGGGGTTTTTTCTTGAAAATGATACCTTTTAAAATGTTGTGTGTTTTCTTCCCTCTTCTTCATTCTTTCTTTCTTTAAGCTATGCGAAGGGATTTTATGTGGAGCTATTAATTTGAAAGAGAAACTAGGCTGAGGCCATATATATAAGAACCAGTGGTTGAAGCAGTAGTAAAGGAATATTCCAGGTTTAGTTTGCTGCTCTCTGAAAGGCTTCTTGAGGTTAAGTTAGGTGGGTTTGTCTCTGTCTTAATACTGGTCTGAAAAATAAGTTCTAATTTTATATTTCATGTGTTGGATGGTAAGTGCCTGAACAGTTCTGATGTTCACTAAAAGAAACTAATGCAAGCAGATAAGTAATTCTCTTTTAAGTAAAAGCTTTCCTTGGTTTTCTTAAAGCAGAGTGTAGGGTTTGAAGAACAGCAGTAATGAAAAAAAAAAAGATTTTAAAAACCCTTCTCAGTTGGAGCAGAGATCTGAGTTTTTCTCTAGTGCTGATCACTTTTAAATTGATGTTTTTATAGGACCAGCTTACACTGACCTATCATGGCATCCAACAAATTTGTCATTAAGGTAAGTAGAATTTTATAGCTTTCATTTAAAAAGAAAATCCGTAATATTGCTTAGAATGGGTGTACATCAATTTTAAAAGTTAATGACGAAGAGGTGTATCTTTAAGACTTCTGGTCATAGTACCATGTTTAGTATCAGCTTTTCTCTCTCTTTGGAAGCAAACTTCTTGAATCACTGCTCTATCATGAGCACGAAGATTAAAATCATGTAACTAAAAGTGATTAGTTGTGTAGTTAGAATTAGAAACTGCACAAATTCTCAGTAAAACCGTGTTTGCTACCTGAAATACAATTTAGGGTTGATTCTTCTCTCACTGTAATCTTGGAATATTATTTGTGCACTTCCCAGATAATCTAAGAGTTCCTGGTTTAAGGCATAGCAATGTTCTTAAACTATTTATCACACTTGACTATATTTGCCTCTTTTCCCATTTTCAGGGATTAGTTGTCTTACATCCAGTAAAATGCTATTGCAGTTTGTTTTGCAAACAGGCTATGACTTTTGGTTATGTATCTGAAGAGTAACACTTTTCAAAACATTCTATAATAAACATAGCACTTCATAATTCTTCTACTGTAATGATATCAGCTTATCAATAAATAAAACTAATTGTTCAGTAAAAATTGTGAAACCTTCTCTTTTGGACCTTCTGTCTTGTTTCTGTGTTCCTGTATGTCTAGGGTAGTTTAGGTAATACATACATTTCAAAGTGATTAGAGCAATATATTGTTCTCTTGGAAATGTTTGTTTCCAGGAATTTTCTTAGCAGAAGAGACTTTTTCCTCTGTGGGTAAGCTTGGGTTTTTTGGAGGGCAGCTACAAAAACCTTCCTGACTGAGCAGGCTGTGGAAGCTATTGAAGCTTGGTTTTGTGGGTAACCAACCTGTTCAACAAGCAGACCAAACATTTAATTTTTGTGTCCTATGTGTTCTTTTCCAAGGAAAACTACTGTCACTTACTGGGATGTTTGCTTTATTTTTTTTTTTTTGCCATTTAACATGATTATAAACCTTAATGGTATCATGTCTATACTATTGACTGCTCCTAAAGTGATATAGAGTTAGGAGAAATATCTTTGATTTTGAGCACATTTTACCTGATATTCTGAGTCTATATGCCACTGATGTGGGTAACAACAGGAGCTGATGCTGAAGGCATTGTTTTTGCTCAGCTGAGAACTCTTGATGTCATCGATACTAATGTAAGTGCCCAAGAAAACAATGGTGTGAGTTGAGATATCTTCGCTAGATAAAAAGCCTTAAGATATTTGATTACTGACCTGCATTATTACAGCTTGCTGATCCAGCATAAACACTTTACTGGTATTCAACACATACCCTGGCAATCACTAAGTAGTTTAACATCACTGACTATCTATGCAACCTGTTAGGTTCTCATTGAGCGTGCGTTTTTAGGTAAGCAGTATCACCAACACAACTTTTGAGACTGCCAATGAGATACAACTTTATTTTTTCTGATAGTATTTGACAAATGAGGATAAATTTTTTTCGCATGTACTGACTACTGAAAATTAACTTTGCTTTGGCTAAAATGTATTGAATATATGTGAATATATATTAAATATAAATGAAAATATGTGAAAAGCTGACTGGAATTCACTTTGTGCAGAGGTGCGTAACGCTTGTTAGATTGGGGATTTTGTGTGTGAATTTTTGCTTCTTTACATTCAACGGATTTGTATTTAATGTGAATATTCTCTTTTTAAAGACTGTTCAACTTTCATATAATTTTTTCAAGGAAGATCCCTGTGCAGAAGATTCTCCATCAAAAAGCGGAATATATTCCCGCTTTTCTCTGCAGGGAGAGTATACAAAATACTATGTTCTTACTTTTAGGTTCCTCGTGTTTGAACTGATAGGGGTATTTTACCGACTCTGAAAATGTTCCTCAATGCCTCATCTTCTGCATTCTCTACTTCTGAGATTTAGATTTTGTAAGCATGTGTATGTTAATCTTTTGATAAGAAACCGAAAAGTACAGATTGTCAGTCTTTCAAGTCTTAGCTGACTGGAATGCAATTAAGAGAAAAACACCTATAATGTGTTTAATGGCTTTGCTTCTTAACAGCATGTATTTTAGATGAGAATCTCTGTACTTCCACTGTAATGATCAATTACTTTCAGTAGAGGGAGTAGTTGGCCTATTTTTGGAAGGCAAGCCTAAGCTTGGTTTTATGGGCAATTAAGAGCGATTGAAATAAAATAATCGATGCAGTAAAATAGCTTTAAACCTTAATGCAAAAACTAAAGTTAAGTCCTAAACACACTTTCTTCACTTGCCAAGTACCTGGATGCTGTGGTGCTGTGATGTGCAATAGATAGTTTATGCAAGTTAAATTTGATAAGCAATTTTCAATTTTAGGAAATATTGATACTTCATAAAGCGCTGCATGGTAAAATAGCCCCAATTCTGGAAAATAAGACATATGAATTTAATTAAGCTTTCTCTGTGTGTCGCTAGAATATTTTACTGCTGTTTTGAGAAATAAATCTTAACTTTAATTGGTGAGGCTTAAAGCAAAATCATGAACACTATATGGATTTGAAAAATAATATCGCTAGGGTCTTATTTAAAACTTTGGACAAACTAGAAAGAATTGCTCTTCCAGAATTGTGTAAATTGACTTTTCCATGCCAAACTGCAGAACTAAATATAGTAATTTTTATGGCTGTAATAGAAAAATTTCATTTACTGTTTTCTGCAGCCTGTTCATTTGCCAAACACTAAGGCTTTAAGTTGTTACTACATTTCAATAGCTCAACTCAAAGGGAAGCTTTTTTACTTTGCCATTTCCTACTTTGACAAATTAAGAGCTCTGTTCTGTCTCAGATTTGTAGGCCTTTTCTAGCAGATATCTTAGATTAAGATAGTTATACTTTCAGTGTTCCCTCTGGTCATCCAGCACACTCCGCAATTGATTTTTCATTAATGTTCCTTGTTATCAATTTAAATTGTTGCATGCTGGAAGTGTATATGAAACTTTTTGATCCTTCCTACCTCAAACTTTTTGCTAGCCTTAAATTGCAAGTTCCTTTGAAGCAGCGAGCATAATTTTCCGTTTTATAGTGGGAACAAGGATGGAAGTATTGGAAATAATTTGGCAGAAAAATGAGGTCAACTTTCCCTTTCATTTTGCTTGTGTATGTATCCTTTACTTTTATTATTTTGGTGTGTCTTAATGTTGTTGTTAAGATACTGATTTATAATCAAAGGCATCTTAACATCTGTCTTTGCATATCTTAGAAATGCTTCATGAAAGAAAGCGTGCGTAGAAAGAATGCTGATTATAGGCCCCTAATCTGATCAAATATGAGAAAAAAACTTTACGGTGAGGGTGACAGAGCACTGGAACAGGCTGCCCAGGGAGGTTGTGGAGTCCCCTTCTCTGGAGACATTCAAGACCCGCCTGGATGCAGTCCTGAGTAACGTGCTCTAGGCAATCCTGCTTTAGCAGGGGAGTTGGACTAGAAGACCTCTAGAGGTCCCTTCCAACTCTAAAAAAATTCCGTGAACAGTGGGTAGAGGGAAACTGAAAGATATCTTCCTGTCAGACAATACGCTAGTATGTACTTACAGTGCTGTATTAGACCATTCTAGGGTCTGCTCACAGACCTGTAGAAGGTATTATTGTCTTTGGTCTGGAATAAGAAAATGAGCAGTTTATTTTGAAGGGACCTTTTCTAATATTCCCATGCATGTTTAAATGTCTTAATAGATTTCTAATGCTAAAGCTTCACCATATCTCTAGCCTTTCCAGTGCTTTCTTTTTTTTTGGCTACCAGTTGATATACAGAAATCTTTGTCGACGTACTATTATTGTGTCAGATAAGTCTGTTTGGATGATTTTTATGTGAC